>NC_134579.1:118576281-119238781 GCF_037038515.1 Microtus pennsylvanicus
TTTTTAAAATAGGGTGTCTTAAATTTCTCTTTAAGCAAACAGGATTAGAGCTTGGCTCGGCCACCTGTCAGCACCTGTCTTTTGCATACTCCACTCCTTTTTGAGGTCACATTCCAGAGCCCAGGCCCCACAGTCACGCTCAGGAGGCGAGGAGCTTCAGAACCCGGACTATAAATACCCAGAGGGAATGCAGCATCTTATGGAGGTCCAAATTGTCTTAAACTCATCATTTACAGGTGATTGCATTAGGAATACTTTGTGCCATTAATCATTCCTTTAATAACCTTTTCTGATTACAAGATAATGCATATGTATGTTAGAAAGTGTAGGAAATAAATTTACAAAAAAACCCCACAATCACCCATAGTCCTCTCCCCCTCCCTAAGGCTATCATGAATAAAGTGTTTACATCTCCAGACACAGAAAATGCTCCTTAAAAATGTATGGATTTTCTAGAAAACAGTCATACATCACACATCCTACCAAAGGGATCATTCTGTGCACCAGTTGGAAATCTCATCTGGCTGAGAAGTTATGATTACTTGTCAATTCTCCCCAAATACTCTTGGACAGCGTGTGTGTGTGTGTGTGTGTGTGTGTGTGTGTGTGTGTGTGTGTGTGTGTGTGTGTGTTGGGGCCACAAAGTAATACTGAATGTCTTTCTCAATTGCATATCTGCCTTACTATTTTATTGCCTGTTAAATTAGCTTATTAATTTTGTGTGTTTGGTATGGGTCATGTGCCACGGAAATCAGAGGAGAGTTTGCTGGAATCACATGTGAATGGCCAGGCTCAGGAGCAGGTGCCTTTCACCTCCTGAGCCATCTTGACGGGCCTCCACTTTCGATCTTGAGACAAGGTCTCTTATGGCACCTGGAGCTCACTGAATGGTTTATGCTGGCTGGCCAGAAAGTACCTGGGATCCTCCTGCCTCCGCCTCCCCAGTGCTCAGCTACTGTGCCCAGCTTCTATGCAGATGCTGAGGACCGGAACTAAGGACTTCCTGGTTTTCAATGGCTGTATCATATTCCCCTACAGACTCTATAATGGCTTCCTTAGCCAGTGTCTTACTTCCCGGCACTGACGAGGCTTCCAATGATGGAACCCTCCCTTTTCTCTACACTAAAAATCCTGCAACTTGATTTTCTCACCAAGCCCAGTGACTTCTGGAATCTGAGTCATGCTTGAGACCTTCTAAGGCCTGACCTATATTGCTCTGTGATCCTTAGGAAAACCATCTGATTTATCCTCCCAAGACATGGGGGAAAGGTATACTGACCTAATCCACTTTGAAATTGCAGTGTCTGGAGGCCAGAACTCTCTAGTCTGTGAATGTGCTGTCAACCCAAGAGGTTATTTTGTGCAACTCTGACAGTCATCCCTCTGCACCGGCGTGGGCCTGTGGCCACAAGAGCACTGTCTGTCCTCTGGTCCCCTCCCTGAGGCCTGGGCCTCGGAGAAGCCTGCTTCCACTAGGGACAGGCCAGGGCCTCTGACTCAGTCTGACTCAGCTCTTCTGCACCCAGTCCTCCTCCTGCTGGCCTGGTGACTGCTGGAGGCAGCGATAAAGATGATGGAGCATGAACAGCCAGCTCACACAGACATTGCAGGCTTTGAGTTTGCTCCGCCACTCTGTCTACCTCATTGCTGTTTTGCATCTGTTCAATAAATGACATAAAATGGCCGATGCTTTGTACTAACGTCAGCATTGTGTGAGATAATCTTGCCTAACAGTGGGCCAGGTTCAGGGAGGCAGGGCTCAGCTGTAATGTTCGGTGGTGTCAGGCATATTGTCTGCATTTTTGGCTTGGGATCCTTTGGATTTTTGATGGGGTCTCTGGGGTCCTTGTCCCACAGTAAGCCAAGAAACACCTGTGTAGTGTGGGCTTGGTGTCAACCACTGTTCTCAGCAACCTACTTATGCCAACCCCTTTAACCCGGGACTTTATCACCACCACCGTGTGGACAGAGAAACTGAAATTCAGAGAGGTTCCGTAAGTCAGTGGCCGCACCACCCTGAACACGCCTGATCAAGTGATGTGCCCGAGGCCAAACACCCTGAGCGATGGGGCAAAGGGGAGCCTGATGCCAGTTCCTGCCCAAACATTCCTGACAAGGCTCCACCCTTCTCTGAGCCTCAGTTTATGCTTCTCTAAGATGTTCTGAAAACTACGCCACTGGGTCCCTGGGAGAAGCCATGAAGTGAGTCACAAAGCCCTTGCGAGCCGCACACGCGTGAGCCTTATGGGAAATGGGGCTTCTCAGAAGTCTGTGGATGCTGCCCACGTTCTGAAAAGGGGTGCAGGCTAGGGGGAGGAAGGGAGGGAGGGAGGGAGGGTCTCTGAGCAGGAAAGGCTCTAAGACTTCCATAATGAGGGCCTGTGGTGGGGAACACGTTGAAAGAGGGCGGGTCATCTTGGCATTTCATTTGCATATCATTAGTACATTACTTATTGGACATCTGATAGTATACCAGCAAGTCTTCATTTATTAGCTTGCATTCTGATTTACATTTTATGCCATGAAAATGTTGTATTTTTGTGCATAGAGGAAGAAATGATGACTGTTTGTACAAATAGGTCTCTGCCATCCCGGGACAACAGAGAGCTCTTGCAGCTGGGATGTCTCTCAGGTACCCTAAAGTCCTGTGTCTGTGCTGGGGCAAGGAGAGGTGCTGTTTCTAGGGAGAGTAGAGGCCTTGGGACCAAGACAAAAAGCCTTTCCAGTCTCTCCTTAACCAAAGCGTGGCCCAGCAGTCCTTGAAGGAATCATTCTTGGCTGACGTCTGCAGGGTAGAGGTGGGGGAAGGTGATGTGTGATGGAAATCGTGAACCCACATTTTCCAAACACTACCCCGGAGCGGGGTATTCCTACGTGGTCAGATCAGATGGGACTGGCTCTCAGATCGTAGACTGCACAGAGAAGGGAAAGCTCTGAGAAGTCCTGGGCGAGGAGGAGGAGGAGGAAGAGGAGGAGGAGGAGGAGGAGGAGGAGGAGGAGGAGGAGGAGGAGGAGGAGGAGGCTTACTTACTCAGGGTTCTGGCTCATCTGGCCTCTCAGCGGGATAACTCAGAATAGCCTCTCATCCATTCCCCACTCAGGAGCAGATGACGAGGCAAATCTGACCCTAGCCTCCTTCTTTGTGAGACAGCATTGAAGCTGAGCCCAGGCTTTGGGGGGTGGGGAGTCTAAGCAGGTGCAAAGTCAGAACTAAGGTCAGCCAGTGAACCTCTAAGCAAGCTTGGCTTTAAATATTACACACTGCCAGAGAGGACGCAGATTGTGCTGGGTGAGTTAGTCTCCCTGGGCCTCAGTTTCACTGTCTGCAAAATGGACAGGGGTAGTATTACAAACCTACCCACACTCCTGAAAAAACCGTCGGGAGTAACCACGCAGTAAGCCAGATTAGGTGGAGGGCGAGCAAAGGCTCCAGATCTTAGTTCTTAAGCCCCTTCCAGGGAAGAAAGCTTTGGCACACGCCCAAGATGGGTTTGGAGTCTGGATCTAGGGTCACGTTAGCTGCACAAGTACGGGGCTTCTCTTTTGGTTTTAGTCCCCGTGTTCCCATTTCACAGACAGAGGCGTGGAGGCTCCGTGATGCACCCCAAGCCTCTGGATCACTAAGGGTCCTGCCTGAGATCTCAGCCTGTGGCTGCCACACTCCACCTGCTAAGCAGCACCTTAGACGACAGGGTGTGGGCGTTCTGGAAGCCTCTGCCTTAAACAACCATAATTAAAACCAAACAAGGGCGGGGTGATGATGACCTCAGTCTGCAGGATGCGCTATTAACTCCATTTTACAGATGTCCTGGATGTATCATCTGCTTTTACTACGCTAGCCTCGTGGGACGGGACCAGCAGGGAAACGGAGGCTCCTAGTCAGTACCCATTCGGCCACCTCACAGCTGGGCTGGAACTCGAACCCAAATCTCAGAGAGCATTGTCCTCCATCATTCACTGGACCCTCCACACCATAGCCACCACTGTATCGCTGTTTACAAAGACAAACTGCTGATATCCCAGGAACCATCCATGCATCTACCGTATAAATGAAATGCTGCCCCGTTGGAGGCTGCTACCACCCTTCCTGAAGACCAGTGGGGACCTTGATGCCCAGAAAAGGAAAAAGACAGCTAAAGAGGTAGCTAGCCCAGCCTGCTGTGAGCGAGCAGCAGAGCAAGTGTGGGTTCACCAGCCAGCACAGTACCCACACCCACGTCAGCACGTGCCCCGGGGTGCCTGCCCCACCACACCCACACACAGGGCCTTTGATGTTTACAATTCTACTCCGGGTGACTTTAAGCCACCCATCCCCCGCTCAAACCCCGCTGAGGCATGTCCCTGCCCAGCTAGCGCCTGCAGCCGCCTTGTATTGATTTTCTGGCTCACAGGTCCCACCAGGAACAAGCTCTCAAGCTCTTTTTAATGGCCTGTTAATTGGGAGGGAGGCAGAAGGCTGTGCCGAGGCCCTGCTTACCAGGGGCCAAGCTTCCTGTCTCCTTTGTCCCCCCCCCCCCCCCAGCGTATTCTTTCTCCCAGAGTGCAATGGGGTAGGGAAAGCCCTGGGCCTAGTGCTGTGGCCAGGCCTAAGCGCCACTCGGGACCTTTTGCTGACTCATCGTATGACCTGGGACAAGGCCTCCTCAGCTGCAAGATGGGAGGAGATAGTCCTGGGATGGAGGGTCAGAGGATACTTGATGTTTAGGTTTTTGGTGGTGGTGGTGGGAGGGGGTTATTTTGTTTGTGTGTTTTTAAATTGGAAGATTTTATTTCAGCTTAGAAACTTAAATAAATAAATAGATAAAAGGTAGATAAATTCCCTTCCATTCTTCAGTTCCCAATGCAGTCTGGGTTGGAACCCTTTGCTGCCTTGAGCAAATTATGCTAATCTCTCTGGTCCTCCATTTCCGAAGCCCAAAAGGGAAAGGTGCCTCCTCCACCACTTCCTCCTCCGGCTGTCCTAACACAGGTGCTACCCGAGGCCCGGGCCCGGGTGACAATGCCAGGCACTAGCAGCTGTGTTGCTGTCCTTACCATGCAGCCTCAGTTTCCCCATCTGTCGATATCACGGCGACTTAGCACTCACCCTGCCCCACTCCCCTGGGTTGTGTCTTTGGGGATGTGGTAAGCCCCTCTTCCGGTGTCTTCAGAGTTCTCCGTGCATCAATCTATTCTTTATATTAATTTGTCCACTTCAAAATATACAATCTGATCTCTGTCAGTTCTCAGGTGGGCACCGCACCCTGAGGACCCCGCTACTGGGTCCTATTCAGACTCTGGCACCCACTGAGAAGCAACGTTGTCTCTAAAGATAACATTGTTGGGCTGCATTCCTCAGATCTGAGGTCACCTGTGACATGTTGTATGTCACAGGTCCCATCTACTGATGTTCTGTCTGGGAAGAGCCTGCGCGCGTGTGTACACACACACACACACACACACACACACACACACACACACGCACACGCTCCTCACTCACCTGACACCTCTACGTATCCATCCTTGGTCTTTACCATCAGCTCTTCCGGCTTGAAGCTGTGCACATTGACACACACTTTCCAGGGCTCCCCAGGGAAGGGTGGGGGGCTCCTGCCTTCAGCAGGCACTCCAAATCTGTTTGTGGCTGTAGGCCCTCGGGGCACCATCCCGGATCTTAGGGTTCCGGGCCAGGCAGAGGAGAGCCGAGGCAAAGCCCACTCAGGCCAAGGGGCAGTCAAGTCGTCTGGGAAGGGGTCCATGCCAAAGCCATCGTCCAGCAGGCGGGAAGAGAGCGGTGAGTCTCGGAAGGGGTCTCTGCGCAAGCGGCTTGGGTAGGAGCACGGGAAAGGCAACTGCCCATCAGCCATGGTGTCTGTTGAGCTCAGAGGGAGACGGAGGCTCAGAGAGACACAGCCACCTACCCAAGGTCACACAGCTAGGTGATGTGGCTTGAGATGGTTTTCAGAGTTTAGTCCTCCACTTCAGAAAACGCTGATCTTCCGTTTGCCACGAGCCCAACCATCCGATGCCCAGAATGGAGCTGGGGTCCTGGCTCACAAACGTGACCCACCAAGCTGGCCCAGCAGAATCCCAGAGGGCCTCTGTCTGTCCCACCGCACCAGGCTATCCGCAAGTCACCGGCCTCCTAGGCTGCCCAGGCTCCCAGCCAAAGCCTGCGGAGGTCTTGAGCTCAGCCAGGAGTTTAATAAACCTCGGGGACGCGCGCCTAGAAACTTCTCCTGGCTTCTGGGCTGGGAGCCTTCTATTTATTTGTTGCTGGGGGCTGGGGGCGGGTTTTGCAAGCACCTCCTGTCACAGGAGTATTCAAAGGTGATGAACCAGCCCCTGAGAATCCGCTGAGAGAACACTGGGCTCCGGGAGGGGGTGGGGAGCTGGGAGTGGCCGTGGCGTCCGAATCCAGCCAGCCCCTCCCGCACCCGCACTCTCTCCTCCCCGTACTCGACTCTGCCCCGCCCTCCCTCTGCCTCCAACAGTGTCCACTCCAGGCACTAGTGTCCCTGCAGGGCGCTAAAGCCAGACTATTAATAACCCTCGGCCTGGCTGAGTGCTCAGGTCACACTCTGGAAATACCAGCCCCAGAACATGTCCCATCTTGCCTCCCACCCTGGGGACCCACAGAAGAAGAGAGACAATGGCCCATTGGGTTGAAAAGTAAATGGAATACAGTATGACCAGATTTCTGAGAATGACGAACAACAACAACATTTAATTTTATAAAATGACACTTGTTAAGTTAGGGGGAAAAAAAACGGATATTGTCAGGCAGAGTGTCTGTTGGAATAGGAAGGTCTTGGGGCAAGAGAAGAAACTGGGCTCAACTCCCAACACTGCCTGGAGGCAGAATGGGAGTCAAAGGATGGGAAATGAATCCAGGGATCGGAGGGAATTCTGGATAAACGGACCTAACTGGTTCCTCTAAGGCTAGACTGGGGTGGCCAGACCTCACTTGAAAACTAGGGGAGAGCAAGCAACTGCTGTGACGTGGAGGTGGCGGCCGGTCGTGGTCGTGGGAATCATGGGAGCTGTGGCTTAACTTGTTAAAACTGGGTGAAGTTTGGTCACGGGAAGAGTCTCGCTAAGGCCACGCCTCTCCCACGCATGCCTGAGCTGCTTGTTTCCCACCTGTGAATGGGAGTAGAGAAGCCTGCTTGGGGATGTGTCCTCAGGAATGCATGAGGTCACGTGCTGCTGAGCGGAAAGGCTCTCTCAGCTTTCAGCTTATCAGATGCGTACCATTTGCTCTTAAGTGCGCTCCCCCACCCCCACACTGATAGCTAAGGGCCCCACTACTCACTGTTCCATTAGGCAGCAGAGCAAACACTCATAACTCATCAAATAACCTTTCTAAATTTTTATTGGTTGATTGTGGTACTGATGCATGCTGGGAAGCATGTATTTCACCACTGAATTGCACCCTTAACTATAAGAGCTGCCCCTCCTTCTCTAAAGTCACGTCACTGAGGTGGGTTCACAAACGAAATCATCCCACCGCTGGTTTATACTAGCCACTCAGACCCCTGCTCAGTCCCAAACGCAACCCATCGCAGGGAACCTCTACACGGAAGGCGCACGCAGAAGCCCCGGAATGTCACTCTGTGTTTTGGGCTTTCCCTGTCACATGTCCACCACACAGGACAAAACAACGACAACAAAAAACAGTGACAAACTGGGGTTGAAACCAGAAAAAACTGTTTTCTAACCTCTTTGATGACTCATGTGTCCTTGTCCTGCGTTCCATCCTTCCTCCTCATTGCCTAATGTGACCGTCTCTTGGCGTCCATTCTAAGGTCACTATGCCGCCCTACTATGTCCTCCTGCTCCTCATGTGGGGATCCTAATCTGTAATACATATTCACATATATGTATGTGTGTATGCCAATATGCATATGTATGTAAGCGAATAAGGAAACCCCTTTACTTCCTTACTTTTCATTTTCAAATAGTGTCTCATTAACCTACATAGGCTGGCCTTGAACTCACTCTCAGCCTAGGTTGGTCTTGAACCTGTGACCTTCGTGCTTCAGCCTTTTGAGCAGCTTGGACTACAAGCCAAGCACCACCAGGCTGGGTTTATATATATATATATTTTTTTTTTCTGAGTAATAGTAATTACTGTAGAAATGTACTATTCTCCGGATGGGATATTAGTTCTGAACCCCAGATTCAGGAAG
Organism: Microtus pennsylvanicus; assembly: GCF_037038515.1. Lineage (NCBI taxonomy): Eukaryota > Metazoa > Chordata > Mammalia > Rodentia > Cricetidae > Microtus > Microtus pennsylvanicus. The sequence goes on from NC_134579.1 coordinate 118,584,453, forward strand.
AACTGTTTCTAGAACGCTTTGTTCCTCTATACTGCTGGGAGAATGGATTTACAAATCTTTTAGCCTATGGGGGCCTCGGGTTTGGAGTTCCGGTCTTTGCACCGTCCTCAACAGATGTACAACTTGGGACATGCCCCTCTGTGGCTCTAAGTTCTGCTTTCTTCATGGGCTGGGGTGTTGAGGAGTCATTTGTTAGGAAGCTCTTCTCATAAGAGTCAGGCAATGCTTACAACACCGTCTCTATTATCAGCACCCCATTTCTCAGGCGGGGAAACGGGGTGGAGAGCCGGCCTTGCACACAGCTCTGAGGAGTCAGGAGTCCTGGCAGGAAAGCTAATTGTTCTGAATTGTGGTTCTGTACTGAGTGGCTGGCTCAGTGGAGAGAGGGTCCCCTGTCCCGGTGTGACTGTGTGGCCTTGATGCCATGTGGGATGAGCTCATGGTGCCAGAAACCCTGAGCTGACGTCATGGCTGGGCACAGGCTGCAACTGGGAGGGGCCCAGTGAGCCTGCAGCGAATTATGAGGATAAGTCACCCCATATGATGAACAGGGAGAAATCTGGCCCTGCCTGGGACCAGGTGGGGGCTGGGGTGGGGCTCCTGAGTTGGTGGGATGTGGTGGGGGAGGGGCAGTGCTGTCTCTGATTGTGTGTGGATTTGGGTGGGTGTTGTGTGTGTTTACGTGCTGCTGGGCTGTATTGATTCATGGGTGTGTTTGGAGGACGTGTTCTAAATGGTTTTCTTCTTCCCTCCCAGGCTTCTTTGCACAACTTCGCTGAAAACTTCTAGAGGACCCAGGAGAAGAGGAAGGCTTGACAGCTGCAGGGACTGAGCCTCCATCGTGGCCTGAGCCTCTCTCTTTCTCTTTCTCTCCCTCCCTCTCTCTCCCTTTCTCTCATCTTCAAACCCTTTCTCTCCTCCAGGCAAACCTTGAACTCCTTCTATAGCGGATGGTGACCTTAAACTCCTGACCGTTTTGTTATTGTTGTTTGTTTTTTGAGACAATGTTTCTCTGTGTAGCCCTGGCTGTCCTGGAACTCTCATTGTAGACCAGGCTGGCCTGGAACTCACAGAGGCTTGCCTGCTTCTGCCTCCCAAGACCCTTCTTACCCCAACTTGATTAAATGCTGGGATTACAGGGGTCTGGAAAAGGAACCAAGGCTTGGTATGAGCTAGGCCAACATTTTGTCACCCGAATCACGGCCTCAGTCCCTCTATTCTCTGGGGTTAGAAGATAGAAATAGTCACTTCAGCATTCATGGGGCTCTTGCCAGGTGCCACCTTCTGCCCTTGGCATTTTGAACTTAGCTTTCAATTCATCCAATCCTCCCCACAAAGTGGTGAGGAAGGGGCCTTTAGTGTCTTCATTTTATGGATGGAGAACCGAGCCATAGGCTGGCCGACTGGTCTAACTCTGTGTGCCTCCTTAAGAGACAGAGCTGGAATTCCAACCAAGGTCCTTGGCTTTGACTGGCACAGTCTCTGAAATCAGATCTGTGGCTCACGTTTGTGCAGCACTGCCCCTATACCAGGCCCTCCCTAGCTCAGCAGGTTTTTGTTTGTTTGTATGGATCCAAGTCTTTCTATGTGGTTCCGATTGACCTGCAATTGCTATCTTCCTGCCTTAGCCTTCTGAGGGCTGGGGTTAGAGATCTACACCACCACACCCAGCTCCGTCATTTTTATCCATCACCTCACAGTCTTCATAGTCCAGAGAGGTGAAACCATTCCCCGGGTCACACAGTCAGTGGGCTGCTGAGCTCTTATAATAACTACATGGGGATGATGTCACCCAGGCCTTGCCCTGTGGTCTTCTGTACCATCTGGCATCCTTTTCTGGGCTCTTGCCTCATTCCTGGGTCAGGCCAGCTTCCTGCTTGGGGAAATGGAGAAGTGAAACTGCTAATCCTGCTGACTGAGACACCTGTTGAGAAGTAAGATGACAGATGACACGTAGGGACGTAGGGATGGTGATGAGTAAACACCACTGGCCATTGTCAACCAGCTGAAAGCAAGGGGTCAGACTCCCCCAAGTCTGGGAAGAGGGTGCAGAGAGGGAGGAAGCCCAGGAGAGAGAGAGAGAGAGAGAGAGAGAGAGAGAGAGAGAGAGAGAGAATGTCTGAAAGTGTGTGTATGTGAGTATGTATATGTGAGTGTGTGTGTGTGTGTGTGTGTGTGTTAGGATGTTAGATCCAGAGCAAAGACTGTGTCACTTGCCCGCATCTTCTTAAAACTTTCACATGGGAAATACCACAATTAATCTTCAAAAGAGACAATCAAGGGAGAAGGTGACATCATTCTGAATTCCAGGAGCTGGGATCTCCCGGAAGAAGAAGCAATGCTTGGAGTCGCACAGGCGTGATAAGACAAAGACCCGCTGTCAAATGTGTTTTCATTGTATTGCAATGAGACCTGGAATCTTCCTCTCCTGGGATACCTAAGCGCCTCCTCCTCCATCCTCAGCCGTCATCATCAAAGATGAGGGCGCAGGCTTCTGGTAAGAGTTTTGCCTCCTGCTCCATCATAACCCCAGGGGCAAAGAGCTTTCTTTGAGAAGCTGCATGGCTCCTGGGGTTCTCCCACCTTCACTGAGACTCTAGGTCCAGGAAGACCCCAATCCCTGTCTTCTGTCCCTTCAACTTCTCAGACCCTCAGATGATGCTGATCGCGTCTACAGCTCATCTCTCCTTAGCATAAGGCTTGGGTGTCCTGTTCCTATGCAAGGTCCTCAGAGATGCCATGCCAGGGGCACAGCAATGTCTGTGTGAGCATTTGATGATCTCTGGGTTCGGTTTGCCCTGCCCTGATTAGTGTGTGCAAGTCACGGGACTTGGAAGCATACTGAAATATCCACAGTGGGTAGAAAGATCAGAAGGTTTCCAAGAAATCTCCATTTTACAGAGGAGGAAGCTGAGACCAGTGTCACCATCATTTTGTGGATTCTCAAGCCAAGTCTACGTGAATGTCAAGCACAGATATCTTTGCTCTGTGCCGTGAGGCCATGCCATCTGCTCCCCATGTGTGCCCAGCTGGATCCCAGCCCTCCAATCCCAGCCAAGCCCAACAACCACGGTTGACCTTTAGATTTGTCAGTCCATTTCTTCCTCCTTCTCCAGGACCCGATTTTCAGAAACTGTCCCCCAGCAGGACAAACGACACTAGGTACACATTGAGACTGAGGAACCGGGCAGTGGCCTGAGAAGGGTCAGAGATATGCCAGCTACAGGCACGTGCCCCCAGGGTGAGTAGCAGCTCTCAGCTGCAAAGACACAGTGTTCTACCCTGTCTCCACCAGTAGAGACGGAAGTACTGGATGGTCGGCTACTCTGCTCTTGTTCTTAAGCTCCGCTTCCGCATCGCTAGTTGTGAGTGACTCTCTGTCTTAGTCTGGGTCTGCTGCTGAGATAAAACACTGACCCAAACTAACTGTGGAGGAAAGAGCTTGTTTGGCTTATAGGTTACAGTCCACCACCAGCAAAATCCAAGGTAGGAACAACCTGGAGGCAGGAGCAGATGCAGAGACCATGGAGGAACTCTGCTTACTGGCTGGCTCAGCCTGCTTTCTAATACAGCCAAGGACCACCCAGTGGCCTAGGGGTTAGCACTGCCTAGGGGCTAGGCCCTGTCATAGAAACCATTCATCTGCTCACACACCTGGCAGCTGGAGGCAGCTTCTCAGCTGAGGTGCTCTCTTGCCAGGTGACTCTATGTTGCATCAAGTTGATGAGGATCAACCAGTGCGGTCTGCATCCAGGACACTGATGCCTCGGCTAATCGAGTTTTTAGGGTGGTGCCATTTGGCTTCCCTGCTGAAGGACAGCAAATGGCTGTACTGTAGGAACTCTGTCTGCTCTGCTGTTCTAGGTGACCAACTTAGCCCGTCTGAACATCTGTCTGATGTCCTCTAAAATGGGGATAAGAACATCACCTGCTTTTTTATGATTCTCTAAAACAATAGTCATTGCTATGGCTTAGAGAGGCCCTCGGGTTTTAGCATCGGTTGCCAGGTCACAGTGCTATTTGCAAAAGGTGGGATCTTGAAAAAGTGGAGCTTAGAGGAAGGAATGCCTGTCCTTGTAGGCTGGCCTTGGAGGGGGTGTTGAGACCCTAGCCCCTTCTGGCCTATCTCTCCTTCTTCTCAGAAACCATGAGGTGAGCAGCTTCCCCTACCACAAGTTTGCTGCAATGCCATGGGCCCAAAGGCAATTGAATAACCATGAGCTGAAGCCTCTGAAACTTTTCCTCTATATTTTTTTTTCCAAGACAGGATTTTTCTGTGTAGCTCTGACTGTCCAAGAACTCGTTCCGTAGACCAGGCTGGACTCGAACTCACAGAGCTCCACCTGCCTTTGCCTCCGGGTGCTGGAATTAAAGGCATGTGCCACCACCACCCAGCTGAAACCTTTCTTCTTAGCAGGTTGCTTGCTCAGGCCTTTTGCCACAGTGATGAAAATCTGGCTAATACGGCACCTGATATTGTCAGCATGTACTCCCAGCATGACATGGGGAGGGTGGCGTGCCACGCAATGAACACACGAGGAGGAACCCAGGAAGGGTGTGGCCTGCTCGTTTTTCCTTCATCCCTTTCTCTATTGCATGCTTATGTGTGTAAACCACTAACCCGAAGACTAGAGATGGGATGGAGGAGAGGGAGCCTGGCTTTCATGAGTCTCAGGAGACAACCAAGCAGGTAGTTAGAATGGTTGCAAAAACGGAAAATCTCTGTAAAGGGAGCAAGCTTTTGGTTAGCGTCCTCACTGGATTTTCTGCTGCCGAGGTTCCCATGCTCTTGGTACTCTAGCCACAGAGGCCTCCTGTCTTGCAAAAAGAAGAGTCAGGCACATTAACTGAGACCTTTGCTCTTTCTGTTCCCACTTCCCGGAACAGTGTTTCCCAGGTCCCCAAACTCATCCGGGTCTCTACTTACATTTCATCTACTCAGAGGAAGCTCCCCTAACCCTCGAGTGCCACATTGTCTCACACCTGCTTGCTTAGCTTTCTTCTTTGCACTTGTCACTAACTGGAATTACATTTTCACCTCTAATTCTGTTTGTATGTCCCTCTCCATCATTATGGAAAAGGGAGGAGGGCCGAGGGAGGAGGGAAGGGACTTTAATCTGATTGTTCATGGCTGTGTCACCAATACCTGGCACGTAGTGGCACCTAGTGTTGTGGTTGTCATTGGGCTTGTTTGTCAAGCATTTCCAGTTTCTCCTTCTGTGGAACCTGGTTTTCTCATTGCTGCGGCCAATTCCCTGGCAGAAGCAGTACGAGGGAACGGGGCTTCCACTCATGCTTCAGGGATACAGTCCACCATGGTGGTTGGAGTCACGTGGCTGGAACCGTGGACGCACGTGGTAGCCGCGTGCTACAGGGCACATGACAGCCAACTCAGAGGGCTCAGCAGGAAGTGGGTCCTCCCAGAAAACTCATGTCCTGTCTCCTTGGGAACCTACTTCCTCCAGCTAAGCCCTTGAAGGTTCCCTTACTGCCCTAAAGTGTACTACCATCTGGGGACTGTGTTTAATACAAGAGCCGGTGGGGATGCTTCCTTGTGCCTCTGTGGTTGGGAGGAGCCTTGCAAATGCTTACAGCCAGTGAGTTGTGAGGAGAAAGGCCTACATCTCATGAAACGTCAATGTCTTTCAGCGCGTCTAATAGTACAGTCGTCACTCTCACAAGGGATGTGAACGGGACGCAAACCTTTGTCCCTTGGGACTTGTTCATTACAGCAGCCTCGCCCAGCTGATTCTGACAGACAGACTTCTCAGTCAGGAACCTCTGCATGTGCTGGTACAGCTCTGTTCAAAAGACCATCCTCAGCACGAACGCCCCTCGGACAGCAGAAGCTTCCAGACTCCTCGTTTGATGAGATTTTGTCTGGCAAAGCGGTGCCCATTCCTCTGAGTTTGGGACGTTTCTGATGTCCCTTATGCAGAAGGCGGCTCTGAGCTCGCTTTGGAAATTTCTTTTTTGGGGACTGGGAGTGACAGCTCCTGGGAGTGGACAGCCTGAGAAAATTCTCAGAGTCTGTGTTTGGGTTGGGGCTGGGAGAGCCTGGATGACATCTAGAGATGGAGAAGATGGCTCTTCGGGTGCCTGCTTTACTGATTTGAGGAGGCTTCCTTTGCCAGCTTCATTCTGGGTGACTATAAACCTAGTTAAAAGTTAAGGGACTTTATTAACATGGAAGGAACAGTAAAGGCCCTGGAGAAATGTTCTTTAGCCTGAGAGAAGGAAGATGGTTTTGTCCAAATACCCTAAGATTTCCTGTATGTTTTAATGGGTGAGAAAGGTGTAACCTTGTGCTGAATGCCTGGACACACTACTAAATTGTGCTGGGAACTTCAGACTCCATACATTTCAAGTATGGATGTGTGTGTGTGTGTGTGTGTGTGTGTGTGTGTGTGTGCCATTTTGATCCCGTTGTCCTTTCATGTCTGTTTATTTGCAAGTGTGTGTATGTGAGTGTCTTCATGTGTGTTCTGGTACACATCTACACACACACACACACACACACGACAACCTTGAGAGTGTCATCATTCTTCAGTCTGTCCTTCCTTTTCGAGAAGGTCTCTCTCATGGGCATCTGGGCCTCACCAGCTAAGACAGGTTGCCTGGCCTGAGTCACATGTCCTTTGGCTGTCTCCATCTCTCCAGTACTGGAGTTAGGAGCACACACGCCATACCTGGCTTGTCATATGGATGCTGTGGATTGAACGTACTCTCTCAGGCTTCCATGGCAAGCACTTACTGACTGATCTATTGCCCCAGCCCACTTTAGCCCCCTGTTTCTAATAGGCAATGCGACTCTATTTGATGTGGCTGGTATTGCCCATTTCAGGTTTAGATGTGAGAGAGACCCAGTGTTTGTTGCGGTTTGAGAGAGCATGGGGGCAAGTTTCTTTGGCAAAGCAAAGGAAAGCAAGATGAAAAGAAAAGCCATCCGTGAGTTAGCCATTGGTTGGCCCTGGCGATATATCCCATGATGTGGAGACGCAGTCCCAGGGTGTGGCAAAGAAGAACTGTTGTTCCACTTGATGGACAGGCATGAACAGCTCGCAATCTTTCCATGAAAGCCCTGAATGACCCAGGTGGAAAGCATCGGTGGAATGCCTGGGGGTGGGGGCGGCAGAGAATGCCAGGCTCTTCTGAGTGGAGGAGACAGTACGGAGGGAAACAGGTAGGAGTGCCTGCTCTTCCACCGTCAGCCTAGGTGGCATGGAATCTCCCAGAAACCTCTTGTGAGTTTGCCTAGGCATTCGATTTTCCTGCTGTCCTTTCCAATCATGGAGGTCCATGCTCGTGTTGCCGGGTGCCTTATGTACACACCAGCCCCTCTAGTCTCCCCTGTCATTTTGTGAAGTTGGTCAGAGAGGCCAAGTAGCTCACACCCAGACCCAGTTACGAGGTAACAGAGAGACACTCATATCTAGGTCGTCCTGAGGCCCAGGTCTTTGGTTCAGCTACTCCTTTTAAGATGTGTGTCAAACTGAAGCCCCAGGATAGGAGTCCTTGTGCCTTGAGCAATGCCAGGTGGATAGCCGGTGTTCACGTCTGCCCTGCCGTCTGTGTTCCCTTTTCTCTCTCTCTCTCAGGGCATGTCATGAGAGATCATTGACATTGCTCTGGGGAAATGTCACTACCTTGCTGCAGTTTTCACACACACACACACACACCAATAAATACACGTTAACCAGCTCCAAAATGAACAGGCTTTGGGGGGGATCAGAGCTGGCAGCCCTGGGAAAATCCAATCACTTGGCAGTCAGTTACATACCAGGTATAGTGTCCCTGCAGGGACAGGGAATGAATGAGGCAGAGAAGGCTCCTGTCCTCAGAAAGGGGCATTAAACTAATAAGAGAAGCAATTACGGGTAGTAGGGTAGCAGTTAGTACTCAGGAAAGAGCAGGAAGGAAGGGGTGGCTACTGGAGGTCAGGGTGGGGAACTAACTTCAGGCAGCTGCAATCAATGTTTTGCCCCCATTCCATGCATACAATTGTCCTGAATCCTCCCTTAGCTTCAGTTCTGTTCTTGGCTAATATCTACTCCTTGTCCAGCATCTTGCTAGAGGGCGTTTTCTTCACCCCTATGATGGCTTGCTTGGCCCTCTAAGGTGTAGTTACTCTGCCTTTTCCCATCCTCAAAGCTAGCCACATAGTTTACCACCAGTGAGACCTGGAGCAACCATTTGTGCCCCAGTTTCTGCAACCATGACATCGATGCTAACACAGCATCTCCTGCGGATGCCATGGAGATGAATATGTGGGTAACTTACATTGACATCAGTGGAGCTCCCAGAAACCTGCCTGGCCCTTGATTGGCACCGTGAAGGTGCTGGGTGATCTTATGGCTTAATGGTCACCATGATTTAAGTGTGTCTTCCACCCTGGGCTCTGAATAGTATTGTGGGTAGTGTCTTCAGTGTTTCCCACCCTGGCTTAATCCCAGAAGAGCATAGGGAGGCTTGCAGAGGTACTGATGCCTGGCATTCTCCTCAAGCATACCTATTGTTTTGGGGTGGGTCAAACATGGGTGTTTTGTAAAGGTCATGGCAATTTTAATACTCAGTCATGATTGAGACTCTGGTCTAATCCACTCACCCCTTTTAATAGGTGAGTGGAGGGTTCTAGAAAAGGGCTTGATTTGCTTAAATGGTCATGCTGCAAGCTAGGGGCAGGAGTCTGGATTCCATCTCTTAGGAAGTTTTGTTTTCCAACATTCCTCCCACGCCTTGAATTGTTTCATTGGTTCTGCCCAGCAGAGAGGCTGCAGGCAGCCACGGGTCACCAGAAGCAGGAGGGCTGGATGCATGCTGTCTCTGCTCCATTCTTGAGCAGCTGCCAGTGTGGTAAGGACAGAGCATCCACAGAAAGCAGGTTGCTTTCCTCTGCAGCCAGGACAGTTGGGACTAGGGCGATGGGGGTGGGGCTCCTGCCCAGACCAGTGGCTGGATAAACAAACATGTGATTTCCCCATAACTGGGAATCTGTGCTGGAGATTAAAAGGTGAAGGCCTCTCCGTGAGTCATGGAGAGGTGACGAAATTAGTCACAGGACAGCCTCCTAAAAAGCCACACTTTCTGAGAAGTCACCTTATTGGAACCCTTCGCGGGTGGGGGACTGGCTCTACATTGACAGGGCTTATACACTCAGGATGAAAAATGAAAGGAAATCCCTCAGACAAGGACCCATTAGCTATGCCAACTTGCCCCTGGAGCCTTAACTGGCTTAACTGTCAAATGGAGCACCCCGAAAGTGAGGCTCCAGTGTGGGTAAAGGGCACGTGACTATTAACTCATTGATGGGTCTTAATGTCCTGGTCACCAGAGAGCCTCAGAAAAGGATGCTGGGTATGCCTTCACAACCAGCCTATTTAGAAAGAATGAAATCAGTGTGTGGGAGGGGGTGGTGACTAGCCACAGCTTTACCTAAGAGAGGTCACCCAGTCTCATGGTTTCCAAGGCAGCTTTTCATTGGGCAAGACACAGGATGAGTGGTGCACATAGCTGGTTGTGTGTGTGTGTCTGTGTGTCTGTGTGAATGAGTGTGTATGAGTGTGTGTGTGTGTGTGTGTGAATGAGTGTGTGTGTGAGTGTGTGTGTGAACAATTGTGTGTGGGTGTCTGTGTGAATGAGCGTGCGTGTGTGTGAGTGTGTGTGTGTGAATGAGTGTGTGTGTGAACGGTTGTGTGTGAATGATTGTGCACAGGTGTCTGTGTGTATCCGTGTATAATAGTGACTCACATGATAGCTGAAAAAAATGATGCTATGAACACTTTAAAATACAAGATTTTTAACCTAAAAAGTAGACACCCTTGAAAACTGGAGGATTGTGGCAACGCTGAGCCAAGATTCTCGCCTGGAAATTGTGTATTGTGCTCCCCACGTCCCCACAGCCAGTCCCGCCCACTCCCACTTATCCCCTAAGTACTTCCCACCTGCCCTGAATGGGGAGAGATGTTAAAGTTTGCCCTGGGAACCTTTCCAGAAAACCCCTGTGTTCCAAGTCAGCTCTGTTGGGCTGACCCCAGGACTCCCACTACCACACCTCAGACTCAGTACTGAAAAGCTAACTTTGCTCCTTAGCATCAGTTGAATGCTCTTCCCTTTTCATGTATTTAAGGAATGGAAAGTCTCATTTTGTTCCCGTAGCAGCTAAGGGAGGTGGCTGCTGCGAACCCATTCTACAGATCAGCAAATCAGTCATTCAAAGGCTGTGGCCCTTGTCCAATGCTGTATAGCTTGTAGTAGAAAGACCCTAGGTATTTAGGATCTAAAATCTTTGTCATAACATGAAAGTGTCATGACAAAAGCAACTCAGTTTAAGAGGTTAGATATTTACAAATTCTGGCACTATAGAGGAGAATTGGCAGCCTGTGGTTCTGAGTCAGCTTATCTGAATTGTGTCCTTGATTCTGGGTACTGTGTCTCTTGGGCAAGTTGCTTTGTTTTTCTACGCTTCAGTTTTCATCTCGTGAGGAAGGAAGTCTAATGTTGAGGTTTCAGGGATGGCTTACAATGAGATGACCTGGAATAGGTTTTCTGAGGGAACCCATAGATGTGACTAAAACCCAGGCTGGGTAGATGGCTCAGTTGATAAAGCATTTGGCTCACAAATGTGAGGAAGTAAATTTGACCCCAAGGCTTGGCCTGGTGTCCCACAGGTGTCACCCTAGCCCTGGGGGAGCTGGAGACTGGCTAATAATCCCGGAGGCTCGCTAGGCCAGCAGGGCAGCGAGAGACTGTCTCATTTGAACAGCACCCAAAAAATGACATAGCCTCTGCGTATGTGTGAACACACTTACCACACACGAACTTACACAAGGGTAGAGCTCAAGTGTTTACAGGTCTGTTTGAGAAACTGAATCGATGCACTGAGCCGGTGTGTGTGTGTGTGTGTGTGTGTGTGTGTGTGTGTGTGTGTCACAGCAGGTGGGCCATGAGAACTTCTTAACACTCCATCTTCCTTCTCACAGAAGACACAAGGTCACATATGAGAACATGATACCATGAACCTTTAACTAGAACATAGATGTGAATCCTGCAGACTGAAACCCTGGAAACCCTGGGTAGGCTGTGGCCCTTTGTAATCCTGGGGAAAGGACACAGCAGCTTCTCTCTCTCTAATGCAGACATTCTGTGCAGATGTTAGATGGTCAGGTTGAGCTGGGCTACTTGGTGATCCTCTGCTTTGGGATTTTTCAGATGGGAATCCCAGCCCCCAGTGTAGAGATGCCCTGAGATGCGCCAGCTCCCTTGAGCCAGTGTGGCAGAATCAGCTAGGCCCTTCGCCAGTGACCACTTGAGGAAATAACTTCACCTGGGGAGAAAGGCACAGTGTAGAGTCCTCATAATTTAGGACCCTTGGAAAGGATCCCCTGAGGGAGAAAGGGACACAGAGTCAGGCAGACACCATTTCTAAGAGTTGGGAGTAACAGTTCCCTTCCATGGGCCTCAGCTTTATCTGAAAACTAACAATACGACCTTTGTCACCAGCTTAACAGAATAATCCTATAAGACATGACTTGGCTGTGGACAACAGTTAGATTCAGGACATGGCTAAGACAGCTTGTTTTCCCCATCAGGACTCCAGGGACACTGGACTTGGAGAGTTTGAGTTCATCTCAGGATCCCTTGATGTGTCCCACATCTCAGCTATTCCAACCCTTGCATCAAGCCCACCATCATTCTTCTTCCTTCCTTGGTTGATATCCTTCCAGCAAAAGATACAGCCCCAGTACCCATCAAAACGGAGTTCAGAGCACCAGAGCAGCGTTCTCCCATTTGTCCTCCCCAGAACATCCTGGCCCTGGCCAAGTCCTGTTGCACAGCCGACTGAGGCCCAAGACCCACTGCTTCTACCCCCAAAGGAAAGAAAACCACAAAGGTGTACCATTGCTTTCTCTCTGGCTCAGCCTGTTAATAAAGGAGACATAATATTACGTGGCTGGAAAAAAAAAGATTCTCTCTGTATTTTTTTCAGTTGTGACTTTTTAATAGAAGTTGGTTCGTGTACAGGCATTTGAGTTCTTCAATTAATTTCCATCTAAATGAGGTTTTCTGGAGATAACCAGCGTTTTGGCTCCATTTGGGCTTAATTTGTATGATGGGGACCTCTGTTTCTGCCGGTTCCAATTCTCTGGTGACTCCAGCATTCATTGCCTGGGTGATAATTCCCCCACAACAGACAGCAGCACCCAGAGCTGAGAGATAGATGGTTTCTAGTAGCAATCCAAGGGGAGGGCTGGCTCCCCTCCCTTCCCAATACCACTCAATAAATAGGAAATAATAATAAATTATTAAATAAGTCATGTTCCAAGGGTAGCCTCACATCATGGTATTTACAATGCAAAATTACAACCACCAAACAAGAAAGGAATAAAGCCAAAAATCAACTCACAAAATGAAAACAGGGAGGAACAACAAAACCCAAATACACAAACAGAAAAAGAAGTTGCAGAGGGTTGGTGATCATGGTGTCAATGCCATTGGCTCATCAGTGAAGAACGGAAAAGGGATAGAGTTCTTTAAAGTGTTGTGCAGTGACGTTGTGTCTGGCCCAAGCCTCTGGTGGGCTGGCTAGCGGAGGAGGGGGGCATGTGCCATTTTAATATCAAATCAAATTTTCTCCCCATCAGAAGGGAAACCAAAGTGACAGACACATGCCCATGAGACCATTTGGGATACACACAGAAGAGAAGGGGCAAAGGGAACCTAGCACAGGGCTGAGGGTGTGACCCATTTGCTAGAATACTTGACAAGTGTGCACGAGCATTTGATAAGTGTGCACGAGAACTTGATGAGCGTGCAGGAGCACTTGACAAGCGTGCAGGAGCACTTGGGTTCCACCCCCAGCACCAAAGAAGAAGAAATATGGCAGAAAAGTTGGAAGCTGACCTTGAGAAAGACATAACTCACTGCTTTTTCCACCTTTGGTAGCACCCCACACTTGTTCTTCTTTAAGCAAACCCTTCTGGGAAAGAGAACGGGGCTGAGAAATGTAAGAATAGGGGCTCTCTGAGGCTGAGACCCAAACTCCTCCCCAACATCTATCTCCATTTTATTCTGCTCCAGAAAAGCTGAGTCGCCTTCCAAGGAGGTCTCAAAGAGAGCCTGGAATGAAGTCCAACTTTGGTGGACATGGATGGGGTTAGTCCACTTTCTAGCCACCCAGTAGGGATTCGGGTGCTATTTTTAGCTATTCCTAGGAATCTCCTTATAGCACTTCAAACCCCTTTCCTTCCCGAGTCTCAGTGGAACTCATTGTATTTGTTGGCTCCCTTGGGCCTCAGGCCAACATCCGAATTCTTTGCCAACTACCCCACCTCACTAAGTGGGAACCCTGGTCTGCAGTAAGGTGATAGTTAGCCCTATTGCACTCATGAGGAGCACGGCCACAGCGGGAAGGTCAAGGGGCTTTGGCAGCATGTTGCTTAACCTCAGCCTACACTCTCACCCATTTTGGAAGTTGGTGGGTGAATTACACCTTCACTGTGAGCAGTCTCCACAACACAGTGCGATAATCCACTGTACAAACATGACTATGGATTGCTTCCAAGTGGAGTTATTCCCCAGAAATGGAAAGTAAAGAGGGTAAGGTGGATAGATAAACCAGGGTTCCATGGTTCTAGTTAGCCAAGGTTAGCAGTGTCCTGGAAGGAGATCCATGTTTGCTGGGAAAGCAAAGCAGTATAGGGGAGAAAAGGAATGGGCAAGACAGATGGAGGAGGAGGAAGAGGAGGAGAAGAAGGAAAAGGAGGAGGAGGAGGAGGCAGTGCACCTAGCCTTACAGGTATCTAAACCAGCTTCTGACAATTGTTTCCAAGGGAAGAATGACGCCTTGCTTGGGTTAGAGTATGACAGCCATGTTAAAAAGTCGGGGATATAGCGAAAGTTTTACTAAATCCACAACTGGGCCAGGCAAGCTGACCTTGAAAGTCCATGGAGAATGACCACAGAAAGGGCAAGAGCTCGCTGTAGCCTGCAGCCAGAATCACTGCCAGCTGGTTAGGAGGGCAGAATTGATAAAGGTCTTCGGGACCTAGCTCCCAGAATGAGCTTAGAAATGACCTTTCTGGGGACGTCTGGCTGTCCCCTCCATCTGTACTTTATTGTCTAATTTTGGAAGTTGTTTTGTGCCACCCCAAATGGAACACAGGAAAAGGGCATTTGCTTTGGGTGTTTGGGTGTCCCCCAGGATGGCCCCAGCCCTCTTCACAAGACAGTGTTTGTCTACTGCAGACGATACAGGCACGTTTTCCAACCTCCAAAGCTGGGGGAGGGGAATTAGAGAGCAGGAGGAGAAGCAGGTGCCTTTCACTGATATCAGGAAGAGCACCATGTCTTCCCTGGGTTTGTCCTGCCTTTCTCTCCCACTGTGAGCATCAATCAAACCTCGTCAAATTGACACCTTGTCTCCAAGAGCCATGGGTTTCCCAACCACGAGGTAAGGGCTCTCTGATGCGTGCCACTGATGTCTCTGAAGACTGGCCGAGACACGGCATTCTGACTCTAAGCAGTTAGCCAAAGATTTCCTGACTCTTTCACGTTTGCGTAGCTACATTCTAACGTCAGGCCCCGGCCTTGGATTTAGGCTCATGGACTCTGTGGCTGACCTCATCCTTCAGATACAGTAGTGGTGCAGCATGTGTCTGAAGAGCCGAGGCACAGTCCTGCACCTCACTGGCAGCAAGCTGAATAATGAACCTTGGGACTCGTATATTTCCCGGTCAGTTCCAGAATGTTCAGGGCTTAAAACATTCATGGGAAAGACCAAGATGCCTCTGACCTCTCCAACTGCAGCCATAGCAACAGGATATATATTTTTTTAAGCACAAATAATTTAGAAGACCATCCCACCAAACACATACACATGATCACATATCTTGACACACAATCTCTCCGAATAAATAAATAAATAAATAAATACTGCTAATGGTGAGAAAGAAGAGCTCAACACATAAATAATAAATAAATAAATAAAAATAAATAAATATAAAGCTTGCTAGGAGCCCTGGGCAAAATGGTCCCCTAGAAGGGTTTGAATGAAGATAGTCTGTGACTTCGAGAGAGGCCCTCATGCCTTCACAAGCTGTCCTGCTGAGGAGGTTTGGTGGCTCCTGGAAGCCTCTGTCTCCGTGAGGGAGATGAGGCGGGGTTGGCAACCTGGCAGGGATGAGGGTTATTTACAGTTGCTGTACATGCCCTCCTGGGGCACCGACTCCTGTGCCAGGCACCTGCTATCCGGCCTTCTGTGGTGTCAGCTTAGGCATCCTTGAGTCTTGGTGGGTGGAGTTTTGGTCTGGGCTGGAAGCCATGGTAGGAAGGCCAGTATGGCCACAGGTGCTCCTCCTTGCCTACCAGATAACGAACTTCCCTGGCGCTCGCTGGACCCCTAGGCTGATAGGTTGGGAAAGATTGGCATGGATCGATCATTGCTTTTAAGATGGGACCCCTCCCCCCAGATGTTTCCTTGGAGCAAGCGGGATGAACAATGCTGGGTCGTGGCAGCCATCGTGTCCCAGTGTCCGAAGTCGGGGGGAGAACCTCTTTCTCCATGTGCCCTGGCCCTCAGCTGTTGCCACCACAAACTCAACACCTCCTAGACTCTGGAAAGCCAGGCAGCTGGTGAGGGGGATGCCCGTGGGTTTATTTTAAGGACCATCTCCCTGGCCTGCCTGTTCCCAATGTCTCCTGCAGACAAAGCAGCTGATGGTGTTTGTGTGTCAGAGGGCAGCTTGCCCTTGCCCTAGGGAGGAGGAAGGTAGAGCGAGGGCAGCAGCAACCACTCAACTTTCCTAAGCTGACAGCAAACTCAGAAGCCAGCAGGAGCCCCGAGCCAGGGACCCCTCAAGTCCCTCTATCAACAGGCTCTCTGGATTTCCATCTTTCCCCAAAATATTGAGCTACATGCAGTGTCCCCGTCTTGAGAAAATTCCTGAGAGGCAAAGAGAATGGTCTCCATGTGAGATGGTAGGTGTCAGCCTGCCCTGGGTAGAATCCAGGGTGTGGCCGTCTGGGCAATGTGGAGGGGGCTGTCAGGCGCCAACTGGAGGGCAAGGGCAGACTGGCTGGCGCTGGAGGCTGGCTGCTAGCCACAGCAGCGGGAAGGCTCAGCAGATGGTCCCGTGGAATCACGTTGGTGCCAGCTACTGGGGAGGAGGTGAATTTGGGGAATAGGGCTGTGGCCCAAGGTATGCTGACTGTCCCGTCATCTTCTTATCGTTATGGGGTCACAGGGCCCTATGTAATGGTCTCCACAAAGCTGGAAGCCGCTGCAGTCCCTTCCCTGACCAGGCTGACATACTAGGGGGCAAATTACCTGACTCTTTGCTGCTTGGAATAACTACAGATGCCATGTCCAATCTTAACCCACATCGACCTTCCCTGCTGATGTCTGCTTTCTCCCTGAAGGACTCAGGAGTTCCCAGCCTTTGCCCATGTTGGGAGGTGAAAAGCCCTGAGCTATTTTCTTGGACTTCACCCTTGGTCTCCTCTCTTTCCAACACTGGGATCCAAAACGTGCAGCCATGAGACTAAAGGAGGGGAGAAGGAGGTCGGGGTGAGGGATGGATCGACCCTGGCCTCCAGTATACAGCCTGTGAGCAGTGGATGGGTGGAACATGTCACCGCGTGTCTTGGCCAAGCTTAAACTTTTGAGTCATGGATGGTAGCTTTCCACAGGTGGCCTTCTCCGTCGGCCCAGCTGACCCTCAGGATGATGCTGGTAAAGGCTCCTAGCAACTTGGCAAAGGAACAAGAGTCCCTGTATCCCGTCCCACCTTCCCAGGAACGCACAGAAGACATGAGCCAGAAAGCCTTCGTATCTGTCACCAGGGAGCTGGCATGAAGAGCAGGTAGTAAGGACACAGGCAGAGTACAGAGGGGTCGTCCCGGTGGGCAGCTGGCTCAAAGGAGGGCCCTTGCTTAGCGCCTCGTGCTGGCATAGCTTTCCGCTGAGCTGTAGCTCAGGCTCCGACTCCGACTGCGGCTCCGGGAGCCCAGGCTGAGGCTGCGAGAGCTGGAGCTGCGGCTGGTCGGCGTCCTGCTCCTGGTCTGGCTCCTGCTGCGGCTCCGGCTGGGACTCCGGCTCCGGGAGTAACTGCGGCTGGCAGAGCGGCTGCTGCTGCTGCTGTACCAGGAGGAGGCGCTGCTGAGGCTGCTGGATGAGGAGGGGCTGGGTCGGTAGTAAGGGATGGGGCGTTTGCGGGCACTGTAGAGATCAGAGATAGGATGTGGTGAGGGCTCAGCTCTCAGGGAGCACCAGTGCTGTTCCCAGAAAAAGCAACGTCCTCCCATCCCCCCAGTTTCTTAGGGACAAAAAAAAATTTAGAAAAACTCCAAACCCCAACAAAACCACAACAAATTCCTCCATTTCTTCTCCTCTCATAATTCCGAGACCAAAGAAAAAGCCTGGCTTAGTACTGTTCTATCCTGAAAAAGCGATAATGTCACTAAAAAAAAGTCAACCAATCATTCCTGGGCTCAGAGTTCCCAACTGGCAGCACACAGTATTTGCATCAACACTTTAATTGAAGTTTTATTTTTCTATTTTTACTTTTACTAGAAACTCCTATTTCTAGTAGGTTCTATTTCTGGGAGGGAATGGCTGGATTTTCCATTTACTGTAGTACATCGTTTCTTTTTTTGAAATAAGTGTATGGAGTGTGCCTATGGGGAGGGGGACTGTGGGAAAGGGCATATTGAATTTTAAGGAAATGAAACACATCCATGACTGTGGATGCTCAGATGCTGGGAAGAGAGCACTGTGGACCACGTGACCAGGCAACCCCATCCATCACCCCGAGTCTCCTGTTCTTGTCTTGCCTCCTGATCCTCTGCAGGAGGGATATAATTGACTTCCAGAATTCCTTCCCATGTGGGTCTCTTGAATGAGTGGGATGTCTGGAAAGATAACCTAGTTTTTTTTTCCCGGGGGCAGGGCACATTCAGCCATTTCCCCAGCTTTTGTGACCTGAGAAATTCAGTTTCTCTCACAGCCTTAGCCCTCTCTCCCATCAGCTTTTCTCCTCAGATACCTTAGCTGCCACAGGTCACACCCTCTACCCAGTCTGACTATTCAGTCAATAATGATAGATCACAGTGTGTCCCATGTTTAAATTTACAAGGTGAGGTCACATCTTTTCATCCCCTTTCATCTCCTCCACACGACACTCCTGGGAGTTATGCCCTGTCTTGTGGGTGAGAAAACAGTCCAGAGGAGAGGAAAAGACTCCAGGTTCCTTGGGGAAACAAGTCTTCATTCAAATCTGATGGTGCTCTTCATTCACCAATGGCTTCACTGAAGCCCTTGGAAATCCCAGTAAGATCGTTTGTTCTATCTGAAGTTGGTTTAGATAACCACAAACAGTTTAATTGTAACCTGGCATCAAAGTAGGCTAGGTTGCAGGACTACTTCCGTTGAAGAGGGACTTCACCATCAGACCACCCTGCCCTATGATGGTCTGGGCCCCCCTTTTTTAGAGCCCTCTTTTCTTAGCTTTTACCAGCACTAGCTGGTTTCCTAGCCTCCAGGACACCCCCAAGGCTGCACGCTACTCCTCAGATTGGTCCATGGTCTTTCCCTGAGTTCCTTCCTGACAGCAACCTAGCAAATTGAGAAGTTGATAAGATTCCATACTAGGGTAGTTTTTGTTAAAACAAACAAAAACAAAAAAACCACATAATTTTAAGGGTTGGAAGGGGCATCCCAGAGCCCTCATAATCCTTTAGTCCCAGTTTCAGCCCCGAGGTCCGCATAGGAAGATGTGGCGACGTGGAGAAGTTCGGAAGCACGCGGATTGCTTTGGGGTCTCACCTGGTTATCCTTCGCGCCTCCAGGTGGCTTGGGGAGTCTCTCCGGCGCTTCCTCATGGGTGAGTAGGACCGTCGCCTCCTGCGTGCACGCTCTCGGGGCTGCAATTCCTTCTCACCGTACTTGGAATCCCTGCAGCAGCAGGGGTGGGAGGTTTCTTGGTAACAAGGGCTGGGCTAGTTTTTCTGCAGGTGCGTGCTGTGTGATACTCTTAACAGTCTCCGCCACCCCACTGAGACTGCCCTTTGCCAAGGCTCCCAAAGAAGACAGGGAATCTGACCCACTTTGGATAGAATGTCATTAGGAAAACATCGTGGGGCAAGCTGGGCATTAGCAAGAATGGTAACCTCTGCGTTGGTGGGTGAGAAGGAAAATAGCAGAAGGCCCTAGAGTGAGTGGGCAAGAATTGGGGTTGTGAATGCAGGGACAAGAGGAAGAACAAGAGTGCAAGAAGATGGAGCACCTGGGCGTGAAAGGGTGTATGGGGGTCCTTGTTGCCACTCTTGAGTGGACAGAAAGGATTGCATGAATTCCTGTCCCAACCTCTCCGGGGCTAAGGATTGGGCAGGGCTTCGAAGATTGGTACAGTTCTGCAAGGGATGTGGCCCAGAAGGCAGGGCCCATCCTGGTGGTTGGGGGAAGGACGGTACCTGCTGGGGCTGTAGCGGGAATAGCTGGGACTGCGACGAGACCTAGAGCTTCTGCTAGGCGGGCTCCTCTTGCCAGACTTGGAAGAATAGCTGGGAGAGCGAGAGTAGGACCTGGGGAAGAGGGAAGAGCGCCTGAAGATCTGTGTTAGGGTTGTGTAGACAGTTATGACTCTATGTACCTGACCCCTAGGTGGCGCTCTTTTTCTTTGAGCGAGACTGGTTAAGGGCCCGTTGTAACCAGAGAATGAAATCCTCTCCTTTATGAGTAATTAATAATAATATGGACTTCCTGTTATTTCTGAATGCTTATCGTTCTGGCCACTTTTTATCTGTGTGGTCTTGGGCACGTTCTGTTTTCTCGTATGCAAAATGGGGTAGTAGTACCAATCCTACAAAGTTGGCTGTGAATCCAAATTAGAGTAAATCACTTTGAATATTGGTATATATTCCAAGTGCAAATTAGGCAGTACAGCGGAAACAGTAACCATGACTATTATACATTTTATTATACATTTATACATGTATATTATTATACATTTATACATTTTATTAAGAGACACACGTTGAACTGAAAAATGCATCCTAGGGTTAGGAACTGTTATTAATCTCATATTATGGATGGAAAAACAAAGATACAGAAAGGTGATGTAACTTGATCAGGGTCACACAGCTAGTGGACATTTGAACCCAGGAGTGTCTGGCTACAAAGTGCTTTTTACTTCTACAGATTATAGTCCCTCTTACCCATGGTTTTGCTTTTCTATGACTTCATGAATAGATTGAAAAAAAAATCAGCAAGTGAAAAATTCTATAAACAAGTAATTCACAATTTTTATATTTCAAACTATTCTGAGTAGCATGGTCAGCATTGCTGTCCTATGCCACCCTGCCTGGGAAGTGGATGACTTCTTTGTGCAAGGTGTCCCTGCTCTATATGCTACTTGCCTACTACCGAGTAGCCTTCTTGTGATCAGATCTACCATCACAGAATTGTAGTCCATGTGTGGAAGCAATTCCTATTTACTTAAAAAATGGTCTACACGTATGAAAGTAGTGATGTTAGTAACTCATACATGTTATAAAACAGTGGCGTGCTTCCGCTGAGTGAGGGTGCAAGCATTCTCCATTCAGTAAGAAAGGAAACAAAACAAAACAAAACAGGGGCTGAGCATCTGTCCTAAGCTATGTGGCAGGAACTGAGCTCTCCAGGAAACAGGGGAGCAGAGCTCACACTGATTTTGCTACAGCACCTCACATTGAAAATATTCCATCATAGTGTACGATAGGTGCTTAGTTACCAAGAAGATGGGCAATGCCATTGTAGAGTTTGGTACTTATCCAAGGGCTTGACTACAGGCAGCCATCGGTGATCATAGACCATGTCTCCTGTTGTCAAGAGAGCAAGGACAATTCTTTGTGATGCATCTGAATTACTAGCCCTGTTGTCCATGCTTACTCCCCATCTCTCACTACAGATGACCCTGCTCTTAGAGAACCTCATAGGAGAAGGAATACCTCATTCCTATTGAGTGCAGTTGTGTCCCCCTCCCCCAGAAATGTGTCTTGCCAGTTTGCTCTTTGCATTTGCATTCAGAAATCATATAGGAAAAAAAAAAGGCAAACGGTGGTTTTGAGATTACCAGCCAAGGAAGCAACTGAATTTTGATTCTTTGGTTGTGTGAGAGGAACAATCGACTTGCTGTTGGAAATTTTTGTTTGAAGAGGGAAGCTGGGCTCAAGAAGGCCATGAGGGTTGGATTAGATGGGCTATCCCAGTTCCTGAGATCTCAGGTCTGTATGTTAGAAGACGGAGCTATTCTGTCCAAGGTAACCAAACAATACCAATGGCTATCGAAGTTGGGGGGCAGAATATAAACAGCTGCAATTCTTCCTTCTATATCTTGCATAACCCCTGAAATGCAAACTCTGTAACTCCTCCCACTAAGGCATAATCTTTAGACTGGGTCTTGTGACTTACTAGGGCTCATAGAACAGTGGAGGAGATGGAATGGAATTCAAGCTGAGAAGTAAGAAACCTTGAAAATTAGTGTTCTCTCTCTCTCTCTCTCTCTCTCTCTCTCTCTCTCTCTCTCTCTCTTGTCATTACCATGTGTATAAGCAGAGAGACAACACAGAACAGAGACGACTAATCACTGGATGAATTTCCATCCCCAGCCCCCAGCCAACTCACTATCTGGTCAAAAACACATGAAGGGGCTGAGGAGAACCAACCTGCTGAACCCAGCATATATTGCTAATACACAAAGTTATAGGAACTAAGTAAATACATTTTATGTGAAGGATGACGTTGGTTACTTTTTTATGTAGAAGTTAATTGATACTCATCTCAACCCCATGCCAACAAAAACAATAACAATGAATGTTCCTCGTGTTCTAAGTGCCTTCACCCCAGGAACGAGCCATTGGGCCACTGAGTCATGCCTTCTTATTATCTTTCACACAAGCAAACAGGAGCTTGTGTGAGATGTTGACTGTCCTCCCAAGGCTGTCAGGAGTACTGCTGGAGCAGGTTATTCAAAGTCAAGTCTTACTCCTCTTCCCCATAAAGGAAATGGGCATCTCTAGTTACCAAAACTCCCTGCCAAAGAGGGACATACAGCAGATGAAACATCAAAGATGTACTCACCTTTTTTCAGAAGAGGTGGACCGGCTCCGGGTGTACCTGGGGGAGGCTCTGTGGTTTGGGGACCGGGAAGAGGGGCTGGAAGATCGAGTGCTGGTGTAGGAGGAGCTACGGGAGCACTCTTTGATGGGGGAGCTCCGGGCTGTGGATGGGACCAAACTAGACTTCTTCACCTCAGCACACTGTAGACATGGAGACTGAAATCCTCTGCAGGATGGAGAACATCTGTCAGTACCCAGCTGCCCTTGCTCTGGGGGTACCTGGACCTGAGGCTCCCTCTACTGCCTTTGACTCAGAGACAATATCCTCAGTTTCTATTTTCACCTCCCCACTTTCTGGGAAGCACTGCCAGGTGACAGAATTTAGAAAGGCTGAGATAGAAAAGACCTCACAAGTAGAAGGATATTTAATCCAATTCAGCATCCCCTAGGGAGGGGACACATACAGGGTCCACTACAAAGCATTTCAGGAGGCCCTTGTGAGCACAAGGCTAAATAACATCACGTGGTGAGAGAGTCCTCCTTCTCCTTTGCTTGTCCTTGTCCAGTCTGTCTGATTGAATGAATGAGAAAGCCCTGGCTGGGTGCTAGTGGGCTATTAACACATCTATAACACTTTGTAATCTTCCCAAGATAAAGGAATAAGCCCTAGGGTCAGAGCCTTGAGCAGGGAACTATAACTGACCAGTGTTGGATACACTGTCTTAATCATATTCTCACAGGTGTTTTCTATGTTTCAGCAAGGGATATACATTTCCACACAGAAATAGTGATGTGATCGCAATAAGCAAACCAACGAGAACATAGCTTAAAAGAATCAAGAAGGTGACTTGTGGTTAGCTTAAGTTTGGGCAATCTTGATGTAGCCCACTTTGCAGATGGAGAGACTGAGATACTCCAAAGTAGTTGGGTGGAGGCTTATTCATAATCAGACAAAGGGTAGGGGGGTCTTGGTTGTACATCCTCTCTTGTCTAGGGACATTCTGAACTCCTTCAGAGGTTCTCGTGACACATGCTCATTCATTAGGCCAAGAGTCAACTTCAAGTCACATTGATACATTTGAAAGATTCGTAATGATGTGGTTTTTGCTCACCTCTATGGTCCTGGCTCTTGACCCTAACCCTAACAGGCTGTCTCCTCCAAAACAAAATGTCCTATTCTGTCCTTTGTCTTCTGACCTTAGAACATGTTGGCATCTGAACTTGCCTTCTCTCATCTTGTCCTCTAGCCATTGCTCTACACATGGTTCTGGCTCAGCTTGACTCCATCTTCTTTGAAAAACCTTTAGAGCAGTCTCTCAACCCCCCCCCATTCTGGGTTGAGGGTTTCCTGTGTGTTACACGGCCCCTCTGCCTAGCTCCCTCCCCCCCATCCCTACATGACTCATTTGGTCTTATGACCATGTGTCTTCCTCCCTGGATACTGAGCTCATTGGGGAAAGGACGTCTGACCCCTGAACTCTATGTCCTCCACACAAAGCTTGTCACGTGGCATTTTAAGTCATCCCATCTGTGTCTTGGGCTCTCCACAGCATCATCTCATTTGCTCTTCTCAATAATATGATGTGTCTGGCTCTACTGTTACGACCGAAGTATGGAGGGGGCTCAGAAGGATTAGCGACTCGCTCAAGGTCACTTGGATTTGTTTAGACACACACATGCGCACGCACACACACATGCACACACATACCCCCACACACAATTCCTGTCACCTCTCCAACTCCTTACCCTCTGTGTCTGTGGCGCCCTTAACTTCCAGCTCATATCTCCTCTCTTAGCCCATATTTATTGAGCCCTTTGTCCATAGCTGGCAGGACATAAATACCCATGATTTTACCGTCATTTACATTCTAAAGTGAAAGACTGGCTCTAAATTATTTAATTTGGCTGTCTATGTATATCAAATGAAGCAAGTAGCAGCTATATATCTCTTGGAGCGGGGGTCTTGTTTTAGAGAGAGGTCTGGACTGCAGTGCTGCTGTTGCTGCTTATTAGCTGCATTTGTCTGAGTCTGACTCTGTTTCCCATCAGCTTACAGAAAGGTTAGAACAGTGCCTATTGCAAAAAGACACTAATAAGAGCGGAGGAAAGCTAGTCGTGGGAAGCATTTTTTGCGGTGTACTATCTGGCTCAGTAGAGACTAATAGCTTTTTAATTAATTAATACTAATACTTATCATCATTATTACTATTGCTGCCTTTTCTCTTGATCCTCCCTAATCACAGCACTTTAGTGTGTCAGTAGATATGTGGCGGCCTTCTTCTCCCATGCGGGAACTTCACTGTCTGCTCTTGGAGAGGCTGACATTTGCACTGGCTCCCAGCAAGAATGGGCATGAGTTGAGGGCAGGGATGTCCCAGAGCAGGCCACCCAGAGACTGGGCTACATGTTTGTCCAGCCTGAGTAGGTCTTGTGCTAGAGATAAGGGGCGCTCTGTCCTTGAAGAAGCTGTGTGTGGCTATCATGGGCAATTTTAGCCACATAGAACAGAGGTGTGCTTGAATCCCCAGCAGGGGGAAAGCCCCCGTGTTTTTCTGGATGGAGTGTGCTAGCCAACTTCCCCCAACCTTGTGCCCAGTGAATTATAAACTCAGGAAAGGGGGCCTAGCCATTTCCTCACTCCTAGCATCAAGCTGAGAGCTGCCACAGGGTGTGTCTGGCAAGAAGGTGAGGGAGAGGTAACGGAATGGCTGGTGGCCAGGAAATTTAAAACGCTACTCTTATGAAAGTGTGTCTAGTGGTTAGCGTTAGGATGTGATTTATTTTTTTTCCAGATTCTTTTTTATGTTTGTGCATGTATTCTGTGTGCATGTGTGTCTGGATGTGGGTGTATGTGGGGAGGTGCAAGCTGATGCCCAAAGTCTTCCTCCCGACTCTCCCTGCTCTTCTTTGCGGCAGGGTCTCTCAGTTAAATCCAGAGCTTCCTGATAAGCCTCTTCTCATTAAGGAGCTTGCTGGGGGATCCCTTGACTTTGCCTCCAGAGGGCAGAATTACAGGCAGGCCATCACGCCCCCCTGACATTTACACTGCTTGCTTGGCAAACATGTTAAGCACCGAACTGTCTCCCCAGCTGCTGTTTGCTGTGATCACTTGAGTGACAGAGCAGTTGGTGATGAAATGGTGGCATTGTCATTGGCCTGTAAACAGATGTGTAGATGTATGTTCAGAAGGAAAAAATACGGGTAACGAGCACAGCGCCAAACGAAAAGACCCATCCCTCAACTCTACGGTGATAGCTATGTGTTTCCATGGATACATTTTATTTTAAAGCCCTTTTAATTTCCGGGCATAACTGAGCACCAATCTTGGGTCTCCTGGCCTCCAGGACCTCATCTCCCACAACCAACATCCTTCACCAAAGTGGTCCATGTGTTAGGACTGAGGAGACAGCACCTCATGCCATCACCCAAGCCCATAGATCGGTCAGGCTTGCTCTTGGTGTTACATGTCCAATGGCTTTGGATGAGTACTGGCGTTTATCCATCATGAATATCATGTGTTATAATTTCACGTAGCTGAAACTCTGTGTGTCCTTTGCATAAAGTGATAGGACATTATTATTATTATTATTAGACAAATAATAATCTAGAGTCTGGATATACCACAGTTTATTCACCTAAAAGACTTGGTTGCCTCCAAATTCTAGAAATTATGAACTCCTATAATCTTATATAAGCAGGTTTTTTTTGGTGTGAATATGTTTTCAGTTTAGTTTGGTTAGCACTATGGCGTGTAACCAAGAGGGACTTAAATGAAATTCATGTTAGGCGTTCCCTGAGACTCTTGGTAAGTTGGCATCTATTTTTAGCTCCCTGCCATCTATCCTTCCCTCCTGATATCAACACTCTGGCTTTTCCTGCTGAGACATCTGGCTCTAACCTGTAACTCAGCACCTGCTGGGCCAGAGAGACTGTTCTGAGGGGACAAATGACCCAAGCTGGGGCCAAGCACAGCCAATAAGTACTTGTTTTGATAATTTTGCTAAGATTTCTGTGGGGGCGGGGCAGAGGCATTTTTCTGCTGGGGACAGGGCCGAGGTGTTAGTCCGTTGACTGATTGGAGACACAGGTGCTGAGCATCTTTGCAAACCTCTGGGAGGGCCTGCTTGAGAATGAAGCCAACAGAGCACGGGAACAGAGCTGAGGTCCAAGTCAAAAGATAAAGACGCAGGAGCACACTTTGAACCCCTGGGTCCTGCTGTACCTGAAGCGAGTGTGTGTGTGTGTGTGTGTGTGTGTGTGTGTGTGTGTGTATTTTTAATCAAGCAAATTTGAATGGAATGTCCTTTCTTTTGCGAATGAAGACGCCTAGGAAGGGTAGGGCCCTGTGATGAGACAGTAAGAAAGTGACGCTGAAGCGGGGACCCTCCCACCCCCAAAGATGCTAACCTTGACTCACTGCTCCTGCAGGTGGGAGAGACGTTCTCCAGAACAGCCCCCTTGTTCTGCGGGGAGGAGGTGGTGAAGGAGTTCCCTGAATCGGAACTGTTGCCGCAATTGAGGTCCCTACTCTTGCTCAGACATCCACCGGGGCTCCCCTTCTCCTGGCCCCGCGACCGGGCGGAACTGGTTTGCGTGGAGGGCGGCGAGGAGGTGTCATTGCCTGAGTCGTACTCCTGCGAGCGTCCTCGGGAGGCGGTGAGCGGGCTGGTTGATTTGCTAAAGAGGTCAGCAGCAGACCCCGACCCAGAGATCTGAAAGCAAAAAGACCCGTCGGACACTGCTGAGCTCCGGGCTGTGCGTAAGTAACCAAGAATGTTAACCATCATGAGTCACTGTAACGAAAGCAAAGAGAGAGGGGAGAGAAGAGACGCCAAAAAACAAAAGCACAAATTCCTGATAGAATTCCACAGAAATAGGAGACCTCTAGGTATTTTGTTTACCCCCTGCTAGAATAACTGGAAGATTTAGGAATCATGCAGGGAAAAAGGCATGCGATTCAGATTAAACAAAAGTAAAAGGAAATTATACAAAACATAATCTCTAATGAACTCAAACAAAAGAGACAAATCAATAGAAAGGGAAGGGCTGTAGACACCCTTAGCTTCAAACAATAATAAAAATAAAGGGATGGGGGAGGGGAATAAAAAGAAAAGGAGCTTCAGGCCTCAAAAATTATATCTTGGAAATTAAAAACACAAAAGGAGATAAAGGCAAATTTTAAATTTCAACCCAAATCCTCAACTAACTTTTTTTATTTTTTTAAAGAAAAAGTTGCCTGAATAAAACCCTAAACAAATGTCACATGGGCCAAAGAAACAAAGATGAGAATTGGTTTCTTTCTTTTTCTTTTCTTTTTTCCCTTTCTTAAAAAAAAAAAAGTCAAGGTTGCAAACTGACGTTTGAGCAATTTCCAAGTAAAGAAGTCAAGAGAGGGAGGGGACAAAAATAAATGTAAAGTCAAATAGTCTGGCTGAAAACAAATCAAAAACAAAACAAAATAACAAAAGAGTCTCTACAGGCATTTGTGCGCGTCCTTCTCCCTCGAAGGAGGTAGCTAAGCATCCTGAGTGGCTTCTAATAAATTCTCTCATGTCTTTGCGGATTACGTCACTTACCAAGCAAGGACTCCTCCTTTAGTAGGAAAGGTGTAAGAGAAAGGGAAGAGCGGGCAACGTGAGTCCATCATCAGAGGCGTAAATGACAAGAAAAAACACACACCTTCCTACACAACCTTAACCTTTGGCTTTGGGGTGCTCAGAGCAGATCTCTCTCTCAGGGAGACCTAACTTCATCCACTTCGCCAATCCCTTCCTGCCCAGGTTGGATGGTGGAGACCTTCACTGCGTTTGTACCTGGAGCCATGGATGGTACGGTAGAGACAGAGCCCTGTACTCCAGGGGACACCGGGGAGGGAGCATGTGATTTTGACTGGAAGGACCTTGGACATCAGGGAATGAAGATGCCTCAGAGTCCTCTTTGGGGACTGGCCTATGAAGACTGAGAGGTTTAGGGGGTTGTGGGGAGTTAGCCCTTGGGAAGGGAATTCTAGGCTGAAAAGCTGTTTTTCTTCAATGTTTAGGTCAGGCTGTGGCTGAAAAGTCACAGTGAATTTGCCTCTGGCTTATAGCCGTTGTACCACATTTAACTGTGGGCAAGAGGGATCCTCCCCCTGGGTGTTTCCTAACCATACATCTCTATGGGGAGGAAAAATCTGGGTGATCAAGAAGTCACTCCCTGGAAATCACACTTCCAGAGTATTCACTCTGGGGTACTTGGGTTCCCAAATTCGCTATTTAAATGGTTCCTGAGCCTCCCTCTGGAGTATAAGCCTTCCCTGCAGATCTGTTTTTCCACAAGCAACCTATGTTTCAAGTGGGCCATCTGAACAGAACCTGCGTGATCATGTTGAGGTGTCCAAGTGCCTGTATGTGGGGCCCATCACACAGTCACTGGTAACACATGGGTGACAGAGGTAAAAAGCCTGAGACTCTGGGGCAGCTTCTTCCTTACTTCCATGTTGTATGCTAGAGCAGGGAAGGACCTGAGCTTTTGAATTCAAAGATAACTTTCCTATCACTATGCAGACATGCTGGCCTCAGTCGCTCAAGAGGGGATATACTTGGTGACTTTTTGAGTTTATTTATGAGCATTTAGGTACTTTGGCTAGTCCTGTAGTTTACACATACTAGAAAAAGCTTTCCCATAAAAAAAATCTATTCCCCCCAGCTTTATGCCCTGCTTTGAAGACTTGCTGGAGAGGGGACACCTGAGCTTTCTTAAGAAACCACTTCTGCCTTGAGGGGGAACTGAGTCACAGAGAGAACCCCGACAGTTTGGAGTGCCAAATCCTGGGGGTTGGAAACAGGACTTTTTTCTGGTTTCTCCCAGGAAGTTTTGCACATGGGCAACGTAATGGTCTAGCCTTAGCAAATTCTGCCAATTCATCATGATTATATGGCTACTTTGCCTTGAAGGTGGCACTTCAAAATAAGGTGGCCAGGTGGAATTTTCCAGAAGATCCTTTTCATGTAATATACAGACTTTGCTCCCATTCAGCTCCTACTAAATTGGATGACATTTCTTTCTCACCTCTGACGTCCAATGGTCTCATGACCGTTTCCTTTCTCACCTCTATTAGGAGTGAGAAACCACCATGATGGTGATGATCTGAGGTTTTAGGCTGGGGTTTGGACAGGCAAAGGATCAAGGGATTTTCGACCTGGAGTGAATGGTGGAGTACATTTGAAAGCAAGCCAGTCTTAGAGGGCACAGGCCAACAGAGAGTTCAAGGGCAGGTGCCTGGCAGTTCAGTGCAGTATCTTGTAACTTGCTCCCTGGGGCATCTAGACTAAGTTTTTCTTCTTCAAGTACTTTCTCCTGGTATTGATTGTAAGTTTAAAATCATCTGTTTTACTGATGTGTCATGGTTCCCTGTGAGCAAAGATTTTGAGCATGAAGTCTCTCTAGGATGGGACATATATAGAGAGGGGGACCTTGCCTTCTGCACACAGCACCCCACAACCTGATGTTGCAGGGATGTTTGCAGTGTCTCCACCTGGCTATAAGTTATGCACAGATGACTTGTGTGTTTGACCTGATAGCTCTGCATAGGATGATGCTTTTCATCACCAGGATATAAAGTCCTGCTGGGGTGCCCACACTGGGCAAGAGTGCCAGGGTACACAAACCTCCTGGATGCTCCCACTTCTTTAAAAGTCTCATTCCTTTGGTTGAATCTAAGCTCACTGACTTGAGTTACAGTGTTCTTTACAAACCTGCCTTACCTGCTCCATAAAACCCTGAGAACCTCACAGACCACCCTTCCATGCCTTCCCAGGCTGCCTTCCACTGTCCATGCTGACCAGCATGTGTTCTTGGTTTGGCTAACACATACCACAATCCCATCGCCAGATCATTTACATATCCCGTTTCTTCTGGCGGAAAAAACACTCTTCCTGTCTCCCTCACCTATCACCTTCTCTGATCACCCAGACAACACCCTATTATTAATTAAATCCATCTTTCGACCAACCGCTCCCTCCATATTAAATGTCTTGTTACTCAGTAGGGTGGTGACTTATTTGACTGTCTGTTTCTTCACCCATGTGTTGAGAGCAGGGACCCTATCTGGTGCATTGTTGTACACCAGGACCCTCTAGTGCCTGCCTCAGGGTCGCTGCTTATAAAAACTTGCTTAATAAGCCAAACTCCTCCATGGTCCCTTGGGAGCTGCAGAGACTCAATCTTCTGTAGAGGTTCCTGTGTGACCAGGCAAGAGTGGAGTCTGCTCAGATGGAGCCCTTTTTTGAGAGGGGACTCATTTAAATCATAATAAAAGCAGCTCCATAAAAGTCCTGGAGTCTTGATGGCAACTTAAGGGCAAGGATTAAATCTGGACCATGGTGAGAAGAGAGGTTCCCCCTTAGTTTTTCTCTTCTTTTGAGTTCTCCCTGACCCGGGCAGCAAGCGAAGAACTCGGAGGCCCTGCCTGCACAGTCCCACCAGCACGTGTTCTAGATCTCAGACAAGGATTTTGAGACCCATAGAGTCTTCTGAAGGAGACAAGCTGCAATGGCCCACCTCGCTTTCTTTTCTTTGTTCTGATACTTTGGAAGGTCAAGTTGAATGAGGTACCAAGAGCCTGGGTATTGGTACACAAAGGGCTGTTAGCTTTAATTCTGGCTAAGCACCTCAGGCTAAGAGATTTTTTTAAAAAGTCATCCCTTCAGGATGTCATACCAGTTTCTGGAGCAGCCCGGCTTACATCAGTATTGAGGGTCTGGGCAGTGGAAGCTCCGTGGGGTTTCACTTCTCGCTGGCTTCTCACGACATGGCCAGCATCACCTGATGCCCCCATTTAGCAATGCCCTACTTGATCTGCCCCATTTAAAGGCTATTGTGGCAGGGATAAAGGAGTCATCTGGAGCCGTTTCAATCCTTTGTTCATATGAACACCGCTCTGTTTACAGGTTTTGGTGGACTCTGTTTAGACTTTCCGGTGGGAGGATATTTTAATAAACTTGTCGTTGGAGGTATATGTCCTTTAATAGCTCCCTAGCCCCAGACGCCATCTTCTTCAGAGGGCTCAGTTCCCTCCAGAGGAAGAAGAGTAAAGTCACAATGAAATAGCCCAATGCAGAATGGGTCCCGGGGGAGAGGGACCATGGAATCAGGAGACTGAATGTTGTGACAGGTGACAATGGGGGCATCTGTCTTCTTGCCTGTGTCCTCTTATCTTGGAACATCTTCATAACAGATATTCCCCATGGCACACAAGACACAAGCAGTCTCTCCACTCAGCATCGTGATGATTGGATGGCTCCGATTTGCTCCTGGTGACACACACTTGTGCTAATAGCCCCCTCTAAAGCCGCCTTTAAAGAGCTCTCCATCTGGTAGGGATGTTTATGTGTGCAGTGGCTCTCCGATCCCGTATACCTGGCTGCCCAGTGGCCCCCAAGTCCTTCACAAACAGAAGCTATCAGACCCCTCACCATCCAATAATAATGGTCCCACAATTCTGGGATCCCCAGAATCCTCTTACTAGAGTTCTCTTCTCTGGTTTGTTATTATCTCTTCATCCATCTCAACCTTAATCCTTTTTGTTCTGTCCTCTCCAAAGCTAATGTTGGGTGAATGGCAAGAAAGCTGAGCCTAAGAGTTGGCCAGTTACCAAGGAAGCCATTCATATCTAACCTGAAGCCCCAGAAATTAAGACAAGAATTTGAGAGTTGATGGCTAATTTTGAGAGATGAAGGAATTCCTTGTAGAGAAGAGAGGATAAGAGCCAAGTGAGAAGGAGCTTGTAAAATGTCTAAAAGGGCAGTAGAGCTTAACCCAAGGAGGACTCTGGGAGTGTGGAGAGTACCCGAGAGGCTGGGTACTTAGGCACCAGCCATTCACTGCACATGAGGAATCCTGTCCCTAAAGGATGCTGATTCCTTTTTGTGTTCAGACTGCTACACAGGCAGGCGAAGTACATCTTGGTGACCAGAGGGCACCATCTGGAACGTGGCTGCCAGCTGTGTGCCAATAAGGGATGCTGGAAACTGCTTCGATCCATCAGGCTGATCATGGAGAAGTGTTTGCTTCGATCCATCAGGTTGATCGTGGAGAAGTGTTCGCCCACTTGCACTGTGCACAGCTAGACTTTCTTTAGCCCA
Organism: Microtus pennsylvanicus; assembly: GCF_037038515.1. Classification (NCBI taxonomy): domain Eukaryota; kingdom Metazoa; phylum Chordata; class Mammalia; order Rodentia; family Cricetidae; genus Microtus; species Microtus pennsylvanicus. The sequence goes on from NC_134579.1 coordinate 118,616,669, forward strand.
TTTAGTGAGTTTGAACAGAAATGTGAATGAACTTCCAATGTTTGCTGAGCAGGGAGGGTTCACACAACAGCCCCACTTCTGATTTTTTTTTTTTTGATTTTTCAAGACAGGGTTTCTCCGTAGCTTTTGGTTCCTGTCCTGGAACTAGCTCTTGTAGACCAGGCTGGCCTCGAACTCACAGAGATCCACCTGCCTCTGCCTCCCGAGTGCTGGGATTAAACAGACGCCACTTCTGATTTTTATCGGACAATTAGATCTGGGCCTGTATTCCCGGGAAATGCTCATTGCTGGGCTCATAGACTCGGTTCCTAGTTTTCACACTGCTAACTACGGGGCCCTTGAGATAGTCGAGACCTTCTGTCCTGAAAGTCCAGTGCTGCCCTGACACCTCAGAAGCAGCATGAACACAGTACCCCTGGTCTGTTTCATGTCTCCGTTTTAGAGCTGTGAAATACACCACACTTCTTCCCCATGTCAACCCTTAAAGTCCACATTGGACTGTTATCCACGGAAGGAACCAGGAGACCAGAGCCCTTAAACCACAGTGATGACAAATGCTTCACTCCTGGATCATGCAAGGTAACCCCAGCTATGTGTTTATTGATACTATTTGCGTATATGTGCATGCCTGTAGAACTCAGTGGTCAACATTGGGGGTCTTCCTCAATCACTTTTCTACCTTAATTTGTGAGGTGGGGTCTCTCCCTGAACCTGAGCCCAGCTGTTCAGTTACACTGACTGACCAGCAAGCCTCAGGGATCCACTGTCTCTGCCTTCCCAGTGCTGGGGTTACTGGTAGGTGTCATTATAAACGTTACAACTCTGAGGCAGAAAGGCGTCTTGGCAGTTGAGAGCCAAGGACTATCACAAAGTCACACTGGTAGCCCAGACACAAAAGCTTTATCAGGAGGGAAGAACCCAGGAGGATGGCTGCCTCTGCTTGGGCAAGAAGTAGCAGAAAACTGAGCAAGAGGACAGGGTTTATATAGGATTTCTTGGGGGCAGAGCCGAGCAGAGCTTTCCAGGGTGGGGATTGGTAAGATTTTGAGTCCAGAGCTTGGGGCGAGCCCAGGGATTGGTGGAATTTCAAGTCCTGAGCTTGAGCTTTTTACTCTGTGTGTGTGGGGGGGACTGGATACCCTGCCCTAAAGAGCAGGCCCATTAGAGTGTTCTGTGGGAACCTTGTGGTTGGAGGTCCTCAGGAGTGGGGCCTGGCCATGCCATGCCAGGAGAGGCTCATAACCAGAGCCCCCAGCTCTGTCTGTGGCTACTGGCTACCCTGTGCAGGAGGCACCTTACCAGCCGAGTCATCTCCAAGCCCATATCTGCTGTCATTATCAGGACAAATGGCTTTTCCTGCATTGGTGGCCACTGCAGGGGAGGCTAGCAAGTGTTTTCCCCACAACATAAACCTCCAAACTCTTTTCTTTCTTTCAGTTTTAAAGTCACAAGCTCACCTCGTCTTCTTGTTCCCTAATACACTCACTGTTAACACTTGGGCTTTTCTAATAATTAATTAAATCCCCTCACCAGGAGCTCCAGTTCCCCCGCATTCTCTGGGAGCCTCTCAGCCCTCCAGGGGAGCCGCCGCCGTTATTTATTGTTTTTGTTTCAAATCATTATTTAATCAAAAACGGAGAAGGGGAAAGGCAACCTCTCACTTACACTTCAAAATTTAATTTCGGCTGAATTCTGAGATCAAGAGGCAGCTTGGCCTAATAGGTTACAAAAATACAATCAGGACGAGAATTTCAATTAAACTGAACAAGTCCATTTACGGGGCTTCAAATGGCCCCGTGGAGAGCGGCAGCTATAAATTTCTTCTTGCTTCTCTGCCGTGTGGGGAGCTGGGACATCTCACACGCTACACGGCAGAGCGTGCAGCTGGAGGGCCCTGCTCGCTCCTTGAGAAAACAACCCCTTGGCTCCTCTAAGACAGCAGGGCCATTCTCCTTCCTAGCATCTCTCTTTCTTTGACACTAATTAGAAAGACAGCAAGAGAATGAATCCCTTGACCTGTTGAGGCTCATCTGGGAAGCGGGGGAGGTGGAGAGGAGGAGGGTGACTGTGGAGAGATGGATTTTCTGGGGATAAAGAGACTGGGGCACCTCCTGGCTGTGCGCTGCAGCTGACATTGGGGACTCTGAAAGGAATGACAGCCTCTAGCTCCTCCTTTCTTGGAGCCTCTCTGGAGGTTCCCCTGCCTACCAGCATGCAATAGTCTCCTCATAAATGTTGTCAGACATCCCCCCAAGCCCAGGCCGAAAGGAAGAAAGTAAGCTCAGTAGATGAGTTTTGTATCCAGGTGAACTTCATCCAGCTTGAAGATGCCATTCCCCCCCACCACACACACACACACAAGGTGATGTCCTTCCTACCTCTCCTGGTGGAGAAATGTCTTTTAGCTGATAAAACTAAAATAAAATAATAAAATTTAAAAATTGATGGTTTCTTCTTTCCTTACTCAGAAAAGGTTAATGTTGACTCTGCTATGCCATTTCTCATCCCCGTGTCCCCAAGTGCCAACACTCTCTGTTCTGGATTGCGTCCCCTCTCCCAGTGAAGAGCTTGGGTGCTAAGGCTCCCAGGGGAGAGAGCAAGGCAAGCCTGGGTGAAGGTCAGGGCCTGCCATGGCTAGTCCTCAGCCTCACCTTTCCTGTCTAGAAACAAAAGGCACGTGTCCATCCTGTCTTTCCCCATGGCTGTCCGGTTCACTGGAGGATTCTGAGCTCAGAGGTCATTGCTGGGTTTCTTTGGGATACGTCTTTAAAAAGCTTCTGTGGAAACAAATCATGTTGGCGCCTACTGTATGTGTGATGCTAGACCCCAAGCCTTGAAATGAGTTTTCAGCAGAAGATGCCCGGCTCATGGCAGAAGTGCAAAGTTATTCTTATCAGTTAACATCACTACTGCTACTGTTACGATTGTTGTGTGTATATGTGTATATCTGTTTGTGCTCATGTGTGGGTGTGATGGTGGAGACCGGAAGTTGGTATCATATTTCAGGTATCTTCCTCAATCATCAACCCCTGCCTTATTTTTATTTATTTACTGACAAAGGGTCTCCCAATGAACCTGGAGGCCACCCATTCAGATAGACTGTCTGGCAAACAAGCCTCGGGGATCCTCTTGTCTTTCTACCTGCCCCCCGTTCTGGGGTCACAGGTACACACCATCATGCTTGGTTTTTATGTGGGTGCTAGGGATCCAAACTTAGGTTTGGGGTAGGTAGCTGACTGAGCTGCCTCTTTGGCTCTGAGTGTATATTTAAATAAGTGGATAGAGGCCTAGTCTCCCGCCACCATCATACTGACCACGTAAATAGGTTAAGGTAATTACCCCAAGGTACAGAAGATGATATTTACATGTAACTAAACACTTGGGTCTCCTGATCGAACTCTCTGGCTTCAAATCTGAGCTTCTATAAGTAGCTACCTCTGTCAGACCTTTCTAGGCCACAGTGTTCTCATTCCCGAGTGGATGTGTTGAGTCTCTTGAAGTGATAAAATAAGAACTTGAGGCAGTGACCTGGCACATTGTAGGTGCTTAGAGAACATTAGTGACCAATGCCATTCAAATGCCAGAGCGAGGTGAGATCTTCTACCAAGCCCACATTTCGATCACAGATACTCTTTTGCCTTTTTCGGTTTACAAATTCTGTGGAACCATCTTGTCTGCTGGCATCTGCACAGCGCTTGGCACAAGTGATCTATGACTGACTGCCCTTGGCCCTGGTTACAGCATGAGGAGACGGGAGGAGGTGGCCTACCCTGCTCCTTGGTTCTGATTCATTCCTTTTTCCAGACCCCCTCTGTAGTTAGATATGAGAGGACCAATGCAGAATGCTCACAGAACAGAAAAAGAAAGCTGCCACCAAGCACTTGGGGCCAACAGCATCCCTGTTCCCCTGTCCAACCTCTGCTGACATCAGAGCAATCTGTGGTCCCTTCCAGCTCTCTTCCTTCCAAATTGTGTTACCTTCCTAGGTCCTCAAGCCTCCCAGAGCCTCACTTTCTCCATCATCAAAATATGGATGATACGGATACAAACCTCTATTTTACTAGGGTAAAATAACTATGCGACATACGTGGTGGTGCCTCCCACGGAGTGATATCACATTTCCTTCTATACATGAGTCATTTCAAATTGATAGACTCCTACCAACCTTCAGTGCCCAGCCCAAATATCCTCTTATCATAAAGCCTGCTCAGACATCAAGACAGAAGTGTCTGATGTCTTCAGGACACATTGTGCTTGCTCCCACCATTACTGTGAAGAGTATTCTAGACAGCCACCAACTGCTTGAGTGTCAAGTATACCCTTAGCACTTGGCACTAAAAGCGACTAGCTATTATGTTGCAGTGGTCCTGAAGGTGCCAGGGGAGGGAAGGTATAATTGGCAGATTGGGGATGGAATGAAGTGGTAAAATAACCTTTTTACCAATTTGTGTGTAACCATTTGACTGTTTCAACAAGTCTAAGAAGGACTGATGCCCACACCCATGATCCTGCACTAATCACACTGACTGCTGCTTCCTCCAGACTCTCAGTGACCAAAGCAAGAGAGCCTCTGGTCACCTTTAACCAATGAGGATCCTGTTCAGAGGCAAGGCCTTCATTTGCATAGTCATATATGCAAAGCACCTCTTGTGATGTCATGCACATGCACTTGACCGTTTTCAAATGAGCTGTGTGGATGGAACATTGGTACCCGAGGCACAGGAAGTCCCTGATGCTTAGGTCTCCAGTTTGCCTCTAACACCTGTGTCTTGTCCTAGAATTCCATCTCAAACCCAACTCCAATCTTCAGTTTTCCTTTTTATTGCCTAAATCCTGATCAAATTTAGTTTTCTGGGTCTTCATCTCATTCTCTCCCTACCCTAATCCTAATGCCCTTTTCTATCAGCCAAACTTCTGTCTGCCTCATCTTGGCATCCATTGTCATACTTGACCTTTTCCTGTTGTCACCTCATCTGTCTTCCCCCTTAGGAGGCACAGGCTTTTTTCTCTGTTTATCAGATCTCCAGAGCCAAATTCAAGCCTAACCCTCTAATAGATGCTCAGTAATGCGGATAGGCTTGAGGGAATGAATGACTGATGTGTGATTCCGTGTGAATACCTCTGCTGATCTATCTAACGGAGAAAAAATGGGGATCTGGAACTCTTCAGAAACCTATGGTACACCTGGAATCTCCTCTTATTTCTACCTTTGTAATAGAGAAGGAAAAGGGTCAAGAATGGAGGAAACATGGAATCAGATTTTGGAGTGTGTTGATACTCCCAGGAGACATAAAAATCTCAACCAGGTGAGAGTAGCCATATTGGATGTAGCCACTATTTATGATGAAAAGAAAATTCTCCAGAAAGCAGGACCCTGACTCTTGTCCCTGTTTATCCATCGGCTTACCCAATCTGGGAACTATGCTCTAGTTATCACTGTGACCTCTGCTGTGGCCTCTACCTCCTCTGCTGTAGTACTTCTGTTGCCAGCACCAGTAAGAGGCATCATATAGAGTTTTCCACTCACCAATTGCATTCTGAAATGTTTATTCACAGCTAGTCATGGTGACCCCATGACAGTCTTATGAACTAGGTCTTACAAGTTGCTTTGCTTTTCAAAATTTGAGAAAATAGAGACTCAGAGAGGTGATGTGATGATCCCAAAGTTCCAAAGAAGGAATCTAGAATATTATCAGAGTTTTGTCCCTGGACCAAGTATTGGGCTCTATGATTATCTTTTGAAGAAGAGACTGTATGTATGCAAGCATATGTGTATTATATTTATGCATGTATATATGTATTATTCTCTGTTTATATATCTATCATTCTTTTTACTGCTGAAGAACTTTGAGCTTATAAAGAATTTGGTTGCACAATCATAATTCCCTGGGGTTTTTTTTTTTGATTTTTGAGACAGGGTTTCTCTGTAGCTTTTTGGTTCCTGTCCTGGAACTAGCTTTGTAGACCAGGCTGGCCTCAAACTCACAGAGATCCGCCTGCCTCTGCCTCCCCGGGTGCTGGGATTAAAGGCGTGTGCCACCACCGCCCGGCTTTCCCTGTTTTTTTATGACCCCACTTTGCCAAAGTCATCATTACTCTCTTATGCATCTCTCTACTTTAGTTCTTAATAACCAAGGTAGTGGGAGAGAGGTGAGCTCTTAAGGCCTCTTCCTTGAATATAAGGATAAGGCCTGGGTTTTGTTTCTTCTAACAGGTGTTGGGCTCCTGGAGAATATGGAGGCTCCTGAGAAGGAGGCCCCTGGGGGAGATGAAGCATTATATCTCATTTCACCAGGAGCCTGTGTTCTGGGAAAGAAACTGTCAAGAGTCAGTCTGGTGACATTACTGGTAAGTGAGGGAAGACAGGTATAGTCCTCAGCAGCATCTTTACACATGTGAACTTTTTTGGAAACCATTCCAGACAGTTGAGAGAGTATAAGTCAGGCATTGTTATTGGTGCATTTTGGCTAAGGTCAGTTGGAGGTTTCTAGGTAGGTTAGGATAGGCACTAGCTCATGGGAGATGGGGCAATCATAACTAACTCAGGAATGTTTCTTTTGCCTTTACTGCTCATCATTCAAATTCACTTATACTTTTTCTACAAATGAAATAATAAGAAGTGGGTGGGTGAGTCAAGACTCAAACCCTGGCCTCTGTAGTCTTTTAGTACAGGAAATTTAGGGAATTTAGGGAATGAGAGAATGCAGACAGGGGCTTGACACCTGCATGTTCTCACAGACATATTGAGAAGGAGGTACTTAGGAAGAACACGGTCAGACATGCATGATATTGAATAAAACTAGACCCTGGTGACACAAGATACTTTGGTGTGGAGAACAGCTTTCCAGAACATACTGGAAACACAGATCATGCCAATCAGGCCACAGTGATGCCCCCACTGATCTTCCCACAGGACCCCTGAACTCTTCCTTGTTTCCACTTCACCCTTCTGAAGAGGAATACCTCCTTGCATGTTCAAGTTTTCCTGTATCTGGAAGAGAGACTCCCTTCAGAGTTGCTGGCTGCAATCTGTGACATTTCAAAACTGACTTTCATCCTGTTTATCTCTCTGTCCCCTCAGAGTCCATCAAAGGCCTTCACATACTTCCTCTTATTGAATAGTCCCAATCACCTCCAATGGAGTCAGTACCTCGAGTTTGCCCAGTAAAAACACTGAGGTGGTACAGTCATCTAGGAAGACGTGAGGCTAGGTCTGAAATTCAGTTCCATTCTACACCAAAGTGTTCAAGGTCACACACCAATTACTTCTTGTTGACCCAAGAGAGGGTTTTTCTGCTTTTATTCATTTCTGGCTCACTAAATTGGATTCACCATTATCTCACTCTATGACTTGGTCCCAGATCCTAACCTCTCTGAATTTTGATATTTCTGCCCCATTTGTGGGAGGGATGAGAGACAGTAACTCAGCCCTTAACACCTGAGACTTTGTGTGCAAACACACAAGAAGACACAGGTCAAGCTCAAATCAATGGGAGGAATCAGATCCCTGCTGTCAATCAGTGTTGTCAACCAGCTGACATAAGAGATGCAGACTTACTATGAAAGCCAAAGTGCCTTTCCCATGTCAAAGACCCCTTTCTTCTGCCCTCCCCCAAGAAACTTCTCACACATGTTATCCAGAGGCCAGTTACCAGTGTTTCAACAGCCCCTACCCCCTGAAATAAGAGCCTAGGTGTTTCAGTTTTTATTCCTCTGTTTCCCAGGTTCCCAAGCAGAGAGCTGTCAAAAGCTGGTGAATGACCATTTGGTTAATCAATAATGAGATCTGGAGCCAGTGGGGAAATTTTACCCAAAATTGAATTAAAGGTAGCGTACACTGCCCTGAACTTGGACCTCCACCTCCCCCAAGAGTCATGGCAAGGCTGACAAAGGGGATGTGCGGAATACTTACTACACCCCTGGCTGACAGGAAGCCGAGCCTCTGGAGGGGCTGGCTGGGCAGGTGGCTGGATCGGGCCTCTGGGCTGACCTTGTAGTGGTTCTTGGAGCAGCGGCGGGAGTGTGTTCGGCGGGATTTCCGCCCTTCCTCAGGAGAACGACCTCGGTACCTGGAGAGCAAGAAAGAGATATCTAAATGCCTTTGTAAGAGAGCATGGTGGAAAGACGGCTGGGAAGCAGCATGTCATCTGAGAACAACAGAGTATGATTGTGTGTGTTTGCATGATTTTGTACCTGGGTATATCTGTGTACGTAAGAATGCTGGATTGTGTGTATATACATCCATCTACCCCCATTACTCATTCACTCACCCAACCATTCACCCATATGCCCATCCACACAGCTACTGACCCAATACTCATCCACCAGGCCATTGACCCATCATCTGTCCATCAGTTCATGCATATCCATCATCCATCCATCCTCCATTCCTCTCTCTACTCAATAAATCATTTGTCCACTCCTCTACCCTCTTATCCACCATTCACCCTCGCTCATCCATCATCCATCCCTCCACCCACCCATCCAACGACTTGTCTGTATACCCACCATCCATCTATCCATCATCCGTCATTTATCTATTTATCCATCTACCCATCCATTTACCAACCATCCTCCCATCCATCTTTGCCCCTCCTATCTATTTAGTCATTCTTCCATTTGCTTATTTAACAAATATTTATGGGTGTGGCCATGAAGACGAAAGAGGTCTCTTATTTGATCTGGCTTAATGTCCCTCATGTGCTTGTGATTCTGTATGTTTGAGCATGCCTATGTTCCATGAATACCCATGTGTCTTTGTGTAGGTCACTTTACCATTTGTGATAAAAATGACAGAAACACCTTGTGTAAGCAAGATTTGTCTGGTCCTGCTGTAGAAACAAGAGGCACATCTGACCCTTCGAATATCCACATGTACCGAGTTACAATTGGAAACACAATAATCAACACCATATGAATTTGCAATCACCTGGAAATCCCTCACACTCCTCCCTGAATCCTGAAGACATAGACTTGTCAGACAGCATTGGTAGCAAGTTTGGGAGTTGTATCACATAGTGACAGAGGCATTGCTCTGGGCTGGATATTGTCAGAAAGCAGGGTGAGGCATTGAGATGGCCTACAGTGAGAACAGCCAGATTGAGGCTAAGCCTGTGGTCATGGAAGAAGCAGGCTCCACGCAGGCTAGCTGGAGTGGATGCGCCTGGATGCTTGTGTGCTGAGGACAAGTTCTTATTCCATTTGGGCTCTGCCCTGCACAGTGATGGGTCTTGTTTGTGTCTTGGTCAATCAGAGTGCAGTGTGGCTTTATCTGGGGGGGTCCGATTTGTGGCTGGAGTCCAGCAGGAACACAGTGGCTCGGGAGGGGACACATCAGGGCCTCAGTTGCAGGGTTCCTCACACCTGCTCTGTGTTTATATTTCCTGGGAGGTTTTGTAGTTTCTCTGCCTCGCTGGGGTGACTAGAGGGTGTAACTCAGACACTTGGAATTATTTTTACAAAACAGTTCTGAGGTGACCACCAAGTGCAGACAACATAGAAAATCATATCAATGCTCAGTCTCATAGTCACAGAGAGGAAGGGCTTGAAATCAGCCCAGAGCCTGGCACAAAGATAAACATTTCTCCTCCTCCCTTCCTATTCTCTTCTTCCTCTTCTTCCATTTTATTTCCTCCTCTTCTTTATCCTCTTTCCCTTCTACTTCCTTCTCTTTCTTCCCCAGCCATCTCATTTCCACTGAAAGAAGGTAAAGTCCTGCCACGTTCCCATGCCCCACTTTCGTGAATGAGTACTTGAAACAAAGAGAAGCCCCTGACACGAGGAGCCAGCGTTGGCCTTCTTGCCCGTATGAACAACTCCAAATGTTCTCACTCACAAAGCCTTCCTTATCTCCACAAGAGCACTCAACTCCCATTGTTCTCAGACCAGGACAGGAGACGCGGCAGCAAAGAGACATCAGAGTCAGGAGGAAACCGACTCGGAAGGACCTCAGAACTTGGTGTTCTGTGTTAGGTGTCTTCACAGGTGGCTCAGCTTCTCTGTTCTGAGAATGCAAAGTCTAGAGCCAAACTCCCTTGCTTTAACACTGGTTGTGTCACTTGGTTGCTAAGCGTCATCTTCCTTAAAGCCCCAGTATCTCAGTTTCCTCATCTGCACAATGGGACAACAGGATTGACCTCAAGGGAACTGTAGAGAGGGTCATGTAAACCAGCATCACCAAAGACACTTAGCAAGCTTGTGTTCCATGGGGACTACTATTGTGTCCCTGCCTGCAGCTGGTGGCAGCAAGCAGGGGCAGCTCTGACCTGGAGAGCGAGAGAGTCACCTAGTGTGGAACAGAACCTGGGTCAAGCATCTTCAGGGCTGGGTGGGCAAGGAACAGAGGCAAAGGTGTTACCTGCTCTCGCAGCTGGAAGAGCGCAGTTCCGAGCTCTGAGACCTTGAGGGGCAATGGTGGTGTCTATGGTGGTGAGACTTCCGGCTTCGAGATCTTCATGTAGGGAGAGATTGGGGTGGGGGGGTAGAGGGGGAGAGAGAGAGAGGGAAAGTGGGAGAAAGAAGAAAAGAGTGCGGCATTGATTTTGATTTTGTGATATATAAATCCTGAAATTCATATCCAAGAGTAGTCTAGGTCACTCCCAAAGGAACTCATCCCCCTGCCTCACAGCCCAGCTTCCTCCTGGCATTTTCGGGACTCTCCTCCTAACTAGGCTCAGCTCATGGAAGCAGAAGGGACCTTTGTGGGGAATGTGGCTGACAATTGACTTGAGACTTAGCCTCATGCTAGAAGCAGTCCTGGCAAAAGCCACACAGCAGGCAGGAAACCGTCCCCAAGCCTCCCCGGTCTCTCTCAAGGTCAGGAATCTGCATTCTGTTCCGTTTCTAAGGCCAGTCGGGATCTTGCAAAATATTGATCTACAGCCTGGGTGGAAGTGAGAGGGTCTGCTGTACCTCCAGCCTCCCCTCCCCCACTGGACCTCAGATGGGTCAAGCACATGGAGAAACAAATATAGACTCTTAAATGTATGCTAATATCCTTGCCTTAAAGAGACACTCCTTTAAATGAAAAAGGTAACATTCCGTGTGCACGACACTATTTTCAGAGTCTAATGGGTCTTTCAGGTGCCAGTTTGTGACCTTGGACCTGGGACATGAAGTCCAGATCCTTAGCGTGGAGCCCAAAGCCTAAGAACATCACCCTGGCAACATCACCCTGGCTCACTCCAGCCATTCCTGAGAATGGATCCCAACATCTCACTGAGGATGATCAGAGACAATCAAGTGTGGTAGCTCATGCTTGAATCCCAATGCTTGGGAAACTGAGGCAGGAGGATCACTATGAGTTTGAGGCTACCTTGAACTAGGCTGCCTTGGCCTGGGTGACATAGCACGACCCTCTCTAAATACAACCAAAACACAAAACGAAGGGAGTGAGGAATATGGTGGCCCACGAATCCGGGTATCTCAGCGAAGGAATCAGATTCTTCTGGTACAACTGTCAGGCCATCTCCATTCCCTGACTGACACCTGCTCACTGCCTTTGTGCTCTGTTCAGACTCTAGTCTTGAACCCCAAGCTCCTTCAGGGGCTGGCCCTGCCTGGTTCTTCATCTGGCCTAGCTGTCCGATGTCTCCTGCACTGACCAGCCCGACTCAAGCCACAGCAAATGTGTAACTCGGCTTGCGTTCTGGCTCAGATGGCAATGACCACGGTGTCACTTGTATCTAACCCATTCTTCAGGCCCAGGCACTGCAGCCTTCTAGGCATTGTCCTCCAGGGGTTCTGCGTTCTTTGCCACAACTAAAAGTGAGTCCTCTCTCTAGTCCCAAGGCATGGTGAGGAAACCGACACCGGCAGCCTAAGATGCCCTCCTGCAGAAAGCCAGCCTCACTATCAAACCCTATCCTCTGTCCCCTGCTGGTGTCCTCACTGTGTCCCAAGCTTTAGTCTCCACTTCTCACCTATGCCATCCCCTATGCTCACTGCCATGGGCCAGGGCCTCGTGCAGATGCATTGAACAAAAGGAAGCCAACTCGTGGTCAGCTTGGTTAGAACAACCCATTGCTTCCTGGAAGGCCCTGGGATTCTCGCTCTCTGTCCTGCCTCATGTGGTTTGTCTAGCTTTCTAATGATGAGCTGCTAGCAACTGCTGGGGTTTGTCTGTCTTTTCACACTGGAGAGGGTGACTACCTCAGCGCTCTTGAGGCAGACAGGCCCAAGGTGTGTGCTGAGAGCAAAGATGCCGGAGCTAAGCTCCCTGCTTCCAATGCACTCACATCACTAGTCCAGAGCCTCTGTTTCTTCACCCTCATACTGGGATGGCAACAGGACCAACTTCAGGGATCATGGAGTCATGTCATTCATAATTTTTCTTTTAATGGCTTCATTTAAACAAAGTGGCCAATAGGGAAGTTCCTCCCTGATCTTACTGGAGTCTCTCCTTCCTTCTGGAGCGTGGTCCATGTCTTTATGGCACTGACTAAAATGTCCTCCTCTGTGCTGACCTTGAGTAAGGACCCTTTGATGCAGACATGCTGAGCGCCCTCCCTCTGTGCCCTGCCTCCTCTTTCCCCTCTTCAGAAGCTGCTCCCCCTTTTTTCTATTGTCTTTGATCCTCTCCTTAGATGCTTCTTGGCGGGAGATAAAATATTAGTTGATTGGAAAACACATCGCACTAACGTTTACAGAGTATAAAGTAGGTGGGTTGTAACCAAATTTACTTTTAATTTGATGGGGAACTGAACTCCGCAGGCAGTACGGACTGATTTGAATTTCTAGTACCAGATATAAACTGTGAAACAGCTGGGCCCGAGACTCGGGACTCACCGGGAGCGCTGTACTGTAAACCAGCGCATGCAAACCAGTAGCCAGAGTGTACATGTAGACGCTTGTTCACCCACGCACACATGTGATCACACCCCACAGTCCATGCACATTCTACACAGATATGTGCACGGGTAAAGACTGCCATGCCCCCATACAGAATGCAGACATACAGTGTACGTGTAGAGTGTGCACACCCTCGGAACAGAAGGCGCTCGTACACACGTGTCCATGGTGCACCTGTGTGAGTGCTGTGTGCCACCACGCTCATACACAAGGGCATTCATGTGAACACAGCTAGATCCCATGCACACATGCATTGTGCCCATGTTACATGCACTGTGCATACCACGTGCATGGTGTTTGCATGGCATAAGAATATGTAGACATTCCTAAGTGATGTGCACACTACACTTGCACAAGCTACCTACAAATATATGTATGGTGATATATACATACATGTTACACATATAACGAGCACTTCAGGCACAAACATATACAGTGTACAACACAAGCACACATGCACACACCCACATGTCACATATACAATCTGTGTATCCGTGCATACCCCACCCCTCACTATCAAGTGAACATAAAGCCCTCCCCTTCCTCTCTTTCTTCCTTCCTCCCTCTCAGCCACTGCCCCCTTCTCCGGTCCCTGGCCATTTGGTAGCTAACACTCCAGCTGAAGAGAGGCCTGGCCTCCTCTTCCTCAGACTGCACAGTGTGCTCCAGGGGCATCTGTCTCTACTCACTGTTTTCTGTGCTTCTTCTCTTCTCGTCTTTTGCTTTTAGGGCTACAGGAGCTGAGGGAGAAACGGCCAGTTAATTGAAAGATGCAAACAAGGCAAAGAAAACACCAGTGCAGGTCAAGATTAAACACAAGCAGCTGGCTCGAATGCCAGAGTCTCCATGCAGCGAGTTAGGCCAGGGATCCTGGTTCATGGCCCTGTGCTGAGAACGGTGCTGAGGAGGGCAAGTAACAGCAATGATAACCACACCTGCATGCCGAGGACTCGGTGCACACCGGGAACCGTGCTAAACACTCCCGCTCCGTGTGAACCGTTAGTGCACACCGGGAACCGTGCTAAACACTCCTGCTCGTGTGAACCGTTAGTGTACACCGGACACTGTGTTGTTCCATCACCTACGGGTGGAGCCACACTTGTCAGAGCCCATTTTAGAGATGTGGAAATGAAGCCTCTGATGGGCTAAGACACCAAGGCACGATCGCACAGCCGAGCTGGGGTCCGGCGCAGACCATGGTCTCTTGGTCATTCTGCCCATGATTATCCAAGTCCCCAAACCCTGGGATGTGGATAGAAGTGCAGTGATGAGCCAGGGTCCCCTTGTAGACAACCAGAAGACTGAAAAAGTGAGCCTGTGTCTCAAGCCAGCTAGCCTCACAGGTTCCCCCGAACCCATGGCTGTCTGCTGAGGTCCTCGAAGGGGCTGGGGTAATAATTTCATCCAATGCCACCACGCCGAGTCTGAGTGCCACCTCTGCTGCTCAGGTGGGTGACACCAGACAAGTGGCCTGCTCTCTCTGAGATCACTTGCCTCAATTATGCAAGGAGGAAGCCACAGCCAGCTGTGTGACAGACTGGATGCTACTTGCTGGCAGTCGGTGACACTGGCGACAGCAGTCTACTCGTCAGTGAACTGCTCTGGATGTGGCTATTGTTACTGAAGAAGCCACTGTCATCTGCATACATCCCCTAGCTGACAGATTGGGCTTCAATTTTAGCTGTGGTCCTGGTCTCTCTTGGCTTAGTCTCTCAAGTGGGAACCATAAATACACCCACTGCTGAAGGCTGGAGTGGGTGGGGGAAAGAGTTAAGTGTAGGCCCACTGTGTATGAGTCCCTGTAGGTGGTAGCTTCATGTTGCTCCCGCCTTGTTCTCTACTCCTTGCCCAGATGTAAGAAAGTTACAGTGGAGTAATAGGACCCGTGTCTCCTAAGAGACTTGACTTCCAGTTTCTGGGCAGAGCTCGGTCCAGGAGCAATGCATAGCCCCCAAAGCCGGCTCTGACTGCTCCGGGACATCAACACAGGCTTTCACTGTTGAGGGAACTGCGGCTCAGGGAGGCAGAGGAAACACAGTGATGGATGCCCACCCGGGCAGCCCGGGCAGCTATCCAGAATAAGTCTGCTGAACCAGAAGGCTAAAGAAGTAGCCAGAAACAGAGGGTCTTACCTGTGTCTCCTCTTCTTGGAAAAAGACCTGATTCGATGGAAGGAGAGAGGGAGGGAAGACAGAAGGAAGGAGTGGGGAAGGTGGGTAGGGAGAGGAAAGGAAAGGAGCGAGGAAGGAGGGAAGGGAAAGAAGAGAGAATAAATACGGGTGAGTCTGAGAATTTTTTTCCTGGGCAATGTCTTAGTGTGATGGACTCTTGCCTGGTACCACTCAGGACTCCTAACCAAACCTTCTCCCCATCAGATTCTGAAGAACAGGGAGTCCGATGGGAAATGCAGTCTGCCTTGTGTGCTGAGTTTCAGGTCAAAGCCACCAATGCGAATGGAAAATTGTCAGCCAGCTTTTCCCAGATGAAGGTGGCCGGGAGGCATGGGAAAGTGAGCTGTAATCCCCAAGTCCTTGCCTTAGTTATAGATTTCTCCTCCTGCTGCTCTCCCCCGTCCTCCTTCTGCTCCTCCCTCCCCCTCTCCTCCTGTCCGTCTCTCTCCTCCTTCTGCTCCACCACAGGCAGATCCTCTGCTGTGCTAAGCTTGGGGCATAAACAGCCTCATTCTGTCCATCCCCATGCCACACTACGGAGGGCAGCGAGGTTCAATAAGCTTATTATCTGGTCGCCTCTGTCTTCTCCCTCTCCTCCACGCTGCCCTTCTACTCTTCTCCCCACAGCAGTTTACAGTAGTGTCTGGGTTCAGTAGGCTCTTCTCTCTCCTGGGTGAGCGACCGAGCTCCTCCTCAGCAGAGCCCAGGACTCCCCACGCTGTAATCACCCAGGGGACAGAGAAAGCTGTAGCGGGGTTTTGCTCATCATTTTATTTTTGGGGCTTAGGATCTTAAGTGTGAATAGATGTGAAAATAGAGTTTTCCAAAGGTCTCAAACCCGATATTAAGAGAAGGAAATGCCCAATGCTTCTCCTGTCCCTAGCTGCCACCTCCAAGACCCTCAGCTGTCCTTAACCAAACACGTGGTGAACACAGACCTGGAGAAGCTGGGCTGGGGAAGGGGGAGCCCAGGAGGAGACTCGAGGAACGGCCAGAGTATTCGCCCTCATTTTCCCCTGCCTCCCTCACTCCAGGATCTCACTAAATTGCCTAGGCTGGCTTTGAACTTGTGATCTTCTTGCCTCAGACTCATAGGTAGCTGGAATTACAGGCCTTGAGTGAGAAGCTGCCTGGGTTTCTATATCGAGGTGTGAAAAAGTCCTCCACACTGGTACCTCCAGCTCAGCAGAGGCAGAGGACGAGTGTTTGTCTACACCCATGGGCTTGCACTTGCCTTAGCATCAGGCTCCACGGTAGGAAGGACTGACGCATCCAAATTAACCACAGCTCGCTAATCACCTACCACGTCAGCTTAACCGGAGACTCTAGACTGGTTGTGGATGTAGCTAGCTGGACCAAACTGAGTCTGAGAACATTCTAGCAATACAGAGTGAGATGTGGCCAAACCCCTGGATTGTGAAAACTCTTATTTGGTGCCACTTTGAAGATGAGGAAAGCTCAAATGACCTCTGACCTTTGGTGACTGCACACAGACCATATAAGGGGCATTGGAGATATGGATAAACAAGAATAGATCATAAGGCGTTCTTTCCCTAAGATCCACAGCCAACTGCAAGGCTTAGATGGTGTTGAGCGGGCTGACTGTCCCAAAAGTACAAAGCTCCTCTGAGCTGGCTGACGGTGGCCCATGGGAAGTAGTTCAATGAAGATGGAAATTTCTTTACAGAACAATGGCACCATGAAAATTTTGTATTGCAAAATTTCTCAAAACATGTAGGCTTGGCCCATTGGCCACACTGGTTACCAGTCTTTTGCCCCCTGTCCAATACATGAGCATTGGACTCTGTAGGTATGTGTGCATGGATGTGTGTATGTATGTATGTGTGCATGCATGCATGGGTGTATATGTGCATGGATGTGTATCCATGTGTGTATATATGTATGTTTGTGTGTCCATGGATGTGTGTATATATGTATGTGTGCATGCATGCATGTGTGTATATGTTCATGTATGTGTATTCATGTGTGTATGTGTGTATGTTTGTGTGTCCCTGGGTGTGTGTATATATGTATGTGTGTACACAGCTTTGTGTATATATGTATGTGTGTGCAAATGCACATGAACGTGTGTGCATAATAAACACCTGGACTGAGAGTCCAAACCATGAGAGGCCTTTCCATGACTTTCCCTGTTCCCTGCCTTGGATGGGGATCCCTGGACGTCATGTTCTTCAATGTGATTCTGCCTTCTAGGACACAGCTGAAGCCATATGGAGGCTTTCTCCTAGTACTTTGGGATCATGATGAAGATACCATTGTCTGCTTCTGTCTTGGCCTGTGATGTGGCAGAGATCGGGCAGGACGCAGCCCCTCCCCACAAGGACCAGGAAGCAGGAGGAACTGCCTGGGATCTCTCTGCTTCCCATTCCTTGTTCCCAGCCCCTCTTCTAGGCCTGGCAGGTCTCCCAAACCCATCTGCTTTCTTCTGATCAGCTCCCCTTTCCAGTCCGAGTCAACGGATCTCTTTTCTGCCTCCAAGTGAGTGTCTTCTTGGGCCCTGACCCCTGCCGCACCTGGGGCATCCCTGTTTGTGGAGGAGGAAGGACAGGAGGGCAGTACCTGTGCCCTGCTGCACCTGGGGCATCCCTGTTTGTGGAGGAGGACTACAGGAGGGCAGTACCTGTGCCCTGCTGCACCTGGGGCATCCCTGTTTGTGGAGGAGGAAGGACAGGAGGGCAGTACCTGTGCCCTGCTGCACCTGGGGCATCCCTGTTTGTGGAGGAGGAAGGACAGGAGGGCAGTACCTGTGCCCTGCTGCACCTGGGGCATCCCTGTTTGTGGAGGAGGAAGGACAGGAGGGCAGTACCTGTGCCCTGCTGCACCTGGGGCATCCCTGTTTGTAGAGGAGGAAGGACAGGAGGGCAGTACCTGTGCCCTGCTGCACCTGGGGCATCCCTGTTTGTGGAGGAGGAAGGACAGGAGGGCAGTACCTGTGCCCTGCTGCACCTGGGGCATCCCTGTTTGTGGAGGAGGACGACAGGAGGGCAGTACCTGTGCCCTGCTGCACCTGGGGCATCCCTGTTTGTGGAGGAGGAAGGACAGGAGGGCAGTACCTGTTTCGCTTATGCTTCTTGGAGCTTTTCTTCTTCTTTTTCTTGACTGGTGATGGGCTGTAGGATGGGGACCTGTGAGGAGGGAAACACATTCCGTCTTTATGCAGGGTCTCAGCTCTTTGGGGGACTGTATTCAGGGACAGTCCCTATATCTTTCTTAGGTTGATACTGTTGCTTTCCTTATGTTTTCGGAGGGGGGTGTGTATGTAAAAGTGAGATTCAGTCTGGTGTAGTGACCTGCTCAAAGACACACAGCCAAGGCATGGGTGGTCTGGAATCTGAGATGAGTTCTCTCTCTTCCCAGGTTTGTTCATTATAACAGCATAACTATACTCTTAATTAAATCTAAAATGCTTTCTTGGTCTCATCTGTGGCTTCCCCTGCAAGCTTTGCCCCTCCCATGTTCCCTGGTCTCTGCTGTCTCCTTGGTAAGCCTCTCTCCCTGAAGTCACAGCCACCAAAGGGGCACCTGGGAAACAGGGACAGGTGATGACTCAGCCTGATGTTAGAGCGACCTGATTTCCCGACTTGACTCCACCACCAGCTCCCAGGTCTCTGGGAAAATCACAGCTCATCTCCTGGTTTATTTCCTCAGTGAGACAGCAGGCTTGGGCTGGGAACAGAGGCTGCGCCCTCAGGGCTGCAGGAGCCTCTCTAATTCGGTAGAGGAACTGACTGAGAGGCAGCAGGGAGCGGAGAGGACTGAGGAGCCCCCCTCCCCCGCCGAGAGCCAGCAGCGGCCCCTGAGGAGACCCCAAGAGCATGCAGCAGCCTCTCAGACGGGAGTTGGGGTTCAGTGTGAAAATGCAGCTTCAGCCTTCCATAGAAGGCTGCTTTCCATAGAAGGTTCGAGAAACCCATATTTTCATATGAACTATCCCAATTTTTAATGAGCATACACTAATTTTATTTTCTTAAAAAAAAAAAAAAACCAAAACTTGGCAGGCTCAACAAAATATATCAGCAAAGAGAATTGAATGAGGAACAACGCAACACTTTAGGAACAGCAGCTGTCCCCAGACTCACGCTCAGGGGACCCTTGCTGGAGGAGTAATTAGGGAACCCCTCCTCTAAGTTCTAAAATCCTCTAAAATCGGGAACTCAATTCATCCCGAGTCCACCCCCTACCTTTCTATGGCGGAAAGGAGGGAATCTCTCCCGCACTACCCGGAGTCACATGTGGGTCCTTCCTTAAGAGTTAGGCTAAGTAGTTGTGGCGGAGAAAGCCCCGGGAACCCGGACCCCAGGCCCCAGTGGTCCAGTCACTGCTCTCTGCCGCCCCCTGCAGGCTTCTGTAAACACTGCCTGGGAGGTTTGGTATGATTCCTGGCTCTTATGGAGTCTTGTCTCCCTGAGACACAAGGTTTTATGAGGGAATCTGGAAATATTTTTAAATATAAAAACATCTTGAAAGAATTGTGTGTAGAAAGAAATTCAAGAAGCTCAAAGGAGTCACGATCTGATGTTAATATAAAATGTTAACTCTGGGTCTAGAGAGGAATCCTGCGAATCAAGTCCAAGGCAGCTTCTGACATCCCAGCCTATGAGCCTTTATCTTCTCATCTCTGAAATGGGCATAATGCTTGCCTGGAAGAGCGTGGCCAGGAGTGAGAAGAAGGTGGGTAGCCAGGGGTTTGGCACAAGTCTCTGCACACTGTAAGTTTCAGTCTCTCGTGTTCAACAACCACGCAGTAATAACAGCTCTATTAATTGGCCATACACAACTGCTAAACACTGGGACGGCTGCCTCCATATTTTCCTCTTCCTCTTTTTTTTGTGATACAGGATCTCACTTTGTATCTCAGGCTGACCTAGGATGCTCTATGTAACCCAGGTTGGCCTCAAACTCGCAGCAATCCTCCTGCCTCAGACTCCCAAGTGCTGTTATTACAGGCATGAATCCCCCATACTCAGAATCATTTCTCTTCCTATGCTCACAAGATCCCAAGAGGTTTGTATTATTTTATCATTATCATTTGCAGAAGAGGGGAACCAAAAGCATAGAAGGGTGAAGCCCAGAGTCACATGGGTACTTAATAGGCAAAGAAAGAATTTGAACCCTAGCTGGAGTCACTGCCAGACTCTAAAAACCTTTATACCTCCATCTGTCCATTCCCCTGTCTCTGAGTCTTTGAAGTTTCATCTCTGTTTAGGACCCTCACCTCCTTCTCTTCTTCCTGGTCGATTTCTTCTTTTTCTTTTTCCCCCTGGAGGAAGGTGGTGGTGTCAGGTCTCTTTCTTGAGAGGCACTGTGGGGAAAATGAAAGTCATACATGAGAGGATCCCTTGGTTCCTTGCTCAGGGCTGTGACAACCAGAGCAAGGGAGAGGACCAGCTCCTTGTGAATCAAGGAGCCATGGTGAATATCTAATTGGCACCTCATGGCTGATTCGGTCACACCTCAGATTAAACGTCTCAAATAAGGACTTAATGCCCACCTAATGAGACAGACACTGTAGTTACCCAAATGCCAATTGATTATTTAAAACACGGTTTATAGAGGTTAACTGCCCCTTAATAGATTTATTATTGAATTTGAAAACGGCTCACTCGGTAAATAAATCACTTTAAAAATAATGAGTTGGCAGTCCAGCCCACTCCCACCCGGTCCGACCTGTCTATACTTCCTGCTGCAGATTTTACAGGAGACAGAAGGTGTGTTGAGTAGAAGCTGGTTATTAAAAGTGTATTTGCGTGGGTCTAATGTAACAAGATCCATATCTTGCATCGTTTCGCAGAACCTCCAAAACCTCCGCTCTTCAGGAATAATTATTTCCCGTTCAATTAAATTCAAACACTCAGGTTGCAGCTAAAGGAAGTCAAGTTATCTTCTTTTATAATTGGGGCAGGCTCCAGGGATGGAAAAAAGAGAGAGAGAACACTATCCTCTATCCTCTAGCAAAGGGAGACAGGGATGGATTGAAATCTATTTAAGAATGGAAACATGCAAGCTCAGTAGGCCTTTGCTGGAACAACTAGTATTGTTTTTATTAATTTAGCAGTAAGAAAATCAGCACTGGTATACACACACACACACATGTATCAAGAGGTTTATATATTTTGACATAAAATTTAGAAGGCAGTGTGTTTGGAAGCCAGAGGACAACTTCGGGGTTCATTCACTATGTACCATCCACCTTTTGGGGGGGGCAGGGGATGATCTCTCACTGGCCTGGAGCTGACCAAGTAGATGAGACCAGCTGACCAGTGACAATCAGGAACCTCCTGACTCCACTTCCAAGCACTGGGATCACAGTGTGAGCCACCATCCCTTGATTTGTTCATAAACCTGGACCCTGGAAGTGAACTCAAGTCTTTGTAGTTACAAGGGAAATCACTCAGTTCAGAAAGGCCCTCTCTAGATCACCAATATGATTCTTGTCATTTTGTTTCACAAGTGAACCCCAGCTGCCTTCTAGAGTCATTTGTATAGCCAAGCAGATGGAGATGGCCAAACTTATTAGAATATCATAAAACTTGATCTTATTTCATTCCGTTTGAAGAGTCTGGATCGTCAGGGTTATCAGGAGCGGTGATGAGGGATTGAAATGTATGTTACGTCTTCTGAGCCGCCAACAAATGGATACACACACACACAAACACACACACACACCTGTGTGTTTTTAAGAGAGTCACTTTTAGTTACAAGCTAAAAATAAACATCAGAAGAATGTTTAAGAATCAGACCTTGGCTGCTGAAGCACACCTACATGCTATAAAGCACAATAGACCCTAGGGAAAATGATCCAGCTGCTCTTAAAGGCACAGTGGGCCACTTCCAACTTTCTTTCTCCAAAGAGTCCTTGACTCCCAGCAAGAAACCAGTGAGCATTCGTCAAATGACCAAGTGACGGATGAAGAAGCTTGGCTGCGTGCTGAGCCATCTTGTTTCGCAGGGGCACATCTGCTGGGAAACTCGGGGTGGGGTGGAAAAGTGTGACAAAAATGGAGAAAGAGTCCATTGGTAGGACTATTGTGGACTATTAGCTTAAGATGGGTTACATTTGTTTATACCATGGAGCATTTGTTTAATGATGCAGAGATGAGGTGCATTCTGTTATGTTGCATTTGTTTAACTCTGTGAAGCTGTGTTACTTTGCCTGCTTAAAACATCTGACTGGTCTAATAAAGAGCTAAGTCGACAATAGCTAGGCAGGAGAAAGAGATAGGCAGGCAGAGAGAATAAATAGGAGGGAAAATCTAGGGAGAGGAGGGAGGAGAGAGAAAGGGAGAAGGAGAGGAGGCCACCAGTGGCCAGGCACACAGCCACGCAGCCACACAGCCACACAGCCACGTGACCACACGGCCACACAGCCAGCCATGGAGTAGCAAAGAAGAAAGATATCTAGAATAAAGAAAGGTAAAAAAAAAACCAGAAGCAAAATGTAGTTAAAGAAAAACAGGGTAATTTAAGTCAGAAAAGCTAGAGAGAAAGAAGCCAAGCTAAGGCAGGACATTCATAAACAAGAATCCATCTCTGTGTATTTATTTGGGAGCTGGGTGGCAGGCCCCCAAGAGTTAAACAAAAAAACTGCAAAGAACTCTGACATAAGTCGAAAATCCTTTAAATTCAATAGATCTGAAGTCCTACATGTTCATCCACATTTCCCCATCCCTCCCCCCTGCCCTGGTTCCGTGAAGTGCATCCCAGACAGTAGTGAGGCACACAGTGGTTAGTGCTATGTCCAGGGTGCTTGTATACACTGGAGTTCCACGTATGATGGTCACTTCCAGTGGTCAATACTGCAGCTGCTTCGGGGTAGACTGTAAGCTCAAGTGGCTGGGTGTGCAGGGGTTCAGTCCACACTGCGTAAGAGGTGGAGAATCAGTGTTCCGAGGCTGAGCACACAAGGATGAAGATAAGCACTCAGTTACGTGTATGGTTGTAAGATGTGCGCTGGGTGAGGACGAGGTGGTCATGGCTCCATATCTCTTCCTATCACAGAGATTTTTCTTACTTGTGTTATCAGCTAAGAGGTGAGAATTAAACCAGGTACCTGGGACGCTCCTTGGCCTGGCACTGGGTACATTCACAGCTAACCCGCCATGTTACAGTCCCACGTCGTGCAACATCATCCCGCCTGATGCCATGGCTGTCCCATTAGTTCAATAATGGAGCTGAAAACCTCCTATTGACCGCAACATGGGGTGTTGCTCACGCATGTGTGGTGATGCTGGAGGGGATAATCTACTGTGTTTCTGTCAGGTAAGACACACTGTAAACAACTGCGTGCAGATCTTCACGCTTGGCCGTGCTAACGAAGTGTTGGGCTACGTGGCCACACCATTTCTGTCATCGGAGTGTAAGAGAAACGCTTGCTTCAGGCAGAAGCTTTCCACCTCGGCGTCTGCTTCATAGCTCAATTTGATGGGTGGCTCTTGCGCTTGGTCGGACCTGTACCGTTTCATCGCCATTGCCCTCGGAGCTGTCGGATGCACTGTAAGCGTGTAGATGTGACACACAGCTCAGGTGTAGATAGTGCCGTGCTGGGTGTGTGTAAGTCCCCTCTCAGGCGTTTGGACAACAATGTCTTCTGAGGACAGACTCTTCTGAGCATGGCCCTGTCCTTGAGCATAATCAGCACGACTTCTTATCACTAATATGATAGTTATGAATTACCATCATCACAGGGGCCTCAGAGAATCAGTAACAGACAGAAGAGGACAACAGGCCCAGGCTCACTATATGGCTCAGTTGATAACACCATGTCATCGTTTCTTTTCTTTAGATTTTCATTCCCAGAATTCTCTCCCCTGGCTCGCTGAAGTTTGACTCTGAAATGCTCCCCACAGCTCAGGTTTGAACCCTGCTTCCTAGGTGCTGCCATTTTGGGGAGGCCGTGTGAGGTTCAGGAGTCAGAGCCTGGATTATGGAAGTAGGTTACCTCATTGGAGACGGACCTTTGAAAGTCACATCTGGTTATGAACTAGTTCTCTCTGCCCTCTGTCCTGGCCATTTGTAGTCACCCCAAACTTTAAACCTTGCTGACCACAATCATGAGAAATACTCTTGAAACCAGGAGCCAAAATAAGCCTACCCTTCCATCCTCTGTTTCTATCAGGCGCCCTGGTGAGTAGAGCAAAGAAACCCCCAGAATGCCTGAGCTGTATCAATGCTCCCCTCTATAGAGCTCCATATTCCTGTTCACAGTTGCTTAACTGAGGCATGGAGAGCTTAAAGCATGCCGCCTGCATTAAACAAACAAATGAAAACAAGCTTTCTAGTGTGTGCTTCTGATCAAAGTAAAAGACAATAGAGACAGATGGCTATGCGGGGTTGCTAGCCAGCCAGCCTCACCTAATCAGTAAGCCCTGGGTCCTTCTGGGAAATCCTGGCATGGAAACAAGGTGAGCTGTGCCTGAGGAATAACACCTGAGGCTGACATTTGATTTCCGCACACCCCTGCACTGCCCAAACGAGCACCCACCTTCTCACCCTCACACATACGTGCATGCACATACAGACATGCACACACATTCTCATATACATACTCACAGTCACACACACATGCATACACACATGCCTGCATATACACCCATGCATACACACTTGAACATACACATACTCACACATGCATGCACACACACATGATAGTGTTATGAGTATGTTCAGATGAGATAATAATGGGCTGGACTCTATTTATATAAGATAGAAAATTAAAAACCAAGAGGTACAGAGTGCCTTGGTCCCTCCATTATCAATGTAGGCTTAGTTTAGTTAAGTTAAAAAAGCCTAGAGTGTATTCATTTAGACAGTTTTTTCTTATTAGCATGTCTGAGTGTGAGAATACATGCACAGGTATAATGGTGCACATGCTGAGATCAGAACACAACTTGCAGAAGCTGGTTCTTTCCTTCTACCATGTAGGACCTTCTACAATCTATTCCCAGTCATCAGATTTGTCCCATCTACCGTGTAGGACCTGGGCTTGTACTCCCAGGTCCTTGTCAGCAAGCATCTTTATCTCTTGGCCCCAGCTAGAGTTTAAGACTTCACTGTTTTAACTTACTGGTTATCATATATTGGTCATCACGTTACCTCTATG
The DNA here is from genome assembly GCF_037038515.1 of Microtus pennsylvanicus. Taxonomy (NCBI): domain Eukaryota; kingdom Metazoa; phylum Chordata; class Mammalia; order Rodentia; family Cricetidae; genus Microtus; species Microtus pennsylvanicus. The sequence goes on from NC_134579.1 coordinate 118,641,809, forward strand.
AGTTTCTGTAGAATGCTACTTATCAATGTCTAGCATAGTACCTGTCATCTATCAGGGACAAAGTGGCAGTGGCTGAATAGCTGAGTTAAGGATAGAGTGCAAAGTTCTAAAACATAGGACACAAATATGGGTTGAAATTATTTGAGAGTCTGGGGCTCATATAATCACTATGCCAAGAAGTAACTCTTTCAGTAAATGTGAGGGTCTTTTCATGGCCAGGTGGTGGTTAAGCTACAATAATACAATCAGCTTGGCAGGATTGAGTGATGCCCAGGAGGCAGGTAAAGGACAGTGCTGGGCGTGTCTGTGAGGGTGTTCCAGAGATGATTGACATATGGAACACCAAACAAGGTGGGAAGACACGCCCTGAATGCAATATTTGGTGAGCTTGGAAGGATCAAAGATAGAAAAAGGAAGAGGCCCAACTAGAGAAGGAGCAAAGTTGCATCCCTGTCTTCTTCTCCCTCCCTCCCTCCCTTCCTCCCTCTCCCCTCCCTTTCCCTCCCTTTCTCTCTCTCCATTCTGCCTCACCACACACAGTCATAGAAACAGCAGAACCAAATGACCATGGAGAAAAATCTCTGAAGCCAGGAGCCAAAAATAACATTCCCCATCTTGTCTTCCTAAGCATCTGTCACACCGATAGAGGTCAAACTCACACAAGTCGAGTCTAGCTTGTCCCCTGCTCTTAGAAATACATTGCCTTTAGAACGCCTATGCTTTATTAGATTTAGTGCCCGGGTCTAAAGCATTGTGACAACAACCATTGGGTCCCTAAACCTAAAACACTGGCCTGCTACAGAAAGCATTTGATGGCACATGACAAGCTCTCAGAGAGGAACTTGAAAACAAGAAGGGCTGACCCTGGGTTTTCACACACTCAGCTTGCACTAGCTGAGGGCTCTAAAAGTGGTACTTTATCTCACCTGTGTGCTCGGGCAGGACCCAGCTCCCTGCAGGTCTTATCTCTTTCCCAGCTGTTGGCACCAAAGGTCTCAGTGGCCAGACGTTGGCCCAACTTTTCTGAAGGTCCATCCTGGGCTGGGACCAAGAGACTGCTTTGGGGCTCCGTCCTGCAGGGAAAGAAAGAAGGAGGTAAAATTGTTAGGATATTTGGAGTCATTTCACTATAGACTCCTGCTTAGGTGGAGATGATGAGACTATCACTGGTCTTTTTCTCTGAGTGGAGTGGAGAGCCATTTCCAGTTCAAGGCAGTCAAGAGCCGCACGTCTTTCTTCTCCATCTTTCTCCCTTTCTTCCTCAGTGATGCTGAAGCCTGCATACTCTGAAAGCTGAAGCTATTTGGAGGAGGAGAGACATCTGAACTTCAATGATTTTATAAGAGAGAAGAGGGCTGGATTAAGTTGTTCAGACCTCAGAGTTTATTACTGTAGAATCCTGTCCTGACTAGAACAGGGAAGGGTCTTAGAAACCAGCCCTCATGGCCTCTCTCACGAGGATAGATGGAAGGAAAAGTTTAACCCCTCTGCCCCTTTTTTCTCTTTAGACTCTATTTCTCTGCATTCTAGGTTCCCTTTTATCTGCAGTTTGTTTTTTTCATAAACCCATAGTCAGCCAAGCTCCAAAAGTATCAAATGAAAAATTCCATAAACAGATCGTACACATAAACTCGTTCTTCTCTGAGTAGTATAGTAAAACCTGGAGCTGCCTTGCTGACTCTCCTGTCTGGGACGCGAACCATCCTTTTTCCCAGTGTATCTATGCTGTGTATGCTACCCAACTGTGAAACACTTACTAGTCACCTCTAGCAGACTAACAGACAGAGCACGAGGGCACTGCGTCCAAGTCACCCCTTTCCTTAGTGATGGCCCTAAGGTACAAAAGAGTGATGCTGGACATTTGAGCATGCCAAAGGGAAGGCCTAGGCGTTCTTGTTTTAGGAGATGGTAAGAGCACAATGCGATATTTTAAGAGTAAGATCGCTTTTATAGTATATTATTTCTCTGCCATTATTCTTAATCTCACACTATACCTAATTTATAAATAAAACCTTTTCACAGGCTCCCATGTAAAGGAAGAAACATGGTGTGCACAGTGTTGGATATGCTCTTAGGTTCCAGGAACTCACTGTGGTCTTTGATACTGTTCTTATTGGATATGTGCTGGGCGGGAGGCTGAATGCTTGAATTTGGATATTGCCTTCCCTTCTCCATTCGGTGTCTGTAATCGCTGCAGCCAGTCACTCAAATCCCAAGTTCCCAATCCCTCAGCAATAAAACAGAAACTGCCACCAGTCTTAGACCACCGACTTGACATGCGGACAAAGATGAGTTATGCCAACCAAAAGTTCTAGGGAAAACAACCTTTTTGTCTTAATTTTACTTTCTTGCAAATCAGTCAATCTGGTGTCTCTTGCAGGGGTAAGGTCACCTGCTTGAAACAGCAATTCCCATGAGGGCTTAAGGTTCCCTCATCCAGCCAAACAATATGTGGGAGTCACTGATGTACCTCGCCTATTTGAGTCGCAGAAAGAGACAAGAAATACACTCATCACTCAATCTTTGAGGATCCTGTTAAAGTCCTGGATCCAAACCAAGTGGATGGAGCCAGAAGCTTGAGGGTCTGTCTTAGCTCATTCTACCTTCAGACTTCGAATCAAACATCGACCAAAGGCTTGAACACTTCTGCACCACGCTGTTACTGGCTTTATGACTCACAATGAGCACATCTGATAAGTTCCCTGATCCTTAGGGTTTCCAGGGAGTGAGCCAAGCCCAGTCAATAGGGAAGCAAGGGCAGAACAACACATTCATCTCTGCCAGCCGCTTTTCGGCGCATCTTCAGAAGCAGAGCTGGGAGTCGCTGCCAGCCAAGGAGGAATGGAGATTCTAATCAAGGCTGCCTCCCGCCTGGTCCTGGCCAACCCGCATTCATTATCTCCAAACCTCAGAGCTGGTTCTCAGGGTGGGGATGCAGTGACCCAATCAGGGGGCGCTACTGTGACCGTGAAGTTTAGATCCAGATGTCAGAAGAGATCATTATCACTTAAGTATGAAAAATGTGACTTATTGAATGTTACCAGTTATGACGAGTATAGAGCAGCAGAGAGTTAGGAAAGTGGCTGTTACTCCACAGGGTCAGAGAAGACCCCTCTGATGAGCAACAGGGACAGGGACCTTTAGAATAATGTGGCCTAAAATGGATTCCCAGATTGATTAATACTATTGCCAGACATATTCTCTTTCCTAGAATATGGCATGGACTTAATGGCTCACTTGCCATGAGTCCAATGGAGAAGTGATCATGTTTGACCCCCTCCCCTTTGTTTTTAGACAGGGTTTCTCCATGTAGTCCTGACAGTCCCCCATAGATCAGGCTGGCCTCGAACTCCCAGAGATCTGCCTGTCTCTGCCTTCTGCATGCAGGGATTAAAGGTGTGTGCCACCACAGTCCAGCAATGTCTGACCTGTAAACTATGTCACCAGGCAATGTTTGCCTTGCTCTCCTTGATTGATCACTCTGAGATAAGGGCCATCAACGGTCGTGTTGTAAGAACACTCAGCCCCATGGATGCGAGCAAGCACATGGATATGAGCCTCCTAGACCAGAACAACCTCATGGGATGTGCTGAGCCAGAGCCACACAGCAGCACTCTCAGCTCACAGGAACCATGGAACGCAGCTGCTTGCTGGGGTTGTTTTTAGCTACAAGGACCGGGAGTGATTTTTCTGTTTGTTTGCACAATAGTGCATTCTGTCTGCACAGGTATCTGCAGAAAGAGGGAGGTACATGCCAGCAGAGTACCTCGAATTCAAAGACCTCAGTACATGCAGGAATGGCAAGAGACGAGATCAGAGATGAGGTCTCCTCAGTGAGATTTCTGCAGTTGTGCAGTGGAGGATGTGCTAGCTCGCTCTTTTCTCCAATAGCACAAGTTTCAGCTTTCTGGACTGGGACACCCCACTGGGAAATCTGCAGTAAAGCAAACAGAACCCTCATAAATTCTACAGGAAGTGCTGAAGGGAAGAACAGGGTTCTCCATTGTAGAACACTCAAGACCTTACTCCAGACATCCTAACGTGCGTGCGTGTGTGTGTGTGTGTGTGTGTGTGTGTGTGTGAGAGAGAGAGAGAGAGAGAGAGAGAGAGAGAGAGAGAGAGAGAGAGAGAGACTCAGCTTCTCCCTGCCTCCCTCTCTCCACCTGTCTACTTGTACACACACACATGCATACACATGAATGCATGGGGAAGCCAGAGGTCAACCTCAGGTCCCATGCTGAGATGGGAACTCTCACTGGGATTTGGGACTTGCTGAGGTCTAGGTTTTATGTCCGGGGAGTTCTGGCCATCTTCCTGTCTCCAACCTTCCACAACTGGGGTTTCAAGTGTGTGTGTCAACACACCCAGCTCCTTACATGGGTGCTGGGGATCAAACTCAGGTCCTGATGCTTGTACAGCAAGCACTCGAGTAACCGAGTCAGCTCTGCTCAGCTTTCTTAGAACTGGAAGAGAGAGCGCAAGCGTAAAGCCCCGTATTACCCAATCTTGGCACAGTATCGAAGGTTCTGAATGAACCTCACCATACAAGGTTTCTGAATGAGATCCTAGGACCCATGGTAGACGCAGTGACTGGGAGTCTCAATGGGTAGAGCCCAGAAACTATACGCTAAAGAAACAGTTCAGATAGCTATTTGTCAGATCAAGGACAAACTCCAGAGACCCCGTGTGATCTGGCCTCGGGTGCACCTCCTGTGTCTCTCCCTGTATTCCCATTGTTCTAGCCGTATGGTCTGTTTACTGTTCCTCAAATGGGTCAACGCTTTCCTGCCTCAGGGCCTTTGCACTTGCTGTCTCTGCACCTGGCACATGGTTGCTGCGGCAGCTTGCAGGTCTTCTCCTGTTCTCTCTCAAGGGTGACCTTTGCAAGGAGCTGTCCCTGCCTTCTGCATCAGACTCTGTCCCCTCTTTTACTCTGTTCCTGGTGGGAACCACAGGGGCTTGCCAAGTTTGTTTTTCTTCACTGATAATTCTTTCATTTCCTTTAACTGATAATCTTCTGAGCCAGGATATGAGTTCTTTACCATCAAGTAATCAAAGAATGTCTGCCTCTGCTGGTGCCTCCTTTTGCCGATAAAGGGATGCATGGATGAACAGATGGATTCTGGCAACTGATGCTATATGGTAGCTCGGGCTCTGCACCCTCTTACCAATCAAGTTGCCGCGGTGACAGGAAGACAAGGCTATGAAGCACCACAGACCTTCAGTGGAACCGGACATAAGCCTCAGCCCCACCCATACGTCTTCCCTGTTTCCAGTCCTGCATCTTTTCAGGGCGCGTTTCTGCTGAAACATGTCCACAGCTGCCTCATCTTTACCTACAGAGCTATTCAATGTTGAGTGAAAAAAAATATAAGGAGACAATTTCTTGAGGGGACAGCTGAGACAGGGAGTCGAGGGCCTGCACACCCCATTTCACACGGGGAGAGGGGAAGCCATGGGTGTCGGGTTCCTTGAGGCCTTCCTCCTTCCTGCATTTCCGCTGCTTAGAGACCTGGCACTGATGAGCTGCTGCCCGTAGTCATGGCAACGAACAGATGATTCCTAGCCTCTGATAAGAGTCAGGAGTGAACTTTCTACAAAACTCTCTAAGATGCTTCGGTCCCTAGCTGCTTGCTTGCATCTCCATCAAAGCTTCTATGAGTGGACAGAGTTTCTGGCTGCTCCTAAGAAACTACTCATTTCCCCACGGCTGGAGGCCAATCCGCATGACCCTAGCCCTAGGCAGAGCTAACATGGCTTTAGAGACAGACAGACAAGTCTGGGGTCTCAAGACACAAGGGGGTTCCCTGAGCCCACATTGTCACTCAGGTCACGATGTGGCCTTTTGTCCACGTTCTGTGTTCCTTGGTCATAGCAGCAGTTTGCATCTATTTAAGTATCTACCGAATGCCGGACACCCTTCCGTTCACTGTAGTGCTAAAGAAACTGAATGGCAGGTACGGCCAGTTCCACCGTGTGTGGAGAAACTGAGGCCTGGAGAAGGAAATGTCCACTAGAATTTCAGTAGAATGGGGTACTTATAACAAAAATCAACTTGGGGGTCGAGAGAGAGAAATATTTCACTGAGCAGGAGCGTACAGCATGCTGGGTAATTCCTCTAGTGTCTGCAGGATATGGGCATCTCAGGGCTTGGCCTGCATCTTACTTCTCACAAGGAGAAGTGGTCCTTAGCCAATGACTTTGAAACATCCCTAGCTCCTACTTTCCCCACCCCACCCATAGCTGAGTCTGTGTATACAGTATTTCTAACTCGGTGTCTTGGTGGATGCGGAAACGCCTGTGCAGTGTGCAGCAGGTGAACCTCCCTCGATCCCACGGCTGGGGACGAGGAAAAGGACTTGCTTCTCTGGCAGGGCTCAGGCCCCACATGCTTGTTTGGCCTCAAGGTTATGAATGGCCCATCCCTATCCCTGTACTTGCCACGGGCCTGAAATCTGTTTTCTATACTCAACAGAAGTCCAGGCCTCCAGGCTCCCGAGCCTCCTAGAAATCCCAGAATTCATCACGGAACTGACCTGGTCCAGCAATAAGATGGATGTGGCTAATTTGTGCCTGGGCTCCTGAGACTCTGGCCTGGAGTCTTGGAACTCCAAGTCTTTTTCAAGGTTAATCTAGTTAATTAAGCCCGCTTGGAGGTAATCTACAAGAGCCTTGACCCTTCTGAGCTTTCTTATCAGGGCTGGAAAAAAGCAACAAAGCTTGGGAGACAACTGAGGATTCTGTGGTGTTGCCGTGGGAGTGTCGTTGGAATGCAGGAACAGTCATGCTCATTTTAGTAAAAAAACTGAATGAAAAAGAAGAAAAGTTTTTCAAGATGGCGTTTCCCCCTGCTTTTCATTCATGGCCCGACAGCTATTCACTGAACAATGACTCCACAGCAGATTACAAGAACACACAAGTCCACACCAACACGGTTTCTGCCCCCACAGAGTTTTCATTGTGGAAGAGGAGGGAGATCCCCAAAACTAGAGGCTAAAATGCAAAAGACTAATCTCTAAGGGGCTGTGAAGCCACAAACCCACAATCTGGAGACTGTGGGCGGGAGACCAAGGAGTTTCCTGAAGGATGAACGGAAACTGGTCAGGGGAACGAAGGGGAATGTTGGACGGAGCAGGGAAACTTGTCATGAACACAGAGGACACGGTGTGTTAGACTAGACAGACGGAAGGTGAGATCTGAGAACGAAGAAGAAGACTGCATCTTTCAGAGCCACGTGGATGGCTGTTTCTCCACCTTAAATGTGCACATGAGCCACTGGGATTTCATGTCGGGGTGTGTGCTGACTCAGTGGGTCTGGGGAAAGCTTGGGTGGCTACATGCTAGCCCATCGGTGCTGCCGTTCCCTGAAACACACTTGGGGTACTCAGGTTGCAGGTTCTACAAAGGATTTGGGCTTGATCCTATGCTGATCTAGATAGTCTTTCACCCCTCTGCTTTCCTGAGACAATGGGTGGATAAGAGAGAGAGAGAGAGCATATGTGTGTCTGTGTGTGTGTGTGTGTGTGTGTGTGTGTGTGTGTGTGTGTGTGTCTATGTCTTTGTGTGTGTGCAACACTCTTGTATATCAATGATCACCTGGGTCTCGTGTAAATTAATAAAACCAAAAATTTAAATGTGGAAAACTTGCTCATAGTTTCTGGTCAGGCTCCTTCCTGGCCTAGGGTCTCGAACTCTCATCATAGAACACACTGATAAGCTGCCCCCAACCCCAATTCTCCTCCAGTCCACTCAGCCATGCATCTTTCCACAGGTTGGCCTATTGACTACTGATCTGTAGTGAGGGATCAAACTGCTGAGCAGGAGATTGGGGCTGATGGCTGGGACTACCTGAAAGGAACAGTTTCCCGCTTGAGTGTGCCACGAGAGTGATTAGGTGATACGGGGAAAGCAGGTGGCTCAGGAGTCCCACCCACCTGGCTTCAAGACCCATCCTGCTGCTGTGGCCATGGGCAAGAATGTCACCTCTCACTCCAGTCTGGAACCATTGCATCTGCCAGGATTTCAGACACAGGCTGTGGAGTCCTCTGAGGAACGCAGGTTTTGATTATGTAATGTGTTGTGCCCCCAGAGGGATCCTGCAATACGAGTTCCTTTAAGGCATCATCATGGCCCCTGCTGGTGGGAGGGATGGAGAGAGCCACAACTCGGAGCCTCAGAGGAAACCCTAAGTCCAGCATGGTGGGAAGAGACCTGGTGCCAGAACTAGGAGAGGGAAATCTCCTGAGAGGGACTACCAGCAAGCATTCGACTATTCTCCATTCACTGTGTGGTTATTGAGTGCCTACTGTATGCTATCTATGTTACTAGCACTGGGGAGACAGCTGGATACAATGACCAAACTTCCCCTGCCATTGTAGTTTTCATTCTACTGCAGTGGGCATCAGGGAGAGGAGTGCAGAGAAGAGACACAAGGGTGTGGTACATTTGTAGACCATCAGATGGGCATAAGAGCTACTGAGAGAGGAAATGGAACACAACACAGGAGGCAGAGTGCTCCCAGGACAGAGGTGACGTGCTCCTGGGAGGACACTGCAATTTCAAATGGGGTAATGGTATATGTGACATTCTAGCCAAGGCTTGACACGGTAGGAGAGTGAATCCCAAGCTTCCCTGGGAGAAGACAATGTCTCTGAGGTCCTTGTCCAAAGGAGTTTGGGGATATTAAGATGGCTCAGCAGAAATGCTACAGCCTGATGTTCTGGCTTCTAAGACTCGCTCGTAAAGTATAGAAAGGTTCACTTCTCCCATTTAGATCCATGTATTTATCCATTAAATCATTCATTCATTAATTCATCCATTCATTAGTTCCTCATTCCCTCACTTTTCAGCTAAGTATCCTTTTATGTGAGTCCTTTCCTTAAGTTTGAAGTCTAGCAGGAGAGATGGGACCAGGCATACAATAAACAATTCCAGATGAGTAAAAAACACCTGAGAAAGAAAGAACACGGGGAGGAGATGTGTCTGTAAAAAGCAAAGCCAGCTGGGTGCAGGAGGCTGAGTCTGGTTCAGGGGGATGCAAAGAGCATCTAGACAGGAGCTGTCAGATAATCTACCTGATCACTCACCAGCTGGGTGACCTCAGCCTGGTCCCTTCCTTCCTGCTGAAAGAGTAGCCACCAGGCAGAGCTGCTGTGGGGAAGAAAGAGACATGTCCCTAGAGCTTAGACAGCACCTGGTACTTGGTGGCACTTTCAAGCTTGCCTCTGGGAACTCACTCATGACTTTTCCCCCAGAGAGCCTGAGGTGAGGGACTCTGGGCAGAGGAAGAGAGGGAAGAAAGTTGGGGTGCCCATAAGGGTCTGTTGTGAAGCGTCTACCCTGGGGCTTGGCTTTGGTGCCCACCTGGTGTGGGATTCCCCTCTGTATGCTTGTGAATACCATTGGTTAATAAAGAAGCTGCTTTGGGCCTATTGCAGCACAGAATAGGGCAAGGCAGGAATTCCAAGCAGATAGAGGAGAAAGTAAGCAGAGTCAGGCAGAAGTCATGTAGCTGCTGTAGGAGACAGATGCCAGACACCGGATGGAACCTTTCTGGTAAGCCACAACCACATGGCAATACACAGATTAATAGAAATGGGTTAATTTAATATATAAGAGCTAGCCAATAAGAAGCATGAGCTAATAGGCCAAGCAGTGTTGCAATAATATAGTTTCTGTGTGATTATTTCGGGAATGGGCAGCTGGGAAATGAATGAGCAGCCTCCAACTACACCCACCAAGATGAGTGACTGCTTCAGTGCCTGTGGACAGCATGTCCCCATTCCCCACTGTCTCCTGGGCTTTTCTTAGTCATCCACGGGTGGTACTATCCCCCTCTCTCTCCGTTCAGGAATACATACACACTGGACTCTTCCGGGAGCTTCTGTAGGCAGAAGAATCTTAAGATACACACACAAATGCACCCATGCACATATACATCACACACTTTCCTCCCCGTTCGCACACACACACAACTGCTGCCCAAGGCTGCATGCAATTCAGGACAACATTCTTAACAAGCAGAGGGTAAGCAGCTGCAGAAATCCACAGAGGATGGAGCAGACAAGCCACAAATCTTGACGGCAGGCAGTGAGCGGGTGATGAGCTCCTGAGGATTGGGCTCGTTGGTTTTGAAATAACACAGCGGAGAACTGAGATAAAGGGTTTCCATGGGGGAAGCTGTCAGATACCTCGTCTCACACTGTGGAGTCAGTGGAGGCACTGTGGGTCCATCGCTCTAGGTTAACTGTTTACTAGATCCCAGTGTCAGCATTTGTCAGAGCTGGGCCAGCCCTGGAGGACACTAAGGCCAAGCATGGATAAGCTGTGGTCTGGAGGAACAAATGTTGAGAGCAGGGCACTCAAAGGCTCAGGGGCAGACACCTTCAGCTCTGTAGCTGGAGTAGATGCTGTTGGTTGGTCGGACTCCTGGTTCTTACTGCCGTGGAAGAGAACCAACATGCTGACTGTTGGTACCCCATGAAACTATGGCAACCTACAGCCTATGACTTACTGATGCCACTGTACTGAAACTGCTCCCTGGCTTCAAGGCAGGACCAGTGCTGCGTAAGAGGCTCACTGGACACACTTAGCACACTTGAACACTGGTGCAAGTCACACTTGAGGTTCCCCTGAGCTGATGCTGAAGTTGGCTCCCGATGGATTCACATCTTTCCTGAGCTTTCTTCTCCCACTTTGTCCTGCCTCCATTGTACTTTTGTCCTGAGATCACCCCCACCATAGGTTAGCCATGCACGCTCTACCAACTAACATAGGTTAGTTTAACCCAGGTTCTTCTCTGTAAAGCTACTGGATACAAAGCAACGATGAAGCCTGTTACTGTCTAGGTTGTCATTTTGGCTTTTCTACTTCTTGTGTGTGTGACCCATAGACAGCTATAAAACACCACCAAGCTTGAGTTTTCTTCTCTGGGGATGAGAGTTGTATGAATATTATTACGAGCCTACCTTCTAAGGTGATAGAGAAATGTTTAGCACATTTCTTGGATACTCAGTAAGTGAGTAATGTTTGTTAACAAATGTTTGTGTGATGGTGGTAGTCATGGTGATGATGGTGGTGGAGATTATGGTGAGGATAGTGATGGTGATGGTGAGAATAATGGTCGTGATGATGGTGATAGTGGTGGAGATTATGGTGATGGTGGTGGAGATTATGGTGATGGTGGTGGAGATTATGGTGAGGATAGTGATGGTGGTGGTGATCGTGGTGGGTGATGATGGTGAGGATCGTGATGGTGGTAGTGATGGTTGTAAGGGTTACAGTACTGATGCCCATTCTGACCATGATAACAATGGCTCCATGCCAACCCCAAAAATCAGAAGAAAGCTTTCAAAAGCTCTGGCCCCAATCACCAGCATCAAATTACACTTTGTCCTCTCCCCTGTGGGGCTCACCCAGAGACCCCACCCTTTGTCTATGCAGCGCTCTTCTTCCTGCGGGAGACAGGGAACCCTGGAGAATGGCAATACCTAGCTTTACACTACAGTCACCATTCTCAGCTCCAGTTCAGGCGTCCATCCTCTCCCTCATGGAAATGGCTCCTCCACAGGGACTCTGAAGAGGCAGCTGTTGGCAGAGGGCTGCTCCTCTGTGGAGACGTTTATCAGCCTTTTAAAAGTCAAACCCATTACCTGAGAACTGTGGGTTTATTAGGGACGTTTCTCTTTATTAGGTAGCCAGACTCATGATTGCCTCTTACTGATTTTGATGGGCTCTTCTTGGCCCCAAAGGGGTTTCGTGTGTGTGTGTGTGTGTGTGTGTGTGTGTGTGTGTGTGTGTGTGGTGTGTGCTGGGATGTCTTAGGAGAGCTCCCTATCACATAGGCATGAACAATCATCTCTTACAGCTCCATGGTTTCTCAACTGATAACAGGTAGGCATTTAACAGTCAGGAGCCACTGGGGCTTTGGATCAAGCTGACTGGAGCTTAAAGCTGGCACTGCTGTTTCCGAGCTGTGGTCTTAGATGAGCCCTTTCACGTGTAGGCAACATGGCGATAATTACAGTATCTGGCTCTCGGAGAAGACACAGGCAGGCTGTGTCAGACCTTCCCTGGTGCAGAGAAGGCCCTCCGTCCTGTTAGCTGTCACTGTGACTGCAATTATCATGGTGAATAGCTCTGGGGCGGGGGAGGGCGGCTCTTGGAGTTTTCCTGTCTTTGCTCCAGCCCATTCCTTTGCCTGGAACGCCTTCTCTCCTGGTCACTCGTCCTTCTAGGCTCAGGTCAGCTGCCCACCTGACTCCTCTCATGCTCCTCTCAGACTCTCTTCCACGATGCTCTGAAGCCACAAAGCCCACAGCAGCATATGCTGTGTGATGCAGGACTAGCCCGCTGGAGCATTCAACTCTCAGTTTCTTTGTTTTGGAGAGACGGAAATGATAACGTGTTATGTATTTAGATGGTTATAGCAAACACACACTTATTAGACTGAATACAGTGTCTTATCGTAATTATAATTGCAATTACGATCTAAAGAAGCTTGTTAAGTCCAATAAGAGAAAGAACTTCCATGTGGTAAAGAGCCCTATGGCTCTCCCTTCTCCTCCATCAGGTTTTGAGACAGTGACTTCCGGTTGGCCTGGAGTAGTTTGAGGAACCTGAAACACCTCACCACGGGCTCTGAAGAACCTTTCCAGTGCTGAGACTTTTGAGGATCTGATTCTTCTAAGGTTCTCAGTTACCCACATCTGTTTGCCTCTTTCTCACTGCTTTTTGGGGGTAAAACAGTGGATTCTTCAAGTCATCACCCCCAACTGTCACATCAGAGTGAAAGATCCCTGTATTGAACAAGACCCTACTAAGCACTTCATCGGATATATAAAACCCACCAGATCATTCCAATCCCCACAGGTCTCAAGGCAGGTACAACAAGAGGCTCAGAAAGGTATAGTTAGTGACTAGCCTAAGGACCCACAGCGAGTTGTGAGGAAGCCTAGCATCCTCAAAGAACTATAGCTTGGAGCATTTGACTTCCAGACAGGACGTGGCCTCCAGTTTCCGAAGGAATCACATCCCTTTCTCCCTCTGGCCCTGTGGCCACACCCTCCTCTTCTGCTGCTGGTTCCTGTTGTCTTCATCCCAGTTTCTTGCCTGTGCCCAGCTCCCTGGCTGCTGTCTGTTCGGTCTATTGACCAAGCTTTTCAATCAATCAGCTAGCTTGCCCTGACAGCTAAAAAACACCCCGTCCACCAATTTTTCCTCCAGCATCTTCCAGAGGTCCATGAAACCACCCTAATTTGAAATTTTCAATGATTCTGACATAGAACCTACATTTCTCATTTTGATTTAAAAAAAAAAAAAGGATGAAATGTCATAGCACAAACCCCTGGGGCTCCTAGGAAAGGCTGTGTTTTCACTTCTTTCCTCCTCGCTTCTCCCCGCTGTCACACACACACCCACTTCTATGCTGGCGTATGATGAACAGCACCGTTATCCGTGCTACTGTTACCAGCAACAGCAGCGGACACTCACGGGGCTTGTGTTGCCCGCTGTGCCAAGGTCTTGGCCTGTGTTTATTCTTATTCATCCTCTTCACTACGGCAGAGGGTAGCACAATTGCCATCCTCATCCCACGAATGAAGAAACCGAGACAGGGAGGGATTCTGCTGATAGGTGGCAGAGATGGGGTGCTAACCCCAGCAATCTGGCTCCAGGACTTTAACCGGCCCTTCCATCACCGTGCCTCTCAGAATGGGCATCCTGGGGGCGGGCACATTTGTGGACTCTTCATACCCGTTATTGCACGCCTAACTTTGGGCTTTGTAGGGCATCACATAATATGGCCAGGTGTTCTTGTGACTTTCTATGACTAGTTGTAGAAGCAGAGACTAGGGTTAGCAGCCAAGCTACTTCCAGCCCTCTGTCTTGAAGATTACCATAACTGAGAGGTATAGAGTCTTCCAAGGGAGTGTCGAGGAGTTTGAAAACATCTCCTCTAGGTTTGGATCCTGCCCGAGGACAGTGACATTTTGCGCTTGGGGACTGGCCATCGATTGAGCAATTCTGCTCTGTGCTGCTGATAATGTTGAGAAAGACCCAGCCAGGACGGTGTGTGCAGCCCCACCAGCCCCTCCCCTGTGAAAAGGCCCTGTGGGATCTGTTTTTATTTATTTCTAGAGTAGGGCTACTTCTGTGGATGTGCAGTGAGGCCTCCTTCTTTGTGAGGACATGGAAATATGGTCACACTACAAGGACTGTGGGAGGTGTGCTTTGAGTAGCAGGAAGGCTGGCCCTTCTAGAAGAACTTGTGGTAAGGCTCCTCACCCTCTACCAATCATCTACTTGACTGGTAGGACACAGACAGGGCTGTGGTATCCTCTACAGATATGTTCCAGACTTTGGTGAGACTGGCTGTGACGGGTGGACAGAGACAAGAGTCAGACACAGCAAGACATAACCTAACTCCTTGAGATCAGCTACCTAGTTCTCAGTCCGAATGCCACTTCCTCCTTAAGAGCTGAATATTATGGCCATCTTTGCGTGTAGCTAAGAATGCTCACGGGCACATGTGTGTGCACAAGGGAAGTGCAGCCAGCCCTAAATAGTAGCAATATCTAGATATATCATAGAACCAGGGCAGCTGAATCCAGGGTGATGATATAACCCATTGTCCAAAGCAAATGGGGTATTGGCAGGAAGTACTTAGGGGTGATGTCATCGCTTTACTTGCCTTGAAACCGGAAGCAGAAACCTGGCCTGCAACCCTTTGTTCCGTGTATCTAAGGAGGCTCCTATATCGCCTCCTGCGTCTCACCCATCAGTGAATCCAGAACACTCTAATTCCAAAATTCTCAGCCCCCACTTCCTCTCCTTCATCTCTGCTGTTGCTTCCTGTTACAAACCTGCTCGCTCCCTTGCTCAAATGAACAGTACGGTGGGCTTCACCCGTCCAGCCCAAGCTCTGTGCAGACAGCAGGGCTGTCCTCGCAACTGTGCCATTTTCTTTGGCAGAGCCCCAAGAAGCAACCCTAAAACTCTCAGGGGGGCTCCTTAAGTCTTCTAGGACGAGCACCCCACTATGGAGGCTCACCTGCCTCTTACTCACTGTGCTCAGTCCATCTCAAAGGCTCACCAAGGCTTGAGCAGACCCTGTCCTGGATGGCTTTCCCTTCCTGCATGCAGTACACTGTGGAGCTCAAGGGCCTGGTCTAGAGCTAGACTGCTGGGTTCAAACCCCAGTGCCAGTACTCTTGAGTAGTTGATTGACCTCAGCTCTCTGGGATTGGTAAGACTGCCCACCTTCTAGGACTAAGGGGAAGAGTTGGTGAACATCCTAAAGCCCCACAGAACTACCTGGCACAAAGCAAGCGCTCCGTGTGTGCTCGTTCTAAATGAGCCTTTTCGGTTGGATCTCTTTTCGCTCTTTTGCCTCCTCTTGCTGCGGACACCTCCTCCAGGAGCCCTCCCTGATTCTCTCGGGTCGCTCACTTCTTTATGCTTATGATCCCTGCCATTTTGTCTGTTTGGTGTTTGTTTCCCACAGTAGACCAGAGTACAGGGGTTCCTCTCCACCACACCCCCGTATCCACGAAAGCACTGGCCCCCGGAGTGTCTTCAGTGAGCACGGCTGAGCAAGAGGACTGAGCAGAACGGCATCTCCATCAAAACAACAAGGCAGAGGATGGCGTGGGGTCATGGACCCGGCCACAGTCAGCTTGAGACACCCCCCAGGTCCGAGGACACTGTCATCTGGAATAGATGTTTCTACACGATGATACATGCACCCCGAGGGGCTGAGAAGCTGGCACGCACGGGTGGAATGCGACTCTCCCTCGCTTCTCTTGCTGCAGTGGGCAGACACTCCCCTGCCTCCCACTTTTGAGAAAGCATAGCTCCTCAGTTAGAGGCATAGAGGACCAACCAAGTGTCCCAGGGTGGTATTCACTGGTCTTGCTCACAGTGCCTTCTCTCTCCTGAGTCCTCCACTGCAGAGTCTGAACTCAGGCTCCCATCCCTGCTTTGCTATACACTGGGGCAATTTCACATCTTCCTGCCTCAGTGTTTGTCCCCGTAAAACGGAAGGTGTGATGATGCCAGTGTCACCCTGGCCGCGGTGATCATTCAGTGAACTGATGGATGTCCCATGTCACATCACGAGGTGTGGCTGGACTCAACACCTTTGTCAGGTAACCACTGCCAGCCCCACACCTCTGTGCTGCTCTAATTCTTCCTGCTGGTCCTGCACGGTCCACTCCATACTGGCTGGCCTCTCTGTGTCTCTAGATACTTCTACTGCTCTCACCTCACCTAGCTCTGGCCCAAACCAGGGCGGATGTCTTGGAGCATGCCAGGCAGCGGCACCTTCATCTCAGCTCTAGGCACAATGGGTCAGGATTGCAGAATCACCAACTAACTGGCAAAAATGTCTCTTGTCATCTTAGCTATGGGGCTCCTCCTTTTCATTTGACCTCAGAGATAAGAGGGAATTATGTGCGACAAGATACTCTGGTGGGGAAGTGGAAGAGAGAGACAGGGACAACGGCCTGTTACCACCACAGACAGCCGGGGTGTGCCTCTTCAGGGAACACGGGGAGCCAGTGTGGTCCACATTCGCCTGCCACTCCACCCGTGCATGAAGAAGCTGGGTATTGATCCATCGGCTCGTATTAGTTGTTAGTAGAAGCACATTCCAAAGGGGCATTGATCCAGGATTTGTGGACAGGCAGCTGACTCTCAGTGGCCAGAAAAAAATGCTCAGGGAAATCACCAGTCTCCTCGATCGAAAACCAGGCCGACATGTTCAGAAACGTGTGTGGAGGAGATATGACCAGAGACGGTGACAGCAATGGACGCTGCAGATGTGTCTGAGAAAAGAAGAGGGTTGGGGGGAGGACTACAGTGTGTGCCTGTGCCCCCAGAAGAGGCACAACCATAGGCAAACATCCCGCTCACCTGGAGCTTTTACCAAGGGATCCTAAAGTTTGGATGCAACTTCTCATACCTCATCAGACCCTCTCGTATTTCCTTATCTTTGTTCCAGCTCCTCCTGGTGTTGGAGTCTGTCCTGATAAGCGCTCTTGGCCTAGAAAGCTCAGCAAGAAGCCAAGACCCTTCAGGTCTATGTTAGTCACATTTCCAGCATGCCAAATGTCTGAGCCCATTAGCTTACCAAGGGAAGGGGAGTCTTTGGGGTCACAGCTTCCATCTATAATCCACTGACTCCCCTGCTCTGGGAGGAGACTGTGGCAGAGCAAATCTGCTCAAAGCACAGCCAGGATGCCAAAGCCAGAGGCAAAGGAAGAGACCGATGCCCCTTTAGCCCTCTCAAGAGTGTGTGCCCAGTGATCCAAAGGCCTCCTATTAGGCTCCATCTTTTAAATGCTCTACCATTTCCCAGAGTGCCAAGCTTGAAGATCAATCCTGTCAAGCAGGAGCCCCGGGGGTGTGGGGATGGGGGCAGATATAAACTTAAGTAAGAGCTTTCTTCCTTTAAGGCTCAGAGAAGGGGTGTCACTGGTTCCTGACAGAGTGGCACACAGAGCATGGTCCCTGTTCCCTTGTGCTCCAGCCCACTCAGCTCAGGGCTCCTTTGGAAATTCCACCTCTTCTCACTCCTAAAGTTCCTCCCTCTGGCTGGAGCCCAAGGTGGGGCCGGCTGGAGGATGAAGAAGTCCGACTGGATGCTGGCTGCAAGACTGGCAGTTAGGCAAGCCTGCAGCCCACCATGGCCCCAGGCTGAAGCAGCACACCAAGCAGGCTTGGCTTACTGTTTAAAATGCATCCTTCTGTGTTGGAATAGTTTCCGGAAACAAAACACCAAACAAGCAAAAACCCCAGGATTTTGTCTTTTGTTGCCACTTAAAAGAAGGGAGAAAAATCACCAACATATTCTCTCTCTCACCAGAGAGTAGCCCATTTAAGAAAAGCATTCAAATGTGTTCAGCCAAAGCCCCTACAGGAGGAACACATTTCTCCAAATTACACGAGCTGGAAGGAAGATGAAAATGACTGAGACTGGAGGAGAAGCCAAGAGACGAGGATGGCAGTGAAGTATCCACGATGCAGTGGACAGGGGGAGGGACAGAGGTCACCTGTGATAGGGTGTTCTTTCTCTTGGTAGAGGGCTCGGCTCATGTCCCATGGAGCTGCAGATCCTCCTTGCCTGTGAAATCATGAGGCTGATCTGAGACCCACAGGCCGGATCCAGGAATGACACAGCACAGTGAGGAAGGAGTACCACCGTCAGCAGCCACAGCTGAGACACGGTATTCCTCTGTGATCACCTCTAAGCTCCACCATGGGTTTGCTATTAGTGATTATTAAGGGCTCAACGTTAGGAAGGTTTCTGATAAAAAAAAATAAACAGAAACACACACGTCACCATCTCAATTGACAGCGGCTCCCTTTAGTAACCTGAAATACAGTCACCCACATATTTTCTGTTGAACCTCAGCCCTGGCCTCTTGGCCAGACTCAATGCTTTCTCCAGAATATGTTCTGAATCCAGTTACTCTCCAGATTCCACAGACTCCAGTCTGGTCCCTGCGCCATCACCTCTCACTCACATTATTGCCAGAGCCTTCTACCAGGTCTCTCCATGTCCAGCTTCCCCCTCCTGCCATCCACTTGAGGAGCGGCAAAGGGATCCTGGCACTTCCCCCTGCTCAGCTGGCTGTGAAAATTTCCTGAAGCATATCGAACCACAGAGCACATATTCTGGCCATTACCACTCGGAATGGGCTTCCCATTCCTGGTCCCTCCTTTGTGGCCTCTTCACAGATTTCCAGCTGTGGCCATTATATTCTTGCCTCAGGACCTTTGTCCACGCTACTCCTGCTACCTGAGCTGTCCTGGCAACCATATGACCTCACCCCTCAAGGTGTCAAGACCTCTGCACTGAGAGAGTATTTCATTTCAACAATGCTATGTAAACTGTTACAATCAACCCCTGCGGCGCATCTTCCACCTGGTTATCTTCCCTGGCTGTGTTTCTTAACCAGTCAGTCGGACATTGGCATGTAAGGGCATGGATGTTGTCTGTTGCATGGGTTCCCAACTGTTTCCCAGCTCCTCACTGAGTGCCTGGCCAGGGATAAGGGCTCAATTAATACTTGATAAGTGAACAAGCAATGGACTCAAGATGCCTCCCATAGCAGCTCCCTGTGCACCATGGTTTCTTCGGCTGGAAAGAAAGGTATGAAGTACGCTTGTATGGGGGAGTGGGCACACTGTGTGACTGTGTTGAGCATGGACATCACCTGTTATATGTTCAGGCTCTGGAGGAAAGGTCAACTACAATGGCACCAATGAGCAGACCCAGATATTAATAAGCTCTCCCACCCAGAGAATTAAGTGAACTATTAGGTAGACAGTGGTGGGGGTCACCAGCAGGTGAGGCTTTTAGTGATCCGGATTCTAGTATTGCTCTCAACACGCACATTCCCTATTTAACTCTGACTAGGAGGGCTATTTCACTTGCTATTTCAAAGACAAGAAAACTAGAGCACAGTGCAGTTGCGTAATTTATCCAAGGAAACACAGCAGAGTTAGTTCAAAGACCCAAAGTTAGTCTTTCATCCCTCCTCACTTTCTATCTCTAAGCACAACCTCCTTGCGTGCTGGTATCCAACAGTCTCTGTCCCGGCTGACAGAGGTCAGACTTAGGACTGCACACTTATGGTTCACAGCGAAAGTCCTGTATCTCTGAGTATGAGTTCTCATACCAGAGCTGGAGAAGGGCTCCAGGTAGCTGAATTTGGCTTGATTAAATCAAGGAGAAAAATCAATTATATTTAAATAAAGAAAGGAGATTGGAAATCAGGTACAATGCCTTCTTAATTACGGCACCTAATCACTGGCTGAAAAAAAAATAAGTGAAGTATTTAATTTCATATACAGCCTCACGCATCTGTGAGGACCGGTTCTTAATGAGATCACATTACCCCACTTGACTAGTAATTGACTAGGCGATCCTGACCACTTCCTTAGCAGACATGATCAGGCATAATATCCAGGGCTTTTTCCAGACATGAAAACAGGGGACGCTTTGGTGGGGGACGAGGGGAATGCTGCAGAAAAGCAGCCAGCCCCCGAGGTTCCACTTCTGCTGCAGGAGTCACAATTCTCCCGCAGGCAGGGCTGGATGTGATGGTCCAGGCCTGTGTGATTAAATGCCTTTTTCTCCCTCCAATTCGGAGTCCCTACAAACACGGGAGACTGGGGAAGATCACCAGCAATCAGAGACCAAATGCCACAAAGACATTGTTCCGAGGCTTGCTATTTAGCTGCCGGAGTAGAGCCTTCTAATTGGTCCCTCTGTCTCTCCAAACCTCTCCCCTTCCAATTTTTCCCTTTCTCAGCAGCTAGGTTCATTGTTATAAACCACTTCTCAGTGAGTCACTTCCTTGATTAAAATCCTTTGGCTGCCTCTTGAGACTACAGACGTCCAGGCACCCTGCCATGGCTTGGGAGACCAGACATGATCTTGTCTCGGCCATCCATCTCTCCAGAGTCCTTCAAGTCCCACCCTGAGTCCTTTGTTTGGAGGAGCCCATCACATCTCTCTTGCTCTCACAGCTCAGTACATGAGGTTCCCTTTACCTGGGCCATCCTTCCCATTCCCAGGTCACCAACTCCTGATTTGTATCCCCCTGGACCACTCCTCAACTGGCTGATCCTGCAGGCCCTTCTCTGTGCTTTCAGAGTGGCTGTTTTCTCCTGCACTGCAGAGCATCATCGGGAATAGAGGTTGTCTATGAGCTCTGGGAAGACCAGGAGCCAACTCTGTTGATTTGTTTCGTCCCTAGAACCCGGCACGCTGTCGGCCTCAGAGTGTACAACCCCTTGAATAAGTGAGTGTAGACTTGACCATGATGCTTGTTTGTGACTATCTGGGTGAGAAGCAGCCTCCTCCTTGTGAGACGGGGGCAGCACCATCTCCCTCTGGAGACACTTCCTGGCCTCTTTGATTAGGAGCACTTTTGTTAAGATTTAGCCTTCTTGTTCTTATTTCCCTTGAAGAGTATGTGCAACCGTGAACAGAGCTCTTGGAAAACAGACATCACGGATCTAGTTGTCAGTCATTCATGCAATGCCAGGCTTTAACTAAGTGCTTGAGCCCTGGGCGCCTGGCCGAGCCGAGGCCTCTGCCCCACGCGTGATCCTCAGCAGGTGTGCAATCGGACACGCCTAACTCAAGGGCACAGGGGTTTTCAAAAGTTCTGTTCACAAAGGAGACAGAGGCATGGACACATGCTACGGCCTTCCAGTGTCATGAAGATGGTACCCAGCAAATACGTGAACAGGACGCATCTCACCTGGCTCCCCCCAAGATGTCCATGCCATCTTTGGGAATAGGAGGGTCTTCAGAGGCACCAAATAATTTGGATCCAATAGAATTATCCCTTAGTGTATAAGTTTGAGTGCCTTTGGGCCTAAGTGATGTGTGGGATGTTATAGAACGAATCCATGAGAGGAGAAGGTCTAGAGACCATGGGTCTTACACCTGGGAGCTATGCTAAAACTGCCACCTTCAGAGTGCTTGGGAGAGAGAATTTTCCCCCCAAAATCACTTTTACCACCTATAACTTGTGGAAGTTGAGTATTGAACAAATCATGAAGTTTATCAATTCATTGATCAGACTGGTTATTTATGGACAAATGTTGATGGAGTGGCCAGGCAATGGACTGGGGGCGCTACAGGCATGCCATTATTTAATACTTGGCCCTTCAAGTTAAGTTGATTCAGAAATATTAAAAATAATTATTCCCATGGTATAGATGCAGAACCAGGAGTTAGAAAAATAACCTGCCTGAGTAGTTATAATTAACCAATAATGAGAATACTTGACATTTGTGGGTCATTTATTATAGACTTGGCACTATGCTAACATAATATGTCAAATTTAATCTTCACAGTGAAGCTGTAGGGTAGGTGTCATTAATATCCAATTTTACATGTGAAGGGATTGGCGTTTGGAAAGGTGAAGTAAGTTGACTGGGTCGGCAGCTAATGTCATGACGGAGCCTGATTCTTAACCCAAGTCTACTTAATCCTAAATCTAGTATCTCCCTCCTCACCGTCCACACCTTACCTGCATCTAATTCCATGGGATACTGGTGGGGCATGCAATTGGTGGGTCCACATCACAGCCCTGGAATCTGACGGGATGTCTGAGGAATGCATATTTTATATGGGGTATTGCGTTCATTAAAGCTTGAGACTATTCCTGCCACTTTTGGAAGTGGAGCCTGCAGCTTTCAACTGCAGAGGAGAACATCCCATTTGGCTACTTCACTCTGCTGACTTGGAAGAACACAGAGGAAGGAGAACGGGTGAGATGCTTTGCTCTCTTTGGTCCCCAGAGGGCTGCGGGAGCTGTAAAATGAAGACAGCAAAGACGTTTTGATGCCCGTACTCCCGCAGATGTATTTGTGCAAGTCAGTTTGATTACAGGTACTAAAAATATCCCCTTCAAATTTAGGAGTCCGCAACATTTTCTCGTGCCTTACCAAAAGGCAGTTAAAAAAATCCTTAATTCGGTCCTATCCCCCACCTCTTCCAGTGAGTTATTAGTATTGATGCTGGAGTCCTGGAGTTTGCTATCAAGAATGATAAAGGCGAATCACAGAAGAATTTTCTCTGATTACGGAGTCTCTGTGTGTTTGCCTCTCCGTTTCCTGCCAGCCGTTTCAATGAATCAGCAAAGCGCCAGCTGTCACCTTTCACTTCCTTGGGGGGCTGAATACCAGACTTCAACAACTCCCCCAACAGCCCTCCCACCAGGGCAACCAGGGCCCTCCCCCTCAACCTGGCGTGTATTTTATGCCTTGGATATAACTTTCAGAACTCAAAGGCTCAACGACATAATTGGAAGATGACGAAAGCAAGAGAGTCACTGGGCTGAAGTGACAAGCATGGGAGTGGCAGGACAGGCCCAGACATCCTGCCCCTCTGAGACAGGGCTTCCCAGGACACCCGGGATTCTGGTCTCTGCCCTCCACTCTCTTGCGAAGCTCCCTTTCTCATCTACCACCCATGCAAAGGGCTGCTGGAGGATGCAATGACGTGATTCATATTGAAGTGCTAAACACAGCAAACGGGAGCCATCTCTGCACCTCCACCATCAGTGCCATTGTTACCGCTGTTATCATCCTAACCACTGCCACATCACCATTGCCGTCACCATCGTCATCACCATCGTTGTTACCATCACTATCTGCAGCACTGCCACCACTACCACCAGCACCATCATCCGATGTGACAAGCTGGCACAAAACAGTTGTCTGGGAAAAAATCTCTCTCTCTCTCTCTCTCTCTCTCTCTCTCTCTCTCTCTCTCTCTCTCTCTCTCTCTCTCCAGGTGCTTAACTTTCTAGTAAGAGAAAAGAAGCTATCTGCCATATAGTAATTGCCCAGTAAATATTTGTTAGATGGTCTCTGAATGAATAATAAATATTCAAAGTGATTAACCTCATTTGAGATTTTGACCTGTTTGCTATTTGCTTCTGTTGGTGCCCAGTGGTAGTGTCCATGTCTAACTTTCCCACTGCCTACAGACCCATCCAGAGGGACTGATTTCTCTCTGTCTCTACTCTCCCATCAGGACTTGCTCCAGCTCATCTGCGCCATCTCTTCTACCTCTTCTGGGTGTTCAGTATCCTCATGTGTCATCTCTGGCATCACAAGACAAGGACCGAAGCTTTCCTTGCAGTAGGTGTTGTACATAATTGAAGGAGTGGATTTGTTTGACTATTTGTAGCGTTGTTTGGGTTTTTTAAAGTCAACAGCTAAGTCCCTAGAGCCTTGGGACTGTGTAAAAGCCAGAGGAATTAAAAGAAAATAAGGTCATTGTCTAGGCCCCAAGGATTCAGTCACTCCCTTTCTCCCAGAAGTTTATTCTAATATAGGGGTGATAACCACAGCTTTAGGCATAACATATATTATAGATTATATATGCACATATATAATTTATATATGCATGCATATCATATCTATATCACATGCATACAGTCCTCTAGCCATCTGACTGGGAGTTCATGGGATCAGGTCACGGATTTATCTTAGCATCTTCGGTGCCAACATAAGATGAATAAGCCCCCAATAAATATTTATGGAATTAGATTAACATGACCATTTAGAGAAAGCACCATGACACTCCTTGACCTTCAAAGACAAAGCTTCTGATCTTTTTAAGCCCCCATCCCGTCTCTGTTGTGCCACACCCACATCACAGGTGAGAGTGACACCTATTTCTTGGAGCCATTTCTGCTAAGCATTGAGTGAGATTGTGGAAGGGAAGACTTGTCCATACACGTGATGGCTTCTCTCTTCACCAAGTCTTATGACTGGTGTCTGGAGGCACGAAAGAGAAGTGCCACACTAACCAAGGTGAGACTTTAAATGATCATCCCGTCACTATCACCACCAGCACCAGTGTTGATGACAACCACAAATTCTGTGCTGGGCTCTTGTGAAGACAATTTTCATGTATTACTTCCATCAAACCAATGGTAAGTAACCCTAGCAGATGTGAATTATGAATATGGGCTGCAGAGGAGAAAATGACTTTGCATGAGTAACATCACGCGGCCATGAAGGGTAATACCAAGGTCAGGATTAACAAAATGTTCCACAGACATCACTCTTCTCCCTTATTTCTCAAATACAGAAAAGTCATTGTGAAAACTGAACTTCTTTCTTTCTTTCTTTCTTTCTTTCTTTCTTTCTTTCTTTCTTTCTTTTCAGAATATACATCCTCTCCTTGCCTGTGTGTCCATCTGAGATATGGCATCTGATTCTTCACCATCTGCTCACTTGGGCCAGCACAAGTGGCCAAGCTGGTGGTTCGTTCTCGCCCCTCTCTGTCTTTTGTTCTTTTCAGATACAACAAGCGTTGACTGCTAGGCTTTTGCCTAAGTTAGACTCCTATCTCAACTTTGAAGGATGGCTTTGAATGAAAGTCTTAAAATAGCCAAGCCTCAATTGTAACAGGGCGAGAAGTTAACAGTCATCTCACGCCAGTGCAAGTCAAGCACCTGGAACTTAAGGGACCCCAAAACACGTGAGCACAGGACACTAGCAGTTCTTATTCCTGCTTGGAGATGTCCTGGCTGCCCATAGGTCAGCCATCTGCCTGCAACTAGAGCAGACTGGATGGTTTGCAAGATCCTGGAGGTGCCCAATGCCTCTGTTCAATTACCTCCATCTGTGGGTAAATCAGCCCCTGTGTAATGGACTGATTAATCTCCTTATCTCATGGAGCACACAGTGTAATTACATCAGAGAATTCAGATCCCCAAGCGCGACATCAATCAAATCAGAGAGAACACCTCCCCTACTCCTTCCCTGGCAGCTTGGGGAAAAAAATACATCTTTCTTCCCTGCCCCCTTTGATCCTCTGTTCCTCAAAGAAGGACCTGGACCAATGCTGCTATGCAAATCGCTGACTGCCAGGGAAACAGGTAAGGAGGGAAGGCAGGCCGGGTCTATTTTTAGCCAAGGTTGACAGTTGGTGACAGCCGTCACTCACTCATTACAGCCCGGGTGTTGCTTGAGTTCGGAGTGAGTGTGTGGAAAAGGCAGCACCCTGGTTTTATTGAGGGGTGGTCAGGCAGAACAATACACATCAAGGTGTGAAGTTACCTCTCACAGAATCCTTGTAACTGTTCCTACGAAGGTGTCTCCTCTGTTCTCTTCACAACACTGCAAGGAAGGCACTGTCATTGGCACCCATACTAAAGATGAAAACTCAGAGGTGTGCAGTTGGCAGAGGCCTCCCAACCAGTGAATAAGACAGACACAGATCAAACGCTGGTTGAGTCTGACCCTGCACCCCAGGATGCCAGATTCTGCTGGCATTGTAGACCCCAAGAGCTAGGTTTACACAAGGGTACAAATGACTCCTCACACTTCTCACTGGGAGTGAGTGTCAGCCACGCACTCCCCCTAATTTCTTACCAAGACTCATCATCCACTCATTCAGTGATTCATGAGTGTCTGCTGTGGGCAGGTTGCTGGTAAGATGCCAGGAGAGCAAGGTTTTGAGCCTCCGTTCTGAGGATGAGGGAGGATGCAGAAAAGGCCGTCACTAGAAAGTAATAGCCATGGCAACCACATAGATGAAACTCACACATACCATATGCCAAGAGGCCAGACATTAAAAGATGTGATTCTGCTCAAGTTTTGAAACAGGAGACTCTAGCTTACCATAGAAAATTCTCAAGACAGTCATTACCCTTAAGGGCTGACAACAAATTGGGAAAAGACCTGAGGGAATTTTCTGGAATGATGAACACGTTTTCCATTTGGGGTGTGGGTTTGAGGAATATGTGGGAGCCAATTAGATATGTGCATCTCATCGAATGAAAATCTTCTCTGGAAGACTTTGGGCAACTGTGAGAAAGTAAACAGAAACGACATTGGTAACAGCTACTTATCGTGTATGCACTGTGTGCACTGATAAATTTAATTTTTGTAACATCATTAGTGAGGCTCAAAGGAGGTGAAGCCAAGACTACAACACCAGGAGGAGCCATGGCTGGGAGGCCAACCCAGGTCTGTATCCAACAACGAGGCACATTTATGCCCCAACCATCTCTCTAGCCGGTCTCATCTGCTCTTGCTCTCAAATGAGGAACCATTTCTTTGTAACTATCCATCTCTCTGCTAATGTTTAGAATTCTGTGTAGTAATTTCCTCCAAGAGAAAACATCCCATCTTGGAGAGAAGCTCACTGAGACACAGGATATTCTAAGAAGAGGCAAATGCATCCTATTCTTCAGGAAGATTGACCATGTAGGTGAAACATGCCATCCAAGAAGAAAGATGATTAATCTCAGGAAGTAAACAACTCAAAGGCTTCAGGAAATCCCTGAAACTGACCAGATTCTCGAGGCCTCTCCCTTCCTAAGAAAATACAAGCAATAATGACTCTTAGACCAGCTGAGCTCCATGGAAGAGGCAGAGACCAATCAAGCTGCCTGAAGGAGGCTAAGACCAACTGATTTACCCGAAAAAGACATCTCCCAACCTGTTGATCTGCCTGCAGGCTGTGCAGGGTGCTCCAGGTTTCTGGCCTTGTGAGTTGACACCCATGCTGGTCTGAGTTTTCTTGCAATGCCGACATCTTTGAGTCATTTCTGCTCAACTTCTCACCCATATTCCTAGTTGGACCTTGCTTTGGTCTGCTGTCAATCTCTTATCTGGGGGTGATAGACATTTGTTAATGTCTTCTCAGGAAGAGTGTCACACAGTAGGCACTGGGCAAGTTTTAGGACCTGATGATTAAGACACACTGCAGACCGTAACTTGAGGGATCCATGCTTGGAGAAGAAGAAATGTGAGCTTGCTTGCGCAGTCACACCACAGCACGGTATGATGCGGCCTGGAAGTTCCCAGTCCTGGGGAGGCCTCACATAAGCCTTTGAGACAAGTGGTACCCAAGCACTCTGCACCATAGGCCCACAGCTCACTCCATGCTCATTCATGATCTCATTCCTCTGTTTCACCTGGGATCCCTGATATGAAAGTATTGCGGGCTTTGACATATCTGAACTAAGGGCGATGAACAGAAGATGCTCCACTCAATTCCTTGTCACTTGTCCGCATTCCAGGTGTGACAGATACATCACAGGTCTAGCCTGACTCCGCTGGGGTAGTGAAAGGGCCCGAAAGAGTGTAAATGAAAACAACAACTTTCCGTTCATCCTGGCTTTTAGGAATCTGGAAAATGGGAGTCTTCATGATTTGGGAACCAATACATATGTGTGACCCAGTATGTATCATACTATCTTCTTGATCCTTGGTTTTTTCACGTTTGTAGATGTAATGGCGACCCACTCCTCTCCACCCAAAACAACTTAAAAGAGTTATCTGTTTGAAGCAAGGGATGACAGCTAGGGGTGCTGACCACTCGAGCTTCTTATTCCTCAAGACAAGCTCTGAGATGGGGCCCCATCTGCTAGGAGAATGTGGACATAGATGGTCCCAAAGGTTCCCCAGGTCTGAAATCCAAGGGAGCTTCCAGAGCCCTTAGACACTGTCACAGTGCTCCTAGCTACCAAGTGCTCTGAGCCATCTAAACCCACAGTTTCCCCACGTGTATCTGCAACTACAGTTGGCTGGACTACGTCAGAACCAGAGAAGAGAGGCCTTCCTGTCAACACAGATTCCTTAGCCCCACCTTTGCAGATTCTGACCTAAGATTGCGTCCTGGTAGAGGTGTGTGTGTGTGTGTGTGTGTGTGTGTGTGTGTGTGTGTGTGGTGTGCAGGTGCCATGGTGCAGGTGTGGAGGTCAGAGGACAACCTATGGGAGTCAGTTCTCTCCTCTACCATGTGAGTCCCTGGAATTGAACTCAGGTCATCACGCTTGGTGTTAGGCACCCTTACCCACTAATCCATCCTGATGGACACAGTGTCTGTGTGTCTGGAAAGCTCTGCAGGGGATTCCCATGCCCAGTCATGGGTAGGAACCAGCAGCAACAAGCTAAGCGGCTCACTTCACGCCACCTGCCCTGCCTTGTGTTCCCCTGGAAGTGGGCTCTGCTATTTGGGACTCCCCCCTTTTTCTATAGTTGTTTCACCTTGACCTTCCCTCGAGGATATTTCCTGAGTCCCATAGCTCTTCTCCCAATTTTGTTTCTCATATTTCTTAAATTATTTCCTTTGCTTTTGATTTTAGAACAGACCCTCCAATTCCAAGTTACCTAGTGCCATCTAGAAAGATATGACCAACCCAGGACAGCACCCATAGAGAAAGGGCTTTAAATATGAACCAAAGATGCCCAGATCACCACCCATCACCCTCTCCACCCCAGTGACTATTTCTGGCAGTTCCCGCCACACTACAGATCTTGTTTGCATCTTCTATCAAATCCCCTCTCTGTTTCTTCACCTCCATTTTCAGATCAGTTAACAGGAACAAATGCAGCTTTACCTTGAAGCTCTGGAAATCCACCGGCAATGCCTAGCACCTCTGTGGCAGGTGACTGGGAAGTGTCAGCTCTGAGCAAGTGCTTCAAGAGGACAATGTCATCTAGAATGTGGAGTCCAGGGCCCCTCTGGTGAGGAATTAACACCCGAGCCTCCCAAAGCCATGGGAAAAGAGGCACCCGAAGGAGCTTTTGTACAGCACAAAAGGAGGAGGGTTCAGAGGCCTCATCCTGGGTGCAGCTGGCCAGCCTCCCCCTGTGCTTACAGAAGTAGCCAACTTGGAAAGGAGAGAAAGGGGGAGAGGGAGGACTAGCAGGGATGCTCCATCTGAAGCAGAGGCACTGTGCACAAAGCCTGAGGTATCCCCATGTTTATTTTTCAGCCCTCACAGGGTCACCACGGTGATGACGGTTGTGGCAAAGATGACAACAGGTTTTGTAGCAAATGTCACATACCTACTCAAACCACGCGTGGCTTCCATGCTTCATCTACATCTAGTCTTCCTCACAGCTATGACACAGGCCCTCTGTTACTATAGCTGGATTTCAGATGACAGAATGGAGGCATGGGGGAGGTCAGAAAAGTGAGGGAGCCTTCCACCCCTAGCTGGAGGGTAGAGGAGCCAGGCCTTTCGACGCTGAGCCTGACGCTCCAACACTAGGTTGCTCTACCATGAGTCTAAGCTGTGCCCTCACTTGAGCACCCGCAATGCGCATCTGCTGTACATGATGTGAGCCACCAGGAGCTGGCAGTGAGCTGGGGAGATGGGAGTTAATAAGAATGCATGGTGCTACCCTGTCACACCAGGCAGAATACTAACAGATAGATGCAGGGTCTCACTTAAGCCTCCCAGCTACTCCATCACCCCCGTGTTACAGGGAGGTGAGATATGGAGAGATTAAACCACGTGCCTGAGTCTACTCATGTGTGTGGGTGAAGGAGTGAGAGTCAACATGCAGGCTCTTCGTCTTCAATAGCCCACGTTCTCATCTGGTTGACTCACAGAGGGTTAAAAACCACACAGGGGCTATTCCAATAAGGTATATGGTAAAGCGCTGGGTTTCCAGATATTATTTTTTATGACTGCTTATTTGAACCATGGGGCCTATCATTCCCTGGTCAGGAGATCATGGTTTGCATAAGGTGGAGAAAGGGAGGTGATAAATTGGCTTTCGTTCCTTTTTGCTTCCTGAGTGTGGACACCCTGTGACCAGACCACTCAGGGCACCTGCTGTCTTGACATCCCTGCCCCAGTGGACTATGCCCTTAAGCTGTGTGGGGAAAAATAAGCCTTTCCCCTTTAAACTACTTTTGTTGGAGGATTTTTATCAAAGTAACAGGAAAATAAACTAAGATGCCTGCTATGTGTCAAGCACATACCACATTAAGAAGTAGGTTTAAACACTGAAGAAAATGTCTGCTTCTGCATTCCTGAGAGCTACCATTCATGGAAGACACAAAAGGTGGGCATTTACTTATGCAACAGAGCTAGCATGGAGTTCAGACAGGGTGGGTGGAGGTGAGATTACAAGGCTTTGCAGAGCCTGGTATATGGGCAGCGTGCTGAGAGAGGCAGGAAGCCATTTATGGTTGTTGAACAGGAGGGAGGCATGGTCACTTTCTTGTGTGTGGTGTGTGTGTTCATACTGTAGAGTGCAGGGCAAATCCAACAGGATGGAGGTTAAGACAGAGACTCTCACACCGATTCTGCAGATGAAGGACAGAGAGGTCTACTCAGCCCCGCTGGTGCAAAGCACACACAGCGAAAGGGGTGGATGGCTTAGCGTAAGCGGCTCTCCAAGATCTGAGGAGGCCACGTTTCTAGACAAGCACAGTGGTTCTCAAGCTGGAGCATGCATACATGCACCTGCCAGGCCCGTAGGACAGATTGCAGGCTGATTTGGTATGTCTGGGCTGAGACCCAACAATTTGCATCTCTAACAAGCCTCCAGATGATGCTGATTCTGCAGACGTGGGGAGCACATTTCAGAACCAATAGTAGAGAGAAAAAGCCATCCGATTTGCAGCCATACTCCCTTGAGCTGAACCCAGTTTCTAGCACTATTTAACCTAGTTAAGATGCAGTGACCTCTCCAACTTCCCTTTGTCTGCAAAATGGACATCAACATTGTGTGTTGGCTGTGTATTATAAGTCAGGTAGCTGGCTTATCCCAGTCCTCAGCACGCACTAGAAAAAAGAGACTCAGTAAATAACAGTTGCTGTTATTATGATCCAGACAAAAAGCTTGAACTCGCACTTGGCCAATAACACATTCGAGTGAGACTGAAAACGGTGTCTTAATGAGCACGCACAGCCTGGAGCCTTGAAAGTGACATGTAGATAAAGCTGGGGAATGGCAACAAAGTTCGGTGGTGCATGCGGAAGGGTTAGTCTTGTCAAGCAAGACTTCAAAGGCAGAGTAGGAATGGAGGCTATTACTTTACAGTTGCTAAACCAGCTTGTCCCTTTGATCTATCCATTAAGTAGGAAATATTTCCTATTTATTACTCATCCATCTAGTTTTTTAACAGATCTCCCCATCTCCCCATTTGCTTTCACACCTGCCATCTATCAATCCATCCATATACACATACATCCTTTTTCCTACCCATCCAACCATTTATACATTTATCTGTCTACTCTCTTACCTACCCATATGTCTACCCATTCAAACATCTATCCTTACACCTATCCATAAGTCCATTCATCCATCCACCTACCTCTTACCTACTTGTGAATTCACACATGCATGCATCTATTTGTATATACACATATCCATTTAACATACCTATCCATTTATCCATCCGTCATCACAACTGCTCATCCCTCTTCATCCACCCACCCTTCCTCTCATCCATGCATCCATCCACCCACCCATGTATCCATCCATCCATCCATCCATCAATCCACCCATCCACACACCCACCTCTCCATCCATCCACCTATCAATCCATCCATCCATCCACCCATCCAACCATCCATCCATCCATCCATCCATCCATCCATCCATCCATCCATCATTTTACCTACTCATCCACCCTCTCACCCACACATCTGTCAATCCACCCACGTAACCCAGGATTTTTCTAAGCTCTACTCTTGATTCTAAACTATCTTAGGTGCAAGGATGTTGGTTGGCAAAAATCCTCAGTCAAGTAGACCTAGCACTTGAATCCTCTGATCTGCAAGTTGGCTGATGCTTCCATTTTCCATCCAGGAGATTGAATTATCTCAGAACCATTCACACCTATCACAGAAGTGGGCAGAAGGCAAATCAGAACCATGCATCCTGAACCAAAATAATAACCAAGGAAGACAGTTGGTTAAGAGTTGAGGCTCTGGCACCAGCCAGATCTGACATAGCATCTTGACTGCTGGCTAAACCAGTCTTTAGAGGGTGAGGTTGGAGGAGTGGCCTACTTCTATGAGCCTCAGTTTTCCTTTCTAGAAGAAGAGAATGTTAATAATAGACACATCACTATATAGCTGTAAGATAATACATAATAGATGTATATATTTATACACTGTGTGTGTGTGCACATATATAAAGAAGTTGGAATGATTCTTGGTATATCAGGTAAGTGCTGAATAACTGTTACTTGTTACTGGGGTGGAGAACTGAATTGCCAATGGGACAATTTGTTCACATCCTGTTTGGCTAAAACCAAACTTTGCTGGTGTTTTCCTTGTGATACATGCCTAAAAGGAGATGAAGGAAAATCCTTACTTTTTAATTGAATACACCTTTCTGCCACATAGATTAGTGCTGAGTGTGAGGGTCAAGGAAGAGAGGTATTTACCAACATAATATTTATAAGCTACCTTCTGGTTATCAAAACACATTTCTCTCTTGCCTCTTGTTTTATCATGACAAAAACACCATGCTTTAAATAAACAAGTTTTTATTAGCTTCATTTTAAAAGAATGAAGCCCAAGAATGTGTAGGGTTTCTCTGAGGTCACTCAAGTCAATGGCAGTATGAAATGACAGGTTACCCCCACACACACTACACTACATGACAACCTAAACTCAATTTCTTGGTTTCCTCACTTTCAATAAGTAGGAAATCAGAAAACTTTGGCTGACTTCTCCGGCTGTTCGTACTCTTCAACGCCACCACTGACAAAAATATGTATACGCTGAGGTTTGGGGCTATTGTAAATTATGAATGACAATCTCTTTAGTGTGTCAAATCCGTCCCCTTGTTTGAAACATTCCTTTTGGCATTGGCAACAGCACTGAAGTAAATAGTTTATTTGCCAATAACAGAGCTTGTTAAATTTTAATCAAATAGAGTATTGTAAGCACGTAGTTACTAAGATACACCCCTTGGGAATGAGAGAGATCGCTTTAGAAATGAATTAATAATGGGGCCTTTGGAAGCCAAAATGAAATGGCCAATGGAGCCTTGATGTGAATTAGTACCATTTTAGTTGCAAATTAGTGGAGTTGGTCTCACCCTGATCCTATTAAAATTTTCTTGCTAATTATTTTTGTAAGATAATAAGACCGACCAGCTGTGTGGCATTTCTCTGCTGCCTTTTCCCTGAAAGGCTTGAGCCTTCCTTTCTTGTGGTGTTTTAAGCATGCAAGCCAACATCCCCACAGGAAAGAGGTGCTGTGGTGGCCGTGAGGAAAATATTAGCGTGGCTAATCCATATAAGGCTTCTCCTTCCAAGCACACAGTAGGATTGCCTCAACCCACCCAGAGACTGTGACATTCTTTAATGAGGTGGAAATGCGACCAGTTTGTGTACATTCTGGGTGAAAGATTTCAAGGCAAGCATGTGATCAGCCATTTTATCTCCTCCACTGTCTAGTAACCACAGAGGATAGACAGTAGAGGCTCAGTCGGTAACTGTGATGTTTGGGGCTGGCTGCTACTGTAGCAAGCCACACCTGTCTGTATGGCAACAGAGACCAAAGTCTTGTGCACATGTGACCAGGGTGTCACTTTTAAAACCATCACCAGCCTAAGCTGGAACTTCTGGCATTGGGACCTGAGCTGGTGACTTGTTCCTCTTTGAACCTCTCTTGCCTGTCAGATTGATGAGTGTTTGTGAGAAACTTGTAATGTCTTCTTGTCTTGTGTTCTCCCCACCGTGTGTGTGTGTGTGTGTGTGTGTGTGTGTGTGTGTGTGTGTGTGTGTGTAAACCAGAGGTCAATGTCACATTTCACTCCTTAGGAGTTTTCCATCTTAGTTTTTGAGACAAGGTCTCTCCCTAAACAAAGAGCTCACTAATGAGGTTAAACAGGCCGGCCAGCAGGCCCCAGAGAACCTCCCATCTTTGCCTCCCCAGTGCTGGGATTATGAGTGTGCACCGCTGCACCTGGCTTCCTATAAGGACGACAGGGGTGGAACTTGAGTCCTTGTGCTTTCTCAGTAAGCAAGCAGTTTTCCAACTGAGCCATCTCCACAGAACTTTATATTTATTAGTTTTTATATTTTAAAATATAATTATATTTATTATTATAGAAAATATTATTATATTTTCTAAATGAGTTATTTAAACAGTTGGAACTTTATCCTTTGGAGTTAAGTGGCTGACCTGGCCATGATGAAAATGGGGGCAGTCACCTCACTGATGACAATGACATCTAAAGAAGGCACTAACTGACATCTAAAGTGAGCACAGCACTGTGCTAAATAGTTCAACAAAAAATATTCCATTCAGTTCTGATGTTAAGGCAATACTAGAGTTGTCTCAGTGTTGAGACCCATACAGAAATCCGAGCCATAGATGAGCTAAGACAGTCTGCAGAGCTGTTAATATGTGCTCCATCCGGATCCACCCCCAACACAAACATCCTATACACTCTCAACAGAGTCAGAGATTCTGCCTCCAAGGAAGTGAGCAATGTTTTGAGACATCCTGTGCGGTATGGCAGACACATAGTGGTTACACACACCAGATGCTCTATATTGCTTACATGCACACAGTGACCCCCCCCAAGTAAGGCATTATCCAGCCCCCAAATCCAGAAGTGCCATTAAACCTTGTGTGTGCCTGTGAGTCTCTTAGCCACCTTATAATCCAAAGCTTGCCACCTTGCCTGGGAGGCTGTTAGAAATAAATTAACGTGTTTCCAGTTAATCAAGTTCTACAATAAAGATTTGCACTCAGCTTTTCAGCGGTACACACACACCTCACGAAGTGAGAGACAGTTGGAAGGTGAAGTGGTCCTGGAAGTGCAACAGTTAGCATGGCTACAGTTGCAGCCCCCTTACTCTAGCGATAGCTACTGTCCATGGTGCTGAACCAGTTCTCAGGGGCAGGAATCAGCACAGCCCAGGAGGCTCCCATGGGAGTCTTGTTCACTCACCAAGTGCACACACAGTAAGAGACACCTTCCCCATCTCTAAGCCCCACATCTCAAGGACACCCCGCCCCCACCCTTTGAACATGCTAATTAACATCAGGAAGCCTTGCTATTTTTGTGTCATCTTGAAAGGATTTGTGGCCTGAGGCTTTACAGGGCGGCCAATGTTTCCTTACATTATTCATTCCCTCAACCTTCAAGGTCTTTTCTGTCACTGAGTGCACAGTATGTCATGTGCCTGCATTGCTTAAATACACACACAAACACACACACACACAAACATGCGCACTGGCTTACACATACAAATGTATATACACATATATACATATAAACACACATATAAACACACACAAACACACTAAGCAGTTCAAAGAGACAATACCCAAACTCAGAAGAGATTGGGACATAATATATCTTAAAGGATGAAGGGGAAACTAGTGGAGCATGGGACTCCACTCTTCTTTTAATTAAATTAATTAATTGACCGACTTAATGTGTATGGATGGTGTGGTATGTGCTGTAGAATTTGTGTGGTGCATGAACCCATTTGTGTGTGCAAGTGCATGAATGCATGTGGATATAAAAAGGCCAGAAGAGGACACCGGATGTCTTTCTCCATCACACGGCACCTTGTTTCCTTGAGATAGGGTCTCTTACTGAGACCAGTGTTTCCCATCTCAGCCAGGCTGGCTATTCAGCAAGCGTCTATGATCGGTCTCTGCTCCCCAATGTAGGCATGGGAGACTATGCCTGGCCTTAATGTGGGTGCTGGGGATTTGAACTTAGGCCCTCACTCTTGTATGGTAAGCACTCTTACCCACT
Source organism: Microtus pennsylvanicus (assembly GCF_037038515.1). NCBI lineage: Eukaryota > Metazoa > Chordata > Mammalia > Rodentia > Cricetidae > Microtus > Microtus pennsylvanicus. The sequence continues at coordinate 118,677,845 of NC_134579.1, forward strand.
GATCCATCTCCCCACCGTTAGAGCCCCATCCTTAAAGCAAAATCACCAACGACCAAATGATTGGCAAGTGAGGATCTTGCTCCTCCCTCCTACTTTACAGATGAGTTAAGTGTGATAAGAGGAGGAGCAAACTGATCTCACACTGAAGCCCATTTTTTAGAGGTCATTGTGTCCTTCAGTAACTCACAGTGTAAACCGTGGTGGATGTGGCACACTGGGAGAATCTCCAAGGTTGAAGGCAGAATGAGTCCCTGATTGCTACAAACCAAAGTGCCTGCTATTATTCTCACACTTCTCTCAGTCCTGCTTGGGAGTAAGTCTGGTCGAAAAAGTTAGTGATAGTGAAGGATGCCTCCCAATTCCTGCAGGGACACTTGATTCAGAATGGCCCTAGGGGATAGAAAATAAAGAAGTGTGCATGCATGTGTGTGATGTGTGAAGTATGATGGTGTGTGTGTATTGCATATGTGTGATGACCTATACAAACTGTGATGCCACATAAACATTTAATAATGCTTATACAGATGCACTGAAGATGCAGTGTGGGATTGGGGAGATACAACATCCACTTCTCCTTTGCACCTGACTCACCTGGTAGAGTTACTTTATTTCACTTTTGTCTATCTGTCTACCAAAGTGGACAACTGTAAGGAAAGGAAACCTCTTTGTGTCCTGTTTTGATACATAAGTTGTTTTCAGAACGTCTTCTTCCTAAACGGTACTTTGATCTTGGCTACGCATTATCCTCACAGGACACCAACTGTTGGGGAGACCCCCAACAGCTTCATGCCATAAATGGAGAAACTAAGGTTTTCAAAAGAGTTAAATCCTGGGCTGGAGAGATGGCTCAGTGGTTAAGAGCATTGCCTGCTCTTCCAAAGGTCCTGAGTTCAATTCCCAGCAACCACATGGTGGCTCACAACCATCTGTAATGAGGTCTGGTGCCCTCTTCTGGCCTGCAGACATACACACAGACAGAATATTGTATACATGATAAATAAATAAATATTTTTTAAAAAAGTTAAATCCTCACAAAGTCACATGGCATTAAGGATGGTGTCTTGATTGAACAGACTTCATGACTCCTACCTTAGAGGTCATTCTCTATTCAGCTAACCATGATCGGCTCAGCATCCAGAGGGTTAGATTGACTTGAGGTATGTGCCAATCAGTCAGATATTCTGACATGAAGAAGCCTGAACCTTCTCGCCTTTCCCAGAGATTCTGGACTTCAGTCATAGCATGTGGACTCTTCTGGTGATGGGCTAACAGAATCTGACTTGATAGCAAATGAAGGTCTGCCCAGTAGAATGAGGTAGGAAAGAGATCAAGAGCCAGCAACACCAGACGTGAACATGGCGTGACTGCCTGATCTCTTTTGTGACCCCATCACCTCTAAGAAATATATAACTTTATGCTGCACACGAGGACAGATGCCTTCTTGTCGGCCATGTTCCCTTTCAATCCCTATCTTTCTTCCACATTCAGTATGTTCAGGGTGTCATTTCCCAATACAGGACAATTCTTCTCTCATATCAGTCTTTACATGTACTGGGGACACTCTCCATTTCTCCTACTCTTTCATTTTATGGTTAATCATACCCAGCATTCCCTCTGTAAGAGGCTCCTTACGTCTTTGATAAAGTCACAGCTTCTGTCGCCTCACCGCTCAGGGAGAGACAGATGCAAAGTTCGTATCTAGTAGATATGTCTAGCTAGCTCAGTGCCTGCCACAGAGGAAGAATGAGAATGAATGAATGAATCAAGAATGAATGAACCAAGAGAAAAGCACTGCTCCAAGCCTCTTCAACAGCCAGCAAGGGGATGAGTGTGAAGTTGGAGATGAGATCATGAACAAATTAAGGTGACATTTAAATGACAGGATAAAGCCAAGACCAGAACAGAAGCGGCTTTAAGGCAGAAGACTCCATGTTAAACCCAGATGTCTGTTCCTTTGTTCTGTGGCCTTGAGTTGGATGCGCATGCACGGAGAGCTAGGCAGAAGAATAGCTTCAGTCTAGGGGCAGATGCTATAGGAGCTGCAGGCAATAGTCTTCCCTGACTCTGCTAAGGTGGGAGGAATCCTCAGAGCCCCCTCCCCTGGAGAGATCACAGGACCCTAGAAACAGCTCCAGGGTGGGGTAGACCACTCCCAGTGTGGCTGCTACAGGAGGGACACCCTTAGTGAAGGTGAAGGGTGAAGGCAGTGTGGGTTCTGGGATGAAGAGGGTGGATGATGTGGAGCGAGGTGGGTGAGTGTGCCCCTGAGTGTCTCCAGCTCCAGGAGGAGAAGGCATACAGGAGGGAAATACTCTGACCATGGTTTACATGTTTCTAAAGGATGCTGCTTCCTCCAGAGAAGAGCTGATGGCCAGTGTCTTGTGAACTTGAACTTGCCTGGCTTTTAATTCTAGCTTTTTCACCTACCAACTGAGTAATCTGGAAATGTTATTTGGTTTCTGAAACCCCCATCTAACCCTCTGTAAGAGTTATAAATCCTATGCCAGGCTTAGGGAGTGTTCATCTTCCTGACATGGTGGTCGAAAGATTAGATGGGTATTCTCTTCTCATTTTTACAGAGCACGGTGCCTGGGACTTGATACAGGTTCAGCTGGGACTGATTCGTGTTAATACTTACTATTTGTTCTTAACTAATTTATCACTAATATTTGTTGAGAGCTGGGGAATACAGCTCAGTTGCGAGAGTGCTCACCTAACTTTTCCCCCTCCCCCAGTACCATGCCCACACTGCCCTAGACTGGAGTGGTAGCACGTGCCTGTCATCCTACATCTGGGAGTTGGAGGCAGGAGGCTCAGAAGCTCAAGGCCATCCTCCGCTACACAGGAAGCTCGAGGCTAGCCTGGCTTACATGAGACTGGTGGAGGAGGTCCTTCTGTTTATGTGTTGCTTTTATTGATTAATCAATTTGGTGGCTTAAGCATGGTTACCTATTGGCTTCTGGCAGCCCTTCAAGTGTCATATGTACTAAAGAAGTGTGGCTCATGGAAACAGAACTAGGAAACTGAGATGTTTGCTCTATGCCCTGAGCTAACTATGTAGCTATGTACTGTGGACCATCTCTTCCCCTTGTTTGGAACATCATTTCCCATGCTATTCCCCCGTGACTGCTCGACTGCCCACACTTGTCAAGAGTCAGCTAATCACCTAAAGCAGTCACCTAAAGGCCTGCTTATCTAGGAAAACAAAACAAAACAAAACAAAACAACATGAGCATCACCAAGGTTTCATGTCTTTCTTTAAAGGCAGCTGGGATAGACATGAAACACTCAAACTAAGGAGTGGAGACCTGGATTTTCAGTTCCGTTATATTGCAAGCCTTAGTCTGACCTTGGGGAGCCCTGAGGTATTTTGTGCCTAAGGATGTGGCAAATGGGAGGGATGCCATTCCCGAACGTGAGCTGGCTGTCTCGCGCCAACCGCTGTGGATCCATCTTTTCCCGCAGAAGTGTGTTTTGAGTGCCTCTTATGGAGCAGGAACCATAGTGGGTTGTAGATAAATCTTAGTAAACACGACCAACAATAGATGTCACAATTCAGAGTGGGAGGCAGACATTAAAGAAATAAGTGTTGCAAAGGAGATATGGAATTACAATTTGTGATATGTGCAGCAAAGAAGGGGTGGAAATGCAGCCAGGAGGGGATTTCGGGGAATCTAAATGGTGGGAAAGAACAGCCATTCAGAAGTGGGATAGGAAAAGCACCAGGGTATAGCAAAGCCTGGGCAAAGGCTTAAAGGTGGGGCAGAGAGCTTAGCTTGTTGCAAGAATTAAAGGTCCCAAGGACGAGCAAAGAGGGGAAGGGGATGAGAGGACAATGAGGTCAGTGGAGTGGGCAGGGGCCAGCCCTGCAAGCCTAGCAGACCACAGTAGGTAGAGAACCCCAGCTGAGAGCAGAAAGGGCTCCTTTAACAAACTGTAAAGCACAGGGCCACACCAATGCCTCTCACTCTGTCACTAGCCTCTTGGTCTCCTCCATCCACAACATAAGACAGCATCATTTATCTACCGACCCCAACCCAGCTCTAAAAAGATGGTGGCATCCCCTTGCAAGCAACGTCTGTGCATGACCGTGTCGCATACCTGGGCTTCACTGTGGCTGCACCAGGCACCGTGGGCCTTGGTCGTGTCAGCGCTCAGAAGGCACTGAGCTATTATCAAAGGGGAGGGAGCTTCCTGCAGGCTGTATGGAGTCATGATGCATGAGGCTATTCTGGGCCTGGTGGGAGGGAGGTTGGGAGGGAATTGGCCGGAAGAAAAGTTATTTCAGGACGCATGGGCCAGCAATTTGTAGCCTGGGTGAACAGAGCAGGTCTGAATAGACAAGAGACTCAGAGAGTCTAAAATTTCTGGAAGCTAAGGGATGTCCCTGGATGGCCCCAGATGAGAAGGGTGGCTCTGCTGTAAGTGTGACCACATGAGTCCTGGAAGCGGAAGGTACAGCAGCTGCACCTGCGGTGTGATCCCTGGTCCCAGATACAGGGCCAAGCACCGTACACACATTCCCCCCAATAATTTCATCCTGTCGGTGGTGAGGCCAGTGAAGAAACTGCTGCGTGAGAGCCGGAGCGGGGCTGCAAACTCGGCTCTCTGCAGATGCCAAGCCATTTGCCATGTTTTACTCAATTCCTTATGTCGTGTATGACAGAGCAGGGTCATGGGGACAACCAAATGTTTAATACACAGCCTGGCAGCACTGAGGCTGCTCCTTAGCCCGGAACATAGTCAGACTTTACTCTTAACATGAGGAAGTGAGTGATAAGGTCAGGCCTCACATTTAACTGGGAGGGAGTAGCTAAATTTCAATCTTAAGAGCATGTCTAGTCACTTAGATAGGAATCCTGGATCAAAATGTGTGTGTCTGTAGACACCTAGAAAGTGACAAGGAGCCACAATATTAACTCCACTTGGAAATAATATTCTTGACTGTGATCTCTATGACGGTCCTGTCATGTGTCTGGGGAAGAAGCTAATGCTTTATGCTACACCCAAGACATGGATACTCTTGTTCCCAGGGCTTCTGTTGTCACCGAAGAGTGGTGAGGTGTGGCAAAGACTTGTACTCCCTCCTGACGCCTGCCCCTAGACTCTGGGCCGTCTCCGTGAAGATTATAAAGATGTCTTCATGGGGGGCAGAGTTCCCACTGCTGGGCATCCCTTCTCTCCTGTAGGGGCAAACACTAGACTCCTCTCTGGGCATCTGGCTGAGACAAGAGGAACTGCCCTCCAGCTTCTATGAACACACCGTCTCTTCCTGGCCACAGTGACAGGTCCATGGGCAAGGACTTCATCAAATGAGGTCGGCAGAGGGAAGAGAGGAGAGTTCTTTGCCTGGAGGCAAGTCCAAAGGATGGGAATATGGAGCTCTGGAAATCTTGTCACCTGAGTTGCCGGGGTGGTGGTGGGGACATTCCCTGAAGATGGCACCAATACCATAAAGAGTAGTGTTGAGAAGTTTTCAGGTCCAGTTGACCGAAGCCATGTGAGACTCAAGATAGTCTCTTTATTATTGAAGCCACTTTGTGTAGTTGTGTGTAGTGGATATGTATGTGTGTGTGTGTGGTGTATGTTGTATGTGTATGTGTGTAGTGTGTATGTATTCATGTGTACAGTGTGTGTGCATATGTGTGCAGTGGGTGAGAATGTGTGTGTAGTATGTGTGTGCATGTGTGTGTATGTGTGTGGATGTATGCATGAGCATGTAGAAGCCAGAGGCTGAACTCAGATGCCTTCCTTGGCCACTTTGCTACCTTATTCTCTGGCACATGGTCTTCCACTAAATTGGCTGGACTGACTGACCAAGAAGCCTTGGAGACTGTGATGTCTCTCTATTGCCATGTTGGGATGCCAGGCATGAGCTGCCATGCCCGGCTCTTTATGAGTGCTCACATCCACACTAGGGCACTTTGCCAACATCTCCCAAGTAGGCGTAGTGTGTGTATGTGTGTGCAATGTGTGTGTGCACACATGTGTGAATGTGTGTAATGTATGTGTGTAAGCCTAACCAGCGGGTTCTTACTGAGCAAATCCCCATCATAGGATTACTGTAGGTTGAGGGAGCCTGCTGTACCTGAGACCAGCTCGGAGATGGGTGTGGGAGTTGGGTGGCCTGGGTCTGTGACTTGCATACTGCTTTCTCAGGTCTGAGATTCTTGGTAAGTTACTCTACTTCTGTGTCTCTGTGGGTACTGTAACAACAACCCTTATGTCACGGGACCAAGGGGGGCTTTAAGTGAGATGGCACATGCCTAAGGCTCTAACTGCTGACAGTAGGAACTAGGGATGTGCCTGCTCACCGACAAGGCGTCTTCCTCCAACCTGGGGCTCTCAGAGCCACCATGTGTAGATGGATATGCTGGCTATGAAATATACAGGACAACTGTCATTTATTTAGTCTGCGCTGTGGGTCTTGTGTGGTCATCTCACACCCATTGTCCGCACCGACTGACTTACAGACCTGAGACTGGCAGAGGCTAGGAGGAGTGCTCAAGACAGCATGACCCAGACTTTTCCCCACCACACCATCTCCTTCCCTGGCCTCAGCCACTGACGGGCCCAGCTCAGCTCCTGTCTGTGGAAGCTTGTTTCCCACACCACCGCTTACTTACCATTAGTCTTGAGATTGACTTGCCTTTTAGCCTAAGAGATTTACTTAAAGAGGAAGCCTCTTATCACAATTGTAAATGGAACGTGAGTGCCCAATTCACACAGGTAGGGCAAAAACAAAGGACATTAGATTAGCTCCAGCCACTACCTGGCCCAGGTTGGGCCTGACACCTGCTCTCTCTTTTGTTAGTAGTAGACTAGCAACCATTGAGAGGCATTAACAGCCAAATGGAGCCGACTCCACTAACCAGGAAAGTGAAACAAAATGGAACTCTTCCTCGCTCTTGGTCCCTGATGTTCTTATTTGTATTCGTGGAACTGCCTAAAATCTCTCAGTGTGCAGGGTGTTTCCCAAATATGGAAAACACCGAGTCCCAAATTTATTTATTATCTTGGGGTTTTCTATATATATTTTCTCTCTCTCTCTCTCTCTCTCTCTCTCTCTCTCTCTCTCTCTCCCCTCCCCTTTGGTATCCTAGATAATCTCTAGTTGGGACTTAGTTGGGATCAAGCTAAATACACACACACACACACACACACGGCCGAGAGGACAGAAAGAAGGAGAGAGAGATCACACGGGTCTTCCCCAGGTTGAGTCTGGGAAACCCTGAACCACACTCTCACATAGAAGCTTCATTGTCACCAGATAAGCATTGAAAAGCAAGACACTCATTGCCCCGTCTCTCTCTTCGGGGTGAGCCAGCTCCCATCCCCTGCTCCACAGGAGCCGTCTGTATCCACACAACAAGAGCAGCCACGGTTGTCATGGTGATTCCTCTAAACAAGGTAGGTGTTGCAGTTCTCCTTGGGAGTGTGGTATCCAGCAGGAGAACTGAGCACACACTGCACGTGATTTGAACTCCTGAAGAGAAAGGTGTGTACGGAACCTGTCAGTTCCCAGGAGCCAGGAAGAGGAAAGCAGTCATACTCACTGTCCAAGTTCTGAAATGGGTGTGCTAATGTATGGCTCTGGCTAACTCACATGGTCCAAAGCCAGGCTCCCTCTCTGTTCCTGCCCAACACTGTACCTTGATCTTGGTCACTCAGATGTCCTAAAAGTACAAAGAGACACGCAGGGACAGAGGGACCATTAGATACACAGGTTATACCCCATGTCAGTAGAATTTCCCTAAATATATTCCACTAAGCACAGACCCTGCCTTATTTAGTAGCTGCTTTCTCTCATTCCTCGGCTGAGCAGTAAGGGTAGGGTTATGTACCTGGAGGAGACCAAGAAATAACATATTAAACAATAAAACTAGACATTTTTATTGCTGCACTTGTTGAAGTTTTTTCATAGTTTCGTGCAGTTTTGGAAGCCCAGGATGAAAATACATTTCACAGGCTTTTCTAAAAAAAAAAATGACCATAGAACTTTCGTCTCATGGTCTTGTCGGATAACACTCCGTGGGCGCCTGGGGAGCCCGGCTCTGGGAAGCAATCTCACTTGGAAGCCTTCCACGGGAAGGAGGCCACCCCCTCCACTTTCAGAAAACTGTAGCCAATTTCTCCTGACTGAGGTGAAGCATCTTCCCCACACCTCACACAGCTCACACAGCTTCCGCCTCCGGCCCTCCCAACACGTATCTTCCCCCTTCTCCTGTGAGATGGGCAGTCTCTGGTCCTTGTGGGGTCATCTAGAAGGGTGAGGGCTGTATGTGATGAAACACCCAGAATGGTAGACATGTGACCTGTCACCCACCACCTAGCGTCCTACCCTCCTCTGTTTGGAAATTGTCCCCATTGAAGATCCCGACGAACCACCTTTCTGACGACAGATAATTTATGTCATCAGTCCTCAGCCTCGTCCTTGTCACTTTCGTTTTGGGGATCTGCCTTGTGTAAGAATCATTTAGTGGTCCTTCACAGCCTTTACCCACCAGAAGCCTGTAGCAAACCTCCAGCCCCGAGAGCCCAAATCATCCCCTACCACTGCCAACCGGCTGAGAACAAAGTTGTTTCCAGCCAAGAACCATTGTTCTAGATCAGTCTTTCTATGCTGATGGCGCCATTCATGTCTATCCGTGTTCCACAATATGGTAGCCACAGTCAGCCAGTGAGCACTTGCAATGGGGCTACAGTGGTGGAAATCACTCCTTTCTCTCTTTTATTAATGATAATGTAGCATGAAACAATACACATTGGGAATATCTACCTCTATCTCCCTATTTTTATCTATCATCTATCTGTCTGTCTGTCATCTATCTATCTGTCTGTCTGTCTGTCTATCATCTATCTATCTCTGTCTATCTATCTATCTATCTATCTATCTATCTATCATCTATCTAATTGTCTATCTATCTATCTATTGTCTATCCATCTATCTCTCTATCTACCTATCATCTATCTATCCATCTATCTATCATCTCTCTATTTATCTATCTAATTATCTGTCGGTCTATCTATCTGTCTGTCTGTCTATCATCTATCTATCTCTGTCTATCTATCATCTATCTAATTATCTGTCTGTCTATCTGTCTGTCTGTCTATCTATCTGTTTATCTGTCTATCCATCTATCATCTATCTCTCTGTCTATCGTCTATCTATCTATCATCTATCTGTTTTATTATCTGTCTAACTTTCTGTCTGTCTGTTTGTCTGTCTGTCTGTCTATCTACAGGTAATTAGTATCTACTGCATTAGACAAGACACTTTTAAACAATATAAAGGCCATGTACACAACCCAAAATATTCTAACTCAGCATTTATTATATACCAATAAAAATGCCACTCACAAGATACATGGCGAGTATCATGGAGGTGGCTCTTGTATTCTTCATGCTAGCAGATATTATGGAATAAGCTAGAATACAAAGCAATGCACTCTTTGTCCCTGGTCCTGAAGATTCTGGCTTCTTGGGCCAAGTCCTTCCTTCTGGTTTTTCAGTGTGCATATGGCTGCCATGTAACTTCTCAAAACCTGTGATTGTGTGAGCTGATTTCCTAACAAACTCACACACATTTGTATATGTGCATAGAAACATGTACATATAGTACATGTGCATATAAAACCCATTCTTAGTATCTCAACATAATACAAATATATAAAATTTATCCAATTAGATATATTTAACCTATACACAACACTCCTATAGAGAACATTTAAGTCATATCCATCTCCTTAGCAAACACTTACATATGGAATCTTATTTTTTCCCCCACCCCCTTCACTCTGTCCCACTGCCAGAGAGCACCCTTCTAATGGAGGGCATTTCACCATCTTTCCTCTCCTAAAACCTGGGCTCCCAGGTCAGAGTAGAAATTAAAACCCCACGCATTGCTTTAAATAAGAATTTAAAAATCCCTGCCCAGGTTGGCTTTTCACCCAGGTGTCGACTGCTGCCAGTCTTTTCTAGACTTTAACGGAATGACACTTCTCCAGCGAGGTTCTCTTCGAGCACCGGGTATGAAGGGTGACTGGGAATCCTCTCCATGGCAGCCTTTCCTCACCCTTTACCAGGGTCAAACCTTCTCTGGAGTTTGGTTTCGTCAACCCCATGTTGCCTTCACCCACACATCGGTTGACAGCCTTCATCCTCCCCCTGAGATGTAAGACCCATGAGGAAAGGACTGTGTCGGAGTTGTTGCTGTCCACCGTCTACTGGACAATGCCTGGCGCACAGTGGTTACTCTCCTGATAGCTCTAGAATGGTTGCTTCAGCCCTGGGACCTCTTTATGCAATTCCTGTTACTATTTCTACCCTCGTCTCAAAGGAAAGAGAGCTGGAGAGTGGAGAAGTTAATTCACAGACACACGAGAGAAGGTGGGATTGGAGACCGGTTCTCTGCCCCCAGCTCCCATGTTCTTAGATACCAGGAGAGGCTCAGACACCAAGTCAAATTCAACATAAAACATTATATCATTGGAATTCCAGGTATCTCAAGGGAGACTGAGTAACAGAAAGCTCAGTTACCATGGTGAGATTAAAGACAAATATACAAACGACAGTAGCACCAAAATCAGCACTATTCCAAGGCACCCGGTGAGACCTGGGTCATCCCCTGCTTTTGTGTAAACTGACTGTGTGTCGTTGGTCAGGCTCCCTCCCCTCTCTGGTACTAACCTGCTTAGGAATGATGCTGAAATCAAGCCTTATGAAACCCATTCTTGAGATGTCCCCTAAACCAAAGTCATCTCACTGAACACGTAGAATGGTCCTTCCAGGATGTCGGACAACCCAGGGCTTAAAGAAGTCAAGCAGTTGGAATTTGCACACAGATGTCCGGTCTCCATTCTTAGCTCCAGCGTTCCTGCCAGCATTAAGATGCCCTGGATGGCTTTCATTGGCTGACAGGGCACACTGACTCTGTCCACCTACAACTCTAGGAGCTAAAACCTGTTGAGGATGGTGAAGCCAGCCCCAACTCCACTCCTCTCACTCCCTAGAACCAGTCCCAGGATAGTTAATGGCAGACCTCATTTCCTCATCAGTGAGTTCTGGAACTGTTCGCTATTTTCTTCAAAAATAATAATAATAATAATAATGAATCCTAATCAAGGCAGGAATTCTAGTGCAGTAGCTACATGTGCTGTCTTCTGGTTCCATGGAGTCACGTGGTCTTGAGGAATCAGCACAGCAGCACACCCAGCCAGTTCCCACCCCCATGTGGAAGTGGCGGAAAGAAGTGAGGTGGAGGCTGTGTCTGTGAGGAGCTGTGACAATGGTCCACAGGTTCCAAAGTCTGAGTCGTCACCCCCTGCCCTGTCACTGCAAAGGAGCCGTCTCCAGCAAGGCCATGGCTGAAGGGTAAGTCAGGAGGAACAAGCAGTTCTGGCGGTGGGGAAGGGTTTGGGAGGTCCTCACTCTTGGAAAGTCTGACAACACAGGAGATTTGTGAACAGGTCTTATGGACTCTGGGGAAGCTCTGACTTTGCACACACCTAGGTTCACAGCCCAGCTTGTCTTATACTGAATGTGTGTGTTCCAGGTGTGTTCTCTGTCCATACCCCCATGTAGCTAAAGTCAGATATGACTTTAATAAGGGGAATGACTGTTTATCCAACTTGGATGTGGGTCAGACCGCATTTTCAACATTTCTGTTGACCGTCATATGTAAGCAAAGCTAGTTCCACCCCCCACTGCACAGATGAAGAAACCGAGGCACAGTAAGAGAAGTAACAACTGGCTCAAAGACCCTTGCACAGGGCTGGTGTGAACCTAGGTCTTCTGGTTTATGCCATTCACGTTCACTCATAACCATAGGGCTGCACTCACTTCTCAGACCCTAGCGAAAGATCAGACAACCCCAGTGGAAGTCTTGACTTCTCCATACATATATGTCGTACGCTTGTGTCTGCAAGTGCACTCATAAGATTAGAGAGGTCAGTGGTTGGTGTGGGAGCTCTGCCTTATTAAATTTGTTTTTTTAGAGAAGGTCTCTCCCTGAACCGAGAACTCAACATTTTGGTTAGACTGGTTGGCCAGTGAGCCCCCAGGAAATGCCCATCTCTCCTCCTCTCAGAGATGGGGCTTACAGACTCACACGTCTCTGTGGGTGCTGGGGATTTGAACTCAGATCCTCATGCTTGCTTAGCAGACACTCTTCAGCTGAACCACTTCCCTAGCCCTCAGCCTCCTCTTTCTGTGCGTGAATCCAGCGTCCCACAAACACCAGGAAAACACTTTCCCCTTGAGCCACATCCACAGCCTCCATCTTTTGTTAACACAGACTGCCGTAATTCCCAAACGAGCTGTATGTGGACATTTCTTTAGATGTTTCCTGTTTGTTTTGCCTGGTTCCTCATAGCATCCATGATATAAGGATGTTTTCTATTAGTGTTTTCTAGAAAAGACTTGACCCAGGCTGCATAACTGCCTGTAGATCACGTGGCTACACACTGTATCATGATATCCACGGGATCCCGTGGTGGGACCTCTGGGGTTCTCTGGGGATGTGGCCTCAGGCTGCCCACATGGCTTTACCTGTGATTACATTCCCATACATCTGTGCAAGGAGGATGATTTGGCTTCAAGTAAAATCTTTAGACCTTCGAAGTTTGGGATGCTTCCTCAGCCCTCTCCTCTGAGACTCCCACAGTGCCCAGTGGGAGCTGCTCCACCAAGCACCCCTGGCATCAGAAAGGCTAGCATCCCTGACTTAGAAGGGACTGAAGGATAACCCGGAAGGTGGTGGGCTCCTAATGGCACCCTCGTATCGAGAATCCAGGTTATGTCTAGACAATGAGTTCACTAAATTGTCAGGAGATACCCAGGATCTGGCCTCGTGTTCTCAGCCTCTCTCTGTCTGTCTCTGTCTCTCTCTTCCCCACTCCAGTGTCTGCTGTTTGTGTCTTTTCCTTCTTTCTCCACCTCCACATCTCTCAGTATCTATTGCTCTGTGTCCTTCTGACTTCACTGGCCTCCCAGCTCCCCCTTCCTGATGGCTTTATTTTCCTTCCCCTCCCCAGTTTCTGTCCACCCTGACTCCCCCCTAGCAGCTTCTCCATCATTCCATGACGGCTCCACCAGCTCGTTCTTGCTTTTATCTAGATATTTATTTCCTAGCTCTTATCTCCTGTCCACCCTGTCTTCCCTCCCTCTTTTCTTTTTCCCTGGCACCCTTTCCTTCTCTTCCTCCCATCTCCTCTTGTTCTTCCCCCCTTTCTCCTTCAACCCCACCTTTCCAGATTTGCCATTTGCTGTTTGTACAGGGCTGATGGTGCCCTTGGTGGGCGGTAGATCACACACATTGGAGGTTTGAATCAAATCAAACTGCAACTGAATTACACTAATAAACCAATTAAACGCCATTCAAAAAGTAATTTCCGTAGCATCCCTCATATTTACTGCAAATCTTGTTTGGCTCTCTCTGCCTCCTCCGCCCTCTCCTCACCTCTCCCCTTCCCCCTTCTTTTGCTGTTACCTTTGCTTCCTTCCCCACTCTCTGACTTTGATCTTCAGGCCCCATCAGACTTGTTGACATCTTTCTGAAGACCAGTTATCCATTGTACCACAATCTTCATCAACCTGGGATTCAACTCATATTATGATCAATTGGTTACAAAAGACCACGCCCAGCCAGTGGTGGTGCACGCCTTTAATCCCAGCACTCAGGGAGGCAGAGGTAGGCGGATCTCTGTGAGTTTGAGGCCAGCCTGGTCTAGAAGAGCTAGTTCCAGGACAGGAACCAAAAGCTACGGAGAAACCCTGTCTCAAAAATAAAAAAATAAAAAAAAAAGACCATGCCCGGCGGGGGGTGGGGTGGTCACAAAACTAAGATCTTGTTTTTGCCCAGTCAGGCAGAGTCTTCCTAAGACTCTTTTCATATGCCAAATGAAGGCATTGAACTGAGTGATTTCCAAGGTCATTTTTGGATCCAGCACCGATGTCACATGGCATTAACAATGCCTAGAGTTTGAAAGTGACAGACAGACACACATACTTTCTCGTGTCTTTAGCAAGGAGACTAACATTGCCAAGCCACGTCCTTCCCCTTGCAGTCGAAGGAGAGTAAAGGTTTTGGATCATGGTTGCAGAGGTTATAGGGGCTGGAACCGTGTCTTTGGGTTATAGTGAGGCAAGGCATCATGGCAGAGGGTTAGAGTCGGGTGGAACTGCTCACATCATGATAGCAAGGGAAGAGTAGGATGGGCAAAGACAAGAACTATCTTTTCAGGGCAAGCCACCAGGGACGACTCTGTAATTGCTACACCACCAAGTTCTAAATCCATGGATTAATCCACAGATAAAAATCAGAATCCTTATGAGTCAGTCACTCATTGCCGAACACGGCTGCAGTGGGTACCCAGCCGTCAACATGTGTCGGGGGACATTCCACACCCAGACAATAACACCAGCTTGGATCTGAGCTGCATCCATAATTAAACCCACACGGGAGTGACTTTGAATCCTGCACTTGATAGTTAGTCCTCGGTAACTTGACTCCTCAGCACCAAGGTTCCTAATTGGAACAATGATGTCTTAAATGTTCCTCTTTATAAAACCACCAAGATGAAAAACACAGCGGTGTGTATGAGAAGACAATGTGACTGTGTGACGCTTATCTGGGTCACCCGGTCTGTGAAGCCAGGTAGGCTGCCGGCACTGGGAAGTGTCCTTGCTGAGCTGGTCTTAGGCTGAACTAGAGAGCTGCTCCTTGTGGCTCAGGTCTGTGTGCCTGCCACTTCCGCACCCTAACATCAGCTTACTGAGCTACTCGCTGTGGCTCATGGCTGTCACAGCTGGAATGAGCTGCTGTGGCAGCCGTCCTTTGGATGCTTGCATGGTGCCTTCTGGTACCATGACAGTTGGTCCTCAGGGAGGAGGCTTTCAACTCAGTTTCCCCTCAGAGGCCCGTGAGAGCAGGAGAAATAGTCTCCTTCAGGAGGGAGCAAGCCAATTAGTTATCCAAATATCAAATGGTCAGCCCTGAAAACATACATACATGTACATTATACAGACTGAGCAGGTTATATTTATCTAGAAATAGATGGAATATATATAAATTATACCAACACCACACACACATACATCAACACACACATCAACATTTAAAGAAAAAAAGATGCCATGAATTAGAAAGAGAAAAAGGAGAGTCTGGGAAGGTTCAGAGGGCAGAGTCTTAAAAAAATAAAAATTAATTAAAAAACTACCTTGGCTTATATTTCTACCACTATTGGAACAGACCCCTTTCTCTCCTTCCCTGCATTTATGTCTTGTCCCAGGGAGGGGATGACCTCCATCCATCCTCTGTCTACTCTAAGAAGGTGAGGTCCCACCCCTGCCTTCTTTCCTCCCCATATCCACGGCTGGCTCTCTGTGCAGAGGGTCTAACAAGCCAGTGAATGGGAAGAAGAGGCACGGAAGTTGGGTGAGTGTGGCGTCGTTACACGCAAGAGGGAAGGTGCCCTGTGCCTTCTTTCTCCCCCAGTGCCTTGTGGGTAAGGAAAGTTCTCAATTCTCCAGGGACATCTGAAAACGTGTCTCTGCCATGTGGGTATCAAGGGTGAGTTTCAGCTCCAGAGCTGGGCTGCATCTCTGTGACAACTCCCTGGAGGTCATCTTTGGGTATTCATGCTGGCACCTGGATTCTCACTGGAGGCAAGTCACCATGGGGTTCTCTAATAGCCATGGCTGGTCCAGGACTAAGAAGACTCGGGTTATAGAACTGACGGCTACAAAACCCAAGATATATATAAACTAAGAGCGGTTGATCACCGGTGACATGGATTCAAATGTTGAAGTAATGAATGAGATAATAATAATAATAGAAATCTTTGTGGGACTCTCCAACAACCACACAAAATGCAGAGAAGTGGGTCTCACCTTTCAGTCCCATCACTCAGGGGTACCCCAGCCGGGCGCACAGACACTGCCGTGTGTCCTTGAGGCTGCACTGCTTGCCTGCACTACTGCATGAATGCAGCTGCTTAGTGTCACACAGCACATCCACCCTGACTGCAGCGTGGCTTGTGTCATTTAGTGGGCTTTTCTCCTGTGCTCCAAGGAGAGAAGGTGGAACTCGGTGACAGCCACAAGGGTCCTGTTACTGGTGTTCAGGAAAACTGGCATGACTTCAGCCATGAGTGTGCTCCAACAAACGAGGGCCAAGATGACGCTTGGGGGTGTGAGCCCAGTCCTGCGCCCCTGTTTGTTTCATCTCTCCAGCTTCCCAGTGCCGTTGGATTTTGAGTGTTGAAATGCAGACCCGAAACAGGCCAGAGCTGCTGGGGGCAGCATGTATCACATCAAGAGAACAGCTGGGTGTCTAATGGCCTGCTCGGCTCCTCATTTGCACCCTCTTGACTCCCCTCTTAACACCGTATCTTTGGAAGAAAGAGGCAGCGAGGAAGGATTGTCACAGCTTTCTATAAAGGGCCGATAATAAATTGGGTCCAACTGGGCAGCAAGAATACCATTAGCAAACGCCCGGGGATACTGTCCCCTTGTAATGTCCCACAGAGACAGGAAAACGAAGAGAAAAAATAAAGACCCACGGAGCGTGGGTTCAGTATGCTCAGCTCCTGCCTGATAAGATGGAGATGAAAGAACACAGGGAAAGAATAGAGAAAACTTTGCTGAGCTGAAAAATAACTTTTTTTCAGCAAGCTAAATCGACTTGGAAAGTTCCTGGGAAGAATCATGAAGACTGACAAGTGGCTAGAATTCTCGGGGAGAGCTTTGAATGTTAAGACTGAAGAAATGAGTCTATTAGCAAGGCGGGGAGATGACCGACTTTTCTGCCGTGGTTCCAGAAAACGGGAGGACCAACGGGCGCACTGACTATTTCTAATGCCCGCACCGACAATGACATGTAAGAGCTGTCCAGCAAGTATCTTTTGAATGAATAATAAAGAGATATAATGGTATTATTAATTCCAACCCATGTCAATCATCCCTACCTTACTTTAGCTACAACCACAGCTCATTGTCCCAGCAGGGATCACAGCTCCTTCACCTACACTCGAGGAATGTGACAGTCAACGCAGGGCTACTGCCAACCCAAGTTCATGAATCCAAAAATCAACAGAGGAGCAATAGAATCTAGGCAGTTCAGGCCCGTAGGGCTGGGCTCCAGCATGCCTTAGTGCGTCAACACAGGGCATTCTGTGCCTTCCTTTCTCTCCTCTGCAGCCAATGTGTTAGAAAGGTCCCCACCCCATCCCCATTCTCAGGAAACACATTTATTAGTCAGCTGTCCCCATGGCTACCAAAGTCTGCGGAGCTTAACAGACGCCCACAGAGTACACACACCGATAAATCTTCCAGACTGACCCATAAAGAAATTCCCTGTGATAAGGTGGCCCTCGGCGGTGTGATCTTGATTTGCAAAGATCTGTCTTCCTTAGCGGGATGAGGATGATCTTTCATCTGGACTGTAATGAGATGAGGAGGCATACAGACACCCATAAAAAAAATTCAGCAGAAATCCAGCCTTCATTACCAAGGCAGGGAAGCCCTGTCTCATTTCTGCCCCCAGCCTCCCCTCCTGCCCCATATATAAGCCCCTTCCCATTATCCGTTTTGCGTTGTGGACAGGAAAAATCTATTTTCTGATAATGGGCCCTAACTCCTGTGACATTTCCCCGTCATGTGGTTAGCATCTTGCATTCTGGGTACTAATTCATCTTTCTATTCTGGTTTATTCCCGCTTTCCTCTCCCTTATCCCTCTTATTTCCTTCTACCGCCATTGTCCTATGCTTGACCTGCTCCATCCTCTATTCCCCAGCTTCCTCCTCCTTCTGAGCTAAGCAAAGGATGACAAGCCACTTGCTTAAGAACAGTGTGTTGGGGGCTGGAGAGATGGCTCAGTGGTTAGGAGCACCGCCTGCTCTTCCAAAGGTCCTGAGTTCAATTCCCAGCAACCACATGGTGGCTCACAACCATCTGTAATGAGATCTGTGCCCTCTTCTGGTTTGCAGGCAGAGTATTGAGAATACTGTATACATAATGAATAAATAAATAAATAAATCTTAAAAAAAAAAAGAACAGTGTGTTGGGGGGCTTTGCTGGTTTTGACCAGCAGGGGGCGCGAATCTCCACCTTGCCTTTTGATACATAGCCACTGTGAGCCCAGTCCCAAGTCATTTCTGATCTTTAAGATGAGACAAAAATCCTTCTCCCCCTCCTTTTACAGAAGCCCAGAGAAGTAGAAATTAGGAAGACTGGCGAGGAATTCACCCAGAACAGCTCCCTGGGGGATGTGTGGCTTCCCTTGGAACCCTAGGCCCAGCTGGCACAAACCCCATGGGCACCATAGACAATTTGGTGGAACCCTTCTCCTCTGGCTCCTTTCTTCTTCCCTCTTTCCCTTCTCTCATCTGCACCCAGTCGCTTCCTTCTCTCTTAAGCCCAGTTCCCCGCCCCCTCCCCGGCACCCCTCAAAATAAACTTGGCCACCCACGGGGGTCACACATTATCCTCTTTTTCTGGTTCCCCAAACTCCTGCCAAAATGACCAATGACAGAGAGGAAATTGTCTTTGCTTCTTCGCTCAGCCTCTGACACTGTTTCTGCTGGGGTCCAGGACAAGGTTAACTTTCAGAGAAATACTGATGAGCGTTATCAAGGTTGATAGCTGCCAGGCTGAGCACGGAGGGAGGCCTGGGTTAGCTGTGAGCTGCCATATGCTCAGAGTCATGGTCCTGGGTGCTCCTGGAGAAGACCCCGTCTGGTTCTGGAAGCACCCGGCGGAGAAGCACATTGCAAAGTCGCCGAGTGGCAATTGTGAGCACTCTCGGTGTCTTGGAAAGTGAAATGGGAGCGAATAGTCGCCCCAGGTGGAGCCTGCGGCAATGATCCACAGAGTCTGTGGGCATGAAATAGCGGAGACAGTGATGGGCTCTTACCGACCCAACACGGAGGCCACATCTGGCTTCCCACAAATAATAAAAGGAACCTCTCGCGCAGGCACCACTTCGTGCAAAAAAAAAAAAAAGAGCTTTGGTTCTGGATACCTTTCTTATCTCTCTCAGCAGCTGAGTCCCTGAAAGGGGAAGGAAAGTTACAACACAATCAGGTTTTCCTTTCCCTAGTCTGGAATAGTCAACCAAATCTCCACTACATTCTGAGAAGCCGCATGGGCCGCCAATGTATGAGAAGCACAGGACCAGCTCTGTAAGCGTGAGTAAGCAGATAAAACTGTCCCAAATGCTGAGGGGCTAAAAGAGGCTCAACATACAGTTATTATGAGAAGAAATGTTTAGAAGGTTTTGTGATTGGGTGGAAGAGGAGTCTGGAGAGATGGCTCAGTGGATAAAGCACTTGCTACACAGCCCTGGGGAGCAGAGTTCAGAAGCCCAGATGTCACATAAGAGCCAGCCAGGCACGGTGGCCTGCCTATAGTCTTGGTGCTCAGAAGCTGTGAGCAGATGTGCAGGGCAAGTGGGCTACCACACCAAATTGATGCGTTCTGGGCTCAGCAAGAAGCCTTGCCTCCCTAAATAGTGGAGTACAATCAAGTACCACAATTGATATCAACCTCTGACCTCCACACACACATGCACGCATAAATCACACACACACACACACACACACACACACACACACACAGTTGAAAACAAACACTGCATCTAAAAAGCTAGTTATTATCATCATACTGGCATAAATAAAACCCAAAAACTGTCCTGGAAAGGAAGACACTGTTGTCCCAACTACAGCTAGAATTGCAGAGCTGGGCATGGAACTCTGGGAAAGCACCTGCTCACCCCAGAATGCAGAATGCCTTGGGTTTGAGCCCCAGCAGTAGAGGAATTCTTGGCCCCACAAAGCAAGTGAAAGAAATCCCAACAAAATGACAATGGAGACTCTGAACAAAAGGTATACTAATGCTTATAAAAAAGATCTTCATGCATTCAGGACACAGACATGACACGGGAAAAAGGAGAGACCCTGGGGCATGTGTGCAGTGGGGAAGGCACACACCAAGAGGTGGTGATGAAAGAGACTCTGGGGCATGTGTGCACACCAGGAGCTGGCGATGAAAGTTTCACAGCTCTAGATGAATCTACCTACAAACAGACGCAGCCAGTTTCAGGCAGTCTCAGTGACAAGAGACTTTATAAGCCGAGTGCTGGCGGAAACTACTACCAGGAACCCAACAAGCCCCAAGTCTTTCCTTTATAGCACAAACAGTTCAGCTTTGGGGTGGGGGGATGTGATCTGAGATTTATGTGAAAGCTAATAATCCCTCAGAAAAGGAAGAAATCCACACTTTTAAAATAGAGTAGCTGAAGAAAAGGTTCATTGATTAAGATCTCTTGTTCTTACAGAGGACCAGGGTTTGATTCCCAGCACCCACGTCAGTCAGCTCACAACTACCTGCAGCTCCAACTCGTGTGTGTGTGTGTGTGTGTGCGTGTGTGTCTGTGTCTGTGTGTCTGTGTATGTGTGTCTATGTGTGTCTGTGTGTGTGTGTCTGGTGCCTTCTTCTTGCCTCCATGGGTACTGCTCTTACATGCACACACCCTCATAAAAGCTACATATTCACATCAATAAAAATGAAATAAGTGTAAAGGCTAACTTCTTAAATTTACATATTGTGAAAAACTTCAACAACATACAGCATCCAAGTATGAGATTAATCAAAATGACTCTATAGATCATATAACCATAAATAGGAGGGGTGGAGTAAATAGTTTAGCGATATGAAAATTGATGTTCACAAAAGCTCAGTTGGCTAAAAGTGTCATTGTGAATGGGTTCAACTCCAGTACTAGGACACCAGCCAGTGTTCTCAGTTGTAGGTCAAACCCCAAATTAGAAACCTGTTATGCACTTTTTAATAACAGATTTGGCTTGAGATGATAGGAAATGGAAGAAAATAGGGCACAGCTAAAGATAGATAAGACAAAAACAAAAAAAAATCAGTGAGTAAAGAATTCAAAGCAGTGTGAAGTGCTCAAAGCGAGCATCATGCAGAAGCAGGAAATTCAGCCCATAATGAAGATAAAATACCATATTTAGGTCTTGAATGTCACAGCTGTAAGAGGCATTTTATAAATGGGAAGATGCCAGGAGAAATAGCCAAATCTTAATCTTATTAGAATAAATTTTAACATCTTCTAAAACAAACCAAGTGAGTAAAAAAAAATAGAAATGTTGGATAAAATGTACTGGATTTTCAGTTTTCTGAAGGATAAATGTGATTTCTTAACATTGACAGCTCATTTATTAGAGAAAAACAAACAGCAGAGACCCAAAACTTTGAAATTCTCTAACTGAGGTTTTGGATTCTGCTTCAGCTGCTTTTTTTAAAAAAATTATTATTGCAGAGACCAAGCAGCCAATAGAAAACTACTCAAAGGGAAAAGCGCTTTCTTTGGCTCACAGTTCGAGGGATTGCACGTCAGGAGTTTAAGGTTTGTAAGCAGGAATTTGAGGTGACGGCTGGGCACAGGACCTTTGTAAAACAGCACCCTCTGCTGGAGACCAACTTAAACACATACGCGCACCTGTGGGGAACTCTTCACATTCAACCACAAGAGGCTTCCTACCCGGACCCACCCTCAGACTCTAGGTTGTTGTGCCAGGCAGTACTCAGACACCAGCTGAGTCAGGGACTCAAGCAAAGCCTGACCTGACCCCGAGGCTCCTCCCTGAAGCTACTTGCTCATTCTGAAACATTTTCCAGAGTTATATGCGGGGTGTGCTGAAGCATCTACTGAAGTTTTACTGAAGCTGTACTCCCTCATCCAGTCCTGCTTCTCTTCCTTTTGTACAAATGCCATTTGACCCCAAAGTCTCTGCAGGCCAACCCTATCATAGATGTCCAAGGTTTCTAGGCAGCCTGCATGACCACAAAAGACACCCACCTTCAAGAACTTATAAAATGGAAAGACTTGTTTGGCCTCATAGTTTTGGAGATTATGACCCGAAACTAGGTTCCATTCCTTTGCTTCCTGTGGTGAGGCAACACGTCCTTGCATGGAGAACATAACAGAATACAGCTGTTCACTCATGGCCAGGATACAAAACAATAGCAGAAGAAGGGGCTGAATGAGGTCCCCCACCAAAGACATGTCCCAATGCCCTAAAGACGTCCCACCAGGCCCCTGCCCTTAAAGTTCCACCACTTCTTGACAGTGCCAATCTGAAGACCAAATCAAACACATGGGCTTCTGGGAGACACTCCCAATCCAGATGACAGCACTGGGCTCCCCAGTTTAGGAAACAAGATTGTGTTGAGGCTGAGGTGTACACATGACTGCACATGTTCATTCATGACAGTGATTGGACCCAAGCTGAGCTCAACTTGAACATATAGATGTAACCAACAAGGCTATCACGTACCAAACTTATTATATGACCTGATAAATCTGTATTCAGAAGCCAAGTCACTAAACACCTTCTTATTACCCGAGAACAAAACAAAAAAGGCAGCCAAATAAAATGGAGAAAGGGACCACAAAACACAGCTAAAGAAACAATGGTAATGTTTTTAAAAAATATATTCAGAAGTATGTAAAGTGACAGAGATTTTTGGAATTCCTTTAAAATATTTCTCAAGAGAGATAGCCCCACCCCTCACCAGATGGCATGGGTCAACCAGCTCAGTTAACACCAAATCCACATCCTGGACCTCGGGCTTTCCCACCCTAACATCTACTCCATCTATGACCTGCTGGAGTGTGTAAAGGTCCTGGTCCTGTGGACTGATAACCACAGGATCTCCATGACTCAGGGCAACAACGTCCAAGAGGAGTTTCAGTGAGGGCCCAGTGGGGACACCGTGCCAGAGGCCTTGAGCCAGACCAGTGACTCATTGCAGGGAACATTTTGCAGTTGGGGCAAACTGGACAAAAGCAGTATACTGCAAAACCCACTGCAGCTCCCGACGCCACTAGGATGAAACGGTGTTGGAAAGATGGAGGAGTGAGGTGGGGTTTTTTGTTTGTTTGTTTTGTTTAGTTCTTAATTTTGGGGGGCATACTGCAAAGATGAGGGACAGATACTGAGGGACTTGGAGGTGAGCAGGATTGGGTTGCATGATGTGAGATTTCTGAAGAATCAGTAAAGAATTATGTTTTAAAAAGAAAAAAATGAAAAATAGAAGATGTGAAAAATATTAATAATTGACATGTAAGGGTAATAGTGGATATATGAGTGGATGTATGGAAATTACGTATATCTCCTAATTTGGAATGCTTTTACATTAGACTAAAAAGAGAGAAGATCAATAAATAAAAAATTAGTTCATTAGAAAAATATATGAATATTTTGTAGGAATATATGAATAAATTTTATCTTTAGAAAGTCAACAAAAAAAACCAGACAATTCATCACATCTAACCAAGGCTCAATAATAAAGAAATGAATGCCTGTAATCAGGAATATCATTATAGAACCACAGTTCGATCCAGATATTATAGGGACATCATCATAACTTTAATCAATTTTAGGTTCTCAGCAAAACCCAAATTCCAGCAACTGGGAGGTGGAAATGGGAGGATCATAAGCTCAATGTCAGCCTCCACCAACACAGTGAGTTCAAAGTCACCCTGGCTCACATGAGACCCCATCTCAAAAAATATTAATAATAGCTTTTGTGAGGGTTGCTATCCTCAGCCCTACAGTTTCCGATTGTAGGATGATTCTGTTGGAATCCGCTCCACTGAGACACTGTTTCTCTCGAGTGCAAGCCAGACATGGACTTGCTCTGACCCCCCACCACCATGGAAGTGAGAATGCACTATCACATTTGTGGCGTAGTTACCTGCGATTTTAACTTTCCTTCTCAAGCAGGTGACTCTTCCCCACGCCTAGCTATAGATAGATGTGTGCGAAGATCTGGATACTGAGATGCTCACTACAAAATTTTTTCTAATTTTGAACATTTGAAATCAGTCCAAATGTCAATGGGTAGAAGCTAAAGAAATCAATTATAACACAGGTGAACCATGGAACCATTTTTGTAGGCTAAAAAGGTCACTGTAGCTTCATGGTTCATCTTAATCATTCTCACAGTGAGTTGGAAGTCTGTGCTCCTGGAATTCATCCTAGGGCCGGGAAAGAAAATGCCATGAAAACCTCTGTGTGAGCAGGGCGATGGTGGTGCATGCCTTTAATCCCAGCACTCGGGAGGCAGAGGCAGGCGGATCTCTGTGAGTTCGAGACCAGCCTGGTCTACAGAGCTAGTTCCAGGACAGGCTCCAAAAGCCACAGAGAAACCCTGTCTCGAAAAGAAAAAAAAAGAAAACCTCTGTGTGAGAAAAAATGTAAAATCTTCAAAGTGTACAATTTAAAATATTTCAAGACAGGGATAAATATATGGAGGGGGAATACAGAGTTACAAAAAAAAGACGTGGAGTCAGCAAGTGTGGTGGCTCACATTTTAATCCCAGCACTCGGGAGGCAGAGGCAGGTGGATCTCTGTCAGTTAGAAGACAGACTTATTGATCTACATAGGGAGCTCTGGTCGAGCAGAGCTACAGAGTAAGACCTTGTCTAGAGAAAGTATTGATGATGCTCATGTTAAAACTCTGAGACTGAGATGACCTTTTTTATCTTGTAATTTCCCACATCAGATTAAATTGTTGTTACTGTTGGTGGAGGGGGAACTAGCAGAAATCAGAAAGAGAGGTTAATTGGCACAAGCCAGCAACGGGATGCCTTGCTTCGCCCACGCTAAACTTGCTTAGAACATCCAGACTTGTTTCTCACAAACTTGTCTTCCCGAGTCCCCTGCTTTCAGAACCACGGACAGCGCATTGCGCCCCTTCCCTGGCTTAGCTAGGATTTGCTCTCTGCCACCTGGAAATCTAGTGCCCTCCTGTGTGGACAGGCTCGTCTCATCCTGTGGCAAAAGACCCGTTCCTTTGAGCTGCTCTCTTCAAATCCCTTGGTTTCTGACATTTCACGATGCTGGGCATGTCAAGGGGATTCCGAGGAAGCGTGTGTGCTGAGAGCGTGCGGAGAATCACTGTTTCTCACCTGTCTTACTTACCTCTGGCCGTCTGCCACTTCTGTTCATCTGGTCCTTGGTTAAATGATCCTATTAGAAAGCTGAAATGCTCCCCAGCTTGAGAATGGATGATGAATATTTTTTTTCCCTCAGACCTCAAAAATACCTTGGGAAAGCTGTGTGGGTCCCCGAGGGATAGACCGTTAGCTGGGAGGTTGGCTTCATGGCGAAATGCATTCCCCTGCATCAGGATGAGTGCCTATCATGTGTACCTCCTGCATTCCGCTCACCATGACCCTGCCATGTCATGCCTGTGTTTAATCCAAGACTCCCACACCCCGGAGAGCAAGGATGCTGAGTGACAGGCAGTTGGCTTACTCAGCCTGTGTCATCAGCATAAAGGCATATGTTGTGACTGCGGGAGGAAGGGAAGGTGTAGATGTGCTGGCTAGCAATGATCCCTGTTTCCTTGCACTCAGAAAGCCCTTGTATACGTTCAGCCTAAGCTGAAATAACACTAGGTTATTCTGGGCATGTGGTTGATTCACTGAACACCTGTGAACAGTTCTGGCATTGAATAGGCTCCTGTGAGGTGATTGTTGAGGTGGTTGACTGGTTAGCAGGAAATATGAGGAATGGTTGGCGGCTTTTAGCACTTTTAACTGTTGAGCCAACTTGTAACCTTTAAAAACTTTATTTTTACTGTGTGTGTGTGTGTGTGTGTGTGTGTGTGTGTGTGTGTGTGTGTGTGTGTGTGTTTCTGGGCATATGTGCCAATGCCTGCAGATGCAGGAGAGGCTATAAAATCCCACAGACAGAGAGTTACAGACAGTTGGGAGACACCCTACACTGGGTGCTAGGAACTGAACTTGGGCCCTTTGCAGCGCAGCAAGCACTCTTGGCTGCTGAGCCATCTCTCGAGCCCCCGTACTTTTAATCTTGCCAGGCACCCAGAGCAATCCTTGTCTCGTCTGCACAAGGCTTTCCAAATGCCTGCCCACCATGCTCATGTTTTCATGTCTTCATTGCCTGTTTCCCCGAGGCTTAACCTTGTCAAGGCTTTCTGTCACTCTTAGAATAATGCCGTTTTTCACTAAGTGACAAAGGAGAAATCAGTGTCCTTGTCCTTTGCTTTGATTAAGGAAATTAGAAAGGGAATAAGGGAGTGTGCTCCAGTGGGAGCATCTCCAAGCCGTGAGTGAAAGCATACTGATGTCTCTCCTGTGAGAGGATGCAGCCTGTCCCTCATCTCTGCATTTGGAGCTGGCTCCGATCCCATGGCAAGGGCATCTGCGGGTGTAGCCTGGCATGCTGGTTAGTCTAGGTGGCTTGACACACACTTGAGTCATCAGGAAGAGAAAACCTCAATTGAAGAATTGCTTCTGTCAGACTGGCCTCTGGGCATGTCTTTGGGCTTCTTCTTAGTGACTGATGTGGAAGGACCCAGACCACTGTGAGCAGTACCACCCTGGGATGGTAGTCATGGGTGCTATAACAAAGCGGGCTGAGCTCTGTTCTCCATGGCCTGTGCTTCAGTTCCTGTCTCTAGGTTTCTGCCCCAAGTTCCCTTTACAATGGACTTTTGAGCTGTAAGATGAAGGAAGCTCTTCCTACTCAAGTTGTCTTTCGTCATGGTATTTATCACGGTAACAAAGCCCCAACTAAAACACCTGTGAGGGCCAGCTCAGATGTGTTTCCTTACTGGCTCCTATCTCTCCAAAGCAAGTGTCATCCCTGAGAACCAGGTTTGTTCTCCCAGACTCACTATTTTCTCTAACCACATTTCTGCTTCTATCAAAAGGGCACACGGGGCCCCTCCCCGTTACAGTTATTCCAAAGCAATATTCTTAAAGCAGGAACTCCAAACATCCAGTATCACCTTGTGGCCTAGTAGAAATATAAACCCTGCTCTCCACTGAAGGTCCCTGGACATGCTGGGGGAGGGGCATGGAAAGACGTGTCTTGGAAAGCCCTTTGGGGGCTTCCAATTCATACTCAAGTCTGCAAACTACTAAATAGTAGGACCAACTCCAGCAAAGAGCCTGGCCGTACAATTTCAAAGCCTGTTTATTAGCGCTGGAGAGATGACTCAGTCGGGTAAGCTCTTTCCATGAAATCAGTAGGACCTGAGTTCAGACCCCGGCACTCACTATAAATGCAAGACACAGAGTGCTCACCTGCAATCCTGTGTCCATGGAGGTAGAGATGGTGGTTCCTGAAGCTCAGTGGCCCCTCAGTTTAGCTAAATCAGTGACGTACAGGTTCAAAGAGAGATTCTGCCTCAAAAATACAAGGTGGAGAGCAATCAAGGAAGATACCAGATATTGGCCTCTCCTGTACACACACACACACACATACTCACACACACACATACTCACACACACACAAGCACACATACACTCATGCATGCATGTGCATATACACCAAACAGATATATACAACACATATGCATACATGGAGGATGACAGGGTCCATTATTTTATCCTTATAACTGTATACAACACCAAGTATGGTGCTGTCCTGCATCCACTATTCTCTTAGGGAATGCAGCAGAGTACAGGGGTTATAAGGGCTACACTACAGACTCGGGATTCAGGATGACATTGACCCAAATTGTGTATACCATAAGATCCTCGGTATGTCTCCTTGTCTGCAAGATGGAGATGGTGGTAGGAGCAATAGCCGCTCCACTGTGTGTGGAGAGAGGATAAGGTGTGAGGGATATTTAACCTACCGTCTGGTGAGCAGAAAGTGCCCCCCTCCCAAATTATTTATCATTGGAGTCTCCATGTGTGTTCACTTCACCTCCATAATGTCATAAACTCCAGCAAAGTAGGGCTGACAGACCACAGTCTAAGATTTCTATCATCTATCTGTGGGCCTGTGGGCATGAAGAATGCAATGCCCATGGATTCCAGAAGAGGGCGTCAGATTCCCTAGATGAGGAGTTGCAGGTGTCTTGAGCTGCTGGTCTTGGGTGCTGGGGATTGAACCCAAGTTTCTGTCTAAGCCCCAACCACAGCAGGTGCTCTTGCTGAGTCATTTTTCCAACACCATGATAGATCGTTTGGGATGATTTGAGTTGTCCTTACATATAGCTGAGACACAATCAATACTTGTGGAATTGGTTCTCAGTACCCCGCATACATTAAGATTTCTAACTTTATCACCATCAGGTAACTTGTGTCAGCATCAAGAAGTGAGTGGCCACAAGTTGAAGGCAGGGGCCTTACAGAATGACCTGGGATTGATCTTACTCTGCCACCCACAAGTTCTGTGACTTTAAGATTCCAACGCTTTCCAAGTGAAACGAAGATGGTACTTTGTATAAGTCTATAAATGGGAAGCCACAACTCAAGCTGGTGTAAACCATGAAGTCATCTGTCGGGGTAGTCCTGTCTCACAGGCATGAGGACCTGGGTTTGACCCTCCTGAACTCATGTTAAAAAAACAAGATGCAATGGTGCATCTCAGAGCTGAAGAGGTGAAGACAAGAGCATTTCTGGGGCTCGGTGGCCAGCTAGTCTAGCTGTGTCAGTGAACTTCAAATGCAGTGAGAGACTCTGTTTTAAATTACATGGACAAGGCCAGTTCAGGCACTCTCTCCTCCACTGTCCAGGGTCCTAGCTGGGGACATCCCTGTGGATTCCTGGGAACCCCTCCAGGGCCAAGCCACTTGCCAACCCCAAAATGGCTCCCTCAATTAAGATATCTTCTTCCCTGCTCCCATATCTGCCCTTCCTCCATCTCAACTATCCCACTCCCCTAAGCTCTCCCCAAACCTCCCCTTCTCCCTTCTCTCTCCTCCTCTCCCCTTCCCCACACCCTAGCCCCACTCCCATGCTCTCAACTTTTGCCTGGGGATCTTGTCTGCTTCCAATTTCCAGGATGATCTATATATGTTTTTCTTTGGGTTTACCTTATTACTTAGCTTTTCTAGGATCACGAATTATAGGGTCAATGTCCTTTGTTTATGGCTAGAATCCACTAATGAGTGAGTACATTCCACATTCGTATTTCTGGGTCTGTGTTATCTCATTCAGGATAGTGCTTTCTATTTCCATCCATTTGCATGCAAAATTCAAGATGTCATTTTTTTACCACTGAGTAGTATTCTAATGTGTAGATGTGCCACACTTTCTTCATCCATTCTTCCACTGAGGGGCATCTAGGTTGTTTCCAGGTTCTGGCTATTACAAATAGTGCTGCTATGAACATAGTTGAACAAATGCTTTTGTAGTATGATTGGGCATCTCCTGGGTATATTTCCAACAGTGGTATTGCTGGATCCTGAGGTAGGTTGATTCCCAGTTTTCTGAGAAACCACCATACTGATTTCCAAAGTGATTGCACAAGTTTGCATTCCCACCAGCAATGGATGAGTGTTCCCCTTACTCCACATCCTCTCCAGGCTGGCCCTTTCATAATTACAAGTTGGCAGGTGTTTGTAAGAATCAAATAGAGATGTCAGAATTCCCAGGGGGAAACAGATACTCTATTATCTCCTTGGGGAAAATCTATTCAGCTCCAGGACCACTACAGATATGCGCCCAGGATTTCCAAGGTTAATTTAGTCAAATCATTCTCTTTGTTTGTGAATTCAACATACAGTGCCATGGTTCTGAACCAAATAGAATCACTGCTGCAATTAAATAAGATGTTTTTCTAAACACGCCCACTATCCTCCTTTCTTTCCTTCTATTCTTCCTTCCTCCTTCCCTATGCCTTCCCTCCCTCCCTATTGCTTCCCTCCCTCCCTCCCTCCTTCTCTCCCTCCCTCCCTCCCTTCCTCCATTCCTCTATCTTTTTGAGCCATTTCTCTCAGTTCTCATGTTCTGCCACCAACTTCCTTCATATAACTGCAATGTATCCATCCCTCCATATGACCCTTTCACCTTCCAAGTCTAGTGCAGCATTTTTTTCCTGAATCCCCACAAAGGTTCCTGCCCACAATTTCATTTTAACGTTTATTATTGATTCATTCCTACCCATCTCCTCCACAGCTGCCATTTTATAACATAAATTTTTTAAAACCTTCCGTGGCTTCTCATTCTCCATAGAACTAGGTCTAGACCTAGTAGTGATGGGTATGAGAGTGCATCTCCCAGAACTTCAACCACAAGGAACAATCAATAGACCAGACATTCTCAACACTGAGCCCTGGTCTTGCAGAAGGTCAAACTTTCCACAGGCTGCTTCCAGCCAGTGACTGGGCAACTAGATGCTTAGACAAGATCACATGCTACTCTCAGACAGTGTTTCTTGGATCGCGGGCTCCCCAAGAGCCCTCCCCAGCTGAAGCTTTGACACACTGCTCAGTGGGCTGAAATCTTTACACCTACTCTTCCGTCTTTTTTATTTTTATAAGTATGTGTGCTGTATGTTTGTGGGTGTGTATGCATAGGGTGGCCAGAAGCCAATGTTGGGTTTCATTTTTAATTGTTCTCCATTTTATTTAATTATTTTGTTTTCCTATTTATTTGCTTACTTTTAGACAGGATCTCTCAGTGCACCTGGAATTCATGGATTGGCTAGAGCTCCTGACCAACATGCTCTAGGCATGCTCTTCCAGGGATGTAGGTGAGCGTGTCTTCTATGTGAGCACTGGGAACAGCAGAGTCTGCTCACATATGTGATCTGGACATGGCTTACCTGTGCAGTCTCATGCCCCACCTTCTCACAGTCAAAGCTCCAACGACCCTGACAACAGACAATGTCCCCTCACTTGATTATATTTGCATATGCCTCGTTGGTGCCTGAGCACCAGTCTCCACTCCACGGAAGTCTCAGTGTAACCTCCATCTCCATGAATTCCTTATTTTCCATCTCCCATGTACATGCATGTGCATGCGTGCACACACACACACACACACACACACACACTCAGTCACCCTCACATACCCCAGGGTAACATATATCTGCACTGGAGCCCAGAATATTCTTACAGACACATGACAAAGCACTCAGTCGGCTGTTGCACGTTTTGGCTCTAGTGCCTTAGCACAGAATGTGAGCTCTTTGTCATGCAGATCATATCCTCATATTGCCCCGCTTGCCTACTACCCAGAATAGGCCCCAGCATACATTAAATGAATATGGATGGATGGTCCCTTCTCCTTCTGTGTCATCAGCACATGGCTGCGGGGATACAGAAAATCCTCCAACATACCCCTGAAAGGCATGCTTGGTACCCACCCCCAACATCAACCTAGTTTGTATGTGAAGGGATTGAAAAAGCTCCCAAGGCACCACAATTGAGCACAGAGACCTTTCCAGCATGTCTGTCCCTGGGTTTAGAGAAGATCTGGTCTCAGCCCAGGGGATGTTCAGTTTAAAAGCATGTCAATCATGCTTTGGTGAATCTGGGATTAAAAGATCAAAGCTGACAAGCGGTCTGCTAAGAGAGGGGGTAGCCAGGGCATAGAAGAGATGTTTGGAGTGGAGTGCACACAGAGGGCTTAAGAGGAGCAGCAAGTGAAGCTGACGGTTACATAAGCCCAGTACATATACCATTCAGAGTTTGCCGCCATGAGACTGTATCAGCTACCTGGAAAAGGACATCATCGGTAACTGTGTAGAGGTTCATGATGCTCCAGCAATGATATTGGAGGACCCTGGAGAGAAACTTGGGGATGGAGACATCAGAGCTGAGACCTGGTCCTTGTGTGCTTTCAACAGGCTGAAGGATGCTGGGAGAAGTCACCTCCTCCTGAGGGCTTCAGATACTACTTCTGGGGTCCACAGTGGACCAGACACTGTGTTTAGACACAGGCAATAGTGCACACAGTGGATGAGACAGGAAGATGAATGAATGGTCTCCTTGAAATGCACTGACAGGTTGGGGAAGTAGTCATGAAACAAAGAATCGCATAAATAAATCAGGACAACAGTGATAAGAACCGCACAGAAAAGTCAAGAGATCTGTGAGAGAGGATTATATAGAGGGGCTCCATTTGCAAGATGAGAAGGGATTAAACGGAAGAAACATGAGTAGAGTTAATGAGAATATGGTGAGGGTAAGACACTGACTATGGAACAATATTTCTCCATTCAGCAAATATTTATGAGCATATGTTATCTGCTGGGATCTGGGACAGTGAGGAAAGATCCCATTGGAGCAGAAACAAGAGAAACAAAGAAAAATGGGAGCAGTTGAAGTGGAAGTGGGGGGGGGGGATCTTTCAGGACCATGGAGAGCAAGAGGCGTTGGCCTGGTTTCCTTCTGGGAGCTATGAGAAGACCTTGAAAGAGTCGAGCATCTCTGTGACAGGATGTGACTTACAAGCTGAGCAGCTTACGCCAGCCACTCTGGGAGACCAGAACCTGTTGGCTGCCATAAGGAGAACGTCCAGAAATGCCCTATCATGTCATAGCCTTTAGTCAGGTGGCCCGTGCTAAGGGTCATCTCTCTTTATCATCAGAGAAGCGAGTGTGCCTGTTGGGTTCTTGACTTCCATTGCTCTCCCTTCAGTGGAGGCTAGTCTGAAGGAATGGTGGATGGAGATGCCCACACCCTAGTGTTAAGTGGTTCCTGCAGCTTGATCCTCTATAAGACCAAGCAGACTTGGCCTGTGAGCTCTGTTCTACCCCCTCACAGAGATGGACACATCAGGATCTACCCAGCAGACATTGCCCTTTGCAAGAGAAGAAAGGAGTCAGAATCTCACTAGTCTTCAGGGACTTATGTTGGGGACAGTATGCCTCATCAGAAATTGGGCCTTTCCCCATCCTAGGTTATGAATCTTGATTGATCATGCAAAGCTCACTCTCAGTATCAGTTGATTGGTTCAACTGCAACCATATTAAATAATTCTTGAAAGCTTCCAAGGAGGGTGCACTTCAAAACTGAGCACAAAGAAAGGTGTGGATGCTCATTGCCTCTTCAGTCAAAGGCAAGAGACATCGCACCCTTCTGAATCACCGAGGAGAAACAGCACCAGCATCTTCGAAATCTGAGCTCTACTTTAGTTGCTGAAGTAGTCACCGCCCCTCAAGACCTCTCGTCAGTGGGAGACTACACGTCACTTATTTGTAAGCTGTTATCCATTGTGTTTTCTGGAAATTACAATGAAAAACATTTTAACTGGCCTGGGCTCTCTGAACCTGAGTTTGAGATGTTTGCGCAAACACTTCATAAAGTTTACAGTCACACTACCAGAATTATGTGGTCCACACCTAACAACAGCTCCATTTCAAGGGACATCTGAGTCCAGCAAAGCTTTCTTCCTGGCCATCAATCAGGTTAACCATTTGACTAATGCGATCAGAAGGCTGACATCTTGTCTACTCATGTGTTTGCTGCTACTTTGGAGATCACGTCACTACAAAGGGAGGCCTATGAAGACTTTCTGTCGGATTTCAACCACTACTAGGAATCTTGGGCATTGAATCTTGGAACAGAGTGACTTTGAGTAAAGATTCCCTTCATGAAAAAAGTGAGCGTGAAATCTTCAGCAGAGGATTGAATAGAGGAAGAAAACAGCATCAGCCCTCCTAACCTTTGACAAAGCCACAGACGCATCTCCTCTCAGCTCTGATTCAGACATCACCTGGCTTCCTTGGCAGAATGGAACACGGATTGGAATTCTCATGGTTCTGGGGATGGAATTTTCTCATACTGTGCTCTGGTCACAGGAACCAATGGGAGGAGGTAATTTGGCACGTGGCCAGGTACAGGTTCACACATATTCAGCCCTTTTTCTTGGAACGCTCTAGTCTATTCAGGTGACTCCAGCCATCCCACAAGGCCTAGTTCCCCGAATCCAGCCCTGAAGCAGGCACACACTCCCCTAGATAATGTCTCCTGATAGCTTCTCTCCTTCCCCCTCCTTTTTTCTACTTTCTTCCTTGGGTGTAGGCAGTCATTGGTCTACAGATTTTATTTCCTCTGAGCTGGTAGCTACCTGCAATGCAACACACACGAGTGAGTGCTTTTACTTTCTAAAGTAAACACTTAGAGTTTCCAGACTGTCAAATAACTAATACATTTCCACTTGATTGAGAAATAGAGGGAGCTGCGGAGATGGCTCAGGCGGCAAACAAGCACGCGGATCTGATTTTGATCCCTGGAACCAATGGGAAAAAAAAGCCACAGTAACCTGCTCTTGTAATGCCAGCAGTAGAGAGTGGAAACTGGAGGATCCCTGGAACTCCCTGTCCAGCTGTCCAGGCTACGTGCTGATTTCCAGATTTGGTGAGAGTTCCTGTGTCAAAAAAGCAAGGCGGACAGTACCCGAATGAAGAAGCCCAAGATTGACGACTGGCCTTCCCATATGTACACAAATATGAACACGAGCACACAGAAGCATTCTTACATATGTGTATGCATACTTTAACACATAGAAAGTGTCAGAGCGGGGAGACAAAAGAGAAAGAAACAGAATATTCTCAACACCTAGAAGTGACATGAAACCCCTGCATGTTCCTCCTCTTTATTTTTTCTGATTTCTAGATGAATTTTGCCCTTTGGGGGATGGATATAAGTGGGCTATGTGTCAGGTGCTTTTGTGGGAGTTTTGTATGTTTTGATTTAACACGTTCTGCCGCCTCCACTGCTATTACATGCAAAGGTATTCCATTTATTTTCATGTTACAGATGAAGAAACCAAGGCTTAGAACATGGACTCAGTCATAAGCCAAGATCCCTAGACGACATCAGAGCCCACTAACCCTACCCTACTGTCGCTAGGAATGACTTTTCCATTGCCCCTGGAGTGCCCACTACAGGCAAATAGCACCCCCTTTTTGCACAGCCAATGGAGCCATGTCTATTTGGAAAACAGCAATCTCACCCTCTTTAACTCCCTTCCTCACTCTCGGATCCCACACAAAACCCTCTTTATTTCCCCAGCTCTTTCTATCCTCTACTTTGATACAAAACCTTTCCCAGTTCCACTTGCAATTACCACCTAGAGAAATCGCGTCTATTCTGGGAGATTCATTTCGGCTTTCACACCAGGGCTGTCTTTTAACACAACCGAATGATCCTCCTTGGGACAGCTTGCCCCCTCCAGTCACACCTTTTCAATGCTGCAAGGTGCCTGACTCACACCCTCCCCGTTGGGGCTCTCGCCCGTCACATGACTTCACTCTTTGGACTGTTGGCAATAGATCATTCAAGGCTGACAGTACTGCTAAGGGGGACCGCTCTTGCCTGCCAGGGGCCACTGGGTTTACCAACAGTTCGGTGTAAGCTTCTTCAATGGGGATTTAATTTAGATAATTTGAACACCAGATTTTTATTTTTAAATCTACCATCCTGGTCACATTACCTCTGGGTAGAGTGAACATAATCCCCAGGCTATTTAATCAGGAGTTAGTGAGGGTGTCTGTGTCTACAGGGTGTGCTGGTAGAATCCGGGTGGAGAGGCAAGATTCTCAGTCCAGGTGAGTGACTTCTTGGACAACCTTTGCGAATATTACTTCCTCACTCTGGACTCTGGAATCCCATCAGGGAAACGAAGGGAATGTGAACCAAATTGGGGAAAGGAAACTTTGTGGGAGCTCATGCAGAGACAGCACCCTCAGCTGTGCAAGCCTGGTCTGTACTGGGGGGGGGGGACAACTGTGACACTGGATGTGGAGGTTTTGTTTATGGAAGCCTTGGTCCTCAGCCTGAGGAGGTATTGGAATTTTAAGGAGATGGGATCCAATGGGAGGACGTTAGGTCATCTGGGCATGTCCTTTGAGGGCAGGGCGTCTCTCTCTCTCTCTCTCTCTCTCTCTCTCTCTCTCTCTCTCTCTCTTTCTCTGTGTGTGTGTGTGCTTTTTCACTGGTATGGTGAACAGGCCTCCTCCACTGTGAAGTTTACACATGATCCCCTCACCCCCAGGAATACAGTCAGGTTTTCCAGCTTCCCCAAGAATCTCCATTTTCTGTAAGGATTGAAGACCATTAATTGATGTAGCCTCTTAGGCCCCAGACTTCCTAACATTGGCTGTCTATTTCCTTTGAAACAGTCCGTTCTGAAGGGTGGACCACTAAGACTCAGTAAGGAAACCCAACTGACAAAGTTCAGAAAGTAAACAAAAGCTACAAATTTCAGGAAACTCTTTGAGAACAGTGAGATCCACAGTGCCCCAGCCTCAGAGTTAGGTAAGCAGAAACACTTGTTGGGGAGAGGAGACTTTCCGGCCAGTCCAGTACAGCCTCCCGACAGCCAGGGAACTTCAGGGATGGCGCTTTTGTGAGTTGCCCCACTGCTGGGCTGTGGGATGTTTCAGAGATTCAGCTGTGTTTCGGTCACCCAAGCTCCTGTAAGTAACACTTTGGTCACACTTCTCATGTCGTACTCCCAATCAGCCACCCCAATAACTCACTGGCTTCCTCATACTCCTAATCATCAGCCACCCCAAAAACTCACTGGCTTCCTCATACTCCTAATCATCAGCCACCCCAATAACTCACTGGCTTCCTCAGCTCACCTTGGGTAGAATAATTTTTTTCCTTTGTCACCCGTTCCCTAGCTGTAAGGAACACTTTTGTTCTCAGCACCCCAGGAGAAGTCACACAGCACCTGATACTCTGTATCCGCTGGTATGTCTTTGGCTTTACTGCCCACCCCCGCATTCTAATGCTGAAATGACCAATAACCACCAAGCCATACTCCTCAGATACAATAACCCGAAAAGGGATGTCTGGTAGAGCAAAGGTTTCTTCACATGGTGAAACAGTCTCACTCCAGGGAGAAAGAGGCCAAATGTTCACTAGTAGAGAAAACGGTCTTAGGAAGGGTGGGGTAAAGAGGAAAATGTGTTATTTGGAGGAGGTAGGGGGTGGAAGGGAGATGCTGACGGGGAAGGCGAGAAGCCACTGTTATTTGAGGTTTCTGGCTGAGTGCCAAGAATGACAGCAGAGGCAGCTGAGGCGGGTGGGCGGAGGGGGAAGCTGGAGGGAGAGCAATTCACATTGCAGGACTTAAGGATCTTACTCGGGTTTCTGGCTTTGCTCATTCTGAGTCCTGGAAAGGAGTGGAGCCGCTGGGGTGAGCAGACGGCCTCCCCTGCTCCGCCCCCACCAACCTTCAGAACCTTCATTATGGCAGCTCAGGGATGGTCAGCGTGTCTTTGATTAGGGCTTAATCACTCACGTCGCACACAGGATTTTGCACTCAGCTTTTTATTTAAGCCTCCATTAAATATTTAAGTAGCTGGTCCCTAGAGCATTTAAATTAGGATTTGATTTATGTCAAATTGATTTACACACTACCTTTGCCAATCATATCCTGTCTATAGTAAATGTGAATTTGGGGCCAAGAGGTTCAGTCTCCCAGTTGTGGGGGAAACCTCGGGAAAGCAGTGGAAGGGTGAGAACTTAAATGGAAACAGGTGGGTTCTAGAATGTTCCCGATTCCAACTTTTTACTTCAATTCCATTGACTAAGTTGGAGATTCTCACAAATCAGCTGCTATGGCTTGAATGTCCTGAAATGTCCTCCCACAGGCTTGTGTTTTAGATGCTTGGTCCCCAGATGATGGAGCTATTTGGGAAAGTTCTGGAAAGTTTGGGAGGTGAAGCCTAGCTGGAGGAAGCAAGTCACTGTGGGATGTTATCTCTGCCCACTTCCTGCCTTCTTTTCTGCTTCCTGTCTAGTATGATGGGAACTGTGGGGTGTTATGCTTAATCCCATGGGCCAAGCAGTCATGAACTGCCCAGACTCCTGAAATCGGGAGACAAAGTTGCTCCACTTTGAGTTGCGTCTTCTGGGTCATGTGGTCACAGACACACCAGCCATAGAGGGCGCCCAGTGGGATCTTCATGACCTCGAAGGCAGGAATATCCAACTTCAAATGAATCCTGGATATGAAATTTCCCACTTACAGCAATGCAAAGTGGGTAGGGAAGTTCTTCCTGTTGCTTAGAGTATCATGGGACTCTTTGCTAGAGCTTGTGGTCCCAGCATGTGCCATTAAGCCCATTCATTCTGGCTCACGCTCTTGATGTGTCTTAGAAAATCTTTCTCTCTGCTCTTCTCCTCCTCATAACTGTACTGGCTGGGAGGCTTTGAGCTCACAGTAGGTCCTCACGCTATATTGCGTCTCTGTGCTAGACCTTTTGAGACTGGGGGAGGGGAGCTGAGGGACTAAAATCTGGTGGTTCGTGAGGAAAGGGAGTGGTGAGGACTTCAAACACAGAGTCGGGAAATCCTTGGGCTTGAAGACGTGTTAGAGGAACGCCAGCGTGACGCTGGGAGAGCAAGGTCCGGTGAGGGAAAATGGCTTTCCTACCGCCATGACGGCGCCAGCTGGAAGAACTCATTTTCAATCATTCATTTGCTCAACACTGACACCGTTTGTCAATCACAGGAGATGAATGTATTAATCTGGAGGTTATTTAATGTCACAGCTTGCATCTTCAGAGGATTTTATTTTAGTTCTTGAGGATATTAATTTTGGCTGTTAATTTAACAAGAACCCCATTGGTTGACAATGTCCACAGCATCACATGGTATTAACAATTATTGTCTCTTGACTGTGTGGTCGCTCTCTGGGATAGGCCCGATTTTATGGATGGGAAGACTGAGATATAAAAGTATGGAATTACTTGGTCAAGGTCATATATATAGCCAATAATTAGGCAGCCGGGATTCAGTCTCAGTTAATCTATTTGTATCATATCACCTGGCATTTCCTCAAACACTTCCCATGATATGATTTGGGATGGGGTGGGGCTACAAATATGCTCTCCCATTTTCAGGAATCGAGTAGATGGTAAATATATACATTAAAAGCTAAAAGAAAAAAAGAATTACAGAAAAAAAATGCCAGTAGCTAAAATGACGGAGGGAAAACAGGATAGAAATCCACAGGCTTATGTTTTTCTGTCTTTAGTAGCACTGAGCCACAAATTTAGGCATGAGTCTCCCGAGAAAAATAGAATATCTCAAGTTGTGTCATTGTCATAATTCTTGGTTAGAGAACTTCGCTACTCCTGGGAAATGTGGCCAATGATTCTGCTTTTGCTTAAAGAGAGAAGGTTCAGCCAAGTGTGGTGGCCTATTCCTGCACTTCCAGCACTCCGGAGGAAGGCAGAGCCAGGAGGATCAGGAGTTCAAAGCCAGCCTGGGCTAAGTAGTGAGTCTGAGGCTACATGAGGCCCTGCTTAGATCTATCTAAACAAAACAAAAAACCTCCATTGCCCCCTGAACTGTTACAGGCCAAGGGCACACCTTGCTATCTGTAGCGTGTCCCCTGTGACACACAGGAAGTATGGCCAATAAACAGATTAAGATGGGGTGGGAGGGAGGTGGGACCAGTTTCCTTGCTGCCCTGAAAGTTCCACACGTGAGTGACTGAACAAAGCGGACGTGCATTCCCTCCGTGATGGAGGCCAGAAACCTAAAATCATGGTGTTCACACTAAAATGGAGACAGAGAAGGTTGTTTCTCTGTCTTCCCAAACTGTTTCAAGGTGAGCTTTCAGGATGCAGCTGCAGAAGCCTGGGACCTGCCCTGTCATGACTCTGTGTGCCTGTCAAAACCCAAAGTCCCTGGGATCCAAAGGGCGTGAACAGAATCTCCTCACAGACAGACCTAGACGAAAGTGATGGCACCTACGGCAGTTGCAGGACTCACTGAAAGCTCCCAGCGTCTAAGTGTCCACGAGTCCCCCCCACCCCCCGGGCTGCCACGAGGGGCTGGGTGATGGGGTGGGGTGGGGCAGACTCTCATGACTTCTGCCTAGAGCCAATCAACAATCAGCCTTTACTGCAGGGCACTCGGGACGGGGAGATGTGTGTGAAACCTCTCAATGTCCTTGCTAGTTGATCTACAACCAGGTGTTTCTTTTGCAAACCCAGGTACCTTATTAGCTCTTGTGTTTGCCCAGCAGTGAGCTCCAAGTGGAGCACCCTTCTCTGCCTTTTCCAGATTCTACTGACTGTACCGCTCCTTGGCTTGTGGGTGCGCCCTCCAGGTTTCTCCCCATGTTCCCGTGGCCAGCTTCCCTCTGTGGTTGTGCCTAGACTCTTCCCCATGATGCTCTCAATCATGTCGGATTATGGTCCCATTTCCTCCAAGATTTTTAGCTTAAATGATACCTGCAGCCACCCTAGACACAAATGATGGCCCATCCGGAGCTTCTGGGCGGAGCTAAATTACTCAGTTAAGGGAAGGTCCACAGAGAAGGCCTCTCTGAGGAGGTGACACTTCTCTTGATCTAAAAGCATAGTTGATCCAGCCATCTACAAACATGAAGGAGGGACGGCGCGGGGTGAAGACTCTAAGTCTGGGATAAAGATGGCGTGTAACAAGTTTGGGGCAAAGGAAGAGAAGGGGGCAGCAATGCTGGGATCCTAGCATTTCATTCAGCTGGGCTACGCAGGTGTCGGATTAATCTGGTCACCATGTGCTGCTCACCCTATAGGGGAGAACACGGCAAACAGGAGTGGGGAATGTGGGGGGATGTCCTTTAAACCCAGAGGAGAAATGGTGTCAGGTCTGTCCAGTTCCAAAGCAGTGGAGCTGGAGAAGATGGGATTTAAGCTGTGTTGGTCGTTGGGAGACTTGCAGATGACTGCATTATATGCTGGGGAGATAAAATGATGACCTTGTGTCCCAGGTATTAAATCTGACCTGTACCTATCTACCTGGAGCTGCGAATTTTCATTCACCAGCATCTGGTACTCTTGTCTGTGTCCACACGTACAGTTTAGCCTCATTCAGTTTAGCTGTCCAACACAGCTCACATTTTACAACAACCACCGTGCACTGTGCGTGAATCCCCCACTGCTGGGCGCTTAGGTTGTTTCTGATTCCTCAAATTTGCATTGGTGTTTCAACAAAAACCAACTCAAACGTTAATTCAGTTGCTCGTTTATTTAAACGGTTTCTTAAACATAATTTATCCACGTGCCTGAGGCTTGCTCCAGGGGAGAAGGGGTGTAATCGGGGTGCAGAGTGTTTCTACTCACAAGCACTGTGTGTGTGTGTGTGTGTGTGTGTGTGTGTGTGTGTGTGTGTGTGTGTGTGTATCAGCATTGCATATCCCCATGGTTTCAGCAGCCCTGGGAATGGTCTGTTGCCAAGCAGAAAAGGCCTATCCTTTCTTTCTGCATCAGGACAGTCCCAAGTACTCCCTTCCTGTCTCCTGCTTCTTTCTTTCCTTTTTTCTTTCTTCCTTTCTTTCTTTCTTTCTTTCTTTCTTTCTTTCCTCCCTTCCTTCTTTCCTTCCTTCCTTCCTTCTTCTGCCTTCCTAAATTTAAATTTTTAGCAAGGCTGAAAGCCATATGCCACCTTGTGTCATGTCTCTAAAAACACCGAGTGACATTTTGGGAAGGGGACCAGACTGCCAAGTGTAGCTTAGATCTGGAAATAGCCCAGTCCTCCTGGAAGACCACTGTCTGTCCTTTGATCGTGGGCCCAGCAGGAGGAGGGACTATAGCCTCATACCTGCCCTGACTCATCGCCGTCCATCTGTTCCAACTCGTCATTCCCTGTGCAGAGACCGAAAGGGAGAGGGGATTGGGGAGGGAGACAGGATCTCGCGTCCCACTTCCTGTCCTTGCTCCAAAAGCACCTGCAAGAAGTCCGTCCATTCTCACTCACAAAGTGTAGCAGAAACAGCTTGTGAGAAGTCTGATGCAACAAAAGGAATGTGTTCCTTAATATACAAAGAACTTTTGTAAATCGAACAATTAATCCTGTTCTACTAAATTAACGAAAGACATGAGAAATCCACAAGAGGGAAACACAAAATGGCCAAAAGAAGCAGTCAAAGGTGTGTGTGTGTCTCATTCATCACTAAAGAAAGATGACTGTGAACGTTAAGAGCACTGGCTGCTCCTGCAGAGGACGCAGGTTCAATTCCTAGCACCCACACTGGATGCTACTTACGGGAGGGCAAAATACTACAGAAAAGCAAGCAAGTTAACTGGCCCTAGAATGGAACTTCCCCTTGAAATCAAGCCTGATAGCCGGGCGGTGGTGGCGCACGCCTTTAATCCCAGCACTTGGGAGGCAGAGGCAGGCGGATCTCTGTGAGTTCGAGACCAGCCTGGTCTACAAGAGCTAGTTCCAGGACAGGCTCCAAAACCACAGAGAAACCCTGTCTCGAAAAATCAAAAAAAAAAAAAACAAAAAAAACAAAAAACAAAAAAAAGAAATCAAGCCTGATACTTGGTGTAAGCAACGTGGCGTTCGCACCATCACTGTGCGTCTGAAGCTGTTGGACAAGTTCCCAAGGTTCCCTCTGTTTATCCCACCTGTGTCCTGGTGGGTACCAGGAGCAGACAATGTCACCTCCCAGTTGGACGTGAAGAATCCTGGCCTTCTCTCTGGAGACTTCCTTAAAAGCTAAAGGGAAATAAATTTTTCTAGGTCTCCAGTAAGATTCGAAAGCAACTTAAGCGATATTTCAGCCTTTTGTCTTTATTTCAGGCCCTTCTTCGAGTCTGTGAATTTATTGGTCTGCTCTTCTGAATGCGTCCCAGACTCCTTGGAGTTTTTACTTATGCTCATTGATTTTTTTTTTCCCTTTGATATCTGTGTACATTAGTGTCCGTGTCTGTCTTCCATCTCCTCTGCTCGGTCCTGTCTGTTGATAATGCTTTCTGCTGTGTTGTTCATTGATTAATTCATTCTTTCACAGGCACAGGGAAAATCTTAAAGCAGGGGAGGTCTCATCATCAGGGATTAAAACCTAGAAACACTTAGAGGAAAAGCAATGCACAGGAGTGGAGGGCTTGGGAGACAGCTCAGTGTGGAAGAGCACTTACTGTGCAAGCGTGAGGACCTGAGTTCGAATCCCCAGCGTCCCAGTGAAAATCTGGCTGTGACTGCAGGCATGCCTGTGACCCCAGCACTGTCAGGGGTGGAGACAGGAGGATTGCTGGGACTTGCTGGTTACCAGCTTGGCTCCAGGCTCAGTGAGAGACACTGTTTCAAGGGGATAATGTGGAGAGAGATAGAGAAGTGGACCCATGGTCTTCCTCTGGCTTCCACACATGCGTGTTCAATGTTTATACACCACACACATTCAAACACACATGCACACAGAGAAGTGACAGGCGGACTTTTGCAGAGAGCTGACAAAGAACCATGGGCCACCAAAGGAAGGTAGGGGCCACCACGGGGCTAAAGGGAGTCAGCCCGCTGCAAACAGGGATACCACGGAAGAAAGAACAGGAGCCTCCGGGAACAAAGATAGTCTTGGAAATTTGAGACATATTAGTCAATGAGTAAGAAAAACAAAAGTGTGGTCGTTATAGTCATTACGAAGTGGAGAAAGATGGGGTGTGGAGAAAGGGCAGGTGTCAGGAGAGAAGCATTTGAAGAAAGCTCTGTCTCCCTGGCATGTTGCTATGACAGGGACATCCTCCTGGGAGTGACGTCATGGGAACCTTGATGAGAAAATGTATGGGCGAGTGCCAGCTCCGGTGCCAGGTTACAGGGGAGTGTGGGGAGCTCCTGGGTGCCAAGCTCTGACTCACCTCTCTGGTAAAGAAGTGACCATGGCGAGCAAATGGAAAAATACTTGCTATGGATTAATGAATGGCCCTGTTTTTCCAAAGGGCAGATGAATGACTTTCCTTTGCCCCATGTATATCCTATTGGCTGTGGCAGAACACGGTTACAGTGCATCTCATGAACACCGCTGCTGACGGCTTCTTGGCTGCCACTTCGCCCACTCTAAGAGCAACGACAAATGCCTGCAGGTACTAATGTTTCAATCATAATTAATTTAATTTCATCTTAATTCCAAGTAAGAAGTGGGACACATGGGCTTAGAAGGGTGGAATGGGTGATGGAGGAGCCCGGAGAGAGAGCGGTTAAGAGCACCGGCTGCTCCTCCAGAGGACCTGGGTTCAGTTCCCAGCGTCCAAGTCAGATAGATTACAACCAAATGTAACTCCAGCTCCAGAGGACTCAGGGGCCTCTTCTGGACTCTGTGAATGACCATCTGTGCACAAGCACACACACACACACACACACACACACACACGCGCACACACACTAAAGTTATTCTCTTTTATTATTTCTAAGAAAGGGATAAAGGGGTAAGGCTGTCCAGCAGGCACTAGAAGCCATGTGTGCACCCCTGGAAAAGTCCCAGCTCTGGTCTGTAAGATGACCACAGCTGACAATGTCCTTGGATGAGGGGTACTCATCTCTAGATTTGATAAGAAGCGTGGGTTTAGAGCACCCAAGCTCCAGGCGAGCACTGTCAGACACAAGCCCTATGCCCCTTCCTCTCTGCCAATCCGGCCCTCTCTAACCCCAGGGGAGGCCAAGATAAGACTTCCTGTGACTTAGCCATTTTCTATTTTGCACTTAAAATGTCAGTAATTTTGGTTTTCCTGGTCAATGCATTTAACATAGTTGGGAATGCAAGCCCAGCTCAGTGATCACCATTGCTGGAGAGTTATCAACCCCAGGGAGTCCTGGCAAGGTCTGGAGAAAATTTTGATACTTCAAA
Organism: Microtus pennsylvanicus; assembly: GCF_037038515.1. Classification (NCBI taxonomy): domain Eukaryota; kingdom Metazoa; phylum Chordata; class Mammalia; order Rodentia; family Cricetidae; genus Microtus; species Microtus pennsylvanicus. The sequence continues at coordinate 118,722,224 of NC_134579.1, forward strand.
TCAAGAAGAGAGTGGTGCTAATCACACCCCTTGAGCAAAGACAGGATACAGCTAAGAACCCTGCAGGACTGGGGCAGCCCTCCACATGGAGACTGACCTGAACACCCAGTGTCCAGGCTTCTGAGGGCTCTGATGCTTAGCTACTTATATGTCTTATTTTAAAAAGAATATATGTTTTATACACACTGAGAGAGAGTTGGACAATGGTGAAAACTCATTAATATGTAACTGACAGAGACAATTCATTCAGTACCGCCATCAGCAGTCTGCTACACATTCTGTGGGACGGCGTCTTTGTGTGTGTGTGTGTGTGTGTGTGTGCGCGCGCGCGCGTACACACGGACGCATGCATGAGCTGCATGTGTGCTGGTGCCCATGGAAGCCGGAAGAGGACATTGGATCCTCTGCAACTGGAGTTACCGCAGTCAAGAATCACCCTTGTGCATGCTGGGAGCTGAACTCCCGACCCATCCAGACTCTGCCAGAGGAGCAAGTGCTCTTAACCCCTGAGCCATCTCTCCAGAGGCTTTCTGCACATGTGCACAGCAAATACGATGCCTTTTCATGAGCCACACTGCCAGATAGCCAGGCTGCTTTCGCCTCCAGAATTCTAACCTTTGACCTGATGCTTTCCTTTTGGCTGTTACACTCCCCCCTGTTCATTTAGCCCTTCTCATAAGGAACTGTTTGCAGCTTTGGCTTAACAACAAACAGCCTCCGGGAACATATGGCTGTCACTTCTTTCCCACTGGAAAGACACCCAGGGCTGGTCATCAAGACGGTAGACTTTAGTTTTTAATTCTGATAAAGGCCGAAACACCACCTTCCGAAACTTCTGACCTATACTCCTCCCTGAAATGCGTATGCATGGTGCCACATCTTCATCAAAGTGGGATATTATCCCATATTCTAGTTTCAGTCTGTCTGGAGGGTTAAATATGGGAGGTCCTGGCAGGACAAAGATGCCCTTTGCTTTCAAAGGGCTTTCCAGGGACATCCGCTCCTTTTCATCCTCGACCACTTGATAAGTGTAAGGGGTAGGAGCAACGCAACTCAAAAAGCATTTTCTGAGCACCTACTGTGTGCTGGACACAGGGCTTGGAACTTTTTATACACACAATTCGTCTCACAGCAGCTGAGACTCCTAGAATTATGAAAGACAGTGAGTGGCTTCAGTGGCCAGAAGATGCCAGGTACAGAGTTAAGGAGGAAAGAAGGGAACCGTGGGAAAGATGCTTGTGAGAACTGGTACCCGCTCTGCAGATACCTTAGTCTCAGGTCTACATCCCACCTACCTATCTTATCCTGTCTTCCCTCTACCACAGGGCCTGGTATACAGCAGGCACTGAGGGTGCCTTCGCAATAGAACAGCCTGTCTAGTTCAACACCCCTGAGACATGGGATCCCCGATCCCCCTCATGCCTCACTTTCCCAAGAGCCCCTGAGCTTGGAGAGGTGAGGCAGGTGGCACAGCAAGCAAGGGACATGGCCCAATCAGAGTCCAGGACCCTCAGTGCCTGTAGCTGGGGCAGGCAATGGGACCTGGAGGCAGAACAAACTCACTCTGCCAATTCCAGGTCTTTCTTCTGCCCTGGATGGGAGAGGCCTGGCTCTTTGAGGCTGGAAGCTGGAAGTCCCTGTCCCACCCCAGTCAGTCTGCACACCCATCCCTGTAGACCCTCCTGTCTGTCTTTTTATGCCCCGCCCACTACCTGCCACCTCCCCACCCCTCCCCCACCTCCTCCAGTCTCCTGGCTGCCCAGGGTGCTGAGGCTGAGTGGGGTGATTGGAAGTTTTCCTCGGGTTGGAGTCTCACTCCTGTGTCTTCGCAGCAGCTGTTAGGCCTGGAGCGAGGCACAAAAGCTTTGCTAATGATTGTGCCTACAACCTGGGCGTGTGCAAGTGTGTGTGTGTGTGTGTGTGTGTGTGTGTGTGTGTGGTGTGCATCCCAGTCTGAGCACAGGGCCACCAGGCTTTCAGCCTCACCCCGCCCCGCGGGTTCATTACAGATTTCTCTCGGTGGCGCTGAGGGCTAGGAGGGGACAGGACCAGATGGCAGACAGGAGGGTGGCTGTCGGCCCTGCCTCCTCCTCCCCTCACCAAGCAGATGCCCTCGGAACGAGGCCCGGAGGCAGAGACAGGATTAGAGGGGGAGACTCCGTATCAATTAGTGTCAAAGGCCGGGTGCTGGTGGGGGGAAGGGCGGCCAGTCAGCTCTGGCTGGTGGGGGAGGGGCCAGAGAGCTGGGTGGAGGAGGGATGCTCCACTGCACAACCCACAGGGGCTAAGACAGATTCACCCCCAGATAACCAGGGCAGCACCTGCCTCTACTCCAAGCCGAGGAAGAGAAAGGCCAACTCCCATCTTGTCGCCGCTGGCCTGGGCTAATCTTCTTTTCGGGCTGGGATAATATTAGGGGCTGTGTGTCATTAAGTAACATTAGATTTACACAATACTAACAGGCATTGGGTTTTATTAATCTTATTCATATTCTTGCAACTGAGAATATAAAAAAAGTTTTTTTTTTCTGCGAATGACTAGCGTTAATATCGCAGCTGAACACAGGGTATGGACAGACACTGGGGTGATCTCCATCTAATCCTCCCAATGGTCCGACCAGACCTTGGTTTTACAAAGAGCCTGGAGCCCAGAGAGGTCGGACAGCCAAAAGCCACACAACCAAATAAGGATGGGCTGCTCCTCCCACTCAGCACTGAGCTAAGCAAGTCAAAAAAGCAGGGCTTTCAGGAATCCTTCCTAGGGTGGAACTGGGGCCATATTGGTTAAAAAAAAACAAAACAAAACAAAACTAGTGCTTCTAAGTCCTCCCTTTTTTCCATAAATAAAATAAATAAAGAGAGAAATTTGAATTTCAAATCCTAAGACCAAAATTTAAACTCAGGCTGATTATCCCTGAGCTGTGTGTCCCAGCCTCTCTGAATTTGTTTCCTCTACGTCTTGATGACGTTTCTATAGCAATGGTGGCTGGGTAAATTTCTTCTGCTTACATTCTTATCGTGAAGAACTATGTGGGCGCTAAACGTGGGGGTGATGAACAGAGCACCGTAGTTCAGATCTGTGACCTCAGCACTTGGCTGGTGGGGCAGGATTGCCGGGGATTCTAGATCAGCCGAGACTACCTGGCAACTACTGGCTGGCCAGGGCTACACAACCATACCTCAGCCTGTACTATAAATTTATTCTAAGTGCTCAACCCTCCTCCACATTGGTTAAGGAACAGAATTGGGGGTGGGGGTAAATGGGAAGAGATAAACAAGGAGCTTAGTGAGACAGGAATCATAAATCCTGAGATATTCCCCGTCACAGAGCTAAGGCTTTTTCTTTCTACTCCAGTGTTTACAAAGCTAAGAGCTAACAAAAGCAGAGTATATTAACAGGCTCCCCTTTCCCTTGTCCTGCTCAGCGGCGTGTTGTGAGGATTCAGGGCCTGGCTGTGCACACGGGGGTGTCCCACCCAAGCAGGGACTGGCCTGCACATCCGAGGGTAGAATGGGGGAGCAAAAGGAACCAGGGTTCACAACCCGTTTAGACACTCCTGTCTGCTGGTTCCCGCTGAACTCCTAGCGGTTCAGGGGCTTCTGGGAAAGGAAGGGTTAAACCACAGAGCCATAAAGCTGACCCCTGGGTGGCCCACTTAGGCGACCATCTGCCAGCAGGCCTGCTGCCAATCACAGGCAGACCCTGCCTTCTGCGGGTCGCCCCCCCCCCCATCCCACACAGCTCCCCGGCTCCCAGGCCTAGGCCTCTGGCGACCTCCTTCCGTCCCTCCCCCATCCCAGCAGTCGCGCTGGCATCTGCAGGGGTCACCGAAGCTTCCTGGCTTTTTGGTCCCATTTGACCCTAGGAAAGGTGATGGTCGCTTAGTCTCAGAGAAGCTCGGTTGACGGGGCAAGGACCACACTCGTGAGAAAGAGTTCAGACTCCGCAGGAAAAAGGGCGCCCAGCTCCACGCCAGCACCCACAGCCTGTTTCATGCCCCCCCGAAGACAGAAACTCCCTCGGGATAACCTGAGGAGCCAGAGGAGGCGCGAAGCTCCACATCCCATCCCCAAGAGCTAGGACAGTAGCAGCTTGGAAGTTAAGGAGTGGTACAAGGACCCCCTGGGTCCGGGTTCAAATCTGGTCTCCTTTCCTACTTCTGCTCCGTTCACCGCAGATGACCCCATGACTCCCGGCTCTGACCCCCGAGGTGGGGGGGTGGGGGGTCTCAGCATTTCTTCACCTGCACCTGCCACGGTTACAGCGTGAGATCCCCACTGACCAGAAGACGGGCGAGGAAAGAGTTAAGCTGAGGGGCAGATGGAAGAGGATAGACTCCTCTTTGGAAGCTGCCCAAATGTCAGGCCCAGCAGCAGCCCAGGACTGTGAGCCAAAGGGAGGGAGCGAGAGCAGGGAGAGCTCCAGAGCAGATGGGCTAGCCAGGACACCGGGGGACTGAAATGGCCGCCATAGCTGTAATATCCCGAATTCCTCTGCTGCACTCCTGTTTGCGGGGCTCATTCAAATCCATTATCTTATTGGAATCTCATGGCTTCCCCGGACATTCGATGGCTGGCAGCGGTGAGACCCATCTGGCAGGAGGAAGCGACCACGCTCAGAGAGGTTAAGCATTTTACACAAGGTCACACAGCTCGTTGGTTGTCAGAATTGCTGAACAAGAGAGTCAGGCCAAACCCCAAGTCAGCCATCCATATACTTGGAATCCCATCCTCTTGTGTTGCAATCTGGTACCCTTAACGGACAGACGACATCATGATAAAACAGTCACAGCAACACTAACAAAGCCAGTGCCTATTGCTCACTTCGTGGTAAACATCCCCATTTGAGCCTTGTGTGAGGCTGACATGACCATCAATTCCATGTTCCAGATCAAGACACCAAGGCTCCGATGACGGCCACTGCTCGCTGAAGGACACAACTTTAGAATTGCTCCATCAATGCTCCCATATGTAAGGTGGGACCCTGGCTCCTGCAGGCCACAGTCCATCTGTCCCAAGCTCTCTCCATAGGAAAGTATTCTTCCCAGAACCCCTGGGATTCCCACCCCTGAATGGTTTGGGGAGCCCCACAGTCAGCCCCTTGTAGGACTTTTATTGTTTATTATCTATATGTTTACCCCAAATTATGCTTTAATGTAATAGGCAAGGCCGCACTCTGAAGCGCCCGGAGCCACAGATGAAATTTTATCTTCTCCAGGGGTCTGTCAGGTGCCCAGGCAACATGGTGGCGTGATACTGGAGAGGGTGCTTCTCGTATTGCTGAGGAAGAGGGGGATGAACTACCTGGGTAGAGTGTGGTTTGGGGAGAACGGGGGGGGGGGGGGAGGCTTTTATTTTCCAGACATGGCAAGCCGTCTCCCTTTCTGCCTCTCCAGCTCCCAGGTGCCCCCCTAACCCCCCCCCCTGCAGGAAGCTAAGCGATCCTGGGAGAACCTTGTAGCGTGAACACGATTTCGCTTGCGTGTCCTGACTCCCATGGGGGCTGACTTGCGAAACAGGCTTGAACCTGACCAGGCTACGGACAGTCTCCAGACAGCTGGAGCCCGCTCTGGTTCTGGTCTACCTCTTGCCAGAGGGGTGTGCTGGCAGCATCTGTGAGCCACAGGACGGAAAGCAGGAGGACTCTGATTGGCCCAGAGACACGCAAAGGAAGCCGGGCCTCTCCAGAAGGCGCTTCAGTGGGGAGCCCAGGGGCAGCTGCCTCACGCCCACTGCATCTTGAGGACAACGTGGGGAAAGTTTGCCTCTGCGGGGCCCCGACCCTCACATCTGCTCCACAAATGTGTCGGACACAAAGGGGGCATGCTCAGGCGCACATGTCAGATAAAGCAACGCTCTGTAGGAAGCAGATGACAGCCGGGATCTGGTGGCACAGGCCTCTAATCCCAGTTATGCAGGAGGCGGAGGCAGCATTGCCTCAGCATCTCGCTACAATGAGGACTTTGGAAAGGGAGGGGAAGCAGTGGTCCCAGGGCTCTCCTGAGAAATGAATGCAGAAGGGACAGGTTTAAGAGAGATTCAACACCCGCTGGGATTTGGGGGGATGAACCTTTCCAGGTTGTTCTTACTCCCTTTCTGCTTCCCATGAAGACAATCCCTTTGGTCTTAGCTATGGGGCACGTCTTTTTTAGTGGGTGACCTCCTTTCAAAACCTCCACGAGCCTCCAAAAACTCTCCAAACAATCCATGAGGGCGTAAGTAGGGGAACAGGAGCTGGGAGATATCTGTAGAGTTGCCCCTGATTTAGCTGGCTAGCCACACAAAGGGGGGCTTCAACCCTTCACACAGTGCATGTGTCTGCACAAATCAAGGGTTAAGGATGCCACAGAGCACAGGGCAAGGAAGAGCTGGGACTCAAGATGTGGTGGAATCAGGAAGTTCTGAGCTAAGTGTCTGTGAGCTTTGATTGGATGGCATCAGTCGTGGGGGTGTGGAGGAGAGGAAAATGACTCAAGTAGATTGGTTTCATTTATTTGTCTGATTCTTGACCACAGTTGTACCTGGAGCCTGTCTGTCTTCCCCCATGTCCTTCCTCCTTGACCCGAGACATGCAGCTCAGTGTCACATGGTGTAACTCGGTGTCACATGGTGCAAGTGCAGCCAGGACTGGGACTCAGCCCTCTGCTTGAGTGCCTGTAGCTACGTGGTCTTCAATGGCTAGCATTGACTCTCTGAGCCCCAGTTCTCTGGGCAGTAAGATGAAGACCATGGAAACATGGCTTCCATAGAGGGCGGCTGTGAGGATGAAGCTGTATCACTGAATAAACACTCAATAAATTCCGGGTATATTACCACTGATATTCCCATCAGCTTGGCCTCTCACAATAGGAGCAGCTGCCATGGAAGCTGCCCTCCATGGTGAGGGCGGAGATCAACCCAGAATTGAGAGCTGCTCACTCGCACACAGCCAAAGCATCTGGGTGACTCAGAGTCCCGATTGTGGCCTTTGTAATTCAGAATGAGACGGAGGCTGTGTTGTGACAAGGTTTGTCAGCTAGCCTTTAATACCCATGGGACAGATAACTGTGATAAACAGTTCCAGAGGAAGGCAGGTGTATTTGGGTTCCCTGTCTCCAAAGGGTTGGTTTCTCAGACACTATCGCTGTGGGCCTGGGGTGAAGTAGAGCCCCAGCAAAGAGAAGATCTCCTGGAACACGGCTACTCACCTCATGCTAGCCAGGAAGCCTGGCTTCTTGTGGCCTACTGTCTCTACCCAGGCTCCATCTGCTAAGAGCCTATGACTTTATCAATGTGTTAACGGAAGGAGTTAGAGCCCTCACCGTCCGATCCAGTCACCACTCAGACACCTCTCTGCTGGCAGCCAAACCAAAGTGATGGCATGTGAGCCTTAGGAGGGACATTTTTAAACCCAAAACATGACAGCTGGGAAAGAAAGATCTTACTAGAATAGTCATAAATGCTAACGTTACCATCCTTACGTCATTGACTCGCTCAACAAATGTAACACAAACCCTGTTGGTTAGGCTTCCATAGTAGTAGCTGCTCAGTCACTGGCAATTCTGATGCCCAGGCTTAAAATCTCCAAGAATCCGGGGATAAAAATATTTCTCATAACTCAAGTGCTTTTACTTTTGGACAGTCTCTAATTGTATAGTACATAGCCTGAAACTCTCTATGTAGACCAGGCTGGTCTCAACCCCACAGAGACCCACTTGCCTATCCTTTTCAAGTTCTGGAGTTAATGGTGTGTATCACCACCTATGAATTCTAGATGCTTCTTAGGGTAAAAAAAAGCTTCTACTCATCATTACATAGTAAGCACCATAAGCACCGAGCACTGTGATCAACTCCTAATACATTTCTATACATGCTCCCTGAGGGAGGAAGTGATTATGTGGGACACCAATGTTCAAATGCCAGACATAAGACAAGAGAGATGCCACCCAAGGATCAAAAGCAGCTGGGACGTAAAATAACAAACAAACAAAAAAGAAACAAAAAAACACTTAGAAAAGTCTTTGCTCATAAACATGGCTACCTGAGCTCCATCCCCAAAACCCACATAAAATCAGCCCTGCACTTTCATTCCAGCATGAGAGAGACAGAAACAGAGAGAGAGAGAGAGACAGAGACAGAGACAGAGACAGAGACAGAGAGAAAGAAAGAGGAAGAGTGAGAGAGGAAGGTAAAAGAGAGAGAGAGGAAGACAGAGAGGGAGAGAGAGAGAGAGGAAGAGAGGAAAGTGGAAGAGAGAGGAAGATAGAGAGTGAGAGAGAGAGAGGAAGAGAGAGAGGAAGGTGGAAGAGAGGAAGACAGAGAGAGAGAGAGAGAGAGGAAGATGGAAGAGAGAGAAAGAGGGAGAGAGGAAGAGAGAGATGAAGATGGAAGAGAGAGAAAGAGGAGAGAGAGAGAGAGAGAGAGAGAGAGAGAGAGAGAGAGAGAGAGAGAGAGAGAGAGAGGATTATTTTTTGTAGTCATCCAGTGAACTCTGACACTATGTTGGGTAACTGAACTTGGTGCTTTGTCTATTATCATTCCTGAAATGCTGGATGGATTCTAGAAATACCTTCAGTTTTAAATTGCAAGCCAAGTGATGAAATATGATTCCACCTCACCGAATTCTGTCTGGAACCTGAACCATTTCTCAGTCCAGTGTATCCAGGCTGCATATGCTACCCCTTCCCCATCAGTCACTCAGTAGCCGCCATCACAACAAACGCTGCATGTCAAGTAACCTTAGTACTCTTGGTACCAAAGAACGAGCAATTATACGTGTCCTTTCGGTCCAAATGTGTGTGCATGGCCAGGAGGTACCTCATGGAGACTCAGAATGTTCCTAGGTAAAAAGGGGGTGTTGGGAGATGAGGCTGGGTTTCCATGGCTGGATCACATTCAGCACTGACTTAGGTTAAAACAGGCCGGTAGTCCCCATTTCCAGCTGCTTCTTGAGAAAACTCACAACACATGTAATCACATCCCAAGGGCAGGGCTACACGTGACTGAATGGTTTATAGGCACAAAACCTATGTTTCGATGGCAAACACATTTCCCCTCTTCTTCTTTTTCCTGGAGACACCTGCTGGCTTAGAACAGTGGCACCCAGGTATAGCCTCCGCTCTGCTCTAGCAAAGCCAAGTCAACAACTCTGGGCTCGTTCCCACAAGGCAGTCTCTGAAAACGTGGGAACCACCTCTGTCGGTTATTAATTCATTGAAGAGATGTGATTTCTCAGTTCTAGTATTTGGTTTTCTCAGGGGGTCATCATGCTGGGAGTCAGGAGTGTGGTGCTAAACGTAAGCAATGGTACTCTGGCTGCAGAGACAAGGCCAGCTCCAGCCAGCCCCTGGCAACTGCTCACACCTTTCCTTAGGAGAGCCAGCTTGAGAAGAGTGGCTTTCTCCTGTAAGCTGGCCCAAGGTGTGAGACAGGCTGGGTCTCGGTGTTGCAGTGCAGGTCTCTGGTGTGTGCATTGCCAGGCTCCTTCCCAGTCTCCAGTCTGCACGGTAGCCTGGGGGAGATGCATGTGTCCTATTCTGTGACTTGAGGGAGTGAAGTCCCACAGTAGAGGAGCCCTCGCTGCACTGAGCATCAGATCCTGTGGGTATGGCCAAAGTGCCACACAAAGCTCCGCCCAGAGCACCGCAGAGGGGTTCTTCCCAAATCCTGGCATTATTTTAAAAAATGTTTATAAAGGCAGCATTTCATCATACAGCCCCAGCTGTCCTGGAACTCTCTATGTACAATAGAAACTGATCTTGAACTCACAGAGATCCACCTTTCTCTGCCTCTCCACTGCAGATAAGATGAATCTCCCTTAAGTTTCACACAGGCAGGACACAGCTGGGGAAGAACACAGCCAGAGAGAAGCAGGCTCTAGAAGTCCGCACACCCCCACACCTTCTGCGTGGTTCTCAGGTGATCCAGGTGAGACAAAGCTGGCCCTGTCCAGACTCTAAGTTCCAGGGTCCAACAGTGGATCTGGCTTCTGCAGCCTCCCAGCACCCTGCTGGCAGAGTACACCAAGCCAGAAATAGCGCCCGGATGCAGGATGCAGGACGTGTCCTCGTCACTTGCCTGAGGCGATTGTGAAATGTGAGCTCTCAGCTTAGCATCCTGGTACTCAGCAGCAGAGCACCCTGCTTTCCTGGCTCTTCACATCCCACCAGAGAATCCAAACAATCTCGCCCTGCCTTCCAAGATGGTTTCTCAAGTCTTCTGAATGCTGCCCTGTTTCCAGCTTCCCTGGCACTCCACGACTGTCCGCCTAGCATTTGCCAACCGTTAGGCTAGATGCTTTCCCGGTATATGCATAGCTAAGGCCTTTGACTTCTGAACCCCCCACCACAGCCCAGGAGGTTTAATGGGGGGGGGTGAGGACAGGTGAGGGACGGGAGTGAAGACACGAAAGGGAAAAGGGGGCGAGTTATGGTGTTCCCCGTTTTTAAGGGGGGGATCCAGGTGCGTATGGGAAATTGTCCTGCACATACGTGGCTTTCGTTAAATTGGGATTTGTAGTCCAATGGGATGCTGTGTCCTCTACTGCTTCTGGGAATTGGAGTTCAATGATCCTTCTGTGCATGTGCAGCCTTGTCTCCGAAAGGAACAGCAGCATATATTCACAGTTCTCAGTAAATATGATTTGGGGAGCACTCATGTCCTGAGCCCTGTGCTGTGATAGCAGTAAGGAGATAAATAAGACAAAGCCTTTTGGCCAAATACATACGTACACACACTAATTATCATGGTCCACAATGGTTCCTCTATTGACACTTCTGTTTCTCAGCCTAATGGTTTATGTATTTAACAGTAATTATCAGAGCTGGTTGGCCACTGACTAGCTTCTTTAGCCTCGGGCCAATGGCATCACCTTCTGAGACACTGTTTGCTCCTCTGCGAAGTGGGATGTGGTAGAGAAAGGGATCTGGCTATGTGCATAAGATGCTCCGTGGTGCCGATGGCACGCATCGTAGGTCTTCAATAGTTAGCAGTTGGTAGAAGCCTCTAGAAAGCACTCCCTTCCCCGAGAAAAGGAAATGTATATCATGTGTACTACAGCCTCCTTATCCCACACCAGTGACAGACATCACCAATGGAACTTAGATACAGCCCCAGAAGCTACCTACCGCAGCACAGTGCTTCTGGCAGACATTATTAGTTGATTGTAGCTGCTAAGCATCTGCAGAGTTCTACTGCTCTGTTGTTAGCCACAGTAACATGGTTCGGCAGCCCGGCTTTCTCTCTAAGGGACATCTCATTCCTCTCAGAGCGCTCACCTTGGGGGTTGAGATAACTGTTCCAGCTGCTGAGTTATGTGAGCCGTAGGCTCAGGGGCATGCATTAAATGCCATTCAATGTAGGTACCAAACAATGTGCTCCAACAGCACCTTGCATCCGTTCTCCTGACCCGCTGATTAACTTGGAGACACCACCCTTTATCTTCAGTTAACTGTCCTCTCTCGAGAGACAGTGAGTCTCAGAGGGCCTGCTCAGGGGTCACGCATATGCAGTGGGGTAATACTCTGAGCTATCAGCCTTGGTGGACTTTCTCGTCTCTGTTTCCCCTACCGTCAGTCCAGGGCTCTACCGTCTCTGCCCAAGGAGGCTGTGCCAAGGCTATAGACAGGAAGGATGTAAGCATGTCTCAGATTTTGCTTTTCTGCAGCCCTTCCTTGGGGAAGGCAACTTAAAGAGAGGCTCAAAGAAACCCAAAAGAAGAAAGATTCCCCTGAACAAAGAGATTGCTTCTGGGGGAGGGGTGGTGGGAACCAGTCAGGTGCCACATGGGCAGGGATGATGGACATCACCATGGTAACATGTTTCAACTGATAACCAAAGGCTAGAGCTCTACCAGGCTTGGCAACCTTCGGCAAATACAATACCCTCTCTGAACTTGTCTTCACTTGCAATATGAAGACTGTTTTCAGTGATGTCGAGTGTGAGTGTAAGCAAGGGGAAGTGAGTGGTAAACCCTGGTGCTTATGAAATGTTTACCTGCTCTACTGTCTGCGCCATATGTGCCTCCCTGGGATGCCATTTTGAAGTTTAGCTCTGGTCAAGAACACTTGTGAGGGTCTAGAGATAATTGAGCCATGATGAGAATTTGCTGCTCTTGCCACAAACCCGGTCAGCTTCCAGCACCTACATGGCACCTCACAATGGTTATGGCTCCAGGTGCAGGGAATCTGATGCCCTCTTCTGACCTCCATGAGCACCAGGTATTCACATGGCATACATATGCAGGTAAAACACTTGTACATATAAAACAAGAACAAATAAGTCTTTATATGAATAATAGCTAACACCTGCTGTCTCCTGTCCCCGAAGACTTATCCCATTTTATAGTGTGAGCATGGAGCTTGGAGGAGGTAAGCAACTTAGTGAAGGCCACACCTTGCAGGGATCAGCTTAAAGATTGTAGTCTGGGTGAGAGTGTGATCCCTGAGTATCATCTTCAAGGTCCCCAAGGCTCCGTGGGCCTCTTTCTAGAACAGGGCTGTCTGGTCCTCCTTATGGGTGATTGCCCAGTGCAGGAGGGACCATCAAGATCCTGCTGCCACTTACCCAGCCCCACAAGGTGAGCCTCAACTCAAGACAGGCCCTTCCTCTTTCCCCTGAGCCCTGGAGAGTCACTCAGAAGCATGGTGGCAGGACAGGGGAACCTTGACGGTGACACTTGGGGCCCCAAACCTTCACCTTAACTGCAGTTCTCATGTTGACCCCTGCAAGGCCATGGCCTTTACCGAGTTGCTTAAATCCTCCACATTCTATAAAATTGGGATGCTGATGCAGGGAATTGGGGCAGTAAATTACCTAAAGCAGAGACTGCTTTATGCATGGGAGAGGCCCACAGATGCACTGTGTAACTGCTGATTTGTGTGACCTTGCCCAAGTCACCTTGCTGCAGGTTGTGGCCTTGGTTCTGTTTGTGACAGTGGTAATTTCATTCTGTTTTCTGATTGCTAATTATTTATAAATAATAATAAATATAAATAAATAAATAATATAAGCTTCAGGATGGAGGCATTCTACTAATTGTTAGGCTTTGTGCGTGATAGAAGATCAATGCCGGGTGAAGGCACAGGCAAGCAACCAAAAGGCAAATGTGAAATCCCTTGACACGGGTTTAAGGAAAGGACCATGGGAAGTGTTGTGATTTTTCTTCTGACAGGAATGAAATACATATAGACATGAAAATCTCCAGAGCAAAAATAAATCCGAGCAGAAAGAAAACCTGAGGCCTCTGTGTTTTGGCTTCTGTTTAGGTTTTGAGATAGGGTCAACTATCCCTATCTCAGTGTGCCCAGGCTGTACTTGAACTCCCAAATCTCCTCCTTTAGGCTCCCAAGTGCTAAGATTACAGGTACTCTCCACTATGCCTGGATGTTAAGTTTTCAGGAAGCGATCAGGATTAGAAGATCAAAGCAAGTATTCTGAACTGCCCGTCAGTTTTTATCATTAATTAAATAGACAAGTAGATCTCAATAAATATTGGTTGGATAGGAACAAGGATAGGTGGGCAGGTGGTGAAGGACTGAGTATTTAGATGTGTGCATGGGTGTGTGCATGAGTGAATGGATGGGGGAATAGTTGGGTGGATGGATGAATGAATGAATGAATGGTGCTTGAATGAACGAATGGGCGGGTAGGGGATGAGTAAGTAAAAAGATGGCTGGATGTGCATGTGTATGAGTGAGTGGATGGGTAGATGAATAGTTGGGTGGATGAATGGATGGATAGGTTGATGAATGGATTAGTGGGTTGGTGGGTGAATGGATGGAGAGATAGATGGGTGTATGTATATATGTATGTGTGTATGGGTGGGTGGTTGGGTGAATGGATGAGTGGGTGGGTGGATGGATGTGTGCATGAGTGGGTGGATAGATGGATGCAGGGATGGTACACGGAGGAGTAGATGGATGGGAGGATAGAAGGGTGTGTGAAGATATGGTTGGGTGAATGGATAGAAAACAGATGGTCTGAAAACAGATGAATGCCTGGAGAATGAATGTGTCTATGTATTGGATGGATGAATGAATGAATGAATGAATGAATGAATGAATGAATGGCTAAACGGATAAAGGGTAGATGGGTGGGAGGACAGAATGGTGGGTGGATAACTAGATGGTGGATAATAATCAATGCATATAAGATGTATTATTGAAGAAGGTACAAGAAGTGAATGCAGGGCTGGGTTCAGTTCTCAGCAATGATGAGGAACCGTGCAGGTAAAACATGACCATAACTGCCCAATGCCTGTGCCTAGGTGAACTGACCTGGGGTAGATGGTCCCTAAGTGAGTTAGCCTGGGGTAGGTGGTCCTAGTCAAAACTTACTTTCCTTGTCTCTATTTCCTGAGGAAACGGTGACATTAACATAAGCATCAAACTGACGAGTCCCCAAATAGAAGCACCAGGTGATGCCAACGAATGGATACCCTGAGCCATGTTCTTTCCCGTGCTCCACCGCGGCACCAAGATGGACCAGGATGGAGCCATATAGTGGGTAAGAAAGAAGCTTATCAAGAGTTTCCATGTTTCCATATGGTGCTCCGATTTCCTTCCTAGGTCTGATAAGCAGAACAGGTATTCCAGACTGTGTAAGATTCGAACCCTAGTTCTCACGTTACCTGGTGTAGACTGAGGCCACCTGCCTTCCTCCCTGATCTTCTCATCTACAAAATGTCACAGTATCTAGCTACTTCAAAGGGTGACTGTCTGCAGATAAAGTATTTTTCTCGGGATTGGGCAAACACCAAGCACTCAAAAACTATTATCAGTAGTTATAATTATGTCCCTTGATGGATTCCTGTGTACTGTGTGACTTGGGCAATGCCCAGGACTGTCTTCCTCCACCTGCATAGTCAAACATAGACCTCTCCAGTTCTCAGGCTAAAGTTTTACCCCGGTCAGGGGTAAAAACCTCCTGTGTCCTATATGTTGCTCTACTCTGTGCTAAATTCTCTTTGGACGTGAACCTGAGTGGCTGGGGGCAGCCATGTCTGAAATTCAGGTCCCATCAAAAATCAATAGCCATCCCATTCCTGTATTACAGGCCAGACTGCTTGGCATAGGGATAGCGAAGGACACGCTTGTGGCCACACAGGTTTAACCAGAGCCCTCCCAACTGCACAGGCCCCTCCCCAGGCACTCAATGCGCATTGGCTTGGTGAATGAGAGCTCACGCTTTCTTATGGTGGGGTGGGCAGAGGGCTGGGGACACAGAGCGTAAAATATGGGGAGCTATAGCAGGTGGCTCTTTGGACCTAAGTGTGGGTGACAAATATCAGCTATCTTTAGTAGTAAGTCACCTGAGCCATAGCTGGGATCTCCATAACACTTGGTTCATCCTGAGACCCCAAGAAAACATCAGACACCTCCATCATCACTGGGACCCTAGTCTCAGCTCCTGAACTAAAACCACTGCAGGAGGATTGGTGAAATGATTTATTACATGCCGGCCCTCTCTGGAGGATGAGCAGATGCTCTAATGTTTACAGGGCAGCTCTGGCATACAGCCCATTCAGTAGCTAAAGGCGTAGACCCAAGAGTCATTTCTGCCCTGACTCTTGGGTCTACACTAGCAGTATACCCCTAGGGTCCAGGGACTTTGTAACTCAGAGGGATGGGAAAAAAAACAATTAGGAACAAAAGATCTGGTGTCTATGTCTATGCCAGATCATTTTAAGACCTCAGTTTCTCTCCCATGAAATGGGCATGAGATTGCGATTTACTGCTGCAAAGACTGAGTGACACCCACAGCGACAGCCTGCCTGACAGCAGGGTGAGGCTCTGCCTTGCTTCGTGGTCTAACTTCAGGCATATCGTTCCACAGCTCTGAGCTTCACTTGTCTGTATTCGTAAAAGGGGAATCAATCAACATGTTTCCCTCTATCCCCGGGGACCACTGAGCTCTGTGGTGTCTTGGGACCGGTGTCAAGTGGCATGTCTGTCAGCGGTGGCTCTTCGCTCTCCTTTCTGGTGTGTTCCGAAAAGCCATGCTTGTTCTGTGTCTCGGTCTTCCTGTCCCTAAATGACCGAGGCTGTGTTCCTGCAGTGTGCCCTCTGGGCTGCCCTCTCAGCTGACTCTGGACGGATCCGGGTGACAGTGGTGCAGGAAGGATGGGGGAAAGTGCTAGGATGGTAATGGCCTCTCGTTTCTGCTCCAGATGCCCTGTTACATGGCTCCAGCCCACACAGCGCCAGCGCTCAGAAACCCGCCACATCTCTGGACCTGGCACCTGGCTGTAGGAGGGAGGCCGGGACAAGGGAACTGGACGAACAAAAGCCCATTGTCTTCTGCTTCTGGAAGCTCTGAAACTTGATGCCCCAAACTACAGCCTAGCTGCTCACCTGCTCTGCTAGGCACAGTCTGGGGGCAGATGGGCATCTTACCAGGATATCAGGCAAGTCAGTGGGCAGCATATGCCACAGGAGACCCTGAAGGGGCAGGAAGGGGGCTGAGGTGGCAATAGAGAGCTGGTGTTTGGTCAACTGACTGCAGTAGAGATGCTTGTTCAAACCAGAGACCCTGGCATTAGACCCAGAACTCACAGAACCTGTTTGTTTGAGACAGAATCTCACTATGTCACTTAGACTTACCCAGGGCTCACTATGTAGATGACAGTTGTCTCAAACTCATAGAAACACACCTGTCTCTGCCTTCCCAGTGCTGGGATTAATGGCACGGGGCACTACACCCCATTTTCTTCTTTGAAAGGTTTTTATCTTTAATTATGTGCATGTTTGTGTGGTGGGGCTATGCACTTGTGGGTGTGCAATGCCTGTGGAGGCCAGAAGAGGGCGCCAAGGCTCCTGAAGCTGGAGCTACGTGAGGTTGTGAGACGCCCAAAGTAGATGCTGGGAATGGAACGCGGGTCTTCTAAAAAAGCAATACACACTCTTAGCTGCTAAGCCATTTCCCTAGCTCGGAGTTTTGTTTTTTTCCTCCCCCTTTCTCATGGCATATCTCTCTCAGCAGGAAATAACAAAATATCACTATGCACTGTATTTATAAATTACATATGCATTCTGCAGCTAAGTCCATTCAAAATCATCCTCAGCCTGTAACTGAGGATGACGATGGCCCCCTAGCTCTTTAGTACCACCGTTGTGGTACTGCCTTCTCTGTACTTCTGTTTCCTCGTCTGCGCTTTCGGTGGTGTTATCCTTGCTCATTCCTCGTACGTTTAATTCCTGTAATAAATTCTAGGATCCCACAAAGACTGGGAAAGATGTCGTGCCTGGCCTTTGTGGTTCAAATTGTTCTCCTCTGAATCCCATAGAGGAACCTTGCCCCTTCTGAATATTGGGGATTGTGCTGATCAGCTTGGTGTCTTTGCAACAAACACACGAGTTAATTAAACTCACCCAAGGGCTCACAGTTTTCTCTTTTTACCATGTGGATCCCAGGGATTGAACTCAGGCCGTCGGCCTTGGCTGAAAGTGTCTCTACCCTCTAAGCCATCTCACTGGCCGCGCCTCTCTTCCCACAGCCCTTCAGCTGTCATTCAGACTTCCAGCTGTCTAGCTAAGTTTAAGCTTTAATGAAGTCCGTGAACAGGGACCCATTGGTGGGTGTTGCTGTTCTGTGAAACTGCCGGCAGGATCTGAGCTCCGAGAACCCACCAACTAAGGGATTCCCTGCCTGCGACACATTGTGTCCAGAGGCTCTTACTACTTGCTGTGAGCAGACACCTGTGGGCATGAATTACTTAATAACTGCTTCTGACTTCAGCACATCCCAGTAGTTGCTTTGGCTTTGTTTCTATGACATCCCAATTTGAAATTTTTGTTTAATGGAATTCCACATAGAATAGAGGCTATTGCGTGTGAAAACTCCCCCTGCAATATTTCAAGGTGAAGAAGAAGGAGAGAGAGAGAGAGAGAGAGAGAGAGAGAGAGAGAGAGAGAGAGAGAGAGAGAGAGAGCCCAAAGACTGCTTCTAACTGCAAAGAGCAACCCAGTGTTTACACACCAGGCTATGAGAGACAGATGAGACATCATGGGAACAAAATTTACCACTGTGAGACTATGAGAGTCAGGCCAAAAAAGCATCCTTCTTAGTGTCCTGACATAGTCAGAGAGCCTGGAAATGTCCCTGCTTCACTTTAAGACAGGAAGGAGCTGCACTGTTCAGAGTCACCCCTGGCTGCATTGGAGTTGGGACTGGAGCTATTTGGGATGGGGACCTGGGCTGCCAGGACTGACATCTCCCTGGATGTGGGAGATTAGGAACTGAGAGCCTAGGGACAGTTTACCAGGTTCCCAAGATTCCCTTGATCTAACTCCTGTTGGGAGTCTTGGGAGGCATCTTCTATAGCTGGGACCTTCTTCTCTTCCTCTATTGCTCTTCAAATGTCCTAGGCAGCTTCCACCGCAGGACCTGTCCGTGGCTGTTCCCTCTAACTCAAATACTTTGTCCCCAGCTGTCTTCACGGTCTGCTCCTTCTCAACGGATTCTCAACAAAGAGGCTCCTCCCCTCACCCTACACCCTTTCTTCTCTTTCTTACAGGGCTGACAGTCACCTGACCATGAATTTGTTTATTGATTTGGTGCTCATTCCCTGTCTTTTTTTTCTTCCAAAAGAGCAGGCACTTGTGTTGCTCGGTTGCCACTGTACTTACTGTGCAGTATCTCAGTAAAGCTGTTGAAGGCGCGAATGAGAGAGAATACAACTCAATGCCACAGCCAAATGCCGCTGATTTTGCTTTGCGGATTCCTTCCCCTGTTGGCAGTGCCACCTTCGATGTCTGTGGACTCTCTGCCATCCCCCCTCCATCATCACTGGTTGTCTGAATAACACAGAATGCATTTGTATTAGCTATCTAGACCATGAAAGACAAGAAAGCTAATGGCCCGTACCAGAGACAGTGCCCTTGAGCCAGCGGCAGGGGGGTTGGGAATTTTGTATTACAGGGACTGTTTCTTTTCGGTGCCCCCCACAGGTGATGCCATGCCCCCCACGGGTGATGCTGTGCTCCCCACAGGAGACACACACTCTAGATGGTTTTGCCAGCTATTACTCTTAAAAGAAAAAAAAAGGCCTTTGAGACTCTCCTGAGCACAAAGACCCCATTCCTTCCCCCTCATCATGTCTCACTGGTAGATTAAATTAATGAGAAAATAAAGTCATATCCGTTTCACAAGTCAGATACCTAAGGAGAGCTGTGGACATGCACTGTGCTGGGATCTCCCCCTCCTCTGTTGGAACCATATTCCTGTACTTCATGTCCCATCGGAGCACATAAGCCCAACCACCTGGAGTCGCAGGTTTGTGTCTCCCTTTCCGGAAACATGATACCCTTAAAGAGAGAGGCCACATTTTATTCAGTTTTTCCTCCATGATGGGCCCAGCTTGAAGGAATAATAAAAGCTGTGATTTATTATTGATAACAAGCACTAACACAGAGTAAGTCCTTACCTCTTGCCAGGCAGTGCTATCTATAAATGAACTCATCCGGTCTCCTCAATGGTTCTTTGAAGTGGTTGCTATTATTAGCCCATTTTATGGATGAGGAAATCAAGACTGAGGTCGAGTCATTTACCGGAATTCTCCTTGCCAGCAAGTGCATGTGGGCAGAAAGGAGAGCCACTGGTTGGGCTTCTTTACCTGGCAGGTTCTGCACATGGCTCCGCAGAGCTCAGCCCCTCTGGAGAACTGAAAAGCCATGTGCAGAACTGAACGGAGGGGCTCGATGGAGCCGTGTCAGGTCTGATGCACACACTTGTCATCCCAGTGCTATGGAAGCAGGGACAGGCAACTCTGCGGGCACACTGGCTAGCCCCCACCTGATGGGGCAAGGTCCAGACGGGGAAGACTTGGTTACAAAATAAAATAAAGGAAGGAAGGAAGGAAGGAAGGAAGGAAGGAAGGAAGGAAGGAAGGAAGGAAGGGTGAAAGGCAAGGCAAACAGTAGACAGTGCCTAAATATTAATACCCAGCATTGTCCTCTGGCTTCTATGTGCGCATACATATACACGTGTGTGCAC
Organism: Microtus pennsylvanicus; assembly: GCF_037038515.1. Lineage (NCBI taxonomy): Eukaryota > Metazoa > Chordata > Mammalia > Rodentia > Cricetidae > Microtus > Microtus pennsylvanicus. The sequence continues at coordinate 118,742,194 of NC_134579.1, forward strand.
ACACCTGAACACACATGCATACACATACATGCATAAACACACACACACGGACACAACCACAGCCACAGCCGCACGCACAAATACACAGACCAGACACAGCCAAACACACACACAGGGTGGGGACAGGCACAGGCAGGCACTTGCTCGCACACACGTGCACACACGCACTTGTGCGCACGCACACAGCCCCCCAGAGTATTGACATAAAGGAGAGCAATGTCAGGGAGTCCGAGCACCCCATTAACATCCTCTCATGCCTCAGCAGAGTCTTCGGAACAAAGTCACTGAAGAACTCTTCCTAAGTCCCAGCCAATTCTGCCTTGCAGGAAGACGGATCCAGCTTCCCAGAAAGTAGAGACAAGCTTTTAATTTATTGTGATTTTGTACCACACCTGATGTATCTGTGGAGCCTAAGGTCCACGAAGGGGGCCTCTTTTCTTCTTACGGAAATTAGGGTTTGGGGAATGCTGGAGACCCACAAGGCTGATGGCATCCAATCTAAACTGCTGACCTCTACTGGACAGCATGCCTACTCTTTGTGCTGGACAGACATCTTTATCTGGGGAGCCTCACCCTGACACCAGGGAGAGTTTGTTTGCAGCCTGTGTCCTTCAATGGCATGGATTAGAACCCTCAGAGTGTCAGATCGAGGTGGGGCTGGGAGAGAGTGCGGCTTCCCCCAGGTTGGAGCCTTGCATATGTCAATCAACCCACCCAACACCCCTCGACCTTCTCCACCCCATGCTTCTTTAAAGCTAGCACATTTGCCAAGCAGACACAGAAGAACGTCACAAAGGGTCTCTCCATCACTAACCCCTGTGTGCCGTTCAACACATTTCAGTCTTTCAGACGGGGAAACGTTTGACCCCAGCGATATCACTCCCTTCCCCCAGAGGAGCCTGTGTTCATGGCCAGGGCAAGCATTTTCTGTGACCCTCAGACCACTGGCTCTTAACCACTGTTGTCAGAAAAGCATCATCCAAATGCCCCTCACACCGATCCCACGTGGAGTCAGCACAAATGTGTTAACCGATTGCTTGGCACCAAGAGGAGTCTCAAATTAAATGGTTCAAAGGCATTTGTTTCCTCCTTTACAGTTTGGCCATCTTTCCCCTCGTGCAGTAAAACCTCCAACAGTTTGGAATTTATGAGCCTTTGGACAAGGACTGGGCTCCAGTCTGGAGTATTCTGCATGAAAAGGATTTTTTGAAGAAAATTAATAGCTTGCCAAACAAATAGCAAAGGGAATGCACGCTCTGTTTAAGGGGGGCTCCTGCTCTAGCCCTTAACAAACACTCACACATCCGCAAACAATTCATATGCTAATTCCTAATGATTTTTACATGTTCATTAAGTCCCCAGCTACGGCTATTTATCGATATGATTATTATGGTTCGAGCTGCTTTAAAAGCTAGGTTTTCGCTGATCAGGAACTTTTTAGATACAAACTTTCCGAGGCTGAGCTAGATTAACAGAGGAATTAAGGGAACGTGACTCTCCTTTAAGGGGGTAAGAGAGGGGTCTCGTGTATGTCCTTGATCTCACTGATTCCTGGGGAGGGGTGTTCCTGCCAGGTACTGTCAGGTGAGCTATGACTGTGCTGAGCCTTGCTCTGGGTTTCTTAGGATCATCGGTGTTAGAATTCCATCCTAAACAGCTGTTCTCATTCCTGCCTCCCTCTCTTTCTCCTGCTCTCCTCCTCCCTTCCCCCCTCTTCCTTTCCCTCTCTTCTACACAGCTTCAGATGTCAACTTGACACATCCCAGAGCCACCTAGAAAGAGGTGACCTCAGTTCAGGAACTACCTCCATCAGACTGGCCTGTAGGCAAGACCTCTGGGGGCATTTTCTTGATGAATGATTGCTAAGGAAGGGCCCAGACCACTATGGGTGGTGCCATCTCTGGGCAGATGATCTTGGGCTGTATAAGAAAGCAAGCTGAGCAAGTTAGGAGGAGCAAGTCAGTGAGGAGCACTCCTCCATGGCCTCTGCATCAGCTCCTGTCTCCAGGATCCTGCACTGAGTTCCTGTCCTGACTTCCCTCCGTGATGGAGTGTGACTTGGGAGTGTAAGTAAAAACACACCCTTTCCTCCAGTGTCACATATGGTCAGTGTTTTTATAACAGCAACAGAGGATCAAACTAGAGCGTCCCTTTCCTCTTTTACCCTCTTGGTTTCTTTTGCTTTTCTTTCCTTCCTCCCCATCCCCTCTTTCAGGGTCTTCCCATGCCATGCAGGTTGATGGTGAACTCACAATCAGCCTGCTTCAGTGACCTGAGTCCAAAGGCTATTCTATAAGGTGTTTATGGATCAGTTCAGAATCCAGATTTCACTGTGCCCCACCCCCAACTCTACAACCAGAGAAGAAAAGAGTTATCTTCCATGCTGGTTAATCTCAGTTGTCAATTATATGAGAGCTAGAATCACCGGGATGGAGGTGGGGCCCCTGGACAAGTTCATGGGAAACAATATTGATTAGGATCACGGAAGTGGGAAAACCACCACTATGGGTGACACCATTCCCTAGGTTGGGGAGGCAGAAGGAAATGGCTGAACCTGAGTGTTATCACTTTGTTCCTGGCTACGGATCCCATGTGATCAGTGGCCCAAAGCTCCCACTGGTTGAATTCCTCACCATGTTGTTCTATACCCCTGAACTATGAGCTGACATCAACTCTTTGCCCCATAAGTTGCTTTGGGGGGTATTTAATCACAGGGAGAAAAATCAAGCCACTCACATGGCAGGGGAACTATGGGTCAGCCCTCTTGGCCTCTGTGTATTAATCTCATCTCAATTGTGTAGCCCGTCCAGAGCAGAACTTTCAAATGTCAATGTTTAGCATTAGTTGAGGGAGAGATGAAACAGATCGGGAGACTGTGCTTCCTTTTAGCCACTCTGAGCTGCCTTACAGGACAAAGGTCTACTGAGCAAACACTCTAAGCCACACACATGGCAGAGTTTCACCTGGCTCAGTCCTCATGGAGGCTGAGGTAGTGATAGGTACAGATTCTGTTTTCAAACTGACAAACGTGTTCGGTGAGGTAAAGGTTCTGGTTCAGAAAACAAACAATCCAGGACAGGACCCCAGGTTCTCTGACGTTCACATCAGCACGAAATCGACCACTGTGGTATCTGGCGTCTCACTGGGCTCTGTCATCCTAACATCTGAGTCAGACATCTGCCTGAAACTTGATGCAAGAGAAAACTCTTGCCTCATCAAGAATGCCTCACACAGGGAGGGTGGGGGAGAAGGGAGGGGCCGAGGAGTGGGTCTGCTTAGAAGGCAATTGCCCATCATAGCATGTTGCTGTGGAATCAACAACTTAAAATGCATACCCTAGTACTGGTATTAAATTATCTTCAGCCATAGACTTACGATATCCTGGAGAGGCTCATCCAGAGGAGGGACCCTCATTTATAATCAAATATTAAGTGTGCAACCTACAGGATTGGCTGATTGGCTGGTGGTTCACTCATACCTCCCCCATCTTCCCAGAGTCATGGATTGTGCCAATCCTCTGACTGAGCTGGGCTTGGCTCAACCAACTAAACATTTCTGATGAGAACAAGTCGGCAGCTTGTCTCAGAAAGAGTCGCCAGGGCTCCGCGGAAGCTATACAGCATCTCTCTCCTTTTTCTTTCCCGGAGCTCGGCTTTGGAAGCATGACATTTCTACCTCTAGTGATACAGAATGCTGGAAGGGAGCGAGAACTGACCGTCGCTGCTGTATGCTGCTGATATGGTGAGCGTGGGAATGAATCGGTCTTACAGTTAGTCTGTTGGGACAAGACTAAGCCAGGCCTTTCTGGGGACTCGGATATAAATGTTCCTTGCAATCTCTACCCGGGATTAGATATCACATCTACAGACCAGAATGTGTTCTACAGAGAGGAGCCGCCAATCATAGAGGCATTCTTGTATAATATCAATCAAGAGCTTATAGAACTCTGACATAAACTTCAAGGGTGTTGACCAGGGAGGTAGAAACCCAGGACATTAAAACACATCAAGGGTGAGAAAATACTGAGGGTGTACGGAACTCTTGCAAAAGTCACACCAGTGAAATTAGAATAAAAGCTGTAGGGCTAGGGTGTCTCTCAGTCAATTCATAGGATCAAAACCTTTTGGCAAGAAAATGGTATGTAGGTAGAATCAGACAGACAGTCAGACAATGGACAGAAAGGCAGAACCATGTGTGATAATAGTAGGGACCACTTTCCTAAATTAAAACAGCGTTGAGAACCTGCTTTCCTCCCCAGGGAAGCACTAAAATAGGCAGAAGACTGTGGACCAAATACTTCTGTCACCAGACAAATTCTCCCTGGTTCCTCCAGCAAGGCCATTTTCTCTGACCAGTGCGGCACTGATGTGCCGGGAGTGGAAGTGAGAAGGTGAAGCCGGTGACAGAAGACCAAGAAGATAAAAGCGCTGACGTCAAACTCTCTACAAAGAACCTCCAAACAAGCAGACGCACACCAGCTTTAATGACATTTGATGTCACCCCCCACCTCTCTAGCCCCCTCAGGGGGCTTCCCCCCCTCTCCTGAGCATAAGTTCGCCTCTGCTCAAGGCTCTACATTCTGCTGGTCCTTCCTGCTTCCTGTCCACACATTCCCTACACAGGATGCTCTGTTGGTCTAAAGACCTGTCTGAGCTTCAGTTGGAACAAAGAAAAGTTCCTGGGTGTGGGTTTGCTCCTTTCAGATATTTTTCTCCAATCAACCTTCATCGATCCCACACTTGCTGGAAAGTTCAGACTTAGTTGCTGCTAGGCCAGGCATTCTGTCAGGGCCTCTTTCCCAGACATGTTTTCAATCTATTCCCTAATGCAGCCTGCCAGTATTAATCAATCCCGTGAGTGGTCCCCCAGATCCGCTTCTTCCTTTTACTCTCAGAACCGCTCAGCCAGTAGCACCAAGAGATGAGTTTTCATACAGGCTTGATTTTCCCTGACAGAGGGCATAGCCTGCATCTCAAGCTCCTCTAAATCTAACGATCTGAGAAAACATCGGGTTTTTCTCTGCCATGGAAGGCTTCTGTGTGCCCCCCCCCCGCCCCACACCTCCTCTTTACCCTGCATCCTGTTCTCCTTTTCTTCTGCCTTTTATTTCTTTCCTTATTCTCTCCTCTGGTCATTTTTTTTAAACCTCCACTCTAGAACCACAACTCATTCCAAAGTTCGAAGCCACCAGATTCTTTAAAAAATAAAATAAAATAAAACTTCCACGATTACCTTCATGCTGACTTTGAGCTCAGAGACTTGGTTTTGAATGCTGGAGGGGAAAAAAAAATTCAGCCCCAGCAGCAGCCTCAGCTAAGCACGGAGGAGGGTGCTGTCTGGAGTGTATTTGAAGAACAGCATATGGACTTTTGTCAAAACCTCAGAGCCCACTAGTTTCTGAGCTTGAGTTAGAATACCCTCTCTGAACACTGTCAGAGCTGAGTTCATGCTTTGGACAGTATCCCCCCAACACCTCAGATCCACCACTCTCTTGCCCCCCTGACCAATAAGCTTGGCAATAGCTGAAAAAGTTTTCAGGGAAGTGCATACCCAAGTCACACCGCCCACCCTAAGAAAGCAAAGGGGTTTTGCATAGGAGGTGTGGAGTCTGTGGGAGTGTTGTTCCCCGCCAAAGAATTCCTGTCCCTTTTCAACAGCCTCCTCCCTACCCAGGCGAATATTTCCCTTGTTCCAGCGTGAGATACCGAGTATGACCGACATAGTCCAGGCACCCTGACCGAGCTGCCTAAGTCCACCTGTCAAGATTCTGGGGCGCAGGCAAGAAACGGGGGGAACTTTCCAGTGTCCCCAACTCACGAACGAGGTCATTACCTTGGCAGTGGCTTACGGGCTGTGATACTGGCAACGATGATGCTCTCGGGACGCGGAGTGGCCACTGCTTTGAAGGTCCCTTTCCAGAACTTCTCAAACAGCTGTTTCTCGCCCTGCTGCAGGCTCGTCATCCTGAAAACCCAAGGAGTCCGGACGTTCGGGGCGCTGTCCGAAGTGCTGAAATGTGGATTCCAAACCCGATGACACGCCCTTGGTTCCGGGGCGCTGTCCGCGTGAAAGCCCCAAGGGGTGGGGTGGGGGAGAGATCAGAGTTCTGGGAGGGGGATGGGATTGAATGGGACGACTCAGCCTGGCAGGCAGCGGAGATTGAAGGTGGTCCCCCGGCTGGGTTCACCTCCCGCCTTGGCTCTGAACTGCGCTGGGAACCGGCTGAGCTCGGCGTCCTCAGCAAAGCAAAGCTGGGCCGGCTTTCTCTACCGCGCAAGGAACAGAGAGGAGGCGACCGGGGCGTCTGCCGTGCGTGCGCGTGTGAGCTCCAGCGCGCCCGGGTTTTGTCTCTTGCACAATGTGACGTTGGAAGAGGAGGCTGGTCGCGCGAGCTGTACTTTCCTCCCTCCCCTTCTCGGTCTCCTCCTTCCCCAGCAACCCCTCCTTCGGTGGCTCAGCCTCCCGCCGCCATCTGCATAACAAAGGCCCGCAGATCTGGGGAGGAGAAAGGGCGGGGCGTGCGCTTGTCTCCAAGGCCAGGTGGCCAGAGTGGTTGTTGCGACCCCTCTGAGAAGAAACCCCAGCACTCAGAATAGAATCGAGCTGGATATCCTCCGTCCCAGACCTCATCCCTCCTCCATCGTCGCAGGCCTTCCCCTCAACCCTTGCATGCGCACTCACAGCGCTAAGCCACCTCCCTATATCCCTTTGCAAGACTTGGAGCACATCTTCTGTTGAGTGAGCTAGTAAAAACAGCCCCACCTACCCGCCCACGCCAACCTGCCTGCACCATCCCCACCTCTGGGAAGGACTGCTGAGCTCTGCAAAGTGGAGGTGCCCCTACTTTTTCCTTTTTATGCCTGGGGGCCGTGGGCTCCCCCGTCCCCCATCCAGAAAATGCCATTTGATGGACAATCCGTCGCCAGCACGGTTTCTCACCATCTGCCGAGCCGGCCCCCACCCGCAGAGGGGCGCAGCGTCACATCTGTGCCTGCGGCTCTGTAAAGGATATCTCTTTTGTGCCTTGCAGCCGGCCTGCCTCGCGTCCCCGCTGCCAAAGCCCGCACCCCTCCCCCACCCTTTCTCCCCACCCCTGAGAACCCAGAGCTTGTAAGTGAGGCGGCAGTCCGATTTGGCAACGAAAGCACTCGGGTGGAGGTGGCGAGGGGGGTGTTTGAGGATTACAAGGAGTTAGTAACTTTTTGGGTTTTCCTCCTTCTGCTTCCCCACTCCCCTCAATCCCAATCAATTCTGAGCAGGGGCTCAGAATCTCTGACTCCAGAAACACAGGATATAGACAACAATGTCTCTTTTAACTGGAGGGTTCTCCTTAAGGTACATAGCCCAGTGCGAGCCTCCAGCTCATTTCTCCTTTAGATCCTTGCAACACTTTAGCCTTCCTCCAGAGTTTGAAACTCCTAGGAGGAGCCATCATTAAGTCTTAAGGACTTTCAAACACTGACACCAGGTCCCACCCTGAAGAGGGGAAAAATCTTTAATTCTTGTAGACCTAGTACAAGTGTGGACCGAAGACCCCCAACATTCGTGTTAGCTTTGAAAATTCTTTGCAAGAGAATTGAGGGTACATTGAGTGGTAAAAGGGGAAGAGGAGAGAGAGCAAGATAGGGCAAGAAAAGCCAGAACACAGGAATAAAGGAGCGACTGTTGGTCTAGAAAGGGCTACAAGATGGGGTTGTGTGCGGCGGATTGCTGTCTACTGGTTTAGGAGTGCCCAGGGCTCTGCTCGCTCCGCAGTGACCCCTTCTGGTCAATAGCTAGAAGTGCACTTGTTGGCTTTTAAAGGGGGTAGAGGACCTGGAGTTGAGCTGCTTTGGGGATTGGGAGATTAGAGGATACAAAAAGGTAAACTGGGGAGTGGAATTTCCACTTCCCTCCCCTTGATCCACGGCATTCAAATTCTCCATTCTGAGATTGCTTTTAGGACCTATCACCCTCCTTTTGGTTGCTGTCACCTTAAATGCCGTACTCTCCCTTCTTAGCCTTGGAGATTTAAAGAGATTCTTAGTCATGACATGTCCCTTTCAGGGAAACAGAGGTAGGTGGGACCTTACCTCCACCAATCAACCTTTCAGAGGTGTGCCTGCCCTTTAATAAAAAGAATTTATTTTAAGTTTAGTGTGGAAGTGTGTGGTGTATGCCACATGTGTGGGTGTTCCGATGGCGTCAGAAAAAGGTGTCCGATTTATCAAGGGCTAGAGTTAAGGGTAATCCCAATGTGGGTTCACAGGATTCGAACTCTGGTCCTCAGGAAATGCAACAGGCACTCTTAACCATGGAGCCACCTCTCAACTCAACTATGCCTCCTCTTCTTACCTGGTATTATGGGAAAAGCTCCAAGTTGGGCATCCTTGCTTCTTTGGAAACCCAGAAAAGCCAGGTCAGGTGGATAAGGAAGTTTCTCTTACTTGTGTAAGGATGAGAAAATGGAGGTTTAAGATTGCCAAGTGGTGTGCCCAATTGCCTCTAGTAGAATAATGGGACTCTGGGGAAAATACAGTGACTGGGTATGGGAGAGGATTCTGGGGACCGTTAGCATGCCAGACTGGAACGATGTATCACAAGCCAGCAAGCCAGGGATTGGATACACACAGGCGTTTCCAAGTGCTATGGTTTCCAGGTTGAGCACCTCCTGGCATGAGACAGGGCTTAGAACCCAGACGTCCAGTCTCAGCTCTGCTATTTCTAGCTGGATAGGATAGAAAGAGTGACCTCAACTGTTGTATTAGTTGTCTTGTTACTGTGACCAAATCCCCAGCAAGAAGCAAGCAAAGGAAGGAAGGAAGGAAGGAAGGAAGGAAGGAAGGAAGGAAGGAAGGAAGGAAAGAAGGAAGGAAAGAAGGAAAGAAGGCAGGCTTTATCGAGCTCACAGTTTGGGCCTGCCCTGGTGCCCTGGCGGGGAGAAGTCTGAAGTGAGGCAGCTGGTCCTGCTCCGGCACAGGCAGAGGCAGAGGGAGAGGAACGGTACCACTGCTTGTCTTTCTGCTTGGTTTTGTTTCAATCTTTTCTCCAAAGTCTGGGACTGCAGGTCCATGGGACTATTCCATCCATACTCAAGACAGGCCCTCCTTCCAGCAAGAAAACACCTTTACGGACGGAGAGGTGTGTGTTTTCCACAGGGCTTCAAGTCCAGTCAAGAACATGGTGTAGAGCCCTCGCCCTTGCCAAAGCTCCCATTTCAGTATCTCCTGGATGGCAAGCCACTACTACCACCAGACCTTCCGCACATGAAATTCTACAGAGACTGGAGATTTGGGACTTAAATAAACTGTCTGGGAGAATTAACAGAATCAGCATGGTATACGGGCTTCAAAGCAGTCTGGAAAATAGTTTAGTAAAGAAAATCAATTATTATTAAAGGCTGAAAGCATAGCCTCTGGAGTCAGAGGAAGCGGGGCACGAAGCTTAGCTCGCTTTTTAACTGGATGACCTCAGGGAAGAACTAAGTCCTGCTTTGGTTTCTCTACCTGAGAAACGGAGACATTAATGTGTATTTCACATGACCATTGTGACGGTTTAGCCCATCATGACTCGTAGGGACTTAGCTCCGGGTCTGGTTCATTATAAATGCCCATCAGATGGCTAGTACCATTGACACCACTGCCAGGTTGCTCCGGTCCGGTCACCGTGAACTGATGCCTGCTCTTGGGTCCTGGATATAGAGGGTTCAAAGATAAGACTTATGCTGTCTTCTGAAGGAGTTCACGGCCTCGCTTATCCTTTGTCCTCGTTGCCTAACATGCGTCTCTTTTTTATTTTATCACACGTACTTAAACATTAAGGCTGGCATCTCTAATATAACTCAAACTCTCATTCCTTCGTCATCTTATACAGTAGAGGTATTCCTGCCCGTCTCTGTCTCCTTCACAGGGTGCCGCTCTCTGTTTCCCCAGGAGCCGGCGAACCACCCTGGGAGCCGAGACACATGGGCGACTTGGTTAGGGAATAAACAGGTGTAACACAGCTGGTGCTTCTCCTCTCTGTTGTCACTGGAAGACATTGGGATCAGACTTCAGAATCCTCCCCAATGCCACCATCTAGGTACACTTTACTGCTCACTTAGAGGTGCTACTATTTGTAAAAATAAATTTCCATCATTTCTACAGGATGCTTCCGTACCTAAGGGTGTTACCCTTCCATTGGTGAAAATAAAGATATGGCCCAAAAGATTCTAGAATCTATAAACCTAGGCATCCCCACAGCCACAACTGAAGAGATTTTTATGCTTCCTTGTCCCTTCGGCAGCATTCCTGACTCTGAGAGATAGCGGCTCACATTCCGAGTTCCAATTCAGCCTTGCTAACAATGCTGTGTTACCTTGTGGAGACCCCTTAACCTCTCTGAACACAGTGGAGCTAGTCACCATCTACCTGCACAGAGAGACTTCAGAGACCTTGACAGTCTAAACCCACTCCCAAAAGTCCAGCGAACAATAAAAGAGTCAAATAATTACAGAGATAATGGGAAATATGATAATGAGACCAATCTGTCTTTGTGTCCTTACACGGGACCTCGCTAAAACCATCCAGAATATGAGGTCCTTTATTTCCTCGTACAAGGGTTTAGGGAGAATGAAAAGTCCAGCTGATCACCACATCTCGAAAGTTCTGCTGTGTGTCTAATCCGAATCCCACCTCTATTGTCCGTCCCTGAACGAACGTGAATGACCCAGGAACCTCCAGGCCACGATGGTGCAGCCTCCTGTTTGTCTCTTCTCTGTGACACCAACGTCCAGTTCAGAGCTGGACACAGTGGAAATTCTGGCCTAATGAGCACATCCCACGTCAGAGAGCTAGCGGCACAAGCGTTCATGTCACCCTAGCTTAGAGCAGTGAGGTGTGTGTCACACCTCCATATGACAGCGGTGGGACACTCACCGTGTGGCTGGTGCTGCACACATCTCTGTGATTAAAACCCGACAGGGCAGAAGAGCTAAACCTATATCTTCCATATGCATGTTTGACTGCATGCAGCTAAACAGTACAGGAATGCATAGATTTGGCAGCGGGTACCCTTTTAGTGGTCTGCGAATATTAATTCATTTTGTGATGGAAAAGCCCCTGCGAAGCAGAGTCTGCTATTCGCCAGGAAATGGACACACAGAGAGTTGGAGAAAACTGCCCAAGTACACATATCAGCACAAGGACAACCAGCACATGAACTCCGCCAGTTTGACTTGCAGAGTAGGTAGGATTCATTGCCCCCCGCTTAATGTCTGTAATATGATTTTTATGTTCCCAAATGGCATCGAATCTTGTCCAAGTGTGACTGTGCCCCGGGTGGGGACAAAAAAAACAGGTGCTGTTCTTGGGGAGTCGCAGTCCGGTGGTGGTGGGGGGGTTGTTAAACATTAAATAAACCAATAACATGTCTCATGGTAAAATAAAGTTGAAGTTCTGAGGTGTTTACCAAGCTGACTGTCAGGAGGTGAAACATCTGGATTCAGCGGCCTCTAAACTGGAGTGGCACGCAGGAAGACGAAGCTGCAAGGTGAGGAAAGGGTTCAGACACTCATGCGGGAAATGCTGGGTGTGTCCTGAGGATGTGGTGGGAAAGGGAAGGAACTGAGTGAAGGAGCTGGCGATGGAAGCTCATGCTGTATGCAATGAAACTGGAACACAAGTCTCTTACCCTTGAGCAGAAAAGTCAGAGAACCATACTATGCTGAGGAATAAGCCTGTTGTACACTGTGAAGATGTTTTCATTGGTTTAATAACTGGCCAATAGTTAGGCAACAAGAGGTCAGGTGGGAGAACCGGGCTGAGAGAACACTGGAAAGAAGGGAAGAGGGGTCGCCAGCTGGATGCAGAAGAAGCAGGAGAGGCATGTGCCGTGCTGGAAAAATGTACCGCCACGTGGCAGAGCATAAGTAGGAATTATGGGTGAAGTTGTAAGAGCTAGTTAGTAACAAGCCTAAGCAACCAGCCGAGCATTTATAATTAAGTCTCTGTGTGGTTATTTGGGAGCAGGCTGGCAGGACAAAGAAAGTCCACCTACGGTGCTGTTACAGTATGCTTTAATAGTCAATGATATAGTGGTTCCCGAAGCCAGGTGCTTTGGGGCCCTAGGGGCACATCCAGGGAGCATCTGGAGGTAGCCCAGTACAGAGGGCACCCACGGTGCTTCTAGCCCCAGACTCGTGCCCAGAACTCGACCCTCCAGGCCTTGCTCTTCCTAAAATGTCTTGCTTGAATAAATATCTCACCACTTTCTCCTCAACAGTAAGAAATTCCATAGGCAACTAGAATTTAGTAACATTGTTTGTTTGCACTGAGTTAACTTTTATAGTGACCTTCCATTACCAATTCAGGGAAGAAATTAGATATTCCTCATCAGAAATACCCGGGACCAGACATATTTCAGAGTTCAGTTTTTCCAGATTCTTAAATATTTTCAAAATTGTTACAGGCTGAGCATTCCTCATTCCAAATTCTGAAGTCTATAAAAAAACTAAAACTGAACTCCCAGTTTTGGGGATTTTGTATTAGGGTTGCCCAACTTATCCTACGTTTTCTTTCTAAAATGTCTTCTTTATGTAAAGATGTTTGAGCAACACATTAGACAAAATTGAGACTCATTTATTAATACTGAGTATAATATCATATCTTGACACTCATTTATCAATACCATCAGATATTCTGTCAATGCCCACTTCTCCCCATGTTCTCATGGCATTTTGTTTGTTTGAACTGGTAACTTGAAGGAGCATCTCCCCAGCCTCACATGGTGAAGACCTGGTCCCCAGCGGAACAACGTTAGGACACTGTGGACATCCTAACTCTGCTCTTCGAGGAGTTCCTGGGATCTGGACAATGTCTTGTTCACTTCTCTTTTTGTTTTGTATGTGCTGTGAGCAAACAGTTCCCTCTGCCCCAGCACCTTGTGTCTTTTTTGCTGGGGGGTTTCAAAGCAATAGAACCAATCAACTACAGACTGAAAGGTTCCAAACTGTGAGCCAAAATCCACCCTGCTTTTCTTACATTTGGCTGTGTTCGGCCTTTCGTCACAGTGATGGAATGTTACCAACAAGGTCAGATCAGGCCCTGTGGATGTGGGCAGATGACAAGCTCTACAGGTATCCTTTGCTTTGTAGTTTCCCTTCATACCCCTGTTCTGGTTTCATTTCTGTCGCCATGACAAGCACTCTCAACTTGGGGAGGAAAGGGTTTGTTTGGCTTGCCAGTTCATGTCACAACCATCTTCAAGGGAAGTCAGGGCAGGAACTCAAGAACAAACTGAAGCAGAAACCACAGTGGAAAGTTGCTTATTGGCTCATGCTCATCTCGATGCCACCACCTGCATGGGGAATGGCACCACCCACAGAGAGCTGGGCCGTCCCACATCAGTTAGCAATCAAGACACAGCCGCACAGACCGACCAATCAGATCTGTGCAATTTCTCCACTGAGGTTCCCTCTTCTCAGGTGCTGCTAGGTTGCGTCACTTTGACCATCGAGGCTCACCCGGACACCTCTCCACTGGGAACAGCCACCTCTCTGTCTGTCTTATTGTCTACAAGAAATTTTGTTGTTCCCATCGTCTGTGTTTTGCTGTAGCATGACAGGCATGTTTCTCTGCATGAAGTGTGGCAACAGCGTAATCACATTTAAATTCAAAATAAATCCCAGCACAGCATGAGTAATGTGTGGGTTTTGCCTTTTCTTGTGATGCTACCTGACAACGGATCCCAGGTTCTTTGTTCATCTTCATAAGGAACTCATGGGTGTAAGTGCATCTGATGAGTCCCCACTATTACCTCGTTGACAACTCTTCTCTCTCTTCATCTACGAGACTCTACCTTGAGTCCCTGGGCCTGTGAAGTGACCTTAGAAGCTACTTTGCCTTCTGATATGTCAGGAAACTCCAAGTTCCACATGTCAACCTCCCCACTTGCATCTGAAATCCACCATTTCTCCAAACAGCTCAGGTCCTCTTGGTGGACATCAGAGACTCACTCCCTGGGTTAGCTGGTCAGTGCTTCCAGTGTATCAGGATATACAGACCTGATAAATCTTATTTTAATGCCCCAAATATACCAGAGTTTCTTCTTGACCATCTGGATCAAACAAAGGCTATTGGGATTCCCTTAACCAAATAAATCTGAAAGTGGCCATCCTTTGTGTCATGTCAGAGAGCCACAGTTAGTGATGGCAATGTGATTACTAGTTTACGACACATACACACACGCCACACACGTACAACACACACATACATACACATATCACACACGCATACACACTCACTATGCATATGCCATGCATACCATATATACATATATACCACACACACATGCATGTCACACATACACACACATATACACACCACACAACACTCCTAATAAAAATAATATTTATAATGGATGTCTACATGTAATTACTGTAATCAAGTGAAGGTTTTTTTGTTTTGTTTTTTGTTGTTGTTGTTGTTTTTTCTCCCCTTACTTGGTTGTACATTCAAATGATCACCAAAGTTTATTTATTTTATTTTTATTTTTTGTTTTTAGAGACAAGGTTTCTCTGTGTAGCTCTTACTGTTCTGGAACTCTCTGTAGACCAAGCTGGCCTTGAACTCAGAGATCCTCCTGAGTGCTGGGATTAAAGATGTGTGCCATTATCGCCCAGCCAAAGTTTATTTGTTTACTTTTGAGGTAGGGGAGATTGTTTTTTGTAACATGACTTTACTTCTTTGTTTATATAAATATCAACAGAGTGATGGAGTGAAAACCACAAAAAAGCTAAATTCAGACAAACACAGATGCCTTGTCCTGAAAACGCTGCCTCCTCCTTCTCTACGGGTGATTCATGCTGTGTGGTTCATTTTACCACTGAAATGCATCCTGTTCAGAATGATCGCATGTTTTGAAGGGCTGGTGGTAAGTGACACTTGATGCCTGTGACACCCTCAGTTCACCGGGAAGTGCTGGAAACTCTGAGGTAGGAACGGGGGAAATGGCTCGGTAGATGATGTGCCTATAGGTCAAGTATGAGGTTCAACCCCCAGCACCCATGCAAAACCTGGCCCAGCAGGCTCATCTATAACCCCAGCTCTGGGGTCAGGGTTAACGGTGGGGGAGGGGCAAGGGGCAGCTTCATGGTGCTCATTGGCCGGTCAGCCTCGCTGAATTGACAATCATTACGTCCCGAGTATTAAAAAAATGAGAGTTACGAACAAAGCATACCCAACAGTGTTCTCTACCCTTACACACACACACACACACACACACACACACACACACAGAGAGAGAGAGAGAGAGAGAGAGAGAGAGAGAGAGAGAGAGAGAGAGAGAGAGAGATCCTAAAGTAGCATTCCAACCACTAACAACTGGTGTCTTAGTTTCATTTCCTATTGATGTAATTTACAAAAAAAACAACATAAGGGAAAAAAGGCGTTATCTGGCTCAAAATTGCAGGTTATATTTTGTCATGTCAGAAAAGCCAGCAGCCGTAGGGACTCGAAGCTGCTGATCACTTGACATTCATCGTCCGGACACATAGAGCAAGGACTGCCTGACTCTACACAGCTCACCAGGATCTCAGCCACGGAATGGCGACACCCACAGTGGCCAGATCTTCCCACCTCAAATAGGATAACCAAGATAACCCCCAACAGATGTGCCCAGAGGCACCTGATCTAGACAGTCCTTCTCTGAGGTGGCTTTCGGGGGGGATTCTTGCATGTTGGCAGTTAAAGTTAACCAGCACCATGGATCTACTGTCATATCTGGTGAGGAACACCCCCATCCTGCTTTCCCAGGCTGGAGGGACTTCTCCCGGCAGGTGACTCATCAGACTCTTGGCACACAGGTGTGTAGCCCAGTTCCTTTTGCATTCAAATAGCATGAACAGGTGGGTATATCCACACCGTGGGCATCTATCTGCTGACGTAATGT
Organism: Microtus pennsylvanicus; assembly: GCF_037038515.1. NCBI lineage: Eukaryota > Metazoa > Chordata > Mammalia > Rodentia > Cricetidae > Microtus > Microtus pennsylvanicus. The sequence goes on from NC_134579.1 coordinate 118,758,100, forward strand.
CTAAATGTGGAAGGAGGGATCTGTATTTTTATATAGAGAAGATGAAATTGGGATTTAGTTTTTACATTTAAGAGCATCCCCTTTTGTAATTGGCTCCCTTCTGTGTATGTGTGTGTGTGTGTGTGTGCGTACGTGTGTGTGTGTGTGTGTGTGTGTGTGATCACTTGTGTAGATATTCTATATGGCCTCAAACACCTTCTGCTTCTACAGACAGGCCGCATTTTCTGAGTGCAGCTAGCTTTGTCCTGTGTGTGCTATTTCCTTTTCACTGAAAAGAATATAGAATTCTCTCCCAGAATGCTTTGAGAAAGAATGTAGAATTCTCTCCCAGGATGCTCTGAGGCAGAATTTAAAATTCTTTTCCAGAATGCTTTGAGGCAGAAGATGAAAACAACTGACTTTTGATTTAGGGGAAAAGAATGAGAAATTCTCAAACCGTGGTTGTTTCTATACCCTGGCACATAGCAGAAGATCTTGGGGACAGAACTGAAACTCCTGTCCTCTGCAGCAGGAGGAAGTTTTGTGACCCATTCTCTGTGGTAGAACCTGTGCTCCCTCCTTGTGCTTGCCCGAGTTAGATACTGCAGATGTAATTACCAAACAAATCGATAGTCTGTGTTGTGGTATGGGCATGCTTGCCGAAGCATCGTTTCACTCCTAGGAACTTGGTTGGTGACACATGCAGGCTGGATGTGTTGCAAGTCCCAGCCCACCAGGCAGCCCAGAATAAGGTCTGGAGCATTTAATCTTCCCTGTGAACATCTCTTTGTGAGCAGACTCCTGTTCGTTCTTGCTGTTGCCCTTTGAAGCAGGCTCAGTGAGAAGTCAGGGGACTGGTGTGAGGTCAGCGAGCCAGCGTGTTGAGGGGACCTTTCTCTCTGGCTTTTCTTTGGCAAAAGCGAGGATACCAAAAAAAAATGTGTCCCAGGGTTTTGTTTCTGGATAAGTGGTAAATGCTATTTTTTTTTATAAACTCTCTCAACTACATTGCATGAAAATTTGAAAAATAAGCTTACGTCTTCCAGCCTTGTCGCCTTCAAAGGGGACTTTGGATGAGGCAATGAGGCCAGGTTTTCTATTCTTGTCGAACTGGAACCACCTGGAGTCTAGACTCAGGGTGAGGTTAGGCTCGCAGAAGCTTCAGACTGGGGGCCCACAGGATGAAGTTGGCCTACAGCTTACTTTAGTTTATTGGTGCGAATCAGAAAATCTGAATAACTACATTATTATATTAAATAAAAGCGAGTGCTTTTATTTACCAAAGACCCCTCTCTTCCTAATTACACTTCATGCATACTTCCTCATGTACGCGCATATCTCCCGCCCGGCCCTGCTGCAGCTTCAGAACTTGAGAATCTCCAAGGTCGCTCTTAGGAATGATAGCTTGTGCTTCTTTACGCTTTCCGCCCCTTAGGCTATTTATGAGGACCCCTGTAAGAGTGGAGAATAAGTAACTACTGTTGCAAAGCAGATGTGAACATCTTGTCAAGCAATTGCTGTGTACCTACGGGGAACCAAAAGCTCTGCAGCTCCCCACTCCCCTAAATCCAACCAAAGCTAGCAAGGGTACAGTTGCCCTGAATCACTTTGGAGTCTTGGGTAGAGGAGGTATGTCGTTCAAGGCCACACGGTGGTCGTAGGGTTGAGAGCTGAGGCTTGGAATCTAGGTCTTGCTGAATCCAGGATCCAAGAATGATATTCAAAGTCTTCATCAACCAGCAGGTTGGGGGCGCAGGCGGGGGGCGGGGATGACTAGTCAGATGCATGCTGGGTATGGAGCAGTCAGGGTCCCAGGAGAGAACAGGGGCCAGCTCTGGGGAGCAGGCACATCTTATAAAAAGCTGCTGATATGTAGAGGGTAGCTATATACTGAGCGTCTACTATTCCCACGGCGGTGGTCTCTGCAGCCACCCACCACCTCTATTGTCAGGTTGAACCGGAGGCCCATCAACCATTCTTAGAGCCCGTCTTTGAGAAAAACTAAAAATGCGGTACAAACCAGACACCAGCAGTAGCTGGCAACATGTGGCCAGGGCGGAGTCTCCCGAGAGATGAGGTAGAAAACTCAGGAACCATAGCTGGGCTCTGCTTTCAGAAAGCTTCCCTTTGGGCAGTGGTTGGAAAACCAGTGACGTTGGCTTGCACGTGTTCAATGAGGCCGAGGTTAGTGAGGAATGCTCCATGCAAGGGCCTCTGGTCCCAGGGCTATAGAAAGTGCAGCTGACGGCTAGAAAAGTGATTCAAGTCATGGGTTGTTCTAATTACCACAGCACATTTACAAAATTTACTTGGCATAGACAATATGCCAGGGACTGTTTCAAAACCTGATATTTCAACATGAAAGAAAATCTCTCTCCCTTCAATAAACTCACACTCTACAGATTAGCCGCCGACGTGATCTGTGGTATAATGAGGGCAAGGATGCTCTTAAAGGAGCGCTCTTCTCTGTCGGCACAGCGGGGAGACAGGAGGGGTGAAGTATGAGTCACCCAGGCCAGTGAGGCAGAGAGCTGGCCAGCAGTGCCCGGGCTACAGCAGGGCTTGTCTGTATGGAGTCCAGACCACCACTGGCAGCAGCTGCTCCGGAAACTTCCTAGACGTACCATCTCCAGCCCTCTGGGACGCGAGTGGAACCCAGCAGCCTACTTGGTAAGTTCTCGCGTGAGTGTGATTTAAGTTTTAAATGAAGAAATTTAGAGTTGAGAGTTTCAGGGTTGTACAGTCAGACGTTTGGGAGGAGGAGAGGAAAGAATAGGCCACTGTTGGTATTTGGGCATCTGTACTGGCCTGACTTTGGGGTGTACGTCTTCAGCTGTAGCCACTGAGAGCACCCCCTGTGCACAGTCAATACGTTCCCTTTTAAAAGGGCGCTGCCCACTTCCCATTTCTCCCTCTGTTTCTGTCTGTCTGTCTGTCTGTCTTCTCTTCTGCCACTCCTGTCCCCAGAGGCCAGTGTCCCCTCTCCCCTTTGAACTTCCCCCAATAAAAAGCCCCTCCACCTGAGCTCTGTCGCATGGCATCTTTCTCCGGCATGCTGCTTTTTCTAAAGTACACCAACCACACCATCATGACTTTATCTTGGGGATCATGAGCTTGGAAGAAATGTCTAATGAAGGGCATGCATGCCGGTTGGATAGTACCTTCCGAGGTGTGCCTTTGAACTTCTTGTTGACCTGATTCTACTTCTAAGAATTTGTATTTTTTTTTGGAACGTTCTAGTTCTTGATTCTAAAATATGAACACTTGCTCCCTTAGATCTCTGCTCAAAGGCTGCCTCCTCGGGTCATCTTTGAGTGGTCCCTCTGCTCTTGTCTCCAGCATCAGCTTTTTGTATTTCTACACCTGCCTCTGCCCACAGCATCTTGTTAATTGTGTCTTTGTGGTTGTCTCCATCTTCTGAAGTGTAACTTTGTGAAGGGGGAGAAGTTGAAACAGCTGCCTCTCTCCTGCACCTGCTGCACCCCACCCACCTCATAACCCTGCACATAGTCAGCACCCACAATAACCAAAGCCAGGGAGCGAAGGACGGACAATGTCCACCATGGACCTCCCACAGAGGGGAGGACTGTCCCATCAGCAAGGCCACCTGGAAGGACTTCCAGAAAGCTCTTTAGATGCATTTATAAGACAGCATGAATTTCCCTCAGGACAGCAAAGAAAGCTGGTGAAGAAGGAAAAGGAGGAAGAGATTCCTAAAGAAGATCCAAACTGAGCTCAGGAGTGGAGTGCAAGGAGCTTGGCTTGGTTCGTTTCTCGTTTCTGTGTCAAGATACCTAAGACTGAGTGATTTACAAAGATAAGACGTTTATCTTGGCTTGTGGCAGAGAAATCCAACACCGGGCAGATCTGCGCTTGCTGAGGGCTTTATGCTGCTTCCATATCGGGGCAGAAGGAGGTCGAAAGAAAACCAGTTATCGTGTCTGAGGAGGAGAGAATGGAGGTGGGGGCTAACATGTGGTAGATAATCTACATTCCATTCATGACACAAACACCTGCCACAAAGACCTACCAGCTGCATGCAGGATCTGCGGCAGAATCAGGGGCTCTTGAGGGCAAACACAGGGTACAGCAAGCAGATGCATTGGGTTAGGGCATGCTAGAAAGGGGCTTGGTGAAGGTGGGCGGGGAAGTGAGGCAGGTATAAGGAAGGGGACTCATGACCACAGAAGAACGCTACCTCTCATCCACGGCTCAAGGTGATCTGTAGCTCTGGGTTTCTCTGCCCACTCACTCCTCTTCGGATATTGAACTATCCCAGTTAGGGTTGAATAACCCATTTGTTGGGATTACACAGGGTGTAACTTCATAGACCCTGCATATTCTCACTCTTACAGGGGAACTAAGGCAATTATTCTCGTAAGAATAAGAGTGAAAGTCAATTGATCTGGAGAGATGTTGCAGTGGCTAAGAGCACTCTCTCTGAAGGCACAAGGACATGAGTCCAAATCCCCAGCACTCACAGAGAAATCTAAGCATGTTTGTGTGTAACTGTGACCCCAGCATTGGTGGCAAGACAGAGCTTGCTGGCCTGCCTGCTAGCCCAGATCAGGAGCACGTGTACATATGAGCATGTGCTCACAACACTCGTGTACATGCACCAAATACACACAGTGTACCACGTGCTCACACACATATATATCAAAATACACACATGTCATACCACACACATACACTGTTTCATACACACCATACCATACATACCACACACACACACACACACACACACACATACACATACACACACAGGAGGGAGAGAGAGAGAGAGAGAGAGAGAGAGAGAGAGAGAGAGAGAGAGAGAGAGAGAGAGAAGAATCACAGCTTTGGAAGCTGGGTTTGAGGAAGTTAAGAGATGGTACAAGCTGTAGCCAGCGAGCAGTAAGGCTGTCCTTAATAATGACTTACCATTATTTCAGAATAGATTAAAGAGGGAATTTGAGGTGATCCCTACAGAAAGAAATAACAATCTCGGGGGTGACGGATACGTCAGTTACCCTGATATTACTGTCACGTTTTGGAACATGAATGGAGTACTGCAGTGAACCTCAGCAGGATACACAAACATCACGCATCAATTAGAATAAGCAAGCAAAGAATTAAGATGTAAACAAATGCAACAGAGTATAGAGCTACTTTTTAAAGATTCAGCTGTGTAGCTCATGATCATTTCACAAAAGAAAGTGCATTTTTAATGTAAAGCACAGGACAGAGAGAGACATTATCTCTGAATAAAGAATTTACTCCCAAATTGGCTAAATCTTTCTTACTGAAAAATTCATAGCATTTTCTATGTTGCTTTCCCCCTCGTTTTGCCAAAGAAAATGGTGAAAAAGATCTTAGACCATAGACTACACTCCGGAACACTGCCCTGCGTGGGGTGCAACTGGCCCACTCAGGACCCTGGATGAGCATCAAGTGAGCCCACTCAAAAACAGCAAAGCCTGTGGCTTCTTTGAATCAGGACAGCAAGTCAACATTAGCCTGACGCTTCAGTTAACCTCACAAATCCACCCATCTAGTATCTCCTCCGCCATTTTGAATGCAGCAAAATAACAGGTGACCATCCGAGTAATATTTAGGTGACTCAGGCATTCAGTATGTTTGTCATGTTGTGTGATTAAAATCGATTCACAGAATATTTTCGTCACCCAAAACTGTACCCCTTGAATAGGAACTCCCCTCTCTGCAGCCCTGCTATCCCTTAGTAACCTTTATCCCATTTCCTGTGCATCCCCCATTTTGTTTGCTCATGGAAGTAGATCAGACATTTGTCACTTTGTGTCCGTTTTTACTGCTCCAACAGATGAGCTCCTAAGGCCAGAGGGATAGGCACTGGTCTGCCCTGGACTGATGGCCAGGGAAGGATGTCACACATGCTGGTTTGGGCTGCATGAGATTCAGAGCTCCAGGGCTCAGAAGCTGATGTTCAAGATAAGGTTAGGGAGGTCCTTTTGTTTATCCAAGAAATATTTACTAAGGATCTGATAGAGAACAATCCTTTATTCCAGACCTGGGGGTCAAGCTGAGACTCCAGGCCTTGCCTTCAGGAGTTCACCAAGCAGCTGGATCAGACATAAGACAGAAATTCAGATGTCAAAGTCATCAGCATTCTTAGGGAGAAAGATTTTGAAAGGAATTTGACTCAGCCCCAGGCCGGTGTGAAAATATTCTTAGGGGAAGTTATGCCTGAGACTTGACAGATAGGCAAGAGTTACATAGCAGAGGAGACCAAGATGAGAGCTGTCAGGCAGAGCGGGGAGCCAGGGCTAAGTAAGGGAAGGGACAGGAGAGAAGAAGCCTCCTCCTAGAGGTGGTTCAATTCAGACACCAGAGCTGAGGATGCAGGCCGAGATGGAGAGACATGTCCAATCTCCCTCTAAGCTGTTTGCGTCTTCCTTTGACGCCAGAGGTTGGTGGAGTCGATGACTTCCTGAAGCTCTCTGAAAAGGTTGTCATTGTGGGTCCAAGTGCATTCATTCTGGGATTTAGTGACTGGTTTCCATCATTTTCTCTGAGGGATTCTAGATTTCCCAGGAAGTAACAAGCCCCCCCGGGAGCTGTTGATTGGGCCTGAGTCTCCTGTTGCTTAGGGTTACGTGAGTGAACCTCCTGATTGCAATAAAGTATCTGACCCAAGCAACTTTAACAGGAGGAAGGCCTTATCTGGACTCACAGTGGACGGCACAGTACACCGTGGAGGGGACGTCACGGTGGCGGCAACGTGAGGCAGTTGGTCACAGTGCCTCTGCAGTCAGGAAGCGAGAGAGAAAGCTACCGCTCAGCCGTTTTCTCTTTCTACTCATACTGCAACCCCAGTTTATGGTGTGCTGTCACTCATAAGCAGGGGAGACCTCAACTAACCCCTCTGAAGGTTTGTCTCCTAGATAGTTCTAAATCCAGCCAAGCTGGGAGTCAGTTTCAATACAGGGCTCACTCGACAGTCCAGGCGATGCTACAAACACTAGGGAGGCACGAGGTCCCGGCAAGGCTGGGTACCCACACATCACCCAGTTCATTCTTACCCATTGTTCAAATCTTCATCCAAGACCCACTCATCTGGGGAGACTAATCCGGCTTACCCTTGACATCAGCCCCACTCATCCCACACCGGATGGCTCCTTCCAAGCCATCTCTATACACTGTAATCACACAATGATGTAATAATGACGTCATCTGCCACTCAAAACTATCTGCTGTCCTCCCAGGTAGTAAAATAAGTGTCCCTCCGTGCCATGTGTAGCGCGTTTGTTTATCGCTATGATCTTTGATTTTACACTCACGCGTGTGAGTCTCAATAACTATAGGCTGAGTATACTTTCAAACCCTTGGACAGGTCTTAAATTCTGAGGCCTGAATCTCACATACCTGGACCATAGTCCAGCACATAGTAGAGATTCAATAATACTATCATCACATGATTGAGTGAATGAGTGAAGGAATGAATGAATAGATTCACATATCCTACCATTATTCTTCCCACAACCATGATGCTGCCACCCAGGCAACTCTCCATTTTGCATATGAAGGTAAGACACTAGAGAATTAGCAGTGCCCATGGCACAACAGGAAACGGTTGTAGTAGGTAATTGACCCTAACAGGCCGGATTCCAAAGACAGCCCAGTGGCCGCATGGGGACTGTTGGCATTCACCAGACTTCAGTCGGCAGTGGATGGCACTGTTTTTGGAAGACTCTGGATTCTTCAGGAGAGAAGACCTCACTGGAGGAAGTGGGCCATTGGAGGAGGGTTCTGTCTTTATCTCAACCCCACTTTTCATCTGCCCCTGCTTCTTGATGGCAGATACACTGTGAACAGTCACCTTATGGCCTTGTGACTAGGCACTTCCATAACATGACAGACATTGTCTCCTCAAACCACACCCCAATATAAAGCTTTTCCAAGAGCTGGAGAGATGGCTCAGTGGTAAAGAGAAATGACTGCTCTTCCAGAAGACCTGGGTTCAGTCCCCAGCACCCACATGCTAGCTCAAAGTCACCCTTAACTCTAGTCCCAGAGAATCCAATACCTCATAAGGTACCAGCCATACACATGGTACACAGACATACATGCAGGGAAAACAGTCATACACATAAAATAAATCTAAAACAAGAATCCAAATAAAGCCTTCCTCAAGTTGATTATTGTTGGGCGTTTGGTCACAGCAAAAAAGAAAAGTAATTAATATAGGAATGTTCTTAACCACTTGGAGAATGAATATGGAATGTGAATCTTAGGACCTTTGCAAAGGAGCCAACAAACCCTATCACTGACCAGATTTGCCATTCTTTTCTTCCCCTTCCTCCCCTCTCTCACTCCCTCCCTCCCCTCTCTTCCTCCCTTCCCCCTCTCTCATTCTCTCCCTCCCCATCTCTCCTTTTCTCTTTCTCGTTCAGATCCTAGTATCTGTTTTCAAATGAGACCTCACCCAACACTTCAAGAAGATGAAATAATTTGCATTTTTTCAACATAATGTTATGTGAAAAAAGAAAAAAAACCCTATCCTCTAGAGCTTTGGCTGTAATATTATCCAAGTTGAGAATGAGTAATTCAGAAGACAAAGAGAGAAGTGAGTTCCACACTTCCCGTGGGTGTCAAATCAGCTGTACCCACCTTGTTCTGACGTCTTCCCAAATCCTATGACTCCACAAACTGTTGACCTTACCTCCTCCGTCCTCACCTCCACCAGCCTCAGGTCCCATCTCCATAGAGGGGAGAGAAAAGTAAGCATTGGGTAGAATTTTTAAAACAGTTTTTTGAGATGTGTCCCCTTATATTCCCTTCTCCCCATCCGTGAGCCTACCCTGATAAGGGACCTTCAAACTAACATGATTGTTGGGCTCCAAATTCTAGGAGCCTCACCAGGACACAGGGCAAAGCCACAAGCTCTGAGTCAGGATGCTTACAGCAGGAAAGATGCGACGTGTAATTGCGCTGAGATTCATTTAGCCCTGGAGGTTTGATTATGCATCTTTCACCCAGGGAGACTAGCTGGGTCTTCTCCACGGTGTCAGCGGTCTCCCCTTCAAACTGTCGCGCTGTTTTTCGTTAAATCCGCCAGAACAGAAAAAAGAAAGGGAAGAAGCCGCCCTTTTTCATCGCTTCAAAGGCAGCCTAATTTGATCCCTTTAGTGGGTGGCATAGGATAAAAACCTCCACTTGGGTCTGCTTTCTGTGATTAAACAAGCCTCTTGTTTGTCAAGTAGTGGGAAGATGGGAAGAAAGGAGCGCTGTTCTCTGTGAAGTTCTCTGAAAGCACTCCTCCCGGCTCCCTGCCCACAAAGGGATTCTCCAGACGGGAGGCAGAACTGGACTTCAAACGGCCAGAACAGAAGAAAAACTGGAACTAAGGATGGGGGATGTGCAAAAGCTCCCAACAGATGACAGAGCCCTCCAGTTGAGACCCTCAGGACTCTTGAGTGTCCTCACTTACCTTTCAGGGTCATGGCGACATTGGAAACCAGTGTGACATTCTCTAAACAAAAGAACCATGCATCTTCAGAGGAAATGAACAGGAGGGTTGTGGAGGAGAACGAGCCTCAGTCCATCTGCTTCCCTAGGACCCAGCTTCAGCTTGTTAGGAGTCCATGGGAGGCAGAATCCTTTTACCTAAATCACTCTCAGCTTCTGAGAATTTCCATTGGAATTCCAAGGTTGTGCTGGCTTGTTGGTGAGTTGGGCTGTTGGCAGATGTTTCTGTCCCACCAGGTCCCACAGCCATTTAGTCCCAAATAAACACACAGAGGTCTACATTAATCATAAACTGTTTGGCCTAGTAGCTCAGGCTTCTTATCAATTAATTCTTACATCTTACATTAACCCATTATTCTTGTCTGTGTTAGCCGCGTGGCTTGGTACCTTTTTCAGCAAGGCAGTCACATCTTGTGTCCTCTGCATCTGGGTGATGACTGCAGACTGAATCTTTTCTCTTCCCAGAATTCCCCTGTTCTCATTGCCCTGCCTCTACTTCCTGCCTGGTTGCTCCACCTATACTTCCTGCCTGGCTACTGGCCAATCAGCGTTTTATCAAACAAGTACAAGAAACAAATCTTTAGAGGTGAAACCATGCCCCACAGCACTGGGCAGATGAAGAAAATAAGAATGTAAGACGTCTAATTCAATCTGAGTTGTAGATGAACATACTTTCTTAACATGGCAGAAGTATTACATGGGACACACATCTTAAGAATGCTTTCCTTCTGCATATGCAATTTAAATTTACCTGGGCATCTTCCATTTTGTCTTAGTGACAATCAAAGCCTAGATTGCCTTTCCTGTCAAATTCCTTATGAGAAGCAGGGAAAGACTTAGGATCAGGTGCCTCCGAGGATCATGGAAGTGTTTTGGTTTGGCCCATGGGTTTCAATGTGAGGCACGGCAAGATTTAATATTTCCTTATATCCCCAGGAAGTGGCATTGCAAGAGGTTGTAAGCTGCCATGCCCAGTGAGCCCTCTTAAAAACCAGGTCCTCTCTCCAGTCCCCAGGGCCAGATTTAAACCTCAAACCTCTTTCTTTTATGTGCTCTCCCACTAATGACAACCTTCTCCTGAGGCTCTTTTCATTATGGGAAAATAGGATCATGTGTATGCGTGTGTGTGTGCGCACGTGTGTATGAGTGTGTGTTGTGTATGTGTTCATGTGTTGTGTGTGTGCAATGTGTATCTGCATGTGTGTGATGTGTGTTGTGCTTATGTATGCAAATGCACACCAGAGGTTGATGTCAGCTGACTCCCCCAATTACTTTTTACCATTTTTTAAATTTATTTATTTATTTATTGCAACAAGGTCTTCCTGTGTAGCCCTATCTGGACTTCACTATGTAGACCAGGCCAGCCTAGACCGAACAGAAATCTGCTTGCATCTGCTTCCCAAATGCTAGGATTAAAGGCAAATGCTATTCAACACAGATCCATCTTATCTTTTGAGACAGTGTCTTATGGGTTTGGAGCTCACAGATTCGGCGGGACTGGCTGGTCGGACAGTGCCAGAGACCCAGATGTCTCTGCCTCTCCAGCTCTGGGCTCTTAAGCGTATGCCATGCACTTGGCCTTCACATGGTTGCTGGGAATCAAGCTCGAGTCTCAAGCTCGACTGACTGAGCCATATCTCCCTAGCTTAAAATAGGAGTCTTAATACCCACCTCCGTAAGGTGACACAGAATCGACCACCATCAACAGCAGTGCCTCATTCTGTCCCCTCTACAGGGGTCTTCTTTCTGCCTGGAGACCTCTCCCTCCACACTCCTGACCCATGGATCTTTCCCACTGTTCTCTTATGCCTTCTCAGAGACTTTCATCAAACTCTAGACCAGTCCCACTGTGCTGAGGCTGCTGGTGTCAACATCACTATAGGGCTTAGACTTTGAGTTGGTGACCGTTATAGAGTGCACATAATTTAATGGTGGATGCTTACATTGGCTCACCGTGTTAGAGGTTCAGTCCAGGCTTGCTTAGCCCTACAGGTTTGGGCTGGGCATCATGGGAGTGGAAGTATAGTTCAGATGGGCTTCGTCACTTCAGAGTAGACAGGAAGTATAGTTCAGATGGGCTTCGTCACTTCAGAGTAGACAGGAAGTAGAAGAAAGACAAGAAGAAGAGACTAAGACAAGATAACCCCACAGGACAGACCCTAGCAATCTACTTCCTCCCCCCAGGCAGGAAGCACCATGGCCACCCAAAAATCCATTCAAATTTTGGATCCTATAGTTCATTAATCCACTAAGTCAGAGCCCGTGTGGTCTGACTGTCCAAAGAGAAATCCTCAGATACAGGGGTGCGCTGCAATTGTCTCTTAGGTATCTCTCTACCTGGTCAAGTCGGCAAACAGGATGAAGCATCCCCATCATGGTTTATAAATGTTTTCCCAAGCAGGTTCCACACGCTCTGACATCTGCTAGGAGGCATCCTTCAGCCCTGCACGGTCAGCATGGAGCTTGAGAAATAAGCAAGCTCGATGCTTGCTGAACGAGAACGCTATCATGCCATTAGCACTTTAGCATAAATTCTCTTCTACTGTGGTTTCAAATGGAAATTCATGGCACCAAACCATGAGGTCAGCCAGGGGAATTTCCCACAAAGCTAAAACTTTCCCACTCAAAGGATCGGCTTTTGTTGGAGATTTTCCTTTCTTCTCTATTTGGAGTTTAAATTGCCATTTAGAGAATAATTTTAAAAGGCGTTTTCTTCACCAAGCGGAGAGTTGGCGGTCTTCTGATGGGGCGTCTCAGAGTCTCTGCCTCTGGGGCTGCATTTGTATTTCAACACGGAACTTCCTGCAGGAAAATGCACCAGTGGGGTAATCCTAAGGGTGAGAACTGTACCCCTTAGACCACAGAGTGCAAGTGAGAACTGGGGCAATATAATCTACAGTTGGTAGCTTTGTTGCTAAGAAATGGAAGAGAAAGAGACTCATCATGAGAAATGGCTTAGAAAATGTATTTCATCTGAGCAAAAATAGTTGAAGGGTGGGTGCAATAAGAGGTTTTCCCCCAAGCAAATGGACCGGGAAGATAGCTGTCAGCAAGGTGCCTGCTGCACAAGAATCAGGACCTGAGTTCGAGTCCCCTAGCACTCACATAAGAAGCTGGATTTAGTGACTCCCTCTTGTAACACTAACACTGAGGAGGCAGAGACAAGAGGATCCCTGGGAAGTACTGGTCAGCCAGTCTGGCCTAGCCAGTGGGCCTGGAGCCAGCGAGAGATCCTGTCTCAAAAGACAAGGTAGGTAGTTCCTGAGAATTGAAGATTATCTCTGGCCTCCATATGGATACACACACACACACACACATACACACACACATACACACACACGCATGTACACATACATGCATGCACGCACACGCATGTACACACATACACACACGGTGGGAGTGGGCTCTCCTACTTCTGAAGCTACCCAAGGCAGAGCTGTGCCACCTCAGACCCCTCCCTGCTGTCCCTTGTGATCTTTCTTGCAGCCTTGTTCAGAGAAAAATACAGGGCAAGAGGGGGGTCTACCCTTTGACCTCTGCAGGACCTTCAGTCTTTGGAGTCTAGTCTGTCTCCTTTCTCAGAATGAAAATCGCCAGATCAGGGCCTCCAGCAAATCCTGGGACCTTGCTCTGACTCTGTCTCAGAAGAGAGGGGTCTTTAGCCCCATGCAGAACCCTTGGCCTGCATTGCTAATGCCCACGAGGTCAGGTCTCAGCCCTGCCCTCTTCTGTTCCTCCCGCTTTTGTCCCATTCTCTATGTGGATGCATCTGTCACTTTAAAGTCCCCATTGCTTATCTGTCATGGTCCACAGCCATGAAGAGACAAAAGAAGGAGCCAAATGAATGTTTTGTTGCTAAGAGGCAGAGTGACTTTGAAGGCTTTCTGTATGAGATTACGTATGCCTCCACTCTTATGGTGGAAATACCACTGTGCTAAACATTATTAATGAATACTGACCATGTGGTAGGAACTGTGATAGATAATTTATGGACACTATTTTCTCAATCTTCCCAATAACAAAGAAACTGAGGCTCAGAGCAGTTCGAGGATCTCATGGTGGCAGGTGTGTGTGAGTGTGCACGCGAGTGCGTGCATGTGCACGCATGTATACGTGCATGCTGGGAAGTAGAAAGCCAGATTCCTGATTCAAATAACTGCATTCACCCAACCCTCTTTCACACCACCCCTGCCTACCACCGTCTCCAAGCTGCCCACCAGATTGTATTCAAATAGTCTTGTAAGCACTCAGGAGTTCGAGATCCTTTCAAAGATTGTCCCTTTCATTTGTCCCCACTCATGCCCTTCTGGAATCTTCCATGGCAGGTATTTAGAATTCTCTTTCCTCAAGTCCTTCTGTTCTGAGCCCTTCCTTCCTCTTGTGTGTTGTCTTGTGTCTGTGTACTGCCTGTGTGTGTGGAGCCAGAGACTGGCACCCGAGGTTTTCGGCATCACCCTCCATCTTACTTTTTAAGATAAGAATTCTCAGCGCACCCAGAACTCGCAGTTCAGCTTGGCTGGCTAGCCAGTCAGCATCCAGGGTTGGTTCACATTCTAGCATGGGAAGGACAACTGCCACCACCACGCTTCCCTTGTCCTGGGGACTGAGGGCACAGTCCTTTGTTACCATTGCAAGCGCTTTACCCCCTTGCCACCTCCCCAGGCCCCCTTATTCTGGGTTTCAATCCCACATATACCCATGTTGCAGGCCTGAGTTCAAGTTGTGCCTTCCCAGCCAGAGCTGATGAATTCAACTTCACCTCCAGCTCTGGACCCTGGGGGTTGGATGAACTGCATAGCTCGTCTACAGATGGGTCCAAGCTCACAGGCCACCACCCCCCAGATGCATTTCTTCCATGTTGACAGTTTCCATGTGGAGGTACCACGGCACTTGTGTCTTTTACATCACTTTACTCGAGGGATAGGAAATGAGCAATCAGTCTATCTGACTTTTCCTCTTCCTCTCCCCCTCTTCTACTACTTCCTCCTCCTCTTCTTCCCCCTTCTCTTTCTTCTCCTACTTCCTCCCAGCTTTCCTCCCCACTTCTTCTCTCTGCAGTTGTGGCTCAAATACAGGGTCTCATGCTTATGAGGCAAGCACTCTACCACTGAGCTACATCCCCGTCCCTTCTCCTTGGTTCTTTTTCAGCCTCTCCCCATTCTTTCCCTTTGATTTTTTTCTCTTCCTGTGATTTTTTCTCCCATTTTCTTCCTACCACATTTTATTGGATTATTTATTTGTATTTTTTATTATATGTATGTGCACATGTGTTTGGGTGTGGGCATGCTAGCCAGTGCGGGTGTATGTATAGGTCAGAGACTAACATCGAGCTGCCTTTCTCAATCACGCCTCTACCTCATCTCATGAATGTGGAACTTGCCGTTTCAACTAAACAGGCTGGGCAGAGAGCCTCTGGATCCTACCTGTTCCCCTACCCATCCACCAACCCTGGGATTACAAGCGTGCTGTGTAATGTCTGACTTTCCTGTGGGTACTGGGAATCTAAACTCAGGGGCTTTGTGCTTTTATGGCCAGGACATTGCTCACTGAAACACCTTCCTGCTTCACCCTTTCTGTTTTCAGTTGTCCATGCGGCCCCTTGTCACCCTCTCCTCATGATATTTGCGGCCCTTATCTGTCCTCTTCCTTGGATGCAAGTGGTACCCAGCAACTTGCATCCAAGAAACAGATGCATTGTTTGTTAAAAATACCCCAGCATCATGATATCATGATGATGAGACTCTGCTCTTCTCCTCCTCTTCCTCTTTCTCTTCCTCCTCCTCCTCTTCTTCTTCTCCTTCTCCTCCTTCTTCTTCTTTCTCACCATTGCTGACCTGGCTTTGCCCTCTCTTGCTCACTCTGGTGGAGGCAGACCTCTAAGTTCTGAGACTCTCTCTGGAGCAGCCCATATGGCAGTCAATCAAGAAAGGACCATGGCCAATAGCTCAGGAAGAATTGGGTCCAACTACCCACAAGTTATGGTATCCTGCCAACCACCCACTTGAGTGATCTTGGAAACGAACCCTCTTGGATAAGCGTTGGGAAAGACATCCAACCAGAGGCTATAGCTAGAGTATGCCCAATCTCTTGACCCACAGAAACTGTGACATAGCTAATGTGTTGTTTTCAGATGAATGGCACATCTAGTCTTCATTTACCCAAACATTTGTTGCCAAATTTTGTATCTATGAGATTGATTCCTGGGCTTCACACAGGTTAGGCAAGTTCCCTACCACACACAAGCCACCCACCCCCACCACTGTTTTATTTTTAACTGTTTCTTTTTTGAAAAAAAAAGGGGGGGGGGCAAAATCTCACTAAGTTGCACAGACTAACATTGTACTCATGCTGAGGCTCAGTTGGGACTTGACTTAGGATCCTGCCTCACTTTCCTGAGTAGCTGGGATGTCAGGCCTACACCAGCTGGTCTCATGAGAATGTAACCATGGCCCAGATTGTGTGGGGAATCACAAACCTGACACTGGTCCCTAATTTGTGTCTTTTGCGGTTCATTCTCCCACACTGGAAAAGCTTCGTCCTTCTCTTTACGCCTCCTGCTTCATGTCATCACTAAGCTTCCTGTCATAATTCCAAATGCCTGCCCTAAGTCAATTTTCTACAAAGGCAGCTCCTCCGTTGGCTTCTTCTCTCCCTTTGATGCTCTGGCTTTCCCAACCACTTGAGTCCTGAATCACACAGCAATTTGGCAGATTCACTTCATGCCCGTACCTTGGCCTCTGCCAACCCCAGGCACTGCAGACGCCCAGGCTCATCCAGGTTTTCCTTTTCTTTTTGAATTGTCTCTTGGCTGATAACCACTCTCAGAACTTCTCCGGTCTGGCAAATGGTCCACCCTCTACACTTTGGCTTTCTCATTGAATATTTTAAGAAATACTTGGTACTTCTCTTTTTAACCGTCTTTTATTCCAAGTCTATCTTTCCTAATTAGCAATTTTACGTGCCCAAGAACTCTTGATGCTGTGGAAACCTGCCTCCTGATTGTCTTCCTGTCACCATGCTGGGATTAGCCTGAACTAACTCACTCCAGTAACATCCTTTAAGAGGCAGTAGCGGTCACAGCATCAGGATGAAGGTGTCAGACACCTGTAGGCATTTGTCATCGTAGGTCCCCAAAACACTCTTCCAGGAGTGTGGCATTATTTTGTTCTCAAATACTTCCCAAAGGCTGTTTTTCTGAAGAATTCAAAGGTGGCAAAAGTCTCCAGGGGGCAGTGATCATGCTCACCGAGAAAGCAAACCAGGCTGCGACATCTAGCTTCCTCCTGTTAGCTGGTAGGGTCTTCTCTCCTCCCGCTCTTCAGATGAACTGTCTGGACACTAACGGATTTTCTTAGGACAGCACACAGAAGAAGGTGTTTCATAGGGTGGGCACAAGAAAGAGGCATATCCTCTCTCTGACTCTCGGAGGAGTTCTCAGAAGGATGGTCTGCAATGATCAAAATGGATCACGTGTGTCCCATTTGGTGGGTAGCCACAAACCACATGAGACACAGCTGGTTTCACTCAGGGTCTGACTTTTCCATTTTATTTAAGTTAATGTAAATATAAACAGCCACGTGGTGACCAGAGGCTGCTATACCTGATAATGTGATTCTCTAAGGCTCCAGGGGAAGGGGATCCAGGTCACCCTCTTTTATGATTGGCCAAGCTGTCTGTGACTGACAGGGTGGCATGGCTTGGATGTGATTGGTCCTCAAAAGGGGCGTGGTGCCCAGCAAGGTGGTGCAGCACTGATGGAACCTTTAAGAGACAGGGTCACAGCAGGCAGTGCCGCCCTCGGAACACCAAGGTCCACCTCAGTGGATGAGGGTCACAGTGCTCTGTGTCTGGGGGAGCTGAACCCGGGCAGCTATCTGAAGCAGAGCTCACACCCTCGTGGTCCACAAATGGGCTATATCATCTGTAGGCAGGTCTCACTTCACAATTTAGAAACTGTTTGCTAATTATAAAAAGCAAGTAAGATGATACTAAGATTTGGGATTTCAACTCCTCCTGAAAATTCAGAAGGCTCCCAAACTCACAGACACACACACACACACAGAACACACACACACAGATAAATAAACCTATATATGTATACATATATACATTTTCATGTGATATGAACTTTTTTTTAGATTTATAAAAGTGTATACATTTTAAGCCCAACAAGAAGAATTGTAGGAGTCAGAGGGGTTGAGGACACCAGGAGAACACAGCCCACAGAACCAGCAAAGCAGGGCTCGTACAGACTCACAGAGACTGAACTGACAATCACGGTGCCTGCATGGGTCTGCGATAGGCCTCTGCATCTATATTACGGTTGTGTAGCTTTGTGTTCTTGTGGGACCCCTAACAGTGGGAGTGGGGGTGTCTCTGACTCTTTTGCCTGCTCCTGGAAACCCTTTTCCTCCTGATGGAATGCCTCATCCAGCCTTGATTTGAGGGTTTGTACCTTGTCTTGTTGTAATTTGTTACGCTGCGTTCGGTTGATATCTTTAGGAGGCCTGCTCTTTTCTGAAGGGAAACAGAGGAGCAGTGGATCTGGGAAGAGTGGAGGGAGGGGAAACTGTGGTTGGGATGTGTTGTAGGAGAGAAGAGTAAAAAAAGAAAAGCAAAAAACAGAAACAAAACAAAAACCGATAGGTGGACAGTGATTGAAGAGTATGTGACACCTGGAGATGACCCTACCCCCCACAGGCACATTTGCATGTGCACAGACACGCAAAGATGGCGTTTATTTAATGTGTCATTTGACTGAACTAAGAGGAGCTCAGGTAGCTGGTAAATAATTCTTTTTGGTGATTCAGTAATCATCAAACCTTTGCTGAAAGGCAGGCATGGGTGTTTAGGATGGCTCAACATTCTCCGATGTGTCTGTGAGTTCTGGAGAGGGTGGCTCTTGAGTTGGTTGACCAATGATTGGGAAAGATCATTGGGAAAGGCTCCTAGGGGAATAGCCTATAATTATCCAGGAGCAGAATTAAGGTAAAAAGATGAAGGGAGGGCGAATCCTTGCTCTCCCCTGGACTCTGATCACAGTATTTAGAAAATAACAAGAAGAAGGAGAAGAAGAAGAAGAAGAAGAAGAAGAAGAAGAAGAAGAAGAAGAAGAAGAAGAAAAAGAACTATGATTACAATAAACCTGTCCTCTTTAGATTTTTCCCATTTCATAGTACTCATTTTATAGCAATAGAAAATAAAGATATCCTGCAAATTCGTTGATTGAAGCCCTGATACCTACTACTACAATATATGGCTATGTCGAAGACAGAACCTTCAAGTGGCAATTAAATTAACATAGAGCCACCGGAGTATACCTTAATCCAACACAATCAGTATCCTTATGGAAAAGGAGCCCATTAGGACAAAGAGAGACAAGAGACATAGCCACACACAGAGATGATTTTGTGCCATCAATTGCAAGCCTGGGAGAAAGCCCCGGAAGAAACCAACCATGCTAATGACCTTGGTCTTCCAGCATGCAGAACGCTGAGAAAACCTAACCTGCTATTTAAGCTGTACGCTGAGTCTCTAGTGCTTTACTGTGTGTGCTGGATAGTTTTATGTCAGCTTGACACAAGCTAAAGTCGTCTAAGAAAAAGAAACCTCAATTAGCAAAATGCTTCCACGAAACTGGGTTGTAGGCAATCAGGTAGGGCATTTTTCTTGATTAATGATTTTTATGGCAGGGCCCAGTCCACTGTGGGTGGTGCCATCCCTGGGCTGGTGGTTCTGGGTCCTCTAAGAAAGCAGGCTGAGCAAGCCATGAAGAGCAAGCCAGTAAGCAGCACCCCTCCATGGCCTCTGAATTAGCCTGTCTTCAGGTTCCTGCCATGTCTGAGTTGCTGCCTGGAGTTTCTTCAGCAATGGACCATGAATGTGGAACTGTAAGCCAAATAAGCCTTTTCTTCCCCAACTTGTTTTTTGGTTATGGTATTTCATCCTAGTAATGTAACCCTGGCTATGATGTTGTAGCAGCCTGTGTTTGGTGCATGTTAGTACAGATATCATCCTAGAGACAGCTCAGCCTCTCACACACCACAGGCAGAGGAAGCCAATGGAACAGATGACCACAGAAAAGGCACATCTATTTACCTTACCAGAAAACCCATGAGTAAAGATTGGACCATGTCGGCTATGCACTGGGTTACCATTAACCCAACAGAATTTACTGAGTGCTTGTTGTATTTCTGATGCTACTCCAGGCCCAGAGAATGAAAGACAAGGGAGGTATACCAGTTGCCTTTTAAAATTAATGCACTCTGAACATCTCCTTGTAAACTTAATCTTTTGCTTCTACCCGAGGTCAAATGAGTGTGTATAGTGTGGTATGCACGAAGTCTCTCTAGGGTCTTCAAGCCACTTTTTAGTGTTTAGTTAACATACACATGTTATTAGGATACAGCGTGATAGCTTGGAGCAGGAACGGCGTATATATTGATCAAAGCAGGGTAGTGGGTGTGTTAGCTCAGGTTCTGCCCCAGACTGGCTTTGTGACAAGTCAGTTAGCCAGCATAGCCTCCTCTAAAGTGGCAGTGGTCATTGCCGGGTCAGACGGTGTGAGAACCAGGTCTGATGGCGAACATGAATATGAACAACAGCAGCCATTCCCTGCGGCTACCCCGCGCTCTCCATAGCAGAGCCAGCTAGATAATAAGGATATTGATAAAAGGGCTATCACTAATGCGAATCACACTTGAATACCAGAGACCTCTAGGTGATTTGCATATGCGATTTTCTCTTTTTCCTTCTGAGACATCACCTGATGTGCAGTTTGGGTTGGCCTTGAACTTGCAGTCCTCCTGCCCCAGCCTCCTGAGCACTGGGTTGTAGGCACAGGACACTGTATGTATGACCTTTTGAATGTTTAAAAGTATATTTTCTATCCCCTACATTTTTCTAGTTTAATTTTTTTCTATCTGTTTTTAAAGCCTGTATTGCATTTTGTTATTTTTATTTATTTGCTTGTTTGTGGGAGTTTGTGGGTGCATCACAGCGTGCATGTGGAGGTCAGAGAACAACATGGCGGAGTCAATTCTCTCCCCATACCATGTGGGGCCCAGGGAGGGACGCAGTCTCAGGCTATCAGGCTGGTCAGCAAGCTCCTTCTCCCACTGAGCCATCATGTTGGCCCCTCTCTTCCCAGGAAAGTAGCTAAAACCCACAATCACCCAAAGAACAGCCTGAAATCATTAACCAAAAAATGATCTTTCTCTTATCTTTGTTCTCTCATGTCCCCTGCCTTACACTGGTCCGGTTCATCCTGGAAGAGGTACCTGGAGGGAACAGAGCCGGGAGGCTGCTGCCTATCACAGCTGCGGTCTCTGTCAAGGCGTTGGACTTGAGTGCACACTGTGCTGGTGCAGTTGTCTCGGTTTATGTCGTCCCGCTGGGGTTGCCGTTAAATGTCCTCTAGCACAACTGGGCAGCGAGATACTTGTCCCTTCTCAGAACCTGCAGACGGGAGACAGCGAGGACTGGTTATCATGGAAACCACGTCTCCCCTGGGCCCCAAGGGGCTCTTCTGGAAACGGTTCAGAATCTGATCACTGTCTTCAAGCGCGAGAGTGGTGGTTAAAAGCTGTTATTTCCTTGCGTCTGATAAACGGTTGCCGAGAAGCTGCCTACTCTGGTTTTCTGGGAAAGACTGGATTGGGGAAGGGCATGAGTCAGAAGAATGGGAATGGATAACAGGATTGGGGAGGGGGGAGCGTCCCAGAGTTCAGACCCGCACGGTACCCAAAACTGAACTGATGGCGCAGGAGGCAGTTCTGCCTGAGCTGTTGTGAAGACTCAGAAGTCGAAGGGACAGTGAGGTTGTGGAGAGAAGATGAACAGGGCCCATCCTCAGAGGTTGGAAAGGCTTTTACCTAAGAGACTCACAAATGGGGATGTGGAGATGTGGACCATCAGTCCTAAGGGCCTCTAAAAGAATTCCAGCTGCCAGCATTTCTACCTCGTTCAGTCACCAGGTAGAACACATCCTTTATCTGAAAGAAGCTTGGTGAAACCTCAGGGGGACAGGTGAGCACACATATCCTTAAAAGAGGGGTACATTTCCAGTTCTGGCTAGCAGCTTGCCCCCGCTCCTGCTCAACACTAGGTTTTTCTAAGAAAAGTCCAGACGTGGAATTATAAACAAAGGTTTCTGTTAAAACCTGGAAGCTATGAATTCAAACTTATTTAAGTCACATCAAAGTCCAAAGAAAACACATGCCAATGCCTTCTTTCCTATGTGTAAGCTGTGCCGTATCACAAAGAACCTGAGATTCCAGAGGCAGAAGGGACTCTTATTCTGTCTTCTGTAACCATACCACAAAAACACTGTGTCCTGAAGTCAGCATTGGGATGCTTCCGTATTTATGTGAGGCTAGCCATGCATTTATATTTCAACACAACCTTCAAAGCATTAGAGATTTTTACCACAGCATACACATGGGGAAACTGAGGCTGCTGGAGGCAAAGCCACTTCTCCAGAGCCCCAGGTAGTAATTATTTCTCCATGTGACTGTAGCAATAGACATCTGCAAAACTCCCTCCTCTTCAAACATCCCCCCCCTTATTTATGTTAGGTTTGTTCAGATGTCGTGGTTTTCAACCTGGAGGGAGAGATCGCACATTCCAACTCCTGGAGGGAGAGATGGCAATCCCTGCGGTCATTCTGTCTTTGTTCTTTCTCCGGGTGGGCACAGGAGGCACTAGACAGCCTGGGTGCTCCTCAGCATCCTCTAGTTTGTGAGAGAGCAGCAACAGGAAGCGTTCTGCTTAAAAAAAATTTCTCTGGTACCTTTTCTGTAGAGATGAGGGCAGAGAGAACCCAGGACTGGGACTGGGGACACAGAGATGGGATGCTGAAAGTTCTGGGTGTGATGGATAGTGTTGTCAACCTAATTGGTCCGAAACCACCTTGGAGACAGGCCTGAGGACATGCCTGTGGGGTTATCCTAACTGCATTAACTGAGGTAGAATGGTCCTCCCACTCTGGGTGTGGACACTCTCTGATTGAGATCTTAACTGTGTAAAAGGGGCAACTGAACTGGACGCTTACACACATTCAATTCTCTGGCTACTGGACTGCGGATACCGTGCCAGCAGCTGCTCCCAGCTCCTGCCACCCCAACTCCCATGATCTGAGAACTGTACCTTGAACTGTATAAAGCAAATGAAGTCCTTCTCCTCAGGTCTGCGTTCATCAGCATGTTGTATCACAGCCTCAGACAGGAAATGGAGCCGTGAGACCCAGGCTCTGCCTGCCTGCCTGACTGTTCTTAACCAAAGACCTCACTAGGATACCAACAGCCTGGAAACACAGCCAATTGCCATTGCACTCAAGGGAACCCTTCGGGCTTCATTAACAGTATCCCATAGGTACTTTGGGGGCATCTGAAGTAGATGGATCTGCTTAAGCGTCAGTGTGTGTACCTGCCAAGTAGGGCACTAAAAACTCATCAGTAAATGACACACATGGCCTGTGGACGGATCTGTGGACCAGTCTCGTTCAGTGGCTCTAACACCCTGTGCCTTGAATCATTTTACTCTCAGAATGCTCTGACAAGTTCTTCTAATCAGCAGGGGTGCAATAAGTTCCCCAGAGGTATCTCCAGGGGACCCTGGTTCAATTCCTAGAACCCACAAGGAGGCTCACAACCATTCGTGATTCCAATTCTATGGGATCTGGTGCCCTCTTCTGGCTTCCTAAATCACCAGGAAGAGAGGCAGGACACATACATATATCCAGGAAAAACACCATACACTTGAAACAAGAATAAATCAATCTTTTTTAAAAGGTTAAAAAGTGGGCTGGTAAGATGGCTCGGTAAATAAATGTATTGGATGCTGTTCAGTCCCTGGAATCCACACAGCAAAAGAGGGAACTGAACCCTGCAAGTTGTCATCCGATCTCTAACACGGTGCTGTGGCATGCTCCCGCACACGTGTGCACAAGAAATAAATCATTACAATACAGTAGAAATGTTTTTGTGTTTTATGAAAGGTAAAATGTGATCCAGAATTCAAGAAGAATTAGCCACATTGCTAAAAGGCAGGAGTCATCACTCTTTAACCACAAGGCCAAGCCAGGAGCCTGCCAATGTTTTGTAAATAAAGTTTTATGGGTACAGTCGCGTCTATCGCTTGATGTATTTCTATGGCTGCTTGTGAGTTGAACTGTTATTACATAAACCTCTGTGATTTTCTCAACAGATCCATGGGGTAGGTGCTATTAGTTCTTCTTAAGCACGGTGAGTTTTAGGCTAAGGAAGTCAAGTGGCAAACTCAAATTCAGTTAGGACAGAGGCAGGCTCCAGGGGAGGCCCTAGTAGCCCACTGTGTTAGCCAACAGAGTGTGGAAACACTACACACAAATCCTACTCATAAATCCCCTAAAAATAAAAATTTCTTCTTGTTTTTTCGTGACTATATGTCGACTCCTGTAAGATCCCCTTGTTCCAGAAAGTGCTGGAAGCTCCCAGAGTCATCCTGGCCTTCTTAAAGGGCAACCAGCCAGTGTCTGATCCTGGCGGCCTCTGGGAGTCAATGCTGCTTGCACACGGGTTCAAGTTCCTTCTCTCCCCGCTGGACCAGAAGCTGATATTTACCCAGTACTTTACAATCTCCTTGGTTAATCCGCCGTGTTCCCTGGTCACTTCCCATTAAGTATAAAGTGGCTTCCTACTCACAGGCTCGGAATTAAAGTGTCACTTCTCTCAGTGAGAAGCCGCAGGTGACATGTACCAGAAAGAGCTCAGAAGGCAAGGGAGGGTGAAGGGGACAGCCCCAGTAAGCTCCAAGCTCCTGCTCCTGACCGACAGCAATCCTGCTACATGCATCATCCCCTTACCCACAAATTAAAAAAAAAATCCCAGTATCTTCGGAAGTGTCTTTAAAGCTTAGGGTATCCAGCCTAGCTGGTGCAAAGAAATATTTGGCAGGGTCAGCTGGGCCCGTAAGCATCTTTCTCCATGTTGCCAGACTAGACAGTTATCCCGTTGTGCCTCGGAAGCCCACCAGAAATGCTGTGTCATTTGTCTGCTCGAGAGAAAGCTGCCTCACCAGCACACCGCCGCTCTGGTTTCCAACGCCCCCAGTCAAGGTGTCCGCAGCCCAGCCTTTCTTCCTTCCAGTTTGATCTCATACCATACAAACCGTCTCCCTGAGGTACGCGGTAACCAATGAGCTGCTGTATTGGCATGCAGAAAATGGTTCCCGGGCCTCCCCCGTGGCAGCAAATTCAGGAACAAGAGCAAGGAAAGCCTCACTTTTTAGGAGGAAGGATTTGCCACGTGATATCCCAGCTCTGCCTCTTCCCAGCTTCATGGCCCCGTGTAAGTAACACAGTGTCTTAGCCTCCCTCACTTTCCCCATAAGCTGTCTCATCAAGCAGGCTGTTTCCAACAGAAAATTAAAGGACACAGTGCGATATCTTTTTCACTGTGGCAAAGTCCACATAACTTGCATTTGTTCTTTTCATGTGAACCCTACTGCCGTCCAACTACCAACATTGCCCGTCTCCAGACTTCTTCATCTTGTTAAGCCGAAATCATTGCATGTAAACTCCTCCTTCCCCTCTCCCCAAGTCCCTTGCAATAAGCAGGATACCTGTCTGTGAATTTTGCGAACACCTCAGATAAGTGTGTCTCCTAGACAGCTGCCTTATCCCATTGATCTCGATAAGGCTTGTCCGTGTTAAGGCAGGCGACAGAATCCCTTGACTTCTTAAAGCTGACGTCCCATTGTATGCATGCGGCGTGTTTTGTTCCCCGTTCGTGCTTCAGCCAGCTTCCACAGTCCAGCTATAAAGGAGAATGTTGAACATAGGTGTGGAGATGCCTCTTTGAGAGTCCCACTGGCACACCCTTTATGCATGTATTCATATGGGAGCTCGCTGGGTCATCTATCTAGTAGTTCTGCTTTCAATTTCATTTCAAAATCAGATTTTTATTTTTGCTGTGATACATGTGTGTCTATGGTTTTCATTTTCTTGGTTATTAAGTGATCTCGGCATCATTTTTCAGGCCTCCCTGATACTTCCTTAGTGCACGGAACATGCTTGGCTGCAGATCTGATGGGTATATGCATGTGAGTGCAGTTGCCCGTGGTGGCCAGAAGAGGGCATCAGATGCCCTGGAGCTGGAGTTACAGGAGGTTATGAGTCACCCAACGTGGGTGTTGGGAACAAAACTCAGGTCCTCTACGAGGGCTCCAAGCAACTCTCCATGGCTTGCACTCCTTACCACTGAGCTGTCCCTCCAGCCCCTCGTCATACTCTTTTCTGTAGGAGTTTGACATTTTACATTTATGGCCATTGTGGGTGATTGTTCCAGTTTCTCCACAATGTTGTAAACACTTTTCTGTTTGGTGTGTGTGTGTGCGTGTTTGGGGTGAATGTGCACATGTGTATACATGCTTGGGGAGGGCAGACTGGTGTCTAGTGTCTTCCTAAGCCTCTTTTTTATTTTATTATTTTGAGAAAAAGTCTCTCACTGAACCGAGTCATGTAAACCAGGCAGTCGATAGATTTCCCTATCTCTGCTTCCCCAGTGCTGGGGTTACAGGCACATGACACCACACCCAACTTTTCTACATGGGTTCTGGGGGATCAAACTTGGTCTTTCTATGTATATGGTAGGCATCTTACCAATGAGCCTTATTGGCATCCCAGCTACTCTGTTTTTAATATGGAAACAATATCTAATATTAATCTCCAAAATCGCCCTTGGGATCTTATGGAGTCATCGTGGCAATGACTAAGGCATAGATGCACAAACAAGAACATGCTGTTGGTATGATGGAGTGGGCCTTCAGCCCCACAGAGGACGCTCTCTTGGGGCAGTCTACAGAAGCCCCACACAGAAGTCCACATGGCAAAACATGGAGCTTCCTGTCAGCAGTCAATACCGCCTTGCCAAACACGTGTGTGAAATACCTTGAAAGCGGACCGTGCAGCCAAACCCTCGATGACCACAGCCCAGTCAGACAGCCTGAGCTGGCTCCACTCGGCTAAGTCCCAACTCCGAGCTCTTAACCAGACACTCCACATGAGGAATAATAGTCATTTCCATTTTGAAGAAGCTAGATTTGGGGTGATATGTTATTCAACAACAAACACCCTCTCATCTGTCACAGTGACCATGAAGTTTGAATGTACATGAGCGTCTGTCCTGCATTGTACCGGGCACACCGTACCAACATGGCATGGGAGCTATCATCTATGACTGTCGCTTTACGCTGTAGAGAGGTTTTTGTTTCTCTTGGTTTTGGTTGAAGACTGAGAAGGATGTGCACACCAAAGTCATGCCTTGATAAGATGCACCAATGGAAGACAGAGCGCAAACAATGCACGCCTGAGAACATCACTTAAACAGAGAGGAGGCGAGACATGTTTCCAGAAGCTTAATACCCAAGATAGAAGATTTAAGTGAGAGATTCAGCAACCATCAATTGCCAGCGGCACCTCAGTTAGGGGTGGGAACTTGGAGACCCCATTCTCACCTATCCGTGCTGGGGTT
The DNA here is from genome assembly GCF_037038515.1 of Microtus pennsylvanicus. Classification (NCBI taxonomy): domain Eukaryota; kingdom Metazoa; phylum Chordata; class Mammalia; order Rodentia; family Cricetidae; genus Microtus; species Microtus pennsylvanicus. The sequence goes on from NC_134579.1 coordinate 118,785,075, forward strand.
TTGACTGACTCCATGGTGTGCAGGTAACAGCAGCTATTGTGAACTGATAAGTGCGCAGCATTGCCTGAATCCAAACATCCCACAGTTCTCTACCCGCCTGTTCTTACATGCTTTCTGCCTCCTCTTCCACCTTGGCCCCAAATCTGGGCAACACAAACTGTACCCAGGGAGTTATTAATAACAATAAAATAAAGGGGACATGAAGTTGGGGTGAGGTGGGGTGAAGATAACCAGAGGGGGTAGGAGTGAGGTAGTCATGAACAGATATGATAAAATACGGAGTATAAATATGTGAGATTTTCAAAGAATAAATAGGGATATTTAAAAAGAAAAGGGTATGGAGTTATTTTCTTGCTCTGAGAGGAGCAATACCGTACACGCAGTGATGCCACATGCGTAAAGCAAATGATCCGGGGTTGGGAGTTGGGTAATGGATGGTAGGGCATCGGACAGCGGAACAGGTGAAGTAGGCATCGGACAGCGGAACAGGTGAACTAGGCATTGGACAGCGGAACAGGTGAACTAGGCATTGGACAGCGGAACAGGTGAACTAGGCATTGGACAGCGGAACAGGTGAAGTAGGCATCGGACAGCGGAACAGGTGAACTAGGCATCGGACAGCGGAACAGGTGAACTAGGCATCGGACAGCGGAACAGGTGAACTAGGCATCGGACAGCGGAACAGGTGAACTAGGCACCGGACAGCGGAACAGGTGAACTAGGCATCGGACAGCGGAACAGGTGAACTAGGCATCGGACAGCGGAACAGGTGAACTAGGCATTGGACAGCGGAACAGGTGAACTAGGCATCGGACAGCGGAACAGGTGAACTAGGCATCGGACAGCGGAACAGGTGAAGTAGGCTGAGCAGACAACTTAGGTCTAGCCAGTCATGGTCAAGAAGGAAAATGAGCCTCCTGGACTGCCAGGTTGCTTATCCTTTCTCTGAGAAGTTTGTATGTTATATGAATTCTCCCCATTTAAAAGTTGGCCTACAGGATGAATAATAATAATAATAATATAAAAATAGCCCAAAGAGGTGTCTCAGTGGTTAAGAGCACTTGGTCTTGCGAACACCTCAGTTTGGGTCCCAGCACCAAGAGGGCAGTTTATATTCATCCATTACTCTAGCGCCAATGGACCTGATGTTCTTCTCTTCTGATCTCCATGCAGGCAAAACACTCAATATGTAAGATAAAACAAATGCATTTAATAATAATAATAATAAAGACATTATATGCATCAAATATTACACCACCAGATCAAATGTAGCCCATGAGCCTCGCTTCAGTGACCCCAGGCAGCTAGCATGCAGTCCCTTCCTGCTGTGAGACAGAATGTCTCTATCAGTGCCCTATGCACTGTATTTGTTTGCAAGAGACACAAGGCAGCTACATAAATATTCCAAAGCGGTTTCCACACACAGATGTGAGCTGTGTCCTCAAGCGGAATCCAGGCTTGCTGAGGGCAGGGACCAGGTCCCTGGTTCGCATTAAGACTCTTCCTGATTCCCCAGTATGAGGTGCAGCCCTTCTGGGTGAAGGCTCCTTACAGCTGGGGCAGAAAGCCAGGCAGAATGACTGTCCCCAGGCAGTGTCTTGGGAGAGCTGGGAGCATCTTATCACTTGGAGGCCTGAGCTCTGCATCTTGGGAGGGCAGCTTCCGTCACTCTTGGTGTTCCAGGGAACTGAGGTGAGGGAATCAAGGTTAATGACTTTCACTTACAGATGCTGTGCCGGGCTTATAAATGAGGCCTCCTCTTCCCTCGGGGATCCCATTGCTGAGAAGATGTGGCTGCTCTTGCAAGAGGCTGCGTGCTTCCTTCAAATTGTCTCTGTTGAGCAGGCTGGTTTCTGGGTGTGACTCAGTAGAGATTCCATCCAATCACAGCTGTGTTCTGGAGCTGATGACCTTCTGGGGTTCAAGCCCCACTTACAAGTTAGCAAAACTGAGATGGAAATCCAGATGCTTCCACCTTAATATTCAATATACTTCTTGATCATTCTTGTGACCCAAATGATAAACAATCAGGGTTTTGTTTTGCTAATTCATTTTCTCTGCCCTCAAGGAATTTGTAATTCAAAAGCACAGAACTAGAATTATTGAAGACACGAACATATCACAAAGGCTTAGGATATGTGGTGGTTTTAAATAGTAACGGGTCCCACAGGCTTATACGTTTGAATACTTACTTGATGCTCAGTTGGTGCAACTGTTTGGGAAGAATTAGGAGGTATGGCTTTGTTGAAGGACATGTGTCTCTGGAGGCCAGCTTTGAGGTTTCAAGACTCCTGGCACTCCCTGTGTTTCCTGTTTCCTGTTTGCTCTTTGAGTGTGAGTTCTCAGCGGTCCTCGCCATTAGACCTTCATTTTGCTATTGTAGACTCTCACCCTCTGAAACTGCGAGCCCAGTTAAATGCTTTCTTTAATAAGTTGCCTCAGTCCTGGTGTCTTATCATAGCCCATACATTATAGATGGGGTGAGTCTTGATTCATGGCGAATAAATGATCATCAGACAGCGTAAACCCAGCAAGGAGAAAAGGAAATGCCAAGAGGGAGGGAAGAGAGGGTTTTAACAGCTGCTGGGGCTGATTCAGGATTGCAGCCTCTCAGCAGGGAATGGTGGGACCTTTGCTCCAACATAGAAGATAATTTTGAGCAGTGACTACAAGCACAAGCTTTGGAGCCGCATGAGTCTCGGTTATAAGCAATAGAGACCATCTTGAGGTGGTTTAAATGAAAGGGGCTTGATGGTTCTCAGAAATCAGTGGAGGAACACAATGGACTAGCAATTTGGGAAGTTCTTGGGCATAAGAAACTGGAAATCACCATTTGGTGATTCAATGATCCAGCAATGGGATCCCAGTGGGAAGAGGAGGCCTCAATTATAAGACTGACTCCTATAAACTGTCCTCTGACCTCCAAATACAAGCCGTGCAAGGACATACATCTGTGCAGACATGCACACACCCCACACACAATCAAATAAATGGGCTGTTAATTCATCTCATTTTACCCTGTCATCCGGACACACAGATACTTGCAGTCTCCTGCTGCAAATAGGGTTTTTCCAGGGCCCACAGCACTTACATGTTCTGGCCAGGGACTTCCAAGTTCCACATTTCCAGAGACTAGATTATATCTCCTCTAGCCACAAATACAAACAGAGAAGGAGCCTGGTTGGCTTGGTTCTATCATGTAATTTCTTGGAAGCCAAAGGAGTGCTGCTGTGATTGGGTAGGATCGGACTAAGGGCGGGATTCTGAGATTGACAGCCCCACCGCAGTAGCAGGGAGAGTATACACAGAGGACCCCCGGGGGGCGCAAGAGTGTCAGGACACTTATCCGTTTTTTGATCGGAAAAACGATGGCAGAGACAGTGTCACCCAGTGTCACTGCGTGTGATGGACTCATAAAGGGTTCAGTTTCTGGGGCTGGTGAGGTGGCTCAGCAGGTAATGCACACGATGCAGAAACCTGACAATCTGAGTTTGCTCTCTGGACCTCATGGGATTTTGTTTGTTTTTTTTAAAGCCGCTTGAGGTGTTGCGCAGCTGTAGTCTCGGTACTCCTGCAGTGAAGTGGGAAAAGGAGACAGGAATATCCTGGGAGCTCTCTGGCCAGACTCGAGAGTACACAGTGTGGGAGACATTGAGAGAACCTGCTTCTACAAGATGAAAGGAAAGAAATGACCCCTATAAACTGTCCTCGGACCTCCAAGTACAAGCCATGCCGAGCACACACATCTGTGCATACGTGAACACACGCCCCATACACAAATAAATCATTTAAATTCCAGTTCTACAAAATTCTAAGCCCATCTTCAGAGGCCCTGAAAACTATATTTTTACTACCTTTCCCAGATGACTACAGTGAACAACTGGACGTGAGAATGTCTGGCCTTTTCGAATCCAGACACTCTACCGAAGGAACTGAGCTACACAGAGAAAATGATTCACTCAGGCTTCACAGCCAAAAGGTAGAAGAAAAGGAGACTGCAGCCCCCTGCTATGTCAGTTAGAGTTTATGGCTTCCCAAGTGAGCGCTAGTTTCTTTCTGGGCAAGAGAAAGGAGTGCGATGCAGAGATGAGGGCCCCAGGAGCCCCTCTACTCCCGACGGTTCTTCATCTAGGTTGGACTGACCAACAGTAACCATCCCAACACATCCACACATGGCTGGACACCCTTCATCTCTCTTCAACGCTATGTTCACCACCCTCCAACTACAACCTGACAGACAGGACATGGGTGTAAGGGAGGGACCAAGTGGACCATGGTGGATCATGGGCTGCAGAGAAAGGCTTTACAGAGAAAGGCTGAGGCACGGAGGGAGCAAAGGATGGGGCTAGGGCAGGTGCAGAGAGGGAGATATCAGTGGCCCAGGATGCAAAGCAAGAGAGGGGAAGCTGGGATTTAATAATGCTGAGGAGCCAGAGCTAAGCCCTTGGAACCTGGAAGGATACACTACCTTCCGAGTTTATGCTGATGCCCCCAAAATCTCACTGAAAACTCTCTTCAGGGAAGAAACCGTTATACAGCTGTGCCCACGTTCACCCCATATCTACTAAACAAAAATAGGAATTAGTTTCTGTTTCTGACAGCTCCGACGATAATGTGACAATCAAACTCCAGAATTAGAATTATTAAATGTTCTGAATGCACTGGAGAGCCAACCCCAAATATCTTCTACACACACTTGCCCAGTGAATTCATGTCCCCAAAAGGGTTTAATGTTGGAGATAACAGAAAAATAAAAAGATAGGAAATTCTATAATCCCTCCTTCCCCTTCCTGTAAACCTCGGGATGATGAACACATCGTCTGAGAAGTCCCAGGGAAAATATCCACAGAACTTCACCAAGTCCAGGCTCCTAAACTGTGCCACACAATGCCCCTCTCCCCGCCCCCCACCACTCCCACCGCCCACCCCCCACTGATACTATGCCTGCCTGCGGGGCAGTGCAGCTGTCCCCTGTCTCCTGCTTGGGGCAGGAGGGAGTTTGCTGTCCGCAGGGTCACCAGACAGGAAGCAATGGACACAAGGAGCCATGGCAGCAGGTCTCCCTGTGCAAAAAGAATGCAATTTAATGTTGTGCAACATTCTTAAGGTACAAGTGTACATACATCCACAAACACAACTCACACACATACACATACCACATATACACACAAAAACACACACATACAAAGCTATACACACACCACATACAACACACACACAAACCTATGCACATACACCCACATACACATACAAACACACAACACACACAAACCTATACACACACACCACATACACACACAAATATACACAACACTACAAATAATAACACACACAAACCTATGTACATACACCCACATGCAGACACACACACACACATTCACGTGTGTGTGCATACACGCATAATGTTCTGGCTAGTTTTCAACTTGACTTGAGCTAGATGGAGTTGTTTGAGAAGAGGGAACCTCAGCCGAGAAAATGCATGAGATTGACCTGGTGGCAAGCCTGTGGTTCATTTTCTTGATTGACAATTGGTGCGGGAGGGCCCAGTTTACCGTGGATCATGCTACCCCTGGACTGGTGGTCCTGGATGCTCTAAGGCTGAGCAAATCTTGGGGAGCAAGCTGTAGAACAGCAACCTTTATGGCCTCTGCATCAGGTCCCACCTCGTTTCCTCCCTTGCTTGAGTTCCTGTCCCGAATCCTTCCGTGGTGGCCAGTGATATGGAAGTGTAAACAGAATAAACCTTTGCCCCACAGTTGCTTATGGTCATGGTGTCTCATCACAACAGTAGTAACCCTAAGACACATACAAGCATAGACTCATACAAACCCACAAATTCACAAATGTACACACATAGACCCTTGTTTGCATGTACATACATACGCATATACTCACATGCAGATACACACACGGTTCTATGGACAGATATGTGATTAATAATCTGGGAGCAAATACTGAAACATATTCTCGTAGAGAAGACGAGGGGAGAAACTTCTCAATTTTGAAAACCAAGGGCCCATTTTCTCATCTGTCTGGATCCCAAGATAATGCAGGGTGCTATGATTGGCTCAGACGTGATCACATGACCAACACTCTAGTAAGATTTGACTCTGGTGTTTCACTGGACCATAAAAATGTGCCTTTCCTCTTTATCTTGGGTGTGCTTCCCTGGTAGGATGGACCCTTGAAACAGGCACCTTGGGAGCTCACCCAGTGATGACGACAACAGAAGATGAGGCTTGGCCACACGTTGGATGGAAAGACCAAATGATGGCGGCTATTAGCATAGGGACCTCCAAATGCAGGTGCTATCCCCATTGTATGAGCAATGGCATCTCAAGCTCAACTCCTGCTAATATATGTACACACACGAGAGTTCAGAATCCTCTGGCACACTTTGCCCGTTCAGCTGTCCCGTGCCGGATCCTGAGCCGTTCACAAGGGCTGAGCTCATGTACAAGTACCACATGTCCATGCTTTAAGCTGTTCACAGTCTTGTTAGAGAGAGCAGAGGGCCTAGTGCAATCGGGTACGTGGCCTAATCAAGTTACACTAGGGTTTCGCTTCGTGCCCGGAGGAAGAGATGTAAAATATAGCAAGACGAGGCTTTCCAGGAGAGACTGGATTCTGATAACATCACAGGTAGGTTCTCTGGGAGTCCAGCTCTGAGCTGGATCCGGTGTGAAGGTGAGCTGTCAAAAGGATGTGGAGGGAGCATTTGCCTTCAGGAAGGGAGCACCTGAGCCACTAAAGCAGCGGAAGTGGGCCTGGATGAAGCAGCCCCCAGGCCAACCACAGCTGCTCCCACAGGACTCTTTGGAGCTTGAATGGCCTCAGAGTTTCCTGAACTTGGCCACCTCCTCTCGCTCCCCCTCGGACTGGCAGCTCTTTGTGGGCCGCTGCTGAAGGGTCCATCTTGGGGTGAGGCACCACCCTGCAGTGTAGTGGTACCCCGGAGGGCTGCTGGGTGACGGTATCCTGCCAACTGCTCCTCAAGCAGCTACAGTAGCAAGGGGGTCCCTCAATAGATGCAGAATCGGTCAGGGCACCAACATGCCCTGCCCACCACACGGGCAGCACATGAAAGAAATAATATCTGTGATTACAATAATTGTAACCACCAGACCTCAAGTACACTTACACATAATCATAGTAATGACGACAAACTTTTAAACGCTCCCAGTGCAATAGGTACTCCCAGTGCAATAGGTACCAGCTCCCGCGTTTGCAGTTTGTGACAGCCGCCCTGTGAAATGGCTGCTGCTATTCTTATATCATGAACAGAGATTATGAAGCTCAGAGGGGTTCAGGACTAGCACACAGTGGACTAACAGTCAACACCTCGCCCCATCCCTCCCACCCCACCCCCACTCCTAAACAGAAATTATGCATTGTGCTTCCCCCGCCCCCCATTGCAGCCACTCAATAAGTGGAGGGAGAGGTTAGAAGGAACCAGCAATAGGTAAGCAGCTAAACACAGGAAGCGTGGATGCAAAGGCGTGAGCCCAGAGCCCAGAGAGGTCCCTTCAGTGATCCACAGGCATGTACGGACAGCTTAGGCATATGTTCAGAGGTGGACATTTTAGTTTGGGGGCTGTGGAGGCGGCCTAGTGCTAATGTAACAATAACTAAGACCTGAGTTTGGGTCCCCAGCCCATACTTAAACATTGGGCGCGGCTGTGACAGTCGGCAGCCGAGGCTCTGGGAGGCTGCATGGTGACTCTTGTCAGTAGCACACTTTGTATGACAAACTGGCGAAGGATAGATTTTTAAGGTTCAATGAAAATGCCGCGCATTATATTGTCAGGAGGCGAGTGTGTTCATCAGCTCAGTGGGATCTTTTTACAGGGTGTGTATAGATCAAACATTGTATCTTATCAGTGTACACACGATTAGCATTTCACAAAGAAAAACCTGGAAAGCTGAAGGAACCGACCGCGGGAGAGCATGGGCTCCCCACTTCCCAACAGCAGAGCCGAGGGTCACTTTTGAAGGGTGATCCGAGCAACTTATTTCTTCACCCGCCGCAACTCCCGGATGAAAAGAGGTATTTTTTTTCTTTTTCAAAAATACCATACCAACAATCTATGTCCATTATAAAAATTTGAATAGCATAAAAGAATAAATAGAAAAAGGTTAAAAATCACCTATCACCGCTAGTATTTTGGAAACCATGCTTATTTTCTATGCAGAAACACATACTTGGGTATTTTATGTAAACAATACATTTTAATGCTGGCTTTAGAGATGACTTTAAAAACTCACCATGTTTTATTTGTAAAAAAATAAAATAAAATGAACTCCTTCCCAAATAACCAGTATCAATAATCGAACACGTGGCCACTCTGTGTGTTAAGACACCATACGAGTTTGAGACGTGCTTAATTGCGTGGCTTTTAATCACTCTGGCAACGTGTGCCTTGTCAGGCGAGAAATGCAAGCTTTGTCATTCTTAATGTCTAGGGGAGAAAACTAAAACCCAGAGAGACACAGTGCTCGTTAAGAAAACCACTCAGCTCACAGATGACAGCCAAGCTCGGAAGTCTTCTCACCCAGTTCCCTTCCCTCTAGATGTTACACCCCTGTCCCCACATCAGGATGGAACCGTGAGGGAGGCACCAATGATTCAGTGATTGACACAGGGACTCCAGCTGGGTCCCTTCCTGTGTTCACACTGTGGCCTCACCCTTCGTAGACAGGCTCCCTACATTGGCTGGTTTGCTTGTCTTGAAGTTTCCATTTTCCATTGCCCTCTATTAGAAGTTCAAGGGCCCGAATTTCCTGAGAAACCGCCATACTGCCTTCCAAAGTGGTTGCACAAGTTTGCATTCCCACCAGCAATGGATGAGTGTACCCCTTTCTCCACAACCTCTCCAACAAAGGCTATCATTGGTATTTTTGATTTTAGCCATTCTGACAGGTGTAAGATGGTATCTTAAAGTTGTCTTGATTTGCATTTCCCTGATCGCTAAGGAAGTTGAGCATGACCTTAAGTGTCTTTTGGCCATTTGAAGTTCTTCTGTTGAGAATTCTCTGTTCAGCTCAATGCCCCATTTTATAATTGGGTTGATTAGCCTTTTCACTCTTGGGAATATACCCAAGAGAGGCCTTATCATACAACAAAAGTATATGCTCTACAATGTTCATAGCAGCATTGTTTGTGATAGCCAGAACCTGGAAACAACCTAGATGCCCTTCAATGGAAGAATGGATGAAGAAAGTATGGAATTTATACATATTAGAGTACTACTCAGCAATAAAAAACAAGGACTTCATGAATTTTGCATACAAATGGATGGAAATAGAAAACACTATCCTGAGTGAAGTAAGCCAGACCCAAAAAGAGGAACATGGGATGTACTCACTCATATTTGGTTTCTAGCCATAAACCAAGGACATTGAGCTTATAATTAGTGATCCTAGAGAAGCTAAATAAGTAGAACCCAAAGAAAAACATATAGGCATCCTCCTGAATATTAACCTTCAGCAAGCGATGAAAGGAGACAGAGACAGAGACCCAAATTGGAGCACAGGACTGAAATCTCAAGGTCCAAATCAGGAGCAGAAGGAGAGAGAGCACGAGCAAGGAACTCAGGACCGTGAGGGGTGCACCCACACACTGAAACAATGGGGATGTTCTATTGGGAACTCACCAAGGCCAGCTGGCCTGGGTCTGGAAAAGCCTGGGATAAAACCGGACTCTCTGAACATAGCGGACAATGAGGACTACTGAGAACTCAAGAACAATGGCAATGGGTTTCTGATCCTACTGCACGCACTGGCTTTGTGGGAGCCTAGGCAGGTTGGATGCTCAACTTACTAGACCTGGATGGAGGTGGGGGTTCCTTGGACTTCCCACAGGACAGGGAACCCTGATTGCTTTTGGGCTGGGGGGAGACTTAATTGGGGGAGGGGGAGGGAAATGGGAGGCGGCGGCGGGGAAGAGACAGAAATCTTTAATAAATAAATAAATAAATAAATAAATAAATAAATAAATAAAAAAAAAGAAGTTCAAGGGCGCAAAGGACGACACAGTGGTGACAGCCTGCACTGTAATCCCTGTGACTTAGTGGAGAGAGAACGGAACACATGCTGAGGAAAACGAGAGGCAGGCTTTGGACTGGACGCTCGATGGGCATGAGGACTGGTCCAAAGGTGTTCACCACGATGTCCGGCACTTCTTTTAGACTCCGTTTCCAGGCTCCCAGTGTGAGCCTGCAGCGGAGAAAACATGACTCCAACATAAACTAGGTCTGAATCAGACACTGGTTCCATCTGTGGCTGGACAATGTGACCTTCAGCTTGTCTGATTTTAATATGCTTGAGAAGTGAGGATGAAATGAGGCCATGTACCATACACACACACACACACACACACACACACACTCATAGACACACACACACACACTTATGCATGAGTGCACACACACACACATATACATGGGTAGGCACACATGCACACATGCAATATTTAGCCTTATCCAGCACATATTATTTGAGATTAATTAATTTAATACTAATTGATGCTAATATTTTAATTGCTATTCACAGTAAATAACAGTAATAACTGGTAGAAGCAATTCTGGAGCAGGGCAGTTTTGGGGTGACAGTGGTTTCTAGGACCAGAGGACTCCATAACTCAGGCTATTGGTCCTCCCGACTTAACTAAGGTTGTGGACCCAATCCCTGTGTGTAATAGTTACTGTGTCTTCTCTTAACCCAAGGTAGCATGGGTTTCCATGAACATCTTACAAAGTGTGAACTCTGTAGACCTTTGGGCATTAATATTCATCACTGGGAAAAAGGACTTGCTGTTTTTTGTTTCAGAGGTATTTGTTAAATTTAAAAGAGAAAACAAAATAAAGCCATTTCCATACTGCAGGACTTGTCTGAGCCTTTGTTTGAGCCCCCCAAGAGGCAGATATAATAGTTTACACAGAGTGACATCTCCAGTGCATGGGGAAGAATTTAGCTGTAAAAAGAAACATACTGGTTCCTGTGACTTTAAGCCCTAGAATTGCATATACTCTTAGCTAACTGGGTCTGGGAGTTTCCTTTATGCCATTTGCTCTCTCTCCAGAGAACCCCTGCCCCATCCCACCTCTACCTCATCCTTTATATCCCTCCTTTCCTCTCCCCTCAGCTACTAGAACCTGGCTCCTGTTTGATGTAATCATTAGACTTTTGCATTTGACCATGACGTTAAGCTTACAAACTATAACACAAAGACAACACTTTTTACCAATGAACAACCTTGGGTCATGGACATTCGTATGATTCAACCCGTGTGGCCCAAAATACGGAGTGGTCTGATTAGCAGGCTGAAAATGAACTAGACAGAGAAGCATCAAGATTGTGACAACAGCCATGAATACCCTCCAATCGCTTAGCATTTCTTACACTGGGGGGGGGGTTATTTAAGAAATGCTGACTTTGTACAAACCCAGCTTCAAAAGCTTGAAAATGCAATCACCATTTTTAGCAATCATTTTTGAGCATCTATTATGTGTCTATTACCGTCCATGCGAGTAGGAGACAAAGATGCACAAGACTAAGATCTTCTAGAAGCTTCCAGTGATCTCACACAGCACACAGCTGAAGAGGCCATGTTCCCTGTACTGTGGTAGAGGTGGGAAGAAGTGGTCCCAGGAAGCCAGAGAGAAACTCCATTGGTCTGCCTTGGGATGAACCATTGCTGAAAAGCAGCTAGAGACGTATTGAGTTTGGGACAAGACCAAGTCTGCAAGGACTGAGGTGTCCCGCCATGGAGGGTTACCTACAACTATCTCTTCAGTTTGAGGGTTTCTGCCCTCATTCAGAATTGGTAGGTAACTGTTACAACCCTAATGTAGCCTTAGTGTTCAGCCAAGAGGTACAGCTGAAGAATCCCAGAGATGGCCAACTGGCCATCTCTTCATTGTTCCTGAGAAAGCTCCCCTCAAGCCTATAGCCACTTCCTTGTTCACTCTCAGTGAAACCCTTAACTTCCCTTTCTCTGTGGAGACCCCTCCTCTGAGTCTTCAGGAATAACCCTATGACCAAGGTAAATATTTTACATTTTCCTTATTGCTACGATTGTTACAGGGATAATCACGTGACTGAAACACAGCCAACAGCATTTTATATTACTTTTGCATTTATGCATATGTGTGTGCATGCTTGTGCATGGGCATGTTCATGTGTGTGTGCAGGCATTTGTGCGTGCATGTGCACGTGTGTGCAATGTAGAGTCTACAGGACACCTCAGATGTCATTCTTAGATGGACACACCTTTCACATTTTATTTATTTATTGGGACAGGGCCTCTTCCTGGCCTGAAACTGAGTAATCTGGATGGCTGATAAGCCCCAGGGATCCCTCCGCCTGTTTCTACCTCCTTGGAGCTGTGGTTAAAGGTGCCTGTTTCACTGTACCCAGCTTTTACATGGGTCCTGGGGGCAGGACTTGGGTCTGCACACTTCAACAAATGCTTTACCAACTATGCTGTCTCCACAGCTGCCTTTACCTTACTTTGTATAGAGATTTACTTCAAGAAAGTTATTTGTTTCCTACGGTGGAGAAGCAGATAGAAGGGTAGCTCTGAAAACGGCTCTGCCTCCTTCTGTATCTTTGTGCTTTGAATTAGATCCCTTGCTCTTCATCGTGGTGGATTTCGATTGTCAAGTTGACAGAATTTAGAACTGCCTAGAAGCTTGGTTAACCCAGACCTGTGGGTGTGTCTGTGACAGCGTTTCCAGAGAGAAATAGCAGGAAGGAGGAAAGTCAATGGTGAATGTGAGCAACATCATCTCATCAGGTTAGGGTCCAAATAGAGTAAAAGGCACAAAAGAGCCAGCCAGCCCAGCACCAGGCTCCTGTTCCTGTGAAGAGCAGCCCTCACTATCCCTGCCGCCATGATGTTCTGTTGAAGCAGACAGGGCCAAATGACTGTGGGCTGATTCCCCTGAGACAATAAGTTGAAATAAACTCTTCCCCTTCACACCATTTCTATCAAGAAGACGGTCATAATAGTTTTAAAGTGAGGGCTGTGTTATTAGTACATTTCCCAGAATGTTTACATTCTTCAACATGCGCTCCGGGAGAAGCGGGAAGTTCATATCACATGGAAGGAAGTGACGTGTTCAGTGGGTACCTTCTTGGGCGCCCTGTTTTCTGATCCATCCCCCACTTCTCAGGGCCATTGCCCATTTGATGTCAAACCTATCCACACAATCCTACTCCCTTGAGTGAATCTGCATTCTCTTCTCCTCTCTATAGACTTACTTAGCCTGAACCTGAGACCCCATGTTTGCATCTCTGTCCAGTCTACTCACACACTACAGAGTCCAAATCCCTCTGGGAACCCGAGTCCGACTACTCATCGCTAACAATCAGGGTGAGCCACCTGCAAAGAGGCACCCTGGTTCTTCAATTTAGTGTCAAACCCTCCCAGCTGTCAGCAATTACTCACTGGTGTAATTGGTGTGAGTGCAGACCGGTGCAGCCACTGTGGAAATCAGCAGTTGGACTTCTTGCAATGTTGAAATAAACCACCATGTGACCCCGCTATTCTACTCCCTGGCCTATACCACTGGGACTCTGCTTCCCAGTGTAGAGACACATGCTCATCCATGCCCACTGCTTTTCCTAAGAATGGCCCATCATGGAAGCAGCCTAGGCATCCATCAGCTGATGACTGGATGATGAAAATACAACACATATGCATAATGAAATTCCATTCAGCTGTAAAGAAAAATGAAATTAAGAATTTTGCAGGTTAATGGGTGGAATTGGCGATAATTAAACTGAGTGAGGTAACGGGCTCAAACAGACAAATGTGGATCTTAGATTTACAACTTTAGTTTTATATGTTTAATTTCGAACCTCTGTGGAAGTCAGAAAACTGGGGACCATGTTGGGGGTGGTGAGTATCTGGGGTGAGAGGAGGCAGGAGAACAGAGGAAAGTACAAAGGGGAGCAATGGAGATGGATGGAAAGGTTCAAGCAAGGATGGGAGCCAGGGGAGGCAAGGACAGAGGCTAACCAAAGTAAAGGAAATACACACAAGGCATATGCAGACCTACTACTTCATAAGCCGATTAGAATGGAAGTGAAAAAGTAGAAGGAAGGTGTGCTGCGTTGCTGGATAATGTCATTTCTAAAGTCATGTTGCTATTGAACAAAGTCACAGTGCTTGGTGTGGAATAACGCCTCATGGGTTGTTGATCAGAAGAGGCCCCAGAGGCCCCAAGATAATACAGACTATCGCCTCCACTCTCGGCTGACCACCAGAACCATATGATAAAACTTATTGCTGAAAACAATACTTGCTTCAGTTGCAAGACAGAGAAGGTTGCCACTAAGGTGGAAGCTTCCTCCCACTGCTAATTTTCATAGTACTGGAAGGTGCTGTGCAGGCTGCTGTAGTAAACAGGGCTTCGATGATTTTACCAAGTTGTTATTATATAAACTATAAACTATATATATAAGAGGTGCTCACCGGTGCAATAGTGGCATGGCTGTTGCCGGGATAACCAGCCACTCTTAGCATGGATTTGATGCCCATTCCACAGGAGGGAGTTCATTCCTGATTCTTTAAACCCACTAAGCAACTTCATAGCTATGCATGTCACAGACTTGGGGGGGTACCTTACTTCTGTGACTTTGCTAAATTGAATGTCACCAAACTGCTGCCTAAATATTTATGTTTATGCCAATAGACAACTGCTATTCTCAGCTTCACTCTGGGAAACTTACCTTTGCAGCAAACAGCAATGAATAAAGAGACTCATGGATGATCACTGTACTCGACAGTTTAGTGCTCAGCCCTAAACAGGACATTTACACCACTGCCTCTAACTCCCAGGAAAAGCTAGAGAGAGAGAGAGAGAGAGAGAGAGAGAGAGAGAGAGAGAGAGAGAGAGAGAGAGAGAGAGAGATATGCTGGGGAAGGACATAAGAATCAGAAGATGGGGTAGAGAAACATGAAATACTTTCTTCAGGGCATGACCCAAACATCATAAACATGAGCCCTCAGCAGCTGTGGTTGCTTGCACAAGGCTGAGAAGGTTCACAATCAATCACCAATCAGTAATGGGTTCATGGGCCCTTCTGCATCCACTGAACTGCTGGCAACAGATGGATCCTAGGGACAGGATAGTAATTTACTTCAGTGGTATAACAAATGCTGAGCCCACCAGGCCCCAGTGAGTAGTTTCAAATCTGTGGCCACACAGATGGTCCCAGATACAATCAGAGGGTGCCAAAGCAAACCAAAAATGCGTGGAAGTAGAGAAGGGTTTTTGTAGGAAGGATGGGGTGACAGAGGTGGGGCAGAGAACAGAGGATTGACCAAGGAGGGTGGGCAGAATGCACTATAGATGGGCATGAAATTGCTGCAAGAAAAAAATCTAATCAATAAAATGTCTTCTAAGTGAAGAATTGGACGCTTTATTCTCTCCCACTTGTGTCGATTATCAAATGCTACCCTCAAATGACAGAAGACAGCGAGGGAAGAGACGATGGACTGCTGCAAACTTCTCTGTAAGAGCCGTCAATCCCACACACGAAGGAAGAGTCCACATGGCCTAGTTATTTCCTAAAGACTCCTCAAGCCCATTTACACTCTCATGTAACAATCGTATTTCAATATAAGTTAATATGGTACGGGAACTTATTCAAACGATCACGCCATTGTAGGGGAAAACCCCACTCTGCTGTTTACACTCCGCTGAGGCATCTGAAGCACTTGCATGTGAGATGCCCTAGTGGATTTGCGTGTAGCTCTCTCATCTGTCTCATGCCTGTCTATTCTACCATTATATGTGTAACACCCGATTTGTGTTACACCCTCAGTACAGTTTGCGCGCCACTGCACCTTACGCAAGTCAAACAAGGGCCTGGAGATTGAAAGAACACACACAGAGGCCGGGCGGTGGTGGCGCACGCCTTTAATCCCAGCACTCGGGAGACAGAGGCAGGTGGATCTCTGTGAGTTCGAGGCCAGCCTGGTCTACAAGAGCTAGTTCCAGGATAGGCTCCAAAGCTACAGAGAAACCAAAAAAAGAACACACACAGAAACCAGGGTCATTCGAAAGGAGACCAGCCGTTGCCAGTTTATTCAGATTTGGGGGAGTCCTTATCTACCTAACTGCTGCACAAGGATCTCCGCCCAGGCAGGTGGGAAATTACCATATTAACAATGGAGACAATGCCCTGCAGCTAATCACCAGGTGGGGCAGGGAGAGCACAGAAACAGACAGGATGCTTAGTCAGCTGAGCATAAACTGTCCCCGCAAATGCACCCCAGGAACAGGGGCAGACCAGGGCCCTACATATATGCTTGTGCATTGTGGACCCATGTGTGCAAACGGCCAGCCTCATCCTTTCTCCCACACCTCCAATCCAATTCCTATGCAAATATTGGCACCTTCACCTTGAAACCAAGTTCCCCAGACCACATATGATCACCACTGAACACCACCGGTGCCTCTCCTATTGTGCTGTACCCTCTGACAGGTCAGGTTCTGTCCTCATCACCTTTGAATCCATTGCCAAGATCACATTCAAAACTGACCCTTAAATCTAGCTCCCACTTACACGGGAAAACATTTTCATCCATAAACAGCCTATAGAGCCTTCTGTGATCTGATGGCTTGTTCTTGCTTGATGTCATCTTCTACTCTTCCAACTCATGTTGCTCCAGCCCCAGGGGCCTTGCAGCTTCTCTCACACAGCAGGGATGCACCTCCCCGTGGGACACAGGTTCCTCACTATCTGTTTAAATTCTTCTTCCATGAGGCTCTTTTTCACCCACACCTCCAGGTATTCAACATTTCACCTCTGCCATCCACCCTCTCTGATACTCTGAAGGGTTGATGTTTATCTTTGCCCCTGACACCCCTCCTCTTTCCTTATTATCTTTTGTGGGATTGTAGCAATTTTTCCTTGAATATTTTATCAATTTTTTCTTTTTCTTTTTTCTTCTCTCATACAATAAATCCCAACTGCAGTCTCCCCTCCATCTCTCCTTTCTCCCAGATCCACTGCTCCTTCATTTCCCTTCAGGAAAGAGCGGGCCTCGCAGGGATATCAATCGAACACAGCAATAACAAAGATGAGATGAGACTAGGCACAAACCCTCTTGTCAGGGCTGGACGAGGCAACCCAGTAGGAGGAAAAGGGTCCTGAGCACAGGCAACAGAGGCAGAGACACCTCCGCTCCTACTGTTAGGAGTCCCACAAAAACCCCAAGCTAAACAACCACAGCCTGTATACAGAGGACCTAGAACAGACCCACGCAGGCTCACTTCTGTCTCTGTGAGCCCCTACGTGTTCTCCTGGTGTCCTTGACCCCTCTGGCTCCACGATTCTTCTTTCCCCTCTTTGGTGGGGTTTCCCGAGATCCACCTACTGTCTGTCTGTGGGTCTCTGCATCCTTTCCCATCAGTTGCCGGAGGAAACCTCTGTGATGTTGATTGGACTAGGTACCGTATTTTATCTATTTGTGTGTGTGTGTGTGTGTGTGTGTGTGTGTGTGTGTGTGTGTTGCATGATTTCTCCATTCCCTTCTCTCCCTAATGATGAGAATTTTGAGTATTTAATACATTTCTATGCCTGCACAGTGCCTGACACATAGCTGATGCCCAGTAAACACCTTCCAGAGATGCGAATGACATAAATGGATGGAGAAAATATTTCAATACCAACTTCCCCAGTACAACTACCATAGTGACTTCCCAGTATTCAGTAAACCGACCAAATAATGAAGTCATTTTTTGTTTTGCTTGTGTTTGAGACAGGGCTGCGTGTGGCTGATTGGCCATCTCTGACAATTCTGCAAATGCCTTCCACAGGATGAAGAACACGTGTTCATTAATCAAGGGTTGCCCGTGAGGAGTCACATTTCTCCTGGCAAAACCCACTTCCTTTCTCGAGGGTCTGCCATTCTTAGTGATACAAAGTCAGTCAATATTTTTAAAATGAGAGTCTGGATATTCATCTGTATGCAAAACTAAGCTGTTTGGATTCTAGGATCCTAGCATAAAACTGTGGACTGAAACCCATACTTAGTTCATTTTCTCAAAGTGTATGTGGGAGTCTATTTGAAAAAAATAGATTTCCATACAAACAGGGAAATGCAAAAAAAAAGCCCACCTCCATTTGCTCTCCATGAGCCCTATGGAGACCCTGGCACCAGAGAGTGGCAGCATGAGGAAGTATTACAGTCTATAATAAACTCACTTGCACATGATTTCATTTGGGCTTCATAAGCACCTTGTGAAGAAGGAAGTATTATTATCCCTGTGGTGGCAGTCTTTGATATTGTTTCAGATTATTTGCTGTTTCTCTATAAGAGAATTAGACACCCTGCTTACTCCATGTAGATTGCACTGTCTCTGTAGGGGAAATTTAATCTTCCTTTCTCTAGCACAATGGAATGTGAGCTTAAAAGACCATGCAAACTGTCATTGCTCTTGATGCCCTCTTCATAAAGCCATGGTAGTAAAGCAAATACTTTTGGGCCTAATGAGGGATCTCCATGAAGCAGAACCACAGCTGAGAACTGAATCACAGCCATTGTATGTGTTAGAAACAAACCTTTGATAGTGTAAGTCACCAAGACTTTGGGGTGAGTGCTAAAGTTACTGCCACATGTTGATGGATCCCACATCCTCCAAATTGGAACATTTCCATCCTGGTTAAGGTTTACTAAGACTCAGGAAATAAACAACTCACAAGTCTCAGAAAGTCCCTGAAACCTACAAGATTCATCTACCACCCAAAGCTGATATAAAACAGTAAGGATTGGAGCCAATGAGGTGGCTTAGTGGGTAAAAGTAACCGTTGTCAAGGCTTATAACCTGAGTTCAATCCCTGGGAAAACACATGAAGAAAGTAAGATAGCACTGACTCCTGCAAGTTGTCCTCTGAACTAAACACACACACACACACACACACACACACACACACACACACACTAAATGTAATTAATAAAACCAACAGTGATGACTTTCAGTGAGAGTAGACTCTGGATCATGGTGTTGCCTGAAAGTCATGAAGTTAGCTCCAGGTTACAGTTTTCGAGTCTCACTCATTCTGAGATGGGCTCTCTCATAATACAACAGTCTTTGAGTTGTCCATGCCCTTGTACGTAACTGTTTGCCCATACTCTTGTGAGTAATTGTAGCCAAAGTGTTGGTTCACTGAGCTGACTTTGATAAAATTGTTTCTCTGGTCTATCATAAGTGCTCTAACAGGGATGAGTAGACTGTCCATATCTCCCCAGGAAAAGTCACAAAATAGCTGTAGCCGACGACACATATTTTACATATAAGAAATCTAAGACTTAGCAAGATAAGCAACTTTTCTTAGGAACTTGAACTCTGGGTATTTCAAGCCCAAAGGACATCCTCATCATTTTGATGAAAGAAGATGTCTTTTGTGCATATCCTGGAGTGAGCTAGGAAACTAAGTGGTAGCAGACTGGAGACTCCTTCCCTCTCTGAGCCCCTGCTAAGTCAAAAGGGACCTCTGGTTTCCATATTTATTTAGGAAACCAGTCTTGGCTCAACAGAGCTGTTTTCAACAAATAGGTCCTTGGAAACCATCCCAGCCCAGGGCAAAATATGAAATTTAATCACAGTGGGAATTTAGCCAACATCACCAACCCTATTGACAGCTCCTCTTGTTGCCTTTTAGGACTCAATTGTTTTAAGGAAGCCCTTGGAGGAGCCTGGGAAAGAATAGCCTCCATCTATCCTTTTGTTCTTTCTGACCTGCCTTGGTGTTCTTTGTAAAGACAGATGGGACCAGGGACATCTGGGCCCCCCTAAGGACATGCCACCAGGGGTTAATGTTCCTGAACGGGTACATCTACATACATATAACTTCTTCATTTAGGATACAGTCCAGAGAATAAACATTTAATTCCCAAGAGCTAAAATATGGTCCATGGGTACCGAGCATATGAGGAAATAAATGGTCCATGTCTCCCAGGCAACCTGACCATCCAGCAATGCTTCCAAGAATTTCTGTGAAACAAATGTCCTTGGGCACCTTCCGGGACTGAGTAAGGCTGGTTGTAGCCAGAGCTTGCTCATGAGGAGGCAGGAGAGGAAGCAGATGTTAGAAAGATGTACCACCGCCTTCCTGTTAGACTCATCAGTGCTGTGTGGGAGAAAGCATGGGAATTCAGCTCAGTGAGCACAGCTAGCAATCTAGAAGCAGTGCAGAGATACACAGAAGATGTTTTTTCTGTTTAAGAAACATTTGTCTAACATTTAGTATGTGCCAGACAGTTTCCAAAGAACTTTGTAAATATTGACTTACTTGATACTGACAGCCATGTGGTTAGAAACAATTACTACCCCTGCATGACAAGGAAACAGAAGCGCAGAGAAGCAGAAGTTTCCACCTCGTGTCTAAGAGCAGGAGACGCAGCGGGCAGCACCTGAGCCCAGCAGCTGTGGCCAGTGTGAGCTTTCTTTAGTGCAGTGCATCATGGGGGAGTTAGACCTCATTCAAATCTCAAAGTTGATGGAGCCTCTTTGACAATGGCATACTCTTTCTCTTAGTTTCGGCTCCTCTGAGGGTGGGTGGTGAAGATACCACACCCCAAGAAGAAGGTTGAATGTCTAAGACACATCTCCCTATATTTCATGTCCTTTGAAACTTCTAGGCCATGAACCCTCAACATGGAGAAAGAAGGTGATTCTTTGTGCCAGTACCTGAATCCAAGGCAATGAGGAGTATTCATTAGATGGAGAGAGGAAGAAGAGGAAGGGAAAAGGAGAAAGGAAGAGGAGGAAAGAAAAGGGGGGAGAGAACAAGGAGGGAAAGGGAGAGAGGGAGAGGATGAAAGGAAGGAAGGAAGAAGGAAGGAGACAGACGGAGAAGAGAAATAAGGAAGACAGAGAAGGAGGAAGGGAAGTCCTCAACTATTCATTACCTAATCTCCTGTCAGGAGTGAGCTTTTAGAGACCTGACATGCTGCTCCTCCTAGCGATGTTTAGAGACATTCTAGAAAAAGTCACCTAGAGACCCTCCAAAAGAATAGAGGTTTTGGAAGCCAGTGAAAGCTGTGGTCTCTCTGACTCCTTCTTTTGAAATACCTTGACCTTGGTTGCCCAGAATGCATATTTACTGCTGAACAATAGTAGTTATGAGTTCAAACACACACACACACACACACACACACACAGAGAGAGAGAGAGAGAGAGAGATAATATAGCAATATAGCTTTCTCGATTAGTCAGGTCACTAACTAGACTTCGTCCTCTGCTATAATTTATTGTAGTACAAAGAATCTGAAAATTATCTAAAAGGGAGAAACATTCAGCATCTCTTCGCTGCTGGCCACAGTCACGCCCACAGCTCCTGGCTCTTCTGTAGTATAGACTTCACCTGTTCCTAGGACATAGCTACTGGTCAGACAGCACAGAGCTTGAGAATGCTACGACATGCTTCTGGTTCCAAGATTGTATCTAGGCATTGGTGTCCCAGTGAGGTCTGATGTACCAGGCTTCTTCTTTTGGGCCACCAAACAGATCCAAAACATGACATGGAGACTTCTTAGTTAGGAACTCTCCTCCTACCATAGGCTTCTTCCTAGTTAGCCCTTTGGACTTAAATTGACCGGTTTCTCTTTATCTATCTTTGCCTCGGGGCTTTTTACTTTTTTCTCCTTTTGTATCTCTTATTTTCACTGCTTCTCGAGTCTGTCTGTCTGGGCTTCTGGCCCCAGGCACATCCCTCCTTCTCTCTTCTTCTTTTTTGAACCCAGAGTTTTCCTTCTATTTATTCTCTGCCTGCCAGCCCCAATCTTTTTTTTTTCTGCCTAGCGATTGGCCATTCAGCTCTTTACTAGACCAATCAGGTGCCTTAGGCAGGCAAGGTGAAACAAATACAACACATCTTTACATAATTAAACAATCCTTACATCGTTAAACAAATACAGCATTTACAAATGTAGCACTCCTTTACACAGTTAAAGTAATATTTCATAGCATAAACAAATATAATACATTTTTGACTAGCTAAAATAATACCCCACAAGAGTCTAACGCTTGTCATTACACACTTCTCTCTTCTCACACAATATCTGGAAAACATTCAGATAATCCGTGTGGCATTGTAACTCAGAAAAGAAAAGTAAAAAGCCCTGAGACTGGAGACAGGGAGACCTGGCCAGCTCCTGGCCACTTTCCAACCTTATACCTGCTGTTGTCTCCCCTTGTCTCGATGTTATTCCTTCCCTATCTAATATGGTAATCAGAAGCTATACTTTAGTTTTTTTTTTTAAATCAGTGAGATGTTTCATTCAAATAACTTAGTTCAGTGTCTGGTGCTGAATGAAGCCTAAAGAATATGGACAGTGCCTCTTCCCCCATGTCTTGTCCATACCCCAGCCTGGTCCCAGAAAATCACTGCACCCCATTTGTGATTTCACTCGTTCCAGAGTCAGGAATCGTCCTCCTTTGTTACCTTCATTTGGTAAGCAATTTGAAACCCTAACATTTTAAAAATTAAAATATAAACAGCCCAGTGCCTGATTTAGTGGACAATTAGAAATTAAATTAACAGTTAGTTAATGATAAGCTAACTTTGTTATTGTAACCACATTCGCTTTGTTCTTGAAGAAGTATGAAAAGGGAGAGAGAGAGAGAGAGAGAGAGACCTCCAAAAACCAAAAACTACAGGCAAGAAAATCTTTAAGCTCCTGTATCACAGCCTTGACAGACTGCCTCTTTGAAGTCACTCACTCGGAATTTCTGATATTCATGCAAAAATCTTTAGATGCCAAGCTAATGAGAACTAATGATCCAGTAGAAAGAAAAGGAAAGCCAAACTAATATTTGGCTGAAAAATATTGGGCCCACAGCTGAGCAAAGAAGTCTGGGTCACTGGACTGCAGGTTGACTGGCAGCTGATGAGATATGAAGGGTTTTCTTCCCCGTCTCAAACGCCGCATCTCCCCTAAAGTGCTCACTGAGGCTTCAGTCTGGAAGTCCTTGCTGGAATCCTCACACTCAGTTCAACAGGAGGGGGAGGTGCAAACAGATGAGGTGACTCAATACCCAGAAGAACGTTCAGCAGAAGGGGGGTGCAAAGTCACCATGCAGAGTCAGTGAGCTCACCTAGGACAGTTGTTTTTCTGGTCGCTATGACAAAATCCCTGACAAGCCATTTAAGGTGTGGATTTTGGCTCAATGTTGCAGAAGAGATAGTTCATTGTGGTGTGGGGGGCACGGTGGCCAGAGAGGTCCATCCCTGGCCTGGGGGGGGCATAGGGGTGGGAAAGGTCCATCCCTAACCTGGGGGGACATGGGAGTAGGGGAGGTCCATCCCTAACCTGGGGGGGGCATGGGGGTAGGGGAGGTCCATCCCTAACCTGGGGGGGCATGGGGGTAGGGGAGGTCCATCCCTGGCCTGGGGGGGCATGGGGGTGGGAAAGGTCCATCCCTAACCTGGGGGGACATGGGAGTAGGGGAGGTCCATCCCTAACCTGGGGGGGCATGGGGGTAGGAGAGGTCCATCCCTAACCTGGGGGGGCATGGGGGTAGGGGAGGTCCATGCCTGGCCTGGGAAGCATGGGGGTGGGAGAGGTCCATCCCTGGACTGGGGGTGTATGGGGTGGGAGAGGTCCATCTCTGGCCTGGGCGTCATGGGGGTGGGAGAGGTCCATCCCTAACTGGGGGAACATGGGGGTGGGAGAGGTCCATCCCTGGACTGGGGGTGTATGGGGTGGGAGAGGTCCATCCCTGGACTGGGGGTGTATGGGGTGGGAGAGGTCCATCCCTGGACTGGGGGTGTATGGGGTGGGAGAGGTCCATCCCTGGCCTGGGGAGGGGCAGGGTGGTGGGAGAGGTCCATCTCTGGCCTGGGGGTCATGGGGGTGGGAGAGGTCCATCCCTGGACTGGGGGTGTATGGGGTGGGAGAGGTCCATCCCTGGCCTGGGGAGGGCATGAGGGTGGGAGAGGTCCATCCCTGGCCGGGGGGGGGGACAGGGTGGAGGGAGAGGCCCTCCTCTGGCTTGGGGAGGGTTACAATAGGGTTGTTCGGTGTCTTACAGGATGAGGAAGCAGTTGGAGTCTTACACACCAGCTGGGACAAGGTGTTCAAACCTGAGCCCATCTCCCCATGCCAACAAGAACATCACCTTCCTTTTTCCTATTTGTCTGCCTCTTCCCTCAGAGCCCTAGCTATCTCAGAGGCCTTAGCATTTTGTCGCAGTTGCATTTTGATACACCTGTTCTTTCTGCTAGCCTGCAAGGTCCATGGGTTCAGAAAATGTCTTTTTCTTGTTTATAGTTATACACCAATAAATACAGTATCTACTATACACAGAGGAATGTTTGTTCCTTTGCTTTAATGTGAGTGAGTTAAATACTTGGTCAATCTCATACAAAAGGGGTGTAAGAAGCCATTCTTCTGACTTGTCTTTTGAATATGAAAATTGGCGATAACAACCCTGAATCCAAAGAGATAGCTCAGACCAGGGCCAGAGTGGTGGCGATAAGGGAGGGGACTTGCACGAACTCACCAAACCGCAGCTTATAGATGCCTGTCTGCTCTGATTACATGCTGGTCTGGCTTCAGTGAACAGAAACTGTCTCAGAAGCGAAGAACATCCCACTCCGCTCTCGTGTGCGAAGGATCAGTCAAAACACAGCACAAGTCTGACACAGGGAGATCTGGATGGCGGAACCTCTGCCCACAGGGCCCCCATCTGCTCTGGGATTTGCCATCTCAATGGTCACAGCCTCTGTTTTAGACACAGTGGCTTTGTCTGGCCTTTGCCAGCCCAGCATCCATTCCCTTAAAGCGTAGTAATAGCTACCTGTTTTTCTCTGGGGAAATTTTCTCTTCCAGTGTGTGTGGCCCCACATTCATCAAAAGTCAAGAAGGCAATTTACCTCCCGACCCAAAGACCCCGGAGACATTAGACCCAAGTGTGGCTGAGTAGCTCTTCCCCGCTGGGATGTTCATGGTTCCGCAGTGAGTGTCACAAGGTGGAGGAGCAATTGTCTCCTCGCTTTCCAAGTGATGGGTTTTTTTCTTCAAGAATTTCTGGCACCAATACTAAAGCATTCTCCGAGCTTGACTCTCCAGCCTGCTAATTCAACCTACGATCCTATATTCCTCTAATATATGTTTTCTACTTAAGTAAGGCCAAGTCTACTTCTATTATCTAAAATTCAAGATTTCTAAATGACACTTTTGGGTTGGAAAGAGGGAAGGCAGAACCTGGTCTTCCAGCTCTTTTCTGTGTGTTCACATGTGTGTGTGTGTGTATGCACATGTGCCTGCGTAAGTTTATGTGTACTACATGTGTGTGTCTGCCTACGGAAGTCAACCACATATGTGTACATGCCTACAGAATCCAGAGGACATCAGATTCTCTGAAACCGGAGTAGCAGAGACTTGTGAGTCACCTGGTATGGGTTCTGGGAACTGAACCCAGGTCCTTTGAAGGAGCAGTAAGGGCTCCTCTACAGAGCTGAGCCATCTCTCTAAACTCTTTCTTAATGACAGGGTCATTTATCACTTTATTAGTAAGCCTTTCCCAATGAACAGACCCAAGTAAAATTAGTACAAAGAAAAAGGAAGGGAGAAAAATTAGCGTGGAATTCTGAGGATGACAAGCCCCAGTGGTGGTGGAAAGCAAACAGGAGGATCTGCCAATGGAAGCCCGTTTTCGGTCTCTTTTGCTTTCCTTTACTCTTGAGTCAATTAGCTGGTCTCAATGAATTAGCCTCAGTTAGGGAGGCATGGATCCGTCATAGCCAAGGTTTGCCTGATAGCCAATTTCTCTGTCTCATTTCTCAGATAGTTCAGAGGCCCAGAGGCATCATTCCTGTTCTTCCCCTCCCACCTCTCTCTATCCCTCCTCCCTCCCTCTTTCTCTCTCTCCTCTCTCATTATTTCTCTCTCTCTCTCTCTCTCTCTCTCTCTCTCTCTCTCTCTCTCTCTCTCTCTCCGTCTCTCTCTCTCTTTCTGTATTGTTACATATCACAGACTGTACTTTCAGAACACAGTAAAGGACCACATACACCTGAAAGTCCTGCGGTTTTCCTCATAGCTCACAAGTCAGGAATCAGGATGAAGGCTTGTGAAATTTACCCTCCATCTTTAACTGATATACAGGTTGCTTTTGCCCTGCATAGCACCTGACACAAACAACCTAAGGGGCAAAGATTCATGGTGGCGTT
The DNA here is from genome assembly GCF_037038515.1 of Microtus pennsylvanicus. Classification (NCBI taxonomy): domain Eukaryota; kingdom Metazoa; phylum Chordata; class Mammalia; order Rodentia; family Cricetidae; genus Microtus; species Microtus pennsylvanicus. Next base: position 118,811,268 of record NC_134579.1, read on the forward strand.
GCATGGTTTCAATGCATCTCAGCAGGGACAAAAAGGTGTGGCCATCTCAGCTCACAGCAGTGGGGATGCGTGACACAGGCTGTTCCCATCACAGCTGACCAGGATGTGGAAAGAGAGGCAGGAAGCAGAAGCAGGCATCTCTTTCTAAGGACCTACTCTTCCCAGCTGGGGCCATCTCGCTAACGTAGTGGCCACGTGGGAGCCGCATTGCGCAGGGCTGGGGGCGAGCTGCAGGACCGCAGGGCCCCCACGAAGCTGTGTGGGTGCCCCGTGGTGTGGCAGCAAGGATGGGCACAGCTGAGAAGAACTGAGTGCTAGTGCCCCTCCCGAATCCAGGCAGCTAAATCTCTGGGTTCCCATTCCTAGGTCTGGAATCCCAACCCCAGCTCTGGCCTGGGCTGTTGGTTAAAATGTGTCAGGCAAAAACTGGGCAGTGGTGGCCCACACCTTTAATCCCAGCCCTGGAGGCGGGGGAGAGGACAGATTTCTGTGAGTTCGAGGCCAGCCTGGTCTACAAGAGCTAGTTCCAGGATAGGCTCCAAAGCTACAGAGAAGTCTTGTCTTGAAAAAAAAAAAACAAAACAAAACAAAACAAAAAAAACAAATCAAACCAAAAAAAGCCTTAGACAAATGGCTTTTTTTTTTAATTCATGCCCCCATGGTTGGGTGCCAAATGATACATGATTAATAAAAACTCAGAGAGAGAGAGAGAGAGAGAGAGAAAAATTGGAATTCAACCTGAAGATCCAAAAAGCAAAGCAGCCAACCACTGGCTCTTACCTGACCTCAGTCCGAAATGGCGATCCTGCCTCTAGGAATCTCAGAATGAGACTGTGTCTGAGAGCTGTTTCCTTCCATTTTATTATCCTCTCTAGGGCTGGGATTAAAGGTATGCACCACCTGGTTTCTATGGCAAACTAGAATTAAAGGTGTGTGTTACCATTGCCTGTCTGTAAAGCTGACCAGCGTGGCTGTTTTCCTCTCCTGATCACCAGGGAAGCTCTATTTATTAAAATACAATTGAAAAAAAAATACAATTGAAATGCCACTTCATTCTAAGGGTCACAGTCTTCCAAACTAGTGACACCAGTCAGGAAATAAATGTTTGAAGCATGAGCTGGGAGGAAGCAATTCAGATTAAAATTCTAACAACTAGAAACACCCATACACCACAAAGATATTGAATTCTTTCCCCAAATTAAGCATTAGTCATGGTCTCTAAAATGAACATATGCCCACCGCTTCAGCCTTGCTGACACACCCAGCCAGGTAGCTGAGCTATGCATGGTCTACTGGTCTCGGGGAGAAGACGTATTCAGCCAATCTCATTGCTCTGTGGTGTTGAACATTATCAAGGTGAGACATGAGCAGGCCTGGGAGGGTGTGAGGGGTGTGGCTTCTCGGGGCTGGGGCCAGGGTGTGGATAAGTCAAATCTCACAGAGCAAAAAGGGTACCAAGAACATGACCAGCGGAAAGGAAGAAGGGTTGAACAGATAATTGGAACAAGAGAAAGGATGAGAAAGAATAAAAGAGACAGCTCTTTGAACAGCCCTCGGTACCAACTACATTCCGATCTAATTGCAGCCTGCGGTTGCCCTAATGAGAAGCCATCACTGTGGAGCTAACCTGAAGGAGCCGGTATTTTACACCTGCCGGTGGAGACAAAGAGAATCTACCATGCGAAGGCTGAGGCGAAGATCTTACAGACCAGTTCCATTTTTTTCAGCTCTAGCTTTTAAGGCAAAGGTTGAGAAGGGAGCCTCCCACGTCTGCCTCAAACTGTGGTTACTAGTGTCTCCTTTGAGCTCAATGAAACTCTGTGAGATATTAATATCAGCCCATATTCATTCAACAAACATTTGCTCAACTCCCAGAACATGTGTTTCAATAACATTATCCTGGGAGCGAGCGGAAGAAAGACATGACTACAGAAAGATCACCTTTATAAAATAAGATGTCGGTTTGCAGATAGACATATGGGGGTTTGAAGGCTGCAGAGACGACTCGGCTGGAAGAAAACGGGCTACTTCTGCAGGGGAGCTGGGCTGGCTTGCCAGCGTCCACATGGTGGATTAACCATCTGTAACTCTAGTTTGAGGGGATCCAGTGCCATCTCCCGGCCTCCATGGGCACCGAGTGCACTAACACAGATACGCATGCAGGCAAAATCACTGATGAACATAAAACAAAAGTAAACAAAACTTTAAAATTTGGCATATTTTACAGGCAATAAACATTGACACGGTATGGGTGTGTTCGAGTCCCCTGGACTAGTCAACCAAGGCAACGCGGTATTAATTGACGTCCTCTAGCCTCACTGAGTGGACTTCCGTTAGCTTCAGCCATGTCCCCATTGAGGACTGGGAAAATGTTTATTTCCCGAAGCAGAAATAAGTGTTTCTGGCTTTGCAGATGACTGTCAGCCCCACCGCTATGTGCAAGAGCAATCTCATGTAAAACACCAATGAATACACATGAATCATCCTAATAAAACTTTATTTACAAAAAAAAAAGGTGGCTGTCTGAATGTGGCCAGAAGAAGGTCATAGCTGGCCAAAGACCTTACTACACCCCTGTGTACATAGGAGACACTTCCTGTCCCACTGCCACAACCCATTAAAACTCCGAGCTGCTTAAAGGAATCAAATAACATTTAGTTTAGAGATTTTATTAGCCTTGTGATCCTCGACTGATTAGAACACGGGTGCAGTTCTGTTTGCCTTCCCCAACCTGACTGAGAAGCCAATCACTTCACACAGGCGATGTATTTTCTCCAAGAGCCTCTCAATATCCTGGCTGCCCATCACCATAACAACCCACACTATATAATGAAAATGTAGAAGCAATAACAAATAAGAGAGAGACTCAGGCGATGACTTCTGTGGATATACGTTTTGACATTCCAAGCGAGGCTCCAAACAGACCAGCTGCGGGTGTCTTCAAACACTCGGAATTGATCAGATTCTCATAATACCGGAACGGGTCTGTCTCTCCCTAAACGCCGGCAGCTGCACATCAGACGTCTTAAAGTGTTTTGAGTGTCTACACATAGCAAGGAGAAAAGCGAATTTTCATCAGAAGAGGTTAAAACAAGTAGAATGAGACAGGACTGGGCAGACATTAAAAATTAGCCAAGAAAAGCTAATAAAAGCTGTTATGTAGACACGGGTGCCTCAGCTTCGTGCTGCTTAGCGACACAAATAGGGAAATGGAATACGTTTTATGGGTTGTCTGCTTCTGGGACAATGAATTCCAGTTCTGCCTGAATATAGGTATTTCTGATAATAATTATATAATTCTGTTATTGTAGGAGTCCCTGATGACACGGGACACAGAAACCAGGCTTCTGAGGGCAGCACTAAGCCCTCCCTTTCCCTCTAGTTCTCTAAGTTTCTGTCAGCTTGATAGAAACAGACATCTCTGGGAAGAAGGTCCCTCAACTGAGGAATCGCCACTTCCATCTGATTGGCCTGCAGGCATGTCTGTGGAGTACTTTTCTCATTAATGGCCCTGGGAGGACCACAATCACTTCCTGATTAATTAAAGTGGGAGGGCCCAGCCAGTGGACAGTGTCACCTCTGAGTAGTTCGCCCGGGGCTGTCTAAGAAAGGCAGTCGTGAAAGTCACAAGAACAAGCCAGTAAGCAGGCTCCCGACTCCAGGTTCCTGCCCCGACTTCCCTGAATGATGGACCACAAGCTGTAAAGGGAGAATAAACCCTTTCCTTTCCAGGTTATTTTTGGCCTATCACAGAGGCAGAAATACAAGCTAGGACAGTCCCCCAAGTCAGGGACCGGCAGCACACAGAGTCTAAAAGATTCAGAATACAGCAATTTGACTCTCCCAGTTTATTTCCGCTCTTCCTGAGGACAGTAACAGCCGGGGAGTGTGGCTTGGAATTCTCAAACCAACACTTGCCCCCCTGTAATGTCTGCTTGGTTTCAGACAGTTCCTGCCCTCCGCGTCTCAGGGACTCCCTGAGAAATGTTGAGAGTGATGGGGAGACTAACCTGCAGCAGTGACCATCTGGGGGTGCCATTTCAGCCTCCCAGGCAGTGGCTCACAAACATTTTATTAAATACCTTCTTTGGGATGGTTGTTAGTGAGGAGATGCAGTCACTCTCAAGGGCCACCATGAATGCCATCTCAGCCTCCCCGCTTACAGGGCTCTCTCTTTTCCTTACCCATGTCTTGAGGGTACCAAAAAACCATCTGCTGTAATAACAGGAATAAACACTCAGCACGGTACACTGCTATGCGGTTTATAGCTGTGGACTCTTTAGGAGACCATTTGAGCGATGGGTCAGGCGTGTTATTGTTGTGCAAAGACGTAGACTATGTTCTCTGTACAGCTGAGCTATTAAGCCTCTGTCCAATGTGTAGCCAGCAAAGATGGCCTCCAGTTCTGTGGCCGACACTTTGCTTGTTTATTTTGTTGTGCAGATGCTTTGCTTTCATGACATCCCATTTGTCAACGGCCAGTCTTATCTCCTGAGCGACTAGAGGCTTATTGAGAAAGTTCTTACCTGTGCCTACATCTCACAGTGTTTTTCCTACTTCTTATTCTAATGCTAAAAGTTTCAGGTCTTACAACAAGATCTTCAATAATAAAATCTTTCTCTCTCTCCCTCTATCCCTTCTCTCTCTTAAACACACACACATTGTAGAAGCAGAAATAAAATTATCATAGAAACAAAGGAGACGAGGTAAAAGTGAGGTAGGAAGGCATGGGGGGTATGCTCAACACACAAACACATGCATGTAAAAAGCTGGAAAACAACAGGCCTAGAGATGTAGCTCTGTGGGTAGGGTGCCTGCCTAGTACACACAGTGCCCTGGTTTGGTCCCCACCGTTACATAGACGTGGGGTGATAGTTCACAGGTACAACCCCAGCACTGAAGGACCGGGGGCAGGAGGATCAGAAACTCAAGGTCATCGTTAGCTACAGGAGCCCTCATCTCAAAAAACCAAAATAAAAATAGATAAATAAAAGAGTAAACAACATCAAGAAGTGGAATGTGTTACATATTGAACTGTTCTAGAATCTACTCCTGCTATCAGGTCTAGGTTCTGGGCAACTAAATTAATCTTCTTTAATTGTATTGGTCATCTACGGCTGTGTAACAAATAACTCCAGAGCTTGGAGGCTGAAAACAATACACGTTTACAATTCCACAGATGCTACGGATGAGTAAGGAAAATGCTTACAGCCAAGTTACATCCTCTCGTTCGAACCCATGTCATCACTGAAGTGGTGACAGCTTCTGTCACACAGAAGGGTTGACAGAAAGTGGAGCTGCTTCCACATTCATTCAAGCCTGGCACCAGTCGATCCTCAAGGATGCTTGGACTGAAGCAGTTTCATAGCCACTGGCTGTCAGTCACCCCTGGGAGCTCACCACACAGGCTTCTGAACACCTTCAAACTGGGAAGGTACCTGCAAGAGTCCACCAGCAGGACAGAAGCTACAGTCTGTAGTAACCTGATCATGGAAGTGACATCCTGTCCACCCATACTCAAGTGGATGAAATCACACAAGAGCCTGAGTCCCGGGACCATCTCTGAAGTCTCTTATCTTCTAGTGGACCTCGTCATCCCCATCTGCAAAATGGGACCCTCACAAGCTGTTGTAGACACTACTCCTCCGAACGGTAAGATAATTTAAAACCCATATAAGACAGAGGCAACGCCATGGAGCTGAAAGAGCGTGGGCTTTGTCACGTGCCCTGCACATCTGTGTCCAGAGAGTCTAGCTGTAAGATTCTCCACAGATGTCTTAACCTGTCCACAGGTTTCTTCCATGAAACGTGGTTTACACCACCTTCCTTCAAGGCCTTTTCTGAGAATCAAGTAAGACGCCCTGGCCAACCATACCAATGAAATTCTTGGCGCTTCATCTCTGACAACTCAAGCCGACGGAGTTGTTTATCTTTTGGCTTGCAAGATAAGGGTTTGTGGGGACACAGATGCACACCTATTTTAGTACCAGGTGTCATTACGATAATACTAATAGCATTACAAGACTTAAAGCAGAGTGTCCCTTCCCATTTCTTTCCCTATATTCTGGGGGTGGAGGGACAGTCTGGGACTGAGCTGTGGGGGCGGGGTCTGAGGCTGAGCTGTGGGGGTGGGGTCTGGGACTGAGTTGTGAGGGCGGGGTCTGGGGCTGAGCTGTGGGGGCGGGGTCTGAGGCTGAGCTGTGGGGGTGGGGTCTGGGACTGAGCTGTGAGGGCGGGGTCTGGGCCTGAGCTGTGGGGGCGGGGCTGGGGCTGAGCTGTGGGGGAGGGGCTGGGGCTAAGCTGTGGGGGCGGGGTCTGAGGCTGATATGGGGCTGAGCTGTGGGGGCGGGGTCTGGGACTGAGCTGTTAACCATTTTTCTTGAGTGACAGAAGAAAGTCAGGCTCTGTAAAGATGCACAAGCTCGAGCTCAGGCAGCCTTTCCCGTGGTACACATGACAGATCTGAGCATGCACAAAGACACACAAGGGAAGATAACTCAATGTCATCCCTAGGTGAGTCTTCACCTTAGAACAGGGATGTCAACAAACGGGAGGCTCCCAGTGAAGCCAACTGAATGCTGGGCAAATCCCTGAAACAGACTTGGGATTCCCAGCAGATAGGGCACCATCTCACCACCCTCCCATCCTCAAAGCCTACTGCCATATAGACACTGTATACAGTTTTCCAGTCTCAGAGATGTCTGGCTGCCACTCAGTCTTCAACTGCTCAACACAGTGAATCCACCATGGATCAACTGGGCCTTGATTCTCCCAAAGCAGATAGGTTTACTCAAGGGTCTCTTTCTCAGAGTAAAATTTTTCTTTAAAAATATTAATGTATTTTCTAAAATAGTTTTGATTGGTGCATAGCATCGATTTACTTGGGAGAAGCCATGAATGTGATGTTTGTGTATAGAGAGAGAGCTATGGCCCAAGCAGGTAAATTAGCATAAATATCATGTAAGCTTTTATTTTGTGTATTTTGAGTATATTCAAAATAGAGTAGCAGTGACTAGATCTGGGGAGTCCAGGAGCGGCAAGTGGCTCACTGGAAGCAACAGTTATAATCCCACAAGAGCAATACGGATTGGCGCTATATGGAATAGCAGGATGGAAATTCTTAGCGTTAATATGTCAAAGTTTCTGAATGAGGCAGAATGTTCTGAAGTCAGAGTCAAACATCTCAAAGTCAGTCAGAGCTGACCACCTCCAGCTGCATGGTCTCAGCCCAGATACTTCCCATCTCACATGAATAGCGCAGCAAGGCCACCAACCACAAGCAAGAATCAGAACATGTCAGGCAATTACCCTGAACCCAGGACTGACTGAGAGAGACCGTCACGTGCATTTAGCGCGAATGCATCTTACTTCACTTGTTGTTAAATGCATGACAAGTGTCCAACCAGAGACTGGAACGCAGTAAGTACTCAATGAACAATACGTGTTGTCAGAGACGTACTTAGGTTCTATTACATGGTCTAGTACCAGTCTGATCTCCATGGTAACTTTATAAGCCCTGCCTTCCCCACAGATGGGAGACAGATCTGGTGTTTAAGCTCACCATTCAGCCGCGAGTCACTAGGAAAGATGCCCGAGTTTGTGGGAACACAGATGCACACCTTTTTAGCCCCAGGCGTCATTACAAGACTAACAGCTTTACAAGATTCCCTGGACTTTCAACTCAGCTGTCTACCCCCTCAGCCTTGTCTGCTGCCCTGAGGGATTCCCATCCGAAAACATTCACATGTAAAAGGCTCCTGGTCCTCCCCAGGAGGGACTTTCACCTCGCAACTGTTTTGAAAGCGTGGTCGAATACAATTTCCCATAGTTTATAAAAAATGCCTGCTGCTCACAAGGAGATAACTGGAGGTATCAACCCCGCCCTCCACCTTGGAGTCCCATCCCATCATACGCCATTCCTCCCTGACAATGAGGTGCCACATCCTCTAAATCGCCCCTAACCCTTCTCATCTCCTATTACACATTACCACTTCAGCAACATTGCAGTATTAATTTGATTTACAGCCCAGACACCCCACCTGAGGCCTCCGGAAGATGGCTCCCCTCCGATCGCTTCCATCAGCGGCGTAAGTGGAAGGTAATAAAAACCCGTACATGGCTCAGACTTTCAATTTCAATTGGAAATTGAAACTGTGCAATATGATTAAAGTTTAATCTGCATCATCAATAAACATGTGTGCTGAAGAAACAAGGGTTGTTTTCCCAGATTTGATGAGAGTATGTCGGCTCTCCTGTCTAAACGATGTGCTTACTAGTGTTGGGGTTAGGCATATTTATGCACATGGGTTGTGGGGAATTGATCGACTTACACAAAAATGATAAAAAAAGAAAAACAACATCATGTGGGTATGTTGGGGAGAGGAAGGTTGCTCGTGGTCCAATGAGGCTGTCTTGGATTTTCTAAGGCTATAACAGCTTTTGGAGGCACCTGAAGATCCAGCCAATCATTTATCCATTTATCAGGGTTTTATTGAGTGACTACTATGTATCAGATCAAGTGTTGGGTCCTGGATTCTATGGTGTGTGAGAGAGAAATAAGACACCATTTCTCCTCTTGTGGAGTGGAGAGGAATACCAGTCGAACAAGTAGGCCAGGAAGTGTAAACTTCCCTTTCTGAGTAGTTTCCGCAGAAGAAAAACTTGAGATCCTTAGCCCCGAGAACTGGGAGAGGTGACGAGTGTCGTGAGTTAAAGGAAAGCTGCCTGGAGCTCGTGGTGGCTGCACTGAGATCCAGAGTGACTCTCGTGCTGGCCACGTGGCTGGAGATGGGGCAGGGAGACCATAGGAGGCGCTACAGACAAAAAGTGATGGAGTTCTAACAGGCTGTGTTAGCCAGGGCAGGGGACAAGATGGAACCAAGAGGGCAAGAGGGTGAGCCTAAGGACGAGATAGAAATTTTGTGGGGATTTGTAAGTTGTGGCAAGGGTGTCTATACTTTCCTTTAACTATAACGGGAAGTTATTAGAGAGATATACACAAGGCAGTCACATGGTCTGCCTTAAAGCCTATGAATGAATGGATCTACATGGATGATGGGATCAATAAGGAGTCAGAAATAGATGGGTGCATAGCAGCAAAAGCAGTGTCAATCATTCCAGGAAAGAGAGCTAATCACTTGAACTAATGAACCCTGGAGCTGCAACATGGTCACTCTGTGTCCTTCAAACACATAACTGGCCCCTCCTTTCTCCAGCTCCATGACCCTTCCTCGGTTTGTCTCCATCACGTCCACTAGCTCTCCAAGTATCAAATTCCTCAGGGAAACACGAGCCGCTCAACATCTGCCCTGGGAACGCTGCTCTTCACTCCCAAGCACACCCACATCTCCCCATCCCTACCAAGTCTGCTTCCACTCGCTTTAGCACTGTCTCCTCTGCTAGGAAGGCCCTTTGTGCTCGCTAGGCTTTCAAGACCTCGAGCTTTTCTTTGAAGAACAAGTGTGCTTGTCTACGAAGAACCAAATTAGGTGGCATGTCTCCAGTGGCCTATGAAAGTAAGATGGAGACTTTGCCTCGTGCCCCCTCAATACCCTACACAGTAGGCGCTCATGATCTTGCACTGTGTCAGTAAGACCCCAATAAACAGGTATTTAAGACCTTCCCCCTGCCCCCGCTTTCTAGTGTTACCCCCTTAAGCTGTTGAAACTTACTCATTTCATTTCTTCGGAAATACCCCATTCCGTTCACTGAACCTCCCCCGTTACACACCCCAGCTCACTGCTTGGGTAGATACTTCACAAGGCATTCATGGTTCCCTTTCTTAAAGAGGTCAGTCATGCCTGGTTTCTTCCAAGAGTAGAAGCTTCCTCCAACCTTTTCCCCGTCAGTGAACCTTCTAGAAAACAAAACTATGCTGTTACTACTCTCTCCCGCTTTGCTTCCTCCAAGGCTGCAAATCACCCTGTGGTTCCATCAAAACAGCCATCAAAGTCCTAAGAACCTCCGAATATCAAATTCAGCAGCAACTCCTTAGTTTTGTTCCACTTGCCATTAGCATCTAATGTGGCTGATCGCTGCGCTAGTTAATTATCTGTTGATGCAATAAAACACGATTACCAAAAGCAATTTAAGGAAGAAGGGTTTAATCCAGCTTCAGATTCCAGAGGGAGAATCCATAATGACGGGGAAGGCAAGGCAGCAGCGGTAGGTAGGTGGCTGGTTAAGTTCCTCTGCTCACAGGAAGCAGAGAGGACAACTGGAAAGGAGAAAAGATTATAAGCCCACAAAGATCCATGTGTCATCGCACATGACATACTTCCTCCAGAAAGGTCACACCCCCTAAAATTTCCATTACCTCCCCAAACAGCGCCACCAACTGGAGACCCAGTATTCAAACACATGCGCCTAAGGGAGACAATTCACATTCAAACCGCAGCTCCTTGAAGAATGTGCTCCAATCTCTTGATGTAGGCAGCATCTCCTGGTTCTTACTTACATCTCTGACTGTAATTTCTCTTCCAGGACTCTTCTGAGAACTTCCTCAGCAATACATAACATTTCACAAGTGAGTAGGATAAGAGTATAATATGCCGTGTGATTTTGAATGTTTCCTTTGGAAGTCTTCATCTTTGAGAGTCACTCCCTGAAGTATCCAGAAAGTGTTTTGCTGTCTTGGAAAATGGCTTTTAAATGGTCCAGTTGTAGTTGAAATTTTACCAAAGGTAAGTATAATTGAAAAACAAAGCAAAAAGTATATGACTTGACATTACCGCAATTTCATCTTAGAAACTCAGATCTTTGAAGTCCTAAAAACCAATCGTATTCCCATGAGAAAGATCAATGATCCAGGTGGGGATTTACTCAGAGCCAGGGTCAGTAGGACTCTGCCTCATTCATGGAAGGTAAGGGACTGCGGGAGGAGGGGGATATATGCTATAATCAAGAAAACCCTGGTATGTTGTCAAGAGTCCTGCCTTCTTGGACTAGGAATGTGGCTCAGTGACAGAGTATTGTCTAGTGTGTACCAAGGCCCTGTGTCTCATTCTCAGCATTTCCCAAACAAGAATCCTGACTTCTTGGCTTAGCTCACCACTACCCATAACTAGCATATTTGTCTATGCTGAGCTGAGCCTCTCTGTTTATGTAAACACGTTCTAGGAAAATAGATTCCTCTGAAGAAGGTAAAGCTTATCAAGAAATTCAGAATGTCTCGTGATTTTGGTGGAGGAAGAGGGCATCATGGTGCCGTGATTAAGGACACAGCCTCAGGACATATCCAGACCTGGGTCAGCCCAACTCCATGGCTATTCCAACTGACCTTGGATAAACCCTGGAAGACTTCAAGTGTCCGTCTCCTCATGGGCAAGAAGGGCTCTCAGCTCTGACTACAAAAAATGTTAAAATGGATGAGACCTAGGGTGAAGTAGTTGTCCCCCAATTCTTGTTGAGGGGATGGTAGGCAAATGAAAGGCACAGGGCCTCCTGAGTTCTCAGCGAGAACCCTGAGTTGGTCCATCTTTCCGTTTCCCACGGAGCTCATTCAGTCAGGGTGATTTGTAGTTGGTAGCAAACCCAGCCCTGAGACGGAAGATCCAAAGCTGGCGATAAAAACGTCAGCCAAGATTTGCTACATCTTCTTTCCACCCCCTGATCTCCCATTAAAAATGATTTGTCGTGAGGCTGAAAACATGGGCAAACAAACGTGATTAAAATTTCCCCATATTAAATACCTGTGTGGTAATGGCAGAAGTGAACAGAGCCCTCTGGAAAAGCTCTGATCCATCAGGGAAGAGCTGGGGGCACGAGCAGCTGGCGGAGGCAGAGGCAGAGACAGAATGAGAATCTGGTTTTGAGTCTCTGCCACCTCGGGCATATCTTAGCATTTCCCTTCCATCTGTTTGAATTCATCTTTCTGACTCTGTTCGATACACACTGAAGGTGTCTGAAGCACCATGGGGCATCACCTTAGCATTTCACGGGCAGCAGGATTCTGCCTGAGGGTTCGGGGGCCTGTTACGTAGATTATAAAACTCTCTCCACGGCCTTTATATCTCACGAAACTCATTTGCTTTCTTTAGGTCTGTAGTGGATCAATTGCAAAAAGAGCTACCACCCTTTGGCTCTGCCTGTGTTTCAAACTCTAGGGATACATCCTTGTGGCTCCTTCCATCAAGTAGCATCTTTGGTGTGGGATGGGCTTGTAGCTGGCTTTCCTTAAGAGAAAGCGGCAGAAATGAATGTGTGCCCATTGCAAGGTACCAGCCCAAGAGACTGAGGTCGAGCGTGTTGCCACCCTCTCTTACAAACAAGCTTAGGTGAATATGCTAGAAGATAAGAAACACACAGCCTGGTTACCCCTGTACCCAGGAATCGACTAACTTGAACCAACTCCTCAACTAAGGAGTGAGGAGATAAGGGACCTTTCCTCTCCTTAATCCAGTCTAACCCCAGATTACCAAAACACCCAGCTAATGTCAGGCCATCTTGTGAAATTCCCCACGACCTCTGGATAAGTTAATATGATGGTATTATTTGAATCCACTGATCTGTAAGGGATTTGCTATGCAGTGAAACTATTACACAATCCACATGCAGTATGACTACCTCTTGTGTGTCTTCCTAGACTGTGCTCTGGGGCTTGCAACCAACTTCACCAATTTAACCTAAAGTAGGCGGCTGTTTTATTTTCTAAGTTATGGAGCCTGGTAAGCTCTTTAGCTATTATGAGAAGGGTTTCCTGAGAATTCGTACTAATTCAACTTTACCTGGAAAAGACCAGGCTGCTCTGTCACTCAAGGACCAGGGGAGAACCTCCTCGTTTCCACAGAAACCGATTGCATAAGGTACCCAGAGCATCTGTTATCCTTTCAGGCACCAACTAACTGCTGAACTTGGTGTTTTCAAGGTGACTGTAATCTACTGGGCTGGTTGGAGAAGCTGATTGACAGGGGGGAGAATCAGCAATAGAAGTTTGCTCGGCCATACTCAGGAAACACCCCTGACCCCACTCAAAGGCAAGATAAAGAGATGGCTAATTTGAACAGATCATATATTAGTGAGGCAAAGGTTCGTCTGGACTAAGGTTGAGAAGCAATCTCTTCTACATTTCCTTCCTTTTCTTTTACTTCCTGCTTCTCTTCCTTCCCCTCCATGCTTTTCTTCTTCCTTCTCCTTCCCTTCCTCCGTTCTTCCTCTTCCCTGGTCCTCCATTTTCTTCTCTTAGTCCTCCTCCTTTTCCTCTTTCTCTTCCTCCTCTTCTTCATGTTCTTGATCTTTCATAGGGAGGGGCCATTTCCACCACTCTCGGAGTGTGGAAACACCTGTATCGACCGGCCAAGCCAGACACCGGAAGTTTTCCAGCGGTCTTCAGAGCTTGCAGATTTCAGCGGTGACCTGATACCAGGATCCCTACATCTCTGAAACAATATTCCCTCGTTCCCCTCTACACTCCCACTCCAGGTCTCAGACCTTCTCAGGTAATGCCATGCCTGGAGGGAAGCCTAGCTGGCAGTCCACTGCAGGATGGAGAAGGGAGTGTGCAGGGGGGCTTTGGAGCCTGCAGGGGAGCGGATGGGCTGGGGCAATTTAAATGCAGACACTGGGGGGGGAGTTAAGAGGAGATGGCATGACCAATACAGAAGCCATGGACTTGCAGATGGCAAGGCATTTGTTAGCACACCTGTAGAAAGAGCGAGGTGACCGCAGTGTCTGAGACAGCATTGTCCTGAACATGAAAGCAGAGGTCACCAACCGACCACAGAAGAGGAACGTGAACACATAAGAAGAGATAATGTGGGTGTTCTTAAACAGAAATCTTTCTCGAAAGCAGAAATCTCCATTTCTGCAATCCTTAATGTTCCAGCTCTATCTCAGAGCTGTCTCCCAGCCCCTACTGCATCCTTCGAGGAACCCCACTACCTTATACCCCATTCCTTCATTCTGCTTTTCAGCAGTCACCCCAAATCATGAGTACTGAATGTACCCCTGCCCTGGATGATTGCAGCAGACCCTCTCTGTGGAGAGTTCCAGCCCCCCTTTCTCTTCTCTGATGATCCTGTAGATCCCAGCTTAGACTCCCACAGTATCATAGTCAGCCGTCTCCTTCCGGCAGACACCTCACTCCTGGGCAGTTTTCCACGTGATGGTGCCTCCGGCAGTCAGAGCTGGGGTATTATTTCCTTTTCTTCACTAAACATAATAACATAAGGGCAGAATTGCAAAGCATCACTTGGAGATCACAGCATCATAATGCATGGAACGTCCCATACTCATGAGCCAATTTCTGTGACTTACAACGAGAGACGAATAAAATCATGAGTCTATTCCAGCATTTTTCAACCTGTGGGTGAAGACCTGTTAGTGAGTCAAACAACATGGGGTTGCATATAAGATCTGCATATCAGATATTTATATTATGATTCATAACAGTAGCAAAATTATAGTTTTGAAGTAGCAATGAAAATAATCGTATGGTTGGGGATCACCACAACACAAGGAACTGTAATAAAGGTCGCAGCATGAGGAAGGTTGAGAACCACTGGCCTGTTTTTTATGTCATTTACTTTTTTGAGAGACAGGGTCTTATTATGTAGGCCTTATCGACCTGACAGATGCCATGTAACCCAGACTGGCTTTGATCTGGTGTCAGAGCTCTTGCTGCGGCCTTCCACGTACCGGGATTGCAGGTGTGCGCCACCGCACCCAGCTTCCTTATTAAAATTCATGTGCGCATGCTTACGAATTGTTTCTATCATGGTGTGGAGAAAGCTACACCTAATGGTAAAACTGTGATGGATGCCATACTGCCAATAACCCGCTACAGTTGTAGGTAGCTCAGTCCTCCTTTGGAAGGACAGCCAAGGAGTGACCACCTATGGCTCAGGAGCTTGTCTTGAATGGGTTTGTGTTCTATCCAGTTTTTCCGAGACCTAAGCTGGAGAAGACAGGTGGGTTCTTCCTTTCACCTACATCTCAGAAATCGCTAAAGGACAGAGCTTCGTGAACACGGTGCTGAGAAGCCAGCAGAGTGATGCTGACAGCTTGCTAATGGTGCTTAGAATGGTAGTGGGGGGGGGGTGCTGTGCTAATTAATTCGTCTGTTGGACCTCAACACATTCCTCTACCTGCTTTATATAAAGAATCAAAGAGTTCACATGGGTTAGAAGACATGCTTCCAGCCTTTTGTGGAGGAGCACTTCCAACACACAACTTTTCTTATCTTACCCTAGGTTTGGGGTGCTCACTCCTGGCCACATTGCACTGGTGCCCCTCACTCTGGGCATATTTCTGTTTCTTCATTCCACAGCCACAGCCTTGTGGAAGGCGTTGGCTGTGCCTTCTTCACATCCAGGATGGCTGGTTCTCAGAACTCATGGGGATGTTAACTTCTAACTCAAGTGCACGTGGGAGAGAATACTACCACGTTTTATTCAAATGACCATTCCCAAGATAAATTAATGACCACCTTGGGTATTGTCAATGCAGTCTGAATTTTCTGGTGATTCTGTAATCACCTACCCTGAGTTTTCTGAGAATAGAAGGGCAGTTACATCTCAGTCCTGAAACTTGCCTGAGGATGTTACTGAGTTTCCGTGTGTCTCAGTTCCTTCAGCCATGACACAAGGACAGTGATGGTGTCTCTCCTATAAAGTGATCGGAGAGAAAGATATATCTTACCTCTGGTCACTTAGCCACTTATGTCTCTTGTGATGACCATGGGTTGTGACATCATCCATGAGGCCGGCTCTGTCCTTGGATCATGTCAGTTGACAAGGAGACATTCTCTGAGGGATAAGGAGCTCAGCACCTGGAACTGGAAACAGACATAGTATAAACCATCACACCTATGGCAGGCTAACTCAGGTTTCTGTTTCTAATTTTAGGTAGACTTTTCCCTTGTCTTTGAGCATATGTGCAGGCTGATCTCTTGTGGGCACAGGTATTTCCAACTAATAGAAAAGTTGGAAACAAATACAATCTCACAGCTCAGATATTCACTTGGTGGTGTGATTTGCAGGAGTTTTGTCACAAATATGAAAATCTGCATCTCTTTTTTCCTCGGTGGGCACTTCAGGGTTCTAGTTTCATGCAGCATGACTTGCATTGAAGATAAAGGGGATCTTGTGTCCTCGCTGACCGTGCCTCAGAGATGGCCACTGCATCATCAGCTCGGATGGAAGACGCAGCTGGGTCAGTGGCACCCACTCACACCCTGCCTATCAAGCCAGCAGAAATCCTCAATGCTAGAGCTGATATTCACCAATGTGACAGCAATTCCACAGACATTTATTGAGCTCCTGCCGAGGAGAGAAGTCAGTGAATGCAGTGACTGTCCTGTGGACAGCTGTGACATGGACTCTTGTTTAATTAGTGGGTGGAGGAAGGAAGGAAGAACAGAGGGGGAGAGAAGAAGGAAAGGAAGGAAGGAAGGTCTGTATACTATGATTTCACTGAGGAATCCATAATGTCTTCTCAATCAAAGCCACAAGAAATCAGAAGATGGACGATAAACCCCCAGCTGCTGAAAATGAGACCCAGAGCACAAGCCCGGCTGAGTGGTTAATGGTTTGCTGACTAAAACCTGAACATTCTCCCAGACAACTACATCTCAGGAGGACCTTCTGCAGCAGCACCAGGGACACTACCATCTTCACAGAGCTAATGGATAATGCTCCGTCTGTAAAAGGTCACTTGATTGAGGAGAGAGAAGCTTGTACAGCCAATCACGAGAAAGATGCTTTCAAACGCAGAGAAGGGAGAGCAGCATTGTGGCATAAGGACCATTCACCATAGATGCTGAAGCAGAGGCAGAGGCTGAAAACGGTACAAGGAACCAGCTTAACAGAGGGGCAGGGTGATGGCTTCCCACCGGCATCCTAAGGGGCCCCTTGCTTGGCATCTCTTGGGAAGCCCCATCCCCTGTCTTTCAGATTTGAACTGTGTATGATTTGCATATTCATTCTGGAAGACTCTCTGGATCATTCTTAGATGTGATATTTTGGGGAACTCTCAACCACCCAGGGAAGTAGGCCCGACTGTTGAGTAGCTTTTATGTGACACCATGACCACAGTACTGGACAGAAACTATTTAAGGGATGGCTGATTCATCATGGCTCATGGTTTCAGAGGGTTGCAGCCCATCACGGTGGCTGCTATGGAAGGAGTGATTCTTGCGTCATGAGAAACCAGGTACAGAAAGTGAAGGACTTAGGGACCAGGTAGAGCATTCATAGACCTGTCCTAATGACCTTCTTCCACCAGCCAAGGATTTGTAAGGCTCCATGGCTTTCCAAAATACTCCATCAGTGGGGGAACAAAGTGTTCAACATATAAGCCCATGGAGAAGCGTTTTGGATCAAACCATAATATGTCAGCAGTATTGAGGCTCAGAGAAATGAAGTGATCTGTCCAAGGTCATGTAGCCTCTGAGTTCCAAGTTGTGACAAGCACAAACCTCAGACATTAAACTCTTACGCAGCTCCCCATTCTGAATTCAAGGCTGCAGAACAGAGCGTGTGAAGGGGAAGTGTGGGTAGTGGCTTTGAAAGTGTGTCCTGATAATAATAGCAGTAGAGATCGATAAAGACAATGATAGGGTTTTTATATCTGTAGAAAGGAAAGAGAACACACCACGCTGGCTGCAGCAGACTTTATCAGGAGGCTCTGATTAATGAACAGCCTCACGCAGCCTCCCTAATCGACGCTGGAGATTTCCATCTCTGCAATACAGTGCAGCAATGTGCTTGGGCATTGGTGCCATTTCCACCCTGCCTGTGATCAGCTCATCTCTGTTTTAAAATTAAAAGGTCAATAACCACATGCACGGAGGAGAGCAGAAAAAGAGGCAAAGTTAAAGGAGCTGCTGGGGCAGGGAGATGGCTCAGTGGATAAAACACTTGTGGCGCAAGTGTGATGACCTAAGTTTGGTCCCTCAGCATCCGCATAAATGTGGAGAGGATGCGTTGGCCTGCCTCTAATCCCAGCACTCAAGAGCCCGGATGGGAATGTTTGGAATGGGCTGGATAGCCGGGCTAGCCAAATTGGTGATATCTGGATTCAAAGTAGGAGACCCTGCCTGAGCATATAAGATGGAAAACACTCTAAGAAAATGTCCAATGTCTGTCAACCTCTGACCTCTGCAAACTCATTCACACATGTAAATGCACACCTACACCTACACTTGTGCCCAAACCACATGTGAATATGAACACAAACACACATACATCACATACATACATCACACACATATATATCACATACACATATCACACCAGACATACACACATCATATATACATCACACACACACATCATACATACAATCACACATCACACACACATATCACAATACATCTCTCTCTCTCTCTCTCTCTCTCTCTCTCTCTCTCTCTCCCCCCCCCCCTCTCTCTCACACACACATACACACACACACACACGACTTACCATCCAAAGAGCTATAGATCAGCATGGGAATGCCCCCAGACGATACTGAACTTGGAGACAGAGCCTATACCCCCCAAGGCCAAGTTCAACCATTCTTTCTTCAAAACAACAAAATTTTAAGACAACAAAATTAATAGTAAAAGGCAGGAAGGGGAGATTTATTTGATGTGGTCACATTAGGAAGAGGGACAAAGAGATCTGGTGAACCCCTTAAGTCTGTCTTCAGGGAACTGGAGATAGATTACATGGAGGACTAGGTCTGTGCACACCTAAGTGGTCCCCACCAGAGGCCATCCTACCCAGGAGGGATCCTCCATTGCCTGGATGTCAATCTCATGCTGGAAGGTGAGTTGTTTGAACTGTGTGAAATCTCTTTCCAGAAGCCAAGTTCCCTCCTGGCTGAAGCCCTTCCCTCCCTCCAGTATGAGATTCTGGGAGAAATTCCCATTTCTTGGGGTTCACTGTATCACCAGCCTGATAGACAGATTGAGAGACACAAGTGTCTCTTTGGAATATCTTTGTTTCTGTCAGGCTGTTTACAAGAAGGGGTGACAGCCCTTGTTTGAGCTAGTTAACTGTAAGTAGCTGGACCTGGGAATGATGGAACACAACCAAGGTTAAACACCCAAGGTCATGAGTCTGTGTGAACCAGAAGGATTGCTCTCAGCCCTGCCTGCCTCCCACCCAAAGTCTTCATGGGGAGGAGATGACCAGGTTGGGCTTACTTTTCCATAGCCCTCGGTGTTATGCCCAACCTATGAAGGTTTTCACCCACCTGGCAAGAAGAACAGCAACCTCTTGTATTTCTGTATCTCACTCCTTCACCTCATGCGCTGACAGCTCCTGATACCCCTCTTGTAAGATCTTTTTATTGACTCTGGGGTTGTTTTCAGTTCCTCCTCAGTGGGCTGTAGCTCCACATGGCCAGAGCCTCTCCTTGTCTCTGTTTGTGTCCCACAAAGCTATGCCTGGGACATGATGGGTGCTGCACAAACCTTTTATGAATGGAACAATGCTAGTGGTGCCGGAGAATTGTCTGTATTTTGTCAATTATATTTTAAATAAATGCTGATTGGCCAGGTAGGAAGTATAGGCTGGTCAACCAGACAGGAAGTAGAGGCGGGGCGATGAGAGCAGGAGTATTCTGGGAAGGAAGCTCTTCCCACAGTCCAGCCCAGACCACCAAAGAAGCAACATGTGACCTTCCCCACTGTAAAAGGTATCGAGCCATGTGGCTAGCATAGATAAAAACAATGGGTTAATATAAGCTACAAGAGCTAATAAGAAGACTGAGCTAATGGATCAATCAGGTTATAACCAAATATAGATGCTGTGTGATTTTCTTTGGGGCTTGCCAGCTATGGGGTATCAGGTGGGACAGAAACCCCGACAAGCTGGCCTTCATGTTACAGCTAGAACAAGAGCCTCCTCCATTCCAGGACGTAGCCTCATTCCCAGTTCTGACTGCCTCTGTTTGGTGATGGCCTTACAAACAGAGCCTGTGTTCTGAAGTTTGGGTCAACACACAAGCATTGCATATTTATTTGGCTCTGTATAATATACAGCTAGTGTCTACAGTGCATACCAATCAAAACAGAGCAATGAACATTTCTGTCTCTTTATCATATTTTTATGCTTGGTTTCTCTCTTAAAAAGAAATGCAGGCATAGTGGCACATGCCTGTTATCCCAGCACTTGGAAGGCTGAAGCAGGGGGATGGCACAGTTGAGACTGACTTTATTATAAGACTCTGTCTCCAACAATTAAAAAAAATGTCTATAGCGTTAAACTTCTGTCTTAGGGTTTCTATTGCTGTGAAGAGACATCCTGACCACAGCAACTCTTATAAAGGAAAATATTTAACTGGAGCTGGCTTACATTTGCAAAGGTGTAGTCCACTATCATCATAATGGGGAGAATGGTGGTTTTGCAGGCAGACATGGTGATGGAGAAGGAATTGGGGATTTTATATCTTGATCTGCAGGCAACAGAAAGTGAACTGGCTTAAGTCTCAGAGACTTCAAAGCCCACCCCCTCATGACACACTTCCTCAACCCCTCCACACCCACTATAACAAGGACACACCCCTAGTAGCGCCACTCCCTAGAGAGGTGGTTTGAATAGGGCTGGCCCCCATAGACTCTTGTATCTGAATAACTGGTCATAGGAAGCGGCACTTGTTGGAGTAGGCGTGGCCTTGCTGAAGTAAGAGTGCCACTGTGGAGAAGGGCTTGGAGGTCTCCTATGCTTAAACCATGTCCACTTTGGCTCACAGTTGCTTCTGCTGCCTGCAGATCAAGATGTAGGGCTTTCAGCTCCTTCTCCAGCACCATGTCTGCCTGCACACCACCACGATTCCCACCATGATGACCATGGACTGAAGCTCTGAAACTGTAAGCCAGCCCCAGTTAAATGTCTTCCTTTATAAAAGCTATGTCCGTCATGGTGTCTCTTCACAGCAGTATACACCCTAAGACACCTATGGACCAAGTATTCAAACACATGAGTCTATGGGGACCATTCCTATTCAAACCACCACCATCATCACCACACACACACACACACACTCACAGGCACAAGTTCTGTCTTCTCCAGTTCAATCTTTGAGCAGATTTCTTCTTATTCTTAGAATACCATGCAAAGCTGACTGTGGTTTTCGACTTCCATCTGGGTGTTAGACATTCTTCCTACAGAGGGACAGCACCCCCCCACACACACACATACACACTTTCAGGTTCCCACACACACATCTCCTAACCCCAGCATGAGTTGCTTCCTTCCTTGATCCTCTCCCAGTTCCCTTTTAGGCAACCTTTTACACTGACTGAAGCTAGCTTCCTTTCTAGGATCTCTAGGCTTAGCTCCTGCCCCACAAATTTCCACAGCATCCCGCATCTCGCCTCCATCAACATCTGTCTTCCCCACAGATTCCACCTTGTAAAGTCGACAAAAGCAGGGCCTGGGTTTTCTCCCAACTGCTGAATTCCCGGAGCTAAACATGGTGCCAGAGAGTGGGTGCTTTGTAAATATTGCTTTTGTGAATAAATTCATGCCTGGATAGCGAGTCCGTGGACAGATCCCACTGAAATCACTTCAAACACAAATCCTCAACTCCCCAGGTGGCTATTGGAGAGAGAGGAGTTCAGGTCTCTGGGCTGTGACATAGCCTGCCTCATCCCCATTTATTCTCCAAGTCCAGTCTCCCAATGAGCCAATCAGGTTCATTGCCCACAGACTCCGGCCCTGACTCAGGGGAGCCAAGGCCATGAGCAAACACATATGGTACACACCGTACATGGCAAACACTTTGGGACCCGGCCTTTTTTCTTTTTATTATTCAAGCCTCTAGCTAAGAAACAATAAGTTGTTCTAGGAAGTGAATAATAGCAAGCAACTCAGCCTATAGAATGAGAGCAAAATTTGAAGCAGTCGAGAGAATTGTGCTGAAATTGCAAAGCCAAGAGGCCAAGGGGAGGAGGGCAGCCAGCTTCATATTCACATAGCGCCCCAGCACTGGCCTTGAGGCCACGGGGGAAGAGAGAGGGGCTGAGCATGGGAGGAAAAAACACGCGGAGACCTTTTATTGCTTTTGTTTAAGTCTAATTACAGAAATCATAAACACATGCAAAAATCTTCCATAATTAACCACCCAGAGATAATGATGTTTAACATTTAGCTGTGTGCCCTTTCAGCGCTCAGGAAGACAGGCTTCAGGGCACCTTATTACCTCACAGCCAGCCGCCGCCAGCCAACAATATAGCCCAGCTATAACGAAGCTGGGAAGTTCGTGGCGTGATTCTAGGATGTGGGCTAATTGTTCATTGACTCAGTGATTCTTAGCAAGATACCCAAGCCTTGACTTCCACATCTATAAGCTGGGGACAAACACGTACTAACCCTTCTCTGTCAGAATTGGGGACAGCTCAGTCATGAAAGTCTGCCCTGCGCAAGCCCGAGGGCCTGATTCAAACCTCAAGACCCAGATAAGCATCTGAACCTGGTGCCATGCAAATGGGGATGCAGGGGCACCTGAGGGGCATTCAGTCTAGCTTACATAATTGGTGAGATGCAGGCCTGTTGGTGATGTTGCCTCCTTAAACAAGCTGGATGGCAGGCACCTACGGACAACACTTGAGGCTTCCACACACACGGGCATTCACACTCACACACAGACACACCAGAATAAAAGTAGGTAATAAACCTGGTGTATAAAAGATGAACAGGCAGTGTTATTATGGCTAGCCTGAGATCTGTCATGTCGGTGTAATAGCAACAGCAACTAGGTTTCCAAACTTCTACTATGGCTCAAAAAAAAGTGAGTCTCCTTGCCTCTTCCACAGCACGGGTTTCAATTCAGACCACAAACAATAAGCCCTGATAAGATCACTTGACCCACCTGCACCTTCAATAGGCCTGCGTGTGGGGGCTGGATCTGTCCAAGAGCGACACTCATTGTGAGTGATGGCCCAGGGGTCTGCCGAAGGGGACTCACACATTTCCTGGGGAGACGAAAGTGTTCAATGCAGATTGATTAGAAATGATTCATTACCAAAAATTTTGTGTACCAAAGGTCTCTGGTGACTTCCTAATTTAAATGTCACCATTGCTGTACTAAAAATACAGGGGACGAATTATCAGGACTCTCCAATTTGCACCTGTGACATTACATCATTACATAACACAGCCCAGATTCACAGAGACCAGCCTACGCGGCAGGGGCCTGAGTTTCTCCGGCACTGAACTTTTTGGAGAACGATCATTTGTTGGATTGGGGGAGAGGTTTTTGTTTATCATACTCAGGTAACTAATTTATATAAAATTAGATCCTTCTAAGTAGAGATAGCACAAACGACAGCAAACATAATTGGATCTCTCTTGGATGATTTAGGAGACACTTCTGAATGTCACTCCTCTTTATTCAAGACTGCAAAAAAAATCTGATAATAAAATTAAAGTCTTCCATTTGCTCATTAAATCAGCCTTTGGGGCGTTACATGTCTACAGGACCAAGGCCAAGTATAGGCATCGCACCTAGTTTTTCATGCTGTTTATCAGAATCTTTGGCCTCCCAGTTCAGCCTCATCCTACCGGTTCTGGGGTAGAACACATCTATACTGAACGGGTTCTATCTAGAGCCACTCCCTTCACTCAGGACGCCAAGGTGGTCACAGAAAAGCACAGCGGCTTTCGCATTTTATATTTATTTCTTATCCAATTCCAAATCTCACCAAGCGATGGAATGTGATAACTCATGTCTTGTAGCTATCACAAATGTCATGTCCTGAACGAAGATGCCGAGCATTGCTGAGGAAGTGCCTGAGAGAATGAAGAGCTAAAACTTCACTTCTGGGCAGCTCCCAAATATTCTAGCCCTTTCTCTTTATCACAGTGGCTCTCAACCCACTCGACAGTGCCCCCACGAGGCACCAGAGGCTAAACAATAAAAAGCCTAGTGCCAGAAATACTTCCTTGGAGTTGTTCAGTGTGGTCCCATGCATTCCCTAACAGTACAGGGTGCTGCCATTGCTCTTGGTCACCCACCCTCCAGAACCCAACAGTACGAGCCTACTGCTGACTGCTCTCTGTATTCAAGTCTTAGAACATGGAGAGATCAGGCTAGCCCTGACCTGAAGCTTCATCTGTACCAGTTAGTTTGCATGGCATTGAGGGGTCATGCACACTACTAAAGGAGAAAAGTATTCATAAGCCACGCCTTGCTGTCAACTCTATGAGCTACAATAATGATTGGCCCGGCAAGACATAGTTGCTGGCGGCATGCACATCATCAAAGCAACCAACCATTTTCTGTTTGGGTTTAAGCACCACTCCACAAGATGAAACCTATACCTGGCAGCATTGTTGGGCCAAGAACCGATGGCTAGATGGTCATAGGCCCTAAGAAAGAATCTACTACTATTATCTTGTTAAAGGAACATAAAAGCCAACTCCTACTGGCTTTTCATAATACCTATGCATCAACCTTATAAAAGAAGCTTCTACTTGCAGTAGATAGTTATTAACACAGAAATTTACAACTGGCCAAATGTGCAGACAACAAGAGACTGCAGAGTGCTCGGCCCCAAATGTAAGGGGTGTACTGTATCCTCTCTTTCCAAGGCTCCCAGATCATTGTGGAAGAAGGGGTAGAAAGAGTGTCAAGCAGAGGTGGTAGCTGACTAGAAATATGCATTGTCTCTGACACAGTAGGGCAGCTGCACAGATCAGTTCATAGCAGTTGGGACGCATGTGAGTGAACATATGAACTCAGCAATTGGGACAGCATGTGGCTGTACATGTGAACTCAGCAGTCGGGACGGCATGCAACTGCACATATGAACTCAGCAGTCGGACGGCATGCAACTGCACATATGAACTCAGCAGTCAGACGGCATGCAACTGCACATATGAACTCAGCAGTCGGGACGGCATGCAACTGCACATATGAACTCAGCAGTCGGGACGGCATGCAACTGCACATATGAACTCAGCAGTCATGACAGCATGAAGCTGCACATATCACTCAGCAGTTGGAACGGCATGTACTGCACCAAACCTGTGTAAGCCCGAAGTAGACAAACTCCCAGCACAGAGAGGGATCTGAGAAGACAATGCTATTCCTAGCCCTGGAGCTATTGACAATTGTTTAGCTGCCATGAAAGGGAGAGACAGTGGTCTCTAAATGTAGCACTTGATGGGGAGACTGTGGTTCACTGGAAGACCACACTCCCAAAATATGTTAGCAACACATAAGTCTTCAAGGACTTAAAAAAAAAGACACAAAATTGGGTAGGTAGAGAAGAGGGTTGATCTGGGAGTGTTAGAGGAGGAGGGGTGAATTACGCTGTACAACACTCTCAAAGATACAGTAAAATATTTCTAAAGAAATAATAATTAAACAACAGCTAAACATACAGTTTAACTTTACGCAGGGAAAAAAGTCATGGAACTGGGCATTTCTCCTAAAGTTACACACATGGGGAAATGTACAGTGTTGGTCACTAATAAAATTCAAATCAAAACCACACAAGACTTCAAATTCACCAGGATGGCTAGAACCCCAAAGTGAAAACCATCAGACCCAAGGAAGCCACAGGAAATCTGAAAACGAGACTGGTAAGGCTGTGGGAGGACATGGCTGTAGGGCACAGTCCATCAGTTAAAGAAGAACTCCTACACAGCACAGCCAGTCTATTCTGGTACACATCACAAAGGACTGGAAATACACGTTCAGACAAGTCTGTGCCAGTATTCACAACAGCATTATGTAGGCACTAAAGGCATAAACCACCCAAATTCCCATAAGTGGTTGGCTGGATAAATCAAAATACTGTATTTCCATACAACTGAATATTATCAAATCATCAAAAAATGTGAAGGGTTGGTACATGGTACAACACAGATGAACCTTGAAACTACCTTGTTAAATGAACAACAATAACAACAAAAAACCCAGATATACTCATAGGATTATTTTGGTGGGAAGGAAGGGAGCCAGTGGGAGAGGCACAAAAAAGAGAGAGAGTTGAGGGTAAATACAAGCAAATTAGGTGACATCGTATATGCTGTATGGAAGTGCTACAGTGCAATGTATCACTTTGTATGATGAGCACACATGAATGCCCACCTAGTGTTTCCTCCACAGCTCATGACCGACCAGAGCTGGCGAACCTGTAGAGACAAAGCAGATGGGTGCTTGAGGGGCCTGGGAGTGGAGTTCTGGAAGGGAGTGCTCCATGGGAACAGGAGTCCTCTGGGGGTGATGAAACGCTCTGGATATGGAGATCTCTGGATACACCTTAAGGTCTCAGATGAGTGAACTCTGTGTTGGGTGAAAACAGGCACAAGAGCATCAAGTGACAGCAGGCGCAGCGTGGCAGGGTAGACTTCCCTGGTCTGCAGCAACCATCACAGTGGATGCAGCGTGGCAGGGTAGACTTCCCTGGTCTGCAGAAGTCACAGCAGGTGCAGCGTGGCAGGATAGACTTCCCTGGTCTGCAGAAGTCACAGCAGGTGCAGCGTGGCAGGGTAGACTTCCCTGGTCTGCAGAAGTCACAGCAGGCGCAGCGTGGCAGGGTAGACTTCCCTGGTCTGCAGAAGTCACAGCAGGTGCAGCGTGGCAGGGTAGACTTCCCTGGTCTGCAGAAGTCACAGCAGGCACAGTGTTACAGGGCAGACTTCCCTGGTCTGCAGACGTCACAGCAAGTGCGATTTGGCAGGGTAGATGTCCCTGGTCTGCAGCAACCACAGAAGGTCTCAAGGGAGTCAGGTGGCTGCAGGCATCCTCTTCTGCTGACCCCTGGAGATTTGCAGACACGGGTGCTCAGGGAAGGCTGCCAATCGGGTCATATGATTTCCCCAAGTGAGCTATGGCAGTGTGGACGAAAAGAGTAGATGAAAGATAAGGTCACAGGCAGAGGCCAGAGACAAGGAGAAGAAAATAAAAACACCTTTTTCTCCCCTCGTCTCCAAAACCCAGGTGGTGAAGGATGGAAATAACGGATGTAGATTAAAACGTAATTTTCCCTTACAAGCTGCAGAGAGGCCAGGGGCTAGGGAGGCCAGTGGCCCGGGGGAGATGCTGGGACGGCAGTAACTCACCAGCAGCCCCGCACAAGAGCGGTGCTTATTAAAGGTCAAACGGAGCCAGCGGGGAAGGGGTTGATGGAAGGGGCACAGGGGTGCGGGAGCCACTGGGAGAGACTGGTTCTGATGAAGAATTTGTTGCAAACGTGGCAGAGGCCAGCCATTCAAGTGAGCAGATGATGGCTGGGTCCCCCATGGGGAATGCTTGGGCTGGAAAAGACTGCTTTGTTCTCCATGACCCAGAGTTTTTCCTGGCCCTGTGCAGAGGTCAAACACTGGCTTGAATAAAAAACAATTGTGTGCAAGCCACTAAAACAGCATTGGAAATCCTCTGTCTGTGCTCGCCCACTGAGGAACGGAGAGGCCAATGAACTATCACTGGTCACGTAATGGAGGAATGAGGGAAGCTTCCATAGGTCCATGTTTAACTCATACATCACCACTGTCACCTCAGTCATCATGATAATCATCATGATAATCATTGTCGCCAGCATCATACCATCACCACCATCGTCACCACTAGTTATTGACCCAGAATCATTATGACCACCATTATCTCCCGTCAACACCCTCCCATCACGACCACCACCAGCACCGCCATCTTTACCACCACAGTCAGCACCATCATGTGCTCTGTTAACACTGTGCACAGCTCACAGTTCCATTGACTCCTCTGAACATTCTCCGCAGAAGATCTATTATTGCCCCCATTTTGTAGTGAAGAATGCTGAGATCAAGCTATCGACACGGTCATACCTGTCCACTGAAATGCAGAGTTAGGCTTTGACACCCGTGTCACCACCCCTAAATTCTGTGCTTTGAACTGTCACACTCAGATGCCTTCCACGATGACCAAATGATTGGTTAGCACCTACTATGTGCCTGTTCATATATGCATTGTTGAGATTGATGCCAAGTAACTTTCTCTCAGGACCTCAGCTACCTTAGCAGTCCCAGGGGGAGCTGTCACTGACATCTCTACCTGGGAGGGTGGCCCATTGCCTTGAGAATCAAGTGATCTCACCAGGATCTATTTGCATATTCAAATAAATCTCCCCGCAGGAAATGGAAACTGTCTTTTGATTTGCACCTCTACTCTACAGGGTGTTCTCCTCACAGACAGGCACGTGGCTCTGAGCTGAGGCCAGAACAGGCCATTTTATCCATCACTGAACCTGGAGTAAAGCAAAGGTGAAGGCCTTGTTGGGCGGGGGTGAGAGAGAGTGGAAAGTCCAAGCTAGCTCCATGCAGGCTCTAGCTCAGAGGGTCAAAGTACCTAGCTTCCAATGAGTCCCTGTGAACAAGTAACAGTGGCCTCTCATTAATCCCAGGCTCACTCCTGAGACACTGAGATGATGTGTTTCCATTCCCTCTGTCCCTCTCTCTCTCTCTCTCTCTCTCTCTCTCTCTCTCTCTCTCTCTCTCACACACACACACACACACACACACACACACACACACAAATTGTTATTTTCATCATAACTCATGGGTGAACAGGCTCATTTGTAGCCTTCATTTGGGCTCCCACCTAACAACCATTACTTACATTGGGTTCTGGTTTGGTAGAGTCCAAAATAGGCCCCCAAACACAGCATTTATCAGGAACATATTTCCCACCAAAAGTGTAGCATTCAGAGTTCAGGAGAAGAAGCCACATGGGAGACTTGTCTCAGGCCTGTGACCTTACTCAGTCATGAGGCTGATTAAGCGGTTTCTGCTGTCTGCCATCTGATGTTGGAGTTTGGTAACTTGTACTGTACAGGCGAGATAGGCAAAGGCACTGTATCAGGTACTCAGTCCTGGGTTCAGTGTCGGCTTGCAATCTCAGCCACTAAAGCTGGTAGTGGGGAGTACAGTCACTGGGATTGCACACTGCATAATTCCATAGTCAGCCAATGGGATTGCACACTGCATAATCCCATAGTCAATGGGATTGTACACTGCATAATTCCATAGTCAGTCAACGGGATTGCACACTGCATAATTCCATAGATAACAGGATTGCACACTGCATAATTCCAGAGTCAGTCAATGGGATTGCACACTGCATAATTCCATAGTCAACAGGATTGCACACTGCATAATTCCAGAGTCAGTCAATGGGATTGCACACTGCATAATTCCATAGTCAACAGGATTGCACACTGCATAATTCCAGAGTCAGTGGGATTGCACACTGCATAATTCCAGAGTCAGTCAATGGGATTGCACACTGCATAATTCCATAGTCAACAGGATTGCACACTGCATAATTCCAGAGTCAGTGGGATTGCACACTGCATAATTCCAGAGTCAGTCAATGGGACTGCACACTGCATAATTCCAGAGTCAGTCAATGGGATTGCACACTGCATAATTCCATAGTCAACAGGATTGCACACTGCATAATTCCAGAGTCAGTGGGATTGCACACTGCATAATTCCAGAGTCAGTCAATGGGACTGCACACTGCATAATTCCAGAGTCAGTCAATGGGTTTGCACACTGCATAATTCCAGAGTCAGTCAATGGGATTGCACACTGCATAATTCCAGAGTCAGTCAATGGGATTGCACACTGCATAATTCCAGAGTCAACAGGATTTCACACTGCATAATTCCAGAGTCAACGAGATTGCACACTGCATAGACAACCACTAGAAACTGAGTCCTTGGAAGGGAGAGGTGAGAGATTCATTGAATGAAAAAGGCCTAGTATTTTCAAGGCCACAGAACTGGCCTCAGTTCTCTTACCTTTGACCTTGTGATATTAGTGTTCCCAGGGGGAGTTGGCACCTTTCACTAGAGAGCTAAATATACACCCGACCTTCTAATGAGAAGCTGAGGAGGGCAGGGGCTCATGGGAAGACGGTTCACCGTTGATGATATGAACCTGAAACAGCATGTTTGAACCAAAAAATGCCCCCATGTGAACTATAGAGCTGAACTGCCGTTGCTTCAAATCAGGTCTCTGCAGAAATCTCCGTGTGACATTGAAAATAGAGTAGAGAACTCTGGGAAGTGTAGTTCAAGCTATCTAAGTTTATAAGACCACCATAGTAGGTGAAGGACTTCTGCATTATAAAACATCAGAATTGGTCAAAACTTGAACTCAGGACGAACTACACATAGAGAACGTCTTTCAGTGGCATGAAAAATTTGCAATAAGTGGTTTATTCTTTCTTAGCCACCGAAGACTACCAGAGAGGCATATGGCCAGTGGAGTCTTACTCTGCAAAATTCCAGAGCACAGCATTCAGGGCACTTATGATCCGAACAGTACTCCCTTGAGAGGGACTGCTGGGATCGTTCTACTTACAATCCAACCACAGCCACCTGTCACAGCACTGGTTGGTGACAGAGGAATCAAATCCTCAAGAACTACGAGGAGCAGGAATAATGTGAAGACCAATCAGGTCATGTCAACAATTAAAATATTAACATCAAGCCTTCGGAGAAGATCCAGGTAAAGATGGAACTGTCAAGAGGGC
This sequence comes from Microtus pennsylvanicus, assembly GCF_037038515.1. Lineage (NCBI taxonomy): Eukaryota > Metazoa > Chordata > Mammalia > Rodentia > Cricetidae > Microtus > Microtus pennsylvanicus. Next base: position 118,841,721 of record NC_134579.1, read on the forward strand.
CTGGTCATCACAGTGGTATAGACACGAGATAAAATCCAGAGATAAGCCAGGAAGTAGAGTTCAGGGGAATGCAGAACCGGTGGGAACCTCCTTGTTCCCTGGACTCCGTCAGGCCGTCCTCAGCAGCAGCAGTCTGGAGTCAGCGAGGGAGATAGTGCTGGAAACACTGGTGCTAACTTCCGTGGGGGTGGCATGCTTTCACATATGCTGGCACACGAGTGTGAAGGTCAGAGGTCAACCTCAGTTGCTATTCCTCAGGAACCAGTCACCTTATCTTCTGAGGCAGGGTCTCTCACTGGGAGCTGGAGCTCACTGATTGGGCTGGCAGCCTGAAAGCCTTGGGGATCCCCCTAGTGCCTCCTGAACACTGGGATTATGAGTGCAAGCCAGCACATCTGACATGTTTCATGGGTTCTGGATGGGACCCGATGAAGGTCTTCATGTTTGGGCAGTGTCCTAATCAGGGTTTCCATTGCTGTGATGAAACACCATGATCAAAGTAATATGGGGAGGAAAGGGTTCATTCAACTTCTGCTCCCACATGGTAGTCTATCACTAACAGAAGTCAGGACAGGAACTCAAGCAGGGCAGGAACCTGGAGGCAGGGGCTGATGCAGAGGCCATGGAAAGTGCTGCTCACTGGCTTGCTCCCCATGGCTTTCTCAGCCTGCTTTCTTATAGAACCCAGGACCACCAGCCTAGGGGAGGCCCCACCCACAATGGGCAGAGCCCTCCTCCATCATCACTAATTAAGAAAATGTTCTACAGCTGGATCTTATGGAGGCATTTTCTCAATTGAGGGTCCCTCCTTTTGGATGACCCTCGCTTGTGTGTCAAGTTGACATAAAACTAGCCAGGGCAGGCAACCAGCACTTTTCCCACTGAATCAACTCCTCAGCTCCAGGAAAGCATTTCTGGTGGAATCAAGTCAGGGTGACAGAATTAAACTCCCTTCTTCCTGCCTAGCATCCCCCCTTCTTCTGATACCCCGGCAATTTCCCTTGCGGAATTTCCTCTGGCCTCAGTGAGCAGACGGCCCAACTCTAGATTAAAAAATAAACTGGGGTTCACTTCAGGTGAAAACGCCATCCCAGCATCAGAGCATGGTGAGGCTTCTGGAAACCAACATCCACGGTGAAGGAGTCAAGCATTTTATAGACCCTCCTATGAGCATTGAAGAACTGACCCAAGACAGCAGGGTAGCGCCGGGTCATGTCTGGGGAGAAACTCCAGCTGCAAGAGGAAATTCATTCTCTCCTCTCCCCTCCCCTCTTCAGCCAGGACGCCTGCACTTGTAAAACACAAGCCGGAGCGAGCTAGACTCATTAAAGGGCTAATTCGTTCCCTGCATTGCTTTCCCTAACGTGGCCCCGGAGTCAGCAAAACCCGTTATCTACTTAATCTGATTTGATGGCATGGTGCTGTTTATTCTATGATTTTTTTTTCTTGTTGGATAATGGCAGGCCCTGAAAGGGCTCTATTGATTACTCAGCTGCAGGTTTATCAGGGCTGAGCCAGCCCCAGCCCTCCACCAAATGGAGTCTCCATCAGATCCTTATCTCGCCCTCCAGTAGCTTGAAAGAGTAAATTTAGTTAAGGCTGCGGGATGGCTCCTGTGGCTTGCATTCCCTTTATAATGAAATGAAATTAGAAACTGTTTTGGATTTTAACACGCTCTGGTATCCAGTGCCCCAAATTACCCCCAGAGGAGAGATTGGAAGTGGAGGAAAGGTCTGTGCTTGGGGTCTCACAGCAGCCCCATAACTTGTAAATGGGCGAAGCAGTCAGGAGAGCCGACATCGGGCATCTCGTCAAGTGCTCAGCACCCGCAATCTGTTCTTCAGCCCCAAATGGGGGACACCATCTACCTTCCCAAGTGCATCACACTTGTCAACAAACCCAATAGTCCTCAGAAAGAGAATTCGGGGGGCTGGCGATATGGTCCCTCGTGAAAAAGTGCTTGCTGCTAAGCCTGACATGACATCAATCCTCAGGACCTTTATGATGGAAAGGAAAACCCAACTCCTGCAACACACACACACACACACACACACACACACACACACACACGTGCGTGCTTTAAAATTTAAATAATTGGGAGCATATTATCATTGAGTGCATGTGTTCAGACTTGGTCTTCTTACTGAAGACAGACAAAATCTTGTTTTTCCTGAGACCCTTTCCATCATTTTCCATCTATCTATTCATATAGAAACATGCGGTGAGCAGATCCAGGAGACAGGGATTGTTCCCACATTCCAGAAAGCTCACCTGCTAGACAGCCGGCGCGTGCTGCACGGCCTTTGCCAGTCCACGCCCGAGCCGCTCCTCCCCCTCTCTGGATCCAGCCATTGCTACTGCGAATCCCAGCTACTGCAGGTGCATGCTGACTGCATCTTGCTTCAGCGGCATGCTGCCTCTGGCTCTCTGAGGGTTTGACGCAAGAGCTGTGCTGGCACCTAGGCCAGACTGCACATGGGCTGAACAAAACTCTTGATCCATGGTGGGAAGGGACCTTCTTGTCTCTCCTGTTCTTAAGGGGACATTTCTGAAGTGCTTCTTACGTCATCTTCAGAGGTCCCCGGGTGGGTGTGGACCTCCTATTGCTCACATCAGTAGTCAGTTTAGCGCACCACACCTGTGCAGCTGGGGACTGGATCTACTCAAAGCGCTTGCCCTGCACAAGTTGGGAGTGGAGTTCAGATCCGCAGAGTGCGTATCAATGCTGATGGACATGGTGGTCTGACTCTTGTCCCAACTTCGGAAGGCAAAGGCAGGGATTCCTAAAGCAAGAGGGCTAGAGAGAGTAACCAAACCATTTCCAAGCTCTGGATTGAGGAGAGACTCCACCTTACAGAATAAGATGAAAGGTAACTAACCCCTACATGGACACATATACACACATACACACACACACACACATACACACACGTACACAAAAATATCAACAAAAACCTGGCGTACCAGTAGGCAGGCTTTATCTCACTATCTAATTCAGCATCTCAAATCCTGCCCACCTGTTCCCTGGGTTCTAGTCCCAATCTGACCACGAGCCTACAGACCATCCCCTCAAATTTCACTCTCGCAGATTCTGAGCTAAGACTTCAGTGGAGATGCACGTCCATTTCCACCAATAACACAAGAGGCTCCATTTCTGATCCCATTCACCCCACCATACCCCAACTAATTGGTCCAGGGGCGAATGCTTGTCGGGAACGACAGTCAGTCAGGCGTTCCTCGCTGGATCCAAGCACTGCTCTCTCCCTGGGGCTGCTTGCAATGGGAGGCTATCAAAAGCCTGAGGTGGGATACAGATAGATACCTAGGGAGCAGAGAAAACCAATTTGAACAGGAAAAAAGAGGTTCTACAGTGAAGAGACAGGAAGGAAACTGCCCGGCTCCCGGCCGTCTTCTAATCTTTAGTTCACGGTCCATCTTGCGTTGGTTCCCCTTCCTGCCTTCTGGTTCTCTGGGACCCTTGTATATTTCCAATAAATTCCATTTTTCTGCTTACACTCACTTTAGTGGTATTGTGTTATTGCACCCAAATAAAAACAATAAATATGCTACAACATCTTCCTGGGACTGAGGAACTGAGTCATAAAACAAGGACACCACGCCTCAGCTCCTCCCAGCATCCCCCAGGGCTGCAGAGAGAGACCTTCTCATCACAGACCTTGCATTCCCCCACGCAGCACCCCGGTCATCCCGTTCTTAATAACTGCAATTGTTGGGAGATCAGTGGACACAAGATGCCTCCATGGCTGTTTAGGAGGTTGTTGCTGAGTTCTATCCCTGGCATCCACATGAGGAAAGAAAGAACTGCTTCTCCTAAGGTTTCTCCACTGTTCACACCACACGTACACACACACACACACAAACCAGACATCACATCACACCACACCACACACATACCACAGAGACCACACACACACAACACACACCATACCCCACATACACCACAGAGACCACACACACAACACAACACACACACAAGCCAGACATCACATTACACTACACCACACCACACCACACATACACACCACAGAGACCACACACACACACAACACACACCATACCACACACACCACAGAGACCACACACATAACACACCACATGCACACACCAGACATCACACTACACACATCACAACACACACACACACACAAGCCAGACATCACATTACACCACACCACACACACACACCACAGAGATCACACACCCACAATACACATTATACCACACACACCACAGAGACCACACACACAACACACCACATGCACACACCAGACATCACACTACACACATCACAACACACACACACACCACACTCAGTAAAATATTTAAAAATTATAAAATTATAATTACAGGATTAGAAAGATGGTTCAGTGGTTAAGAGCACTTGCTACTCTTCCCAAGGACCCAGGTTGGGTTCCCAGACCCATATCCCTCACAACCACCTGCAACTCCATTTTCAGAACATCTGATGCCCTCTTCTGGCCTCCAGGGACACCAGGTACATAGACAAACATTCAGGTAAAACATGCACACACAAAAAATAAAAAATAAATGACAATTGCAACCTGATCCTTGGGCATAGTGCTAAGGACGTCACGTGAGTCTTTTTTCTTTTGCAGTGTTTGGTGAAGTGATTCATTTCTTTAGTGTTACGGCCATAGCATTAATTGTATAAGACTATTTCAAGCTATGAAAATGTCATTCAGAAAATAAAGTAGGAGTTGAGGGGAAAAGCAGCTAGAATAGAGAAACAGATCTCAAACTATTCTAATGGTGGAGGGGAGATAGATGGCCGGAAAGCGAAATGACTTAAATGAGCTTTTAAGTATGAGAAGAGATAAGGAACACACACACCACCATCAGAAACTCCATCCAGGCAGAGGGAAGGGTACAAAAGGCCCTGGGGCAGGAATAGAATGAAGGGAGAAAGGAACAACTGAAGAGACCCCAAGAAAGACAAGTGCCCCATCTTGGAATCCTGTCCAGGGCTCTCTCTCTTGTGCAGGCACAGTGACTTCAACTCACACAGGGGTCCGTATCCAGGCAGTCCCTGCAGAGTGAGAAGTTGGCACAACACTTACTTCTTTGTGGGTGCTCAAACTCAGTGATTCCCCAGACAGTTTGGTCCAGTCAGTCTGGGGCCGTTACCGAGAGTCTCTGTCTGGGCTAGGTGACCCAGGTTCTTGGCAAAGGGTCAATACATTTTATTCAGAAGCAAGATGAAAGCACAGACCCGATACATTGAAAAGCAGCAGTGGGCACTAAATGGGATTTACTCAAGGTTACTGTCTGGGTTTTCTTCATGGATCCAGAAGGAAGAGGTATTGGTTACTAAGGAGTGACATATGGACGGTTTCCTATTTTGATTGACAGACCTAGATTATATCAGCTTTTGTAACTGCTCATGTCTCTTCCCATGATGCATCTGATTTAACTGTTCACCTACCCAGCCACACACAGGTATTAATAGAGAAGTTTCCTCAAAGTCCATTTTGAGGACAAAACTTGCATTTCTGCACATGCAATCCAAAACCAGTCCAGGCTGGATCAGCCCCCTGCATCTAGTTCCCCAATATGTCCTACAACATTTTATAAAGAATAAATGGCACCCACAATGACATCACCAGCAGTTTGTAAGGAGCTGTAGGTCAAATGGTGCAGCCCCCATGCAGAGTAAGTTCCAGGTTGCTAAGCGGTTTCTGGAAAGAGGTATATATGTACCTCAAGACAAGAGAAGCTCCAGATTGCTAAGTTTTCTCTGTGCTTGCCTGCCCCACAATGAAACCCAAACACATTTTTTTTTCAAATTCTCCAGTGATTCCATTGTACAGAAAGAGCAGTGAATTATGGAGACTCCACAGAGGGTGGTAGGGTAGGGTTTTTATAAACAGAAGAAGCGCAGTGGAGGAATCTGATGACCATGCAGCTCCCAAGTCTTTGTTTAATCCCTTTGTTTAGAAGCCACTGTCTGTATCTAGGCAACATTCTCCTAGTATGTGATATTTTGTTTGTGTTCTGACAAATAAAGCTTGCTTGGAGTCAGAGGGCGGTGCTAGTCATGCATTAACCATAGAGATTTGGAAGTCTGTATAGAGAGGAGAAAGGAAGGGATAAGGTGGGGCAGAGACAGGATTTCACCTCTCTGGATGGAGGAACAGAGGAGGTAGGAAGGGACTGTGGCTCTCTCTCTCTCTCTCTCTCTCTCTCTCTCTCTCTCTCTCTCTCTCTCTCTCTCTGTCTCTCTCTCTGTCTCTCTCTCTGCATCTCTGATCTTTCAGATTTATACCCTGATGTCTGACTCCTGGTTTTTATTGATCAGATTAATTAGATTTTCTCTTCATTCTCCCAAGAGAGTAGGTCTGGGAATGGGTGAAGGACATGGCCGTGTCCCCACCCAGAACACCTTGTCAGCATGTCTGGATCCTCCCCAGGGCAGCATTGGGTCCTCACCTCCCTCTCCACTTCTGGACGCCCTGTCACCACCATTAAACTTTTACCATGGGTACAATGAATGCTTCTAATTGTTATCCCTCCAATAAACTCTCTAACGGCAAGAAGTGCTTTTATCCCCACTGGCCACTTGTGCCTTCTAGGCCTCATATCAGATATGGTCCCCCAAGCGGTGACCCCTCCTTCACCCTCAGAGCTCCCGTGATTTCAACCGGAGAGCGGCTTTAGCAGTGGAAAGCACTGCCCAGGGTTTCAGCTGCATTTACAAATGCCTCCTTCCACAGTGTGGCAGCTCCTTGAGTTTGCTCCGGTGTTCACATCTTACAGGTGTCCTTCAACTGCCTCTCCGTGACACAAGCTGCTCTGGACACTGGGACCATGAGAATGATGAGATGTGGCCCTGCCGCTGTGTAGCGGGAGGGCATAAAGCTGCAAAGGACACATGTGGAAGGCGATGAAATGAGAGGATGAGGGAAGCCGCTGGACAGTGGTCTCAATCTTCCTAACGCTGCGACCCTTTAAGGCAGTTCCTCACGTTGTGGGGACCCCAGCCATAAAATTATTTTCATTGCTATTTTATAACTGTAATCTTGCTATTGTTATCGATCCTAAGGTAAATGTCTGTGTTTTCTGATGGTCTTCAATGACCCTCTCCCCTAAGGGGTCACTATCCACATGTCGAGAATCACTACACTAGATGGTTATAAGAGGGAGCGAGGTGCCTGCAACCCTCTCTAAAAAGCCCCACTGGGATCTGTAAAGAGGAGAGGGGAAGAGCGAAGCAGAGATCTCAGTCAGTAAGGCACTTGCTCTACAGTCATGAGGACTGAGTCTGAGCCCCAGAATCAATGGAGACACAGAGAATCAAGATGCATCAAAACCAGGTGTGGTGATGCACGCTTGGAGAGAGAAAGGCAGATGGATGGATTCCTGGGGTGCGTCAGCCAGAAGGTCCACCCTACTAGGGGAGTTCTAGGCCAACAAGAAGCCCTGTCTTAAGTGGATGAGAAGCTAACCTGGAGAGGGCTCAGAGCTTACAAATGCATACTGCTCTTGCAGAGGGCCCAGCACCCATACTGTGTGACCCACAGCTCCCTGTAACTTCAGCTCCAGGGAATCTAATGCCCTATTTTAGCCTCAGAGAGGATGCCCATCCATGTGTACAAACCTGCCTATACAGACACAAGTGATGGAGGAGGGTCATCTTTCTATCTGTTGTTTCATTGGTTAAGTAATAAAGAAACTGCTTGGCCTCTGATAGGACAGAAAATTAGGTGGGCGGAGTGGACAGAACAGAATGCTGGGAGAAAGAAGCTGAGTCAGGTCAGTCGCCATGATTCTCCCACCCGACACAGGCGCAGGTTAAGATCTTCCCTGGTCAGCCACCTCGTGGGCTACACAGATTATTAGAAATGGGTTAGATCAATATGTAAGAGCTAGCCAATAAGAGGCTGGAACTAATGGGCCAGGCAATGTTTAAAAGAATACAGTTTCCATGTAATTATTTCAGGTAAAGCTAGCTGGGTGGCGGGACGCAGCCCGCCACTCCTACCTTCGACAGAGTGGCGCCCAGACACAAGCATACTTAAAAACCAAACTGGAGAAGACACTAGAACAATGGTTCCCAACCTATGGCTTACAACCCAAAGGCCACAGGAAACACATATTTACATTACGATTCATAACAGTAGCAAAATTACACTTATGAAATCCTAACACAAATAATGTTATAGTTGGGGGCCAGTACAGCATAAGAAACTGTATTAAAGGATCGCAACATTAGGTTGAGGAGCCTTGCACTAGAAGCTGTCCTTGGTCTCCACGTGCACACTCACCCATTTCCACACACATGTGCACCCGGAACACACACACAAAGAAGGAAAGGAGGGAAGCAGAGTCAGGTGGTGGGGACATGGCTCAGGATATTTCAACAAAGCAGGTCGAGGTAATGGTGGTTTGGGTAAAGTCATAGCAGTAGGAAAGGTATGAAGGGCGTCAGACGATGAACAGCTTGAAATCAGCTTTATTGAGTTAGAACTAGAACATGACAAGGTGTGTGTGCTGTAAGTATGACTTAATATGGTCTGGTATGTGTACACACCTATGACAACATCACCATCATGGATGTAATTGACATGTCAACCCTCTCCTCAAATCATTATGTGCCGTTGGACTCCCTCCATCCCCCAAGCAACGGTTGGTGGCTTTAATATTTAATAACTATGTGTATGAGTGCTTTGCCTTTGTACCACATGCATGTCTGCTGAGCCATCTCTCCAGGACCCACTCGTGGATTTTGTGTCAATATAGATTAGATTGTCCAGAGTTTTCTATAAATAGCATCATCTAGTAAGTGCTCTTTCACATCTGACGTCTTCCGCTCAGTAAAACTGTTCAGAGGTTCAGTGTGTTGATCCAGGTACCAGTCTATTCCTACCTGACCCTGAGTAATAATATTCCAGTGCATGGGCATGCCAGTTTGTTTATCTGCTTTACCTGCTGATGGACATTTGTATTGTCTTATGATTATGCATGCATATGTTTAAAGTAGCATTGAAGGAGTTTGCCAGTAGGTGAACTATGATTGATACATTGGTAAAAGAGTCAGGAGAAGCCCCGAATTTTATAGAATAAGTAATCAAGAGGGAGGAGTCAGCAGTTGCAGAGATGAGAACAGTGCAGAGCAGGACAGGAGACACTGTCCAGTACAAGGAGGAAGGGGGCTCCACAGATATTCGTGGATGGAAGGATGAAGGCAGGAAGAGCGGGTGGGAGAGGGCTAACTTCAGTGTGGGATGCTTATGACTCCCAGTCTGAGCTGGAAGCGGTCCATCCCCCACCCTGCAGCTCAAGCAAGGTGGGTGCTGTGTGGGCACAAAGAAGGTAGAAGGAAGATTCAATTAGAGCAGGAGCCCTTGTTCTGAAAGGACCCCAGTAGCTGGAATCCTTTTCTTCCCAGCATGGGGGCTGAATGCACATCCATCCCCTTTGGTTTTTGAACAATACGCTTCCAAATTACTCTCTGCTTGGTAGACCTACTTGAGGCCTGTGAGTCTCTAAGAAGTTTCCCTCCTCCTCCATCCTCTCAAAGGCTTCAGCTTGAAGTATGACTAAGTGATACTTCACCTGGGCTGAGCCCTAAGATGAACTGTTATTAAAACACACACACACACAGAGAGAGAGAGAGAGAGAGAGAGAGAGAGAGAGAGAGAGAGAGAGAGAGAGAAGAGAAAGAGAGAGAGAGAGAATGGACACAACGGCACAATGGCAGAAGGCTTCCCAGCCTCAATAATGCTCACAGAAAATGGAGCCTTCACAGCCTGGAAAAACTGCTTCTTCCTGCCGAGCTGGCACAATCAGGACATGGAAATAAGCCAAACCTGACGAGTGTGCAAGGACACAGGCAAAAGGACAGAGCGAGTGCAGATGAGGGCAGCTGTTCTGGGGGAGCTTAAAACATGGCCGTGGTCTCCAGTCCCCAAACTCTGCGTCTGTGAGTTTACCCTGAACAAACGGTTACAGATATCTGTAAAGATATTTATCCTACCATTATCTATCATAGGAAATGCCAGCAGTCACCTTAAAACATGTAATAAATTATGACAGTATCTATCAACACAAGAACAGATAAACACACAATAAATTATATGGCAAAGATAATGAATAGCCTGGTAATACCTGCAGAAACACAGAGGACTCCCATTTAATGCTGGAAGAGAGAATGGCCAGAGCAGAAATAAAATAGAGAATTGTTCACATCAAGTTCAAAAATAGGTGAACTTGAACCCTATTTGTAGGAATGCAAACACAGCCTATGTGCCTACTCTAAAAAAACAACAAAGCAATGTCAACAATAGACAAGATGGCAGATTACCACTTGGAAGGGAGAAGTGGAATCTACAAGGAGCTTCTGGGGCCTTGGTCACACATTCCTCTTACATGAGATAGATGTGACAATTGCCAGAGCTGGTCCTGGCATAGCACAGTATGTATCAATCTTCAAAGCAGTCCTAGGAGGTAGGTGTGTCCATTTTCCCCACTTTATAGCTGAGGAAACTGTGACACATAGTAACAGGCTATACAAGGATGAGATGGCGTGTGTGCTACGCTGGTAGCTGCTTGGCTTAGCTCATGATGCCACCAGGAAAAATGAATCATTATAGTTGTTTATTGAGAACACATTATACCAGTGTGTATTCCTTTAATCTTCCTGATTTTGTTCTCAGAACTACCATACTTTAAAAGACAAGGTCTTGCTGTGCTTCTCGGGTTGACCTTGAACCACAGTCCTCCTTTCTCGGCCTTCCAAGTTCTTGGATTACAAGTGTGCTAACATGCCTGTCATCAGCACCATTTTAGAGGTGGGGATCATACCAGGACCTGGACTAACCAGTGTGCCCATGGTACCACAGAAGCCGTGATCTGGCTCCAGGTCAGGCCTGAGGTGAAGTCTGTATCCACTACCACCACAGGAAGTGTGTGTGGAGGGTCCCTTTTCTGACTAATCATGACAGACTCCTATGTGAGGACTTTTGAATTCTGCTCTGGCAGGGTAGACCCATACAAGTGTACATGTTTAGTCCATCAGAGGCAATCCCTCATTGTGTGTGACTTTCCAAAAATGGCATGCATGGATCATACAAAATGCTAAAGAAGGAGCAAGGGCTAAAGCTCAGCAACAAATTCTGCCTGCTTTTTCAGAGGTCCTTTTCAGAGGACCATGGTGACTCCAGCTCCACCAAATGTGACATCCTCTTTTGGTCTCCATGGGCACATGTACACATGTGTATAACACAAACTTAGACATAGACAATTGCATGTCAATAAAAAATAAAATAATTTTTGATGAAAGAATTTAACTCTCCAAATCAATAAACAATACGGATTTTGCCTTCTTTTCTTCTACTGTTGCTATGACAAAATGACCCGACGATAGCAAATTAAAAGAGAAAAGCTTGAACCTGGCTCAACAATCAAGGTTACAGTCTCTCTTGGCCCAGAAGTCAAGGAAGCAGGAGCCTGAAGCAACTGGTCACATGACATTCACAATCAGAAGCAAACTGGGCAAGCAAGCATGCATGCTAGTGCTCTACTTGCCTCCCCTTCTCTGCAGATCAAGGGCTCTTAACCCTGGAACCATCCCAGACACAATCAGAATGAGTCTTCCCCATGAGTGAATATAATCAAGGTCTCCCCTACACACACACAGTCACACACAGAGAGACACACACGCACACACACACACAGACATACACAGATACATGCACACACAAACACACATAGAAACAGACACACAGACACACACAGATACACATGCACACACATAGACACATACAGAGAAAGACATATACACACTGACACACATACCCACACATGCATACACACAGACACACACAGAGAGACACACACGCACACACACACACACACAGACATACACACATAGACACACATAGACTCATACATACATGCACACACAAACACACATAGAAACAGACACACAGACACACACATAGATACACATGCACACACATAGACACATACAGAGAAAGACATATACACACTGACACACATACACACACATGCATACACACAGACACACACAGACATGCACACAGACACACATGGCATACATAGATACACACAGAGAAAGACATACACACAGAGACACACATACAGACACACATACACACATGCATACACAGAGAGACAAACACACACAGACACATACACATATATGCACACACACAACCCCCCCCACACACACAGAGGACTATCACCAAGATGGTTCTAGACCCTGTCAAGTTAACAGCTGGCACTATCACTATCACACCTGGCCAAATGAAAGATGCTATAAAATGTTATAAAAGATGCTGGTGATGGTGATGGACCCATCCTGCTGCTGAAGACAGACCATGTGAATGTTTATTGGTACCTCAGTGCTAAAGTGTCTAAAGAGGGTTACCCCTGAGAAAGAACACAGTGTCCCACTTCGGTCAGTGGTCAGTCCGATGGCTGAGATGAAGTGTTGGTTTTTTCCAGGACCAGGTTGTCCATAGAGCATGTCCAGAATGAACAAGCTAATTTAGGCCGCGTCGGCAGAGACAGCTGGTAGACTTTCAGCCATCCATCACATTCCACAAGGAATTACGGGAGTTGCAGAATTCCTCTAGTCTATGACATCAGACGCCAAGGGAGAGGGCTGGGAGATGCTCTCACTAGCGTAGCAGCAGCTGTGCGAGACACTGAGCTCAGCATCGGGGCACAAAATGTGATGGACTGGGGAGAGAGTGTTGCAGAAATGGGGCGTTCTCTGATAGTGTGTGAAAACCAGCCAGTTGTCATCAAGAGTAAAGAGAGGCAGGCGTGCACCATGGCAGTGAGCAATAGCTAAGTGGAGTCCATCTGGTGCCACTCTGAGTTCACAGCATTTTCGCATTGCATCCTGGAAACAAACATCTCCCTTCTCCTTCTGCTGCTTAGTTCATAGTACTGTTTGGTCGTGTTTTCCTCTGGTCTTCTGCTTCCCCTGCTCCTCTTTGAGAATTCAACCTTTTTCTAAATTTCTCAGACATATCTTCAGGAGCACCCTGTTGTCTTGACTCTGAAGATTCAAGCAGAAGATTCTGGAAACTTTTATTTTTCATAGGATCTCCCAGTGGGTTTGTGAGTGCTCGATCCAGGAGACAGTGTTGGTGAACTCACTCATTCAGCAATGATGTATAGAGCCCCTACTCTTTGCCAGAGTCATACTAAACACTGATGACCCAGGGGAACCAGAACAGACAGCGCTCCTGCCTTCCTTTAGTGAAGAGTCGAGTAGGGACAATGGGAAAGGTATCAGTAGTTCAGTAAATGCAGAAGACCCAATGACCCCAGAGTTACAATGGGAAACAGGGTGTCAGAGCTCTCAAGGCCCTCACTAAGGCGGCACTGACATGGGATGGATGACAAAGTTTAGTAACAACAGGAAAAGGTGAGGTAGTGCTGACTCCTGTGGCACAATCTTGCAGTCCCCTAAGCAGGAAACTGAGGCGGAAGGGTGGCAAGTTCAGTACCAGTGGTCAACTTTATGAGACCCTTTTTCAAAAAAAAAATGGCCGTGGAATGAGAGAGACTGGGGAGGTGGTTCACGGGGTAAAGAGTTTGATGACCAAGCATGAGACTGGCAATCTGATCCCCCAAACCTATGTCAGTGCCGGGTTAGTGGGTTGGGCTCCCTGCAATCTTAGTACTCAGGAGGCCAAGACCAGAGATCCCCAGGGTAAGCTTCTATTTAGATAGATGAATGATCACGTGCTGGGCTCAAGCAAGAGACTTGGGGAGACCAATCAAGGAAGACACCCAATATCAACATCTAGTCTCCACACATACATTTGCCCACATACATGCCAACATGTAAACACACACGGACACACGAACCCCACACAAATATTCACACAAAGGAAGGAGCGAGATATATATCAATGGTAAGTCACTTGCCTAGCTTGTACAAACTCCTGACTTTCTCTTGTAATAACGAAAAATAAATACAAAAGACTGAGTCACCAAAACTCAAGTCCAAATGTATCAAAGACCTCAAAATAAAACCAACCACACTGACCCACATAGAAGAGAAAGTGGGAAGTATACTTGAACACATTGGCACAAAAGACTACTTCCTAGATATAACCCCAGGAGCACAGACACTGAAACAATTAATAAATGGGGCCTCCTGAAACTGAAAAGCTTCTGTAAAGCAAAGGACACAGTCAACAAGACAAAACGACAGCCTACAGAATGGGAAAAGACCTTTACTAACCCCACATCAGACAGAGGTCTGATCTCCAAAATATACAAAGAACTCAAAAAGCTGGTCATCAAAAGAACAAATAATTCAATTTAAAAAATGGAGTACACACCTAAACAGATAATTCTCAACAGAGGAATCTAAAATGGCTGAAAGACACTTAAGGAAATGTTCAATATCCTTAGCCACCAGAGAAATGCAAATCAAAACAACTCTGTGATTCCATCTTACACCTGAAAGAATGACCAAGATAAAAAACACCGATGACAACTTATGCTGGAGAGGATGTGGGGAAAAGGGAACACTCCTGCATTGCTGGTGGGAGTGTAAGCTGGCACAGCCCCTTTGGATATCAGGGTGGTAATTCCTCAGAAAATTAGGAAACAACCTTCCTCAAGACCCAGTAATAATTATATACCAGTAATTTTTGGGTATATACCCAAAGGATGCTCAATCACACCACAAGGACATGTGCTCAACTATGTTCATAGAAGCATTGTTTGTCATAGACAGAACCTGGAAACAACCTAAATGCCCCTCGACCAAAGAATGGATTAAGAAAATGTGGTACATTTACACAATGGAGTACTACACAGCAGAAAAAAAATAATGACATCTTGAAATTTGCAGGCAAATGGATGGATCTAGAAAACATTATATTGAGTGAGGTAACCCAGATACAGAAAGACAAATACAATATGTACTCACTCATAAGTGGTTTTTAGACACAAAGCAAAGAAAAACTAGCCCACAATTCACAATCCCAGAGAACCTAGACAACAATAAGGACCCTAACAGAAACATACATGGATCTAATCAACATGGGAAGTAGAAGAAGGCAACATCTCCTGAGTAAACTGGGAGTGTGGGGATCACAAGAGATGTCAGAAGGGGAGTGGGGAGGGAGTAGAGCAGAGAAAAACATACAGCTCAATAAAAACAATAAAAATTAAATTATAAAAAGACCAAGGCAGCACTGAGAACTCAGGGGAGAAGAAAGGATTGAAGGCCCAGGACAGAGAAGGTGGCAGGTGGGTGGAAGCATTTTGATCAAGGCAGGGAATGCCACAGAGCCTGGAGGGTAGAAGCAGGACTATGGGGTGAAAGTTGAGCCTAAGAGTGGCAGGAAACTATCACAGAAAGTGACACAATCTGAATTTACAACCTTTCAAAAACATCACAGGGCCTCTCCCCACCCCAATGCCTGTGGATAAGATATCATTGTGAAATAGTTTGAGGTCTCCCTAAAACCATCATAGGTCCTATCTACAATATGTCTATGATCAGTACCAACACTCATCATCTATCAATCAATTATCCTTCCTATTATCTATTAGTCTGTCTATCTATCTATCTATCTATCTATCTATCTATCTATCTATCGTCTGTCTGTCTATTTATCTTCTATCTATTTATCTATCTACCATCTGTCATCTATCTATTCATCTATCTATTATCTGTCTATATATTATCTGTTCGACTTAATAAAACATAAGTTTCTCTTTACTAACAGATGTATTATTGTAATAGAAACACTGTGAAGCCCTCAACACCCATGGCAAGAAAGAGGGAGGGAGGGAGAGAGAGAGAGAGAGAGAGAGAGAGAGAGAGAGAGAGAGAGAGAGAGAGAGAGAGAGAGAGATCATTGTGAAAATAAGTGAGGAGGCCTGTTGTAGAATTCCAGGGGTAAATTCATCAGGAATTGGGTTCTCTGCACTTCTGCCTCTTCCCTTGACCTCTTGCCCCAAGCAAACTAATTCCCTTTCAAGATTAACTGTGGAATCTTGGATTTGCAGAGAAGAAAGAATCAGTCCATGCATCCCCTCCTCCTGCTACTCATAGCTCCTCCACTCCAGCAAGCAACATTATCAGGGGCTTGTTGCATAGCAACACCCAAGGAAGAGACACTGGAGGACTCTGTGAGCAAGAGCGTGCTGGGTTGGACAAGCGTGGTAGATGGCCTTGGTTGTGGGCAGTAGGGTTTCCTGAGGCTGTCCAGCATCTGGGCCTATCTTCTGGTTTAGATGGGACCCATCCCAGTCCTGGTTCTAAGATTAAGATGGTCCTGGAGTAACCAATCAGGTGTTTGCATTGTAATTCACCTCCTCATACAGACTGGTTGCACCCTTATGAGTCACTAAGAAAAAGAGTCCATTCATTGAAGTTTGAGGAAACGCCATTAAGAGAGACTATTTCCTTCCCCTCCCACTGGAGTTACTGGAAAAATCCAGGATGTTGATGGTCTTCTTACATAAGGGGGATGTCAACAAGGAGCAGTGACAAGATGGGGGACAGGGAAGAACAGAGGTGGGGCTTCAGGGAATGCCCACTTAACCTATAAATCCAGTTGAAGCTACCAGTATTTCAGTGGTATGAACAAATAAACACTTCCACCCAGTTTTGTCCGGATTAAGCTTCCCTGTCTCAGTGCCCAGAGCCCCAGCTGCAGCAGCATTTCCTGCCCTTTGACTTCCTAACTGAAGGAGATGGAGGGGGATTGTGCACAGGAGTGTCCTGACTGTCATCTCCATTTTCACACGAGCAACTGGAAAATCAGAACTCCTGTGAAACAGAGGAACAGGGGAAGAAACAAGAGCATGTGGCCCAGTTGTGGCAGGCAGGAGCCGAGCTCACTCTCCGAGCAGAGAGATCTGCTTCCGCAGCCTGCCCTCCCACCAACGCTTCTCGGTGCCTGTACAGTAGGGGCCCAGAGCTCTTCATAGGTCCAGCTGTGTGCTCTGGATCAGGATGCGGCCTCAAAAAGGTGGAGGAAGGAAAAAGGGAGAGAGCAGGGGAAGGGAAGGAGGCAAAGATGGAGGGAGACAGGGAGAGTGGTTTCTTAAGTCAGCAGATCGCAGCATTAGCTGTAGTGGGAACCAAGGCAGACTTCCTGCCTCCAGGGGGTCTGGTTGAACTCATCACCGTTGGGAGGAAACACGACTTGCTCTCTTCAAGAACAAGTTAGTGGGGCTCAAATCTTGCTGATCAAAGTGTGTGCCAGATTTACCATCACTAGGAGCTACTTGAAAATGCCCAGTCCTAGCCCGGCCCAAGCCCTGCTGAGTTTGAACAGTCCTGTAGAGCAGTTTCCTCTGAATGGAGACTCAGGAAGTAAACAATGTAGCACGTCTGGGAAAGCAGAAGCTGATAAAATTCTAGAAGGACCCTCCACAGCTTTACAAAAGCAGCGAACAGAAGCTGTGGGCAGACTGAGCAGCTGAGCTCCAGAGAGGAGAGCCCGTGGACCTGTAGAGCTGCGTGCATGTTGTGTGGAGTTCCAGGATTGCAGCTTCGGGGAGTCATACAGGTTAGGCTGGGCTTCCCTGTGATGCAGCTGGTCTTAAATCATCCCTGATCCATGTGAATAACCCCGTACCCACACTCCTATTAGAAACCCCAATAAAAACTCACTAGCTCACCAAGTTGGGCATTGGTACAACTATTACTTGGGTCTGCTATAGGCTCCCTTCCTGGAGTAGTAACTAGATCGATCGATCTATCTATCTATCTATCTATCTATCTATCTATCTATCTATCTATAATCTATCATCCACCTATCTTTATAGCTCTCTGTGTCTGACTGTCTTTGTCTGTTTCTCTATGTCTGTGTCTGTCGTTGTGTGTCTGTCTGTCTGTCTGTCTCTCTCTCTCTCTCTCTCTCTCTCTCTCTCTCTCTCTGTGTGTGTGTGTGTGTGTGTGTGTGTATTGAGTCTCCTTAGGAAACATCTGTCACACAACACACCTAAGGTGCCTAGGAGAGTCTTGCACACATTCAAATTGAAGGAGAGAGATACAGTGACCCCACCCCCACCCCCAACCAGCTCCAGATGGAAGGCAGGGTTCTGAGACCTGCAGCATCCATGATGTCCACAGAGAATCCCTCTGTCCTGGAAGTAAGGGTGAGTGTGACTCCCCGAAACAAGAGGAGAGGTCAATTTCTAGAATGATCTGCATACTCGTGGCCTCTATTTCTCTATGGAGGCTGCTTTCCCAGCTTGCCTTCCTGACCTGCGTAAGGGACACTCCAGTTACCCACAAACAGAGCAGCCCAGAGTCACACCTCCAGGCAGCCTTCACACAGGTGTGACTACCCTGAGGCCAGCTGCACTGGCAGCATGCCCCTCCTCCCAGCTGACATCAGTGAGACTGTCAATCACCCAGGAGCTTCTGTTTCTGAAGAAGTAGGGACTCCGCACACTTCCTCCCTGGAAGTGACATGGCTGTGGCTGTGGAGTTGAGGAGACTTTTGACTTGACAGCTAATGTCAGAAGACCCACCAGGGAGTTTCCCTGTGCGGGAAAATATTCTCCTGGGTGACCTCATTTCATTTGAACAAACCCATAGATGCAATTGTGAAAAATTACACCAGTTGGCACCAGAGGTCCTAAATCCCCTTGAATATTGCAGTTGAATTTCCAAGTTGGCCTGAACATTAGAATTACCTGGGGACCTTTTCAAAATACACTTCTTGGAAGAGTTCATCTCTGAAGTGGGCTAAGGATATTTTTAAAAGGTCCCCAAGTAATTATAATATAACAGGTTCATGTTCTGACTGGTTTTGTAGAATTTCTGCCTAAAATGTCACTACCTGTCCAAATTAGACCTGAGAAATTCTTTTCCCTACCTCCCATCATAAATCTTTATGTTCTTGACACCAAGCCCAACCCCTGTCCCCATGCAAGAACTTCTTGAGAGTTCCTGACTCTCAATTAATTGTCTCATGATGGTGGCTGGATGCACACACACACACACGCACACACACACACACGCGCACACACACACACGCACGCACACACACGCACGCGCACACACATGCGCACACACGCGCACACACACACACGCACGCACACACACACGCACGCACACACACGCACGCGCACACACACGTGCACACACGCGCACACACACACGCACACACACGCACACACACACACGCGCGCACACACACACACACGCACCGCACGCACACACACACACACACACACACACACGCACGCACACACACACGCACACACACGCGCGCGCGCACACACACACACACACACACACACACACACACACGGAAAGAGGTAAGAAGGAGAAAGAGAAGATTCTCTAGGAGCTCTTAGATTTGGGCATTCACCACGACCCTTGTGGTAAGTACCTGCCTCAGAAGCATTTTATTTTTTTAATCTCACGGCTCCAGAACAATGGGTGGGCTCTCAGCAGCGGACAGCGTAATGTACAATTCAAATCACTCATGGTATGTAGCTAAAACCCTCACCAGTTTGTGCACCATGTCAACAGAGCCTAGGAAGATGGGGAGGCTGACAGGACTGAAGGTGGCAGAAGTCAACCGGAAGTTATCACCCGCCCACAAAGAACAACCTCCCGGGCTCATTGTGAACATCAGCTTGGACGTCAGTCACCCGGGCTCTCTTCTCCCACTCTTCTTTCTGGCTGACCTCTTTTCCTCAGCCTTCTGCATCTATCTCCATCCTGTTTCTTAGGGCCTTAAGGCATTCTTTCCAAGACTAGCCTCCTCTCCTCCCCTTTCTAGATAGAATCTGTAAGCATATTCTTACTGAGATTTAGCCTCTCACCATCAAGCAAACCACAGAAGCACAAGGATACCTACAATCCCAACACTGGGGTGACAGAGACAGGACGATCCCTGGGACTTTCTGGTGAGCCTGTCTAGGCAAACTGATAAGCTCCAGGTTCAGTGAAAGAACCTGCCTCAAAAAACAAGGTGGCCAGTGACTGAAGAAGACACTGACAACACCTCTGGCCTCCATATGCACAGAAGTGCTCTCTCTCTCTCTCTCTCTCTCTCTCTCTCTCCCTCTCTCTCTCTCTCTCTCTTTCTCCCTCCCTTCCCCTTTCTTCGCAAAAGAGTATTGTTCCAGCCAATCTTCCTCTCAAACAAATGTTAAATTATGTTGCCACAGTCCCCAGCACTGCTGGAACTCAAATTCTCTATCAGTCAGTCTATCTATCTATCTATCTATCTATCTATCTATCTATCTATCTATCTATCTATCTCTATCATTTATCTATCTATCATCTATCTGTCTACCTGTCTATCTAGCTATCATCTATCTATCTATCTATCTATCTATCTATCTATCTATCTATCTATCATCTCCTGAACCCCCATTATGTAGTCATTTTCCCATGTAGTCCCATGGCTTTCAAGAGCATCTACATACTAAAGATTACAAAACATCTTCAGTTTCAACTCATCCTCTGGCCTCAGCATGTATACCTCACCGTGCGATTAAGATCTCCACTTTGGACTATGTGGTGATTCGAATAAAGATGGCCCCCATATGCTATATGCTATAGGGAGTGGCATTATTTGAAAGGGTTAGTATGTGTGGCCTTGTTGGAGTAGGTGTGGCCTTATGTGACACACCTGGAGGAAGTGTGTCACTGAGGGAGAGCTTTGAAGTTTCAGAAGCTCAAGTTGGGTCCAGTGTCATTCTCTCTTCCTGCTGCCTTCCATTCTAGATAACAACCTTCCAGTTCCTTCTCCAGCACCATTCTGCCTACTCACCTCCATGATGATAATGGATTAAATCTCTGAAACAGTAAGCCAGCCCCAGTTAAATGTGTTCCCTTATAAGACTTGCCACAGTCATGGTTTCTCTTCACAGCAATAAAACCCTAAGACAGACTCCAACAGAAATCTTAATCTTAAAACCAAACATCTCCTTCTCCCCAATCATCCTTCCCATTGCCACTGTGGGCCCACTTGTTGTTCAGCCATCTTTAACTAAGTCCCTTCCTCACCCCCAGAGCCCACCTTTCAGCATCTAAAAGGCTCAACCCTCAAGTTCTACCCTCAACTCTGATCCCTGCTCACCGGCTCCTCCATTACCAGCTCCTGCATCACGGCTCTGACCTAAGCCACCATCGTCTCTCTCCCCACCTAATCCTACTACCCTACAAGCCTGACTTCTGGCTGTTATTCTTGTCCCATCCCCAGTGGTCCCTATACTGAGGTAGAAAAGAACCCTTGAAAATACACAATCCACCTTCTGCTTGCAGCCTTCTCAGAAGCCACCCTCGTCCACCATCCCAGCATCCCACTGTGCCTTTAACATCCTACAGAATCTAACTCCAGGCTTCCTGTGTGGCCACCTGTGCTGGGGATTGATGTCCCCATTAGCAAACACCTTCCCATCTGCCTACTGTTGAACTTATTACTGCTCCATTTCTGGCCGGATAGTCACACTAGACACTGCTCTCTACTTCAGAGCCTTGCTCTGGTGGTCACCACCTCAAGGACATTTATAGCAATGCCACACAAAATGCATGCTTTCTCTACTACTGGGAATCTAGGTTCATATCTATAGCCATAGCTAGATGTGAGGGTATGTGTGGGAAGGAGCAGAGTAAAGAGAGGTGGGTGGAGAGAGAGTTATGAGGGAAAGTACAGATGTCACATATTCTGTCATGTGTGGACCATAGATTCAAGTGCCATGTATGTGTACATATTCATGTGTATACATATATGGCATATATATGACATATGCACCCAAATATGGCAATATGTGTGCATACATGTGAATGTATACATTTATGTATTATATATACATACATCATGTACTATGTCAAATATGTATATATCATATATTCTGTGTAGATGTATGTATATAGAAGAGTGAGTAAACCAAGAAGGAAAGGTGGAACCAGGAAGTTTGATGGCTGGTAAAACAGAACAAAACACAGTGACACATATGTAACATGTCATGAAGAATCCATGAGTTTTGTGCTCACTAGGAAACTTAAAATATTGTGAAGTTGGAAACAGAGCCTTGCCACTGCTCCCAGTGTCTACAGATGTCGTCTTGCTCTGCTCACTGACGGCGCCTCCTTGCCTTTCACAGCCGCGATGGATCCATCCGCATTTTCATTTGTTTATGCTCTGTCTCTTCCCAATGCACGTAGGCTTCAGGCAGCCTTTGAGCCACTGTGTCCCTTGTGCTTTAAACCCAGTCTGAAGAGAACTAGATGCTCAGTCTGGTTGTTAAATAAATAGGTGGGTTGTCTGCTGCTGATCAGTTCAGTTTCATATTAGTCTGGATCACAAGAGCCGTGCTCTGCCCGTTAGATGCCCTCCTTAGCTTGGCATCTCGCTTTTTGGCAAATACTTCCAACAAATGCTTGTCATCATAGGTCTTGTTAAGGAAATAACGATCCGTTCACATCAAGGAAGTCTATACATTCTTGGCCCGTTTTCATTAAAAAGCCATGGTGCTCATGGAAAGGAACTCAGGGAAATGCCCCCAAATGAAAATGAGATAATTTTTTAAATTATAAAATGGTGACTGAATTTTCTTTTCTTCTTTAGCTAGACTGTACATTCTTGTCTGTCTGAGGCAAAAAACAAAAACAAAAACACTGTTACTTTTATAATGAGAATTGAATAGAAAAAAGATAACGCCTGCTTAGAGGTAAATAAACAACCACAGCCCCAAGCACCCAGTACTCTGGGTGATGCGATCTTAGTTTTACCCCTTAGCTTGCCCACGAGCAAGTTGCAGACACAGCCATGAAACATAGGAGCATCCTCTTCATAGCTAAAGCGTAGTGGGGCTCAGAGGTCGATGCCACAATTCAGCTTCTTGCAAACAGCAATGGCAGCTGATTCTGGGGATTGGTGGGCTAGCAAGTCTTTTCCAGGGCATCCATGAGTATAATGGAGCCTCTCCTTCTCAGTCAAGATATCAGCATTTCACGATTCATCCCTAGGGTGTGTCGAGTCCTCGAAATGTGGACCCTGTAGGGAGGTCAGTAGAGTGACATTGCTTCATCTTCTAGTCCACTGGAGTCCTGTATGACCACTACCTAAACGACCACCGACAGTTTGCATGCAAGACCTAATGTCCCAGCACACTGCTCTGGGGCAGCCTACCCCAACAAGAACTAAAAGCAGGAGCTGGAGCCAGATTCAACCCCCTCCTCTCCTTTTTCCAGTCACAGACTACCAGTCCTTCCTACAACCTACTCAAACACCTCCAACAAACACGTTCATGCCGACAAGCCAGGCTCTGCTTGCATCCTGGCAATTTCCCATTAAAAGTGAAAGTGCTTCTGGGAGTCAGTGATATTTTGCCCAAATCTGAGCTGAATGCTGCAGCCCCAGGCAGATAGAGGAGCTGGATCATTAGCCCTGCCCGATGTCTCCTACCACAGGCTCGGGGAAGAAGGTTTATCGGGCAGCCATCAAATGAGACCTCGACCAGCCTCCTTCTGCCTACATGGCCTCAGTTTCCCCATCTGTAAACCCAAGAGCCTAAACAGGGAAGCAGAGAGTTCTGTATTTCACACACATCCTTTGGTGCTATCCTGTTTGAAATTCAAAAGTAAATTAGTGCAGACTTTGATCTTATAAGTAGTGGGAGACCCAGGCTCCTTCTCATTACTTTGGGGACCCCTAGGGCTAAGAAGGAGCCTTCTATCTCTCCAGTTTGGGGTATTTGACTTGTTAGATGGTTTAGATTGTGGACCATCAGACCGGCATCCCACCTGCTCTTTTCTTTTCCCATATTTTGTGTTCTTATTCAGGACCCCACCCCTCACCCTTCACTCCCCAAAATACCACCAACAAGAGTCTCACTCAGTGAAACAGATTTTTCTTGTCAGCCTGAGTCTGCAGTCTGTACCCTGTGGTGAAGCAATGTACTTAAGTCAGAAATGAAGTTTCCTGGGCTTTGACATCTTTACCCATTTCTCCCATCAAGAATCTCCCCCACCATCTCCCCTCTCCCATAAGCTCCTTTTTCTTTCTTTCCCATTGACCCACAACCTTGATTCTTATGAATTATGTAGAACAGCCTGCCTTTCACTTTATTTGGCTATTTTAGTGGCTTATAGTCTTCCACATTTTAACACCCAAAGCAGTCCATAAAATATAGTTAAAGCAAAAACAATTTCTTTCTTTTTTTCTTTTCTTTTTTTTTTCAAGACAGGGTCTCTCTGTAGCTTTGGAGCCTTTCCTGAAACTTACTCTGTAGACCAGTCTGGCCTCAACTCACAGAGATCCACCTGCCTCTGCCTTCCAAGTGTCAGGATAAAAGGTGTGTGCCACCACGGCCTGGCTCACAAGGACAATTATTTAATAGAACTTCTGATACAAATTGTTAACAGCTTTGTTGAACCCCTATTTATATATCAGACATGGATCTCTACTTCTATGCCAGAAACAGACATCACTAATCAATCACACTGCTCATCACCATGAATAGGGTATCATTCCCAGCAGATAGGTATAAGCAGATCACCAACTGATAGTAGCTGTCATGATGGGCATAATCTCTTTGCAATCTCTGATCGCTGATGACATCAGATTCCATTTCATTTTGATTTATTACCATGATTATAAAAATAAAATCTCTTATAAATTCTAATGAAGGCACTATTGATCATTTCCATAGAAAAGGTTCAGATGGGACTGGAGAGATGGCTCAACAAGTAAAGCGCTAGCTTTGCAAACCTGAGGACCAGAGTTCAGATCCCCAGGCCCCACATATGGTGCTACCTGTAATCCCAGCCTGGGCAGCATAGACAGGAAATCCTCCGAGCAAGTCAGACGGCCAGGCTTGCTGAATGATGAGCTCTGGGGTCAGTGAGAGATGTTGCCTCCATGTGTTCAAGGCGGAGAGCAATCGAGGAAGCCATCTGGTATCAATGAGAGGTCTCCACGGGTGTGCGCACATGCATGAGCATGCACTGGAACACATCTATGCACCAGTGCAGCTGTAAACACACATACACATGCACAGACCCACCACATACATATAAGTAGATATATAGATGGAGATGAAAATCAGAAATTCAGACTGTCAGAACAGACGCAGTTTTCACACCGGTTCCTCACCCCACCCTTGGCTCTAACAGTCTGCCGCAGACTCTAACATAACCCACGTTTGATCACACCTTTGGCTTAAAATAGGAAAGGGTATGTTCATATAAAAATATCATGACTTCATCCTCTGCTCAAAATATTCTCCCTGGTTCTTCTTGCCTTGACTTCCCCCCACTCAACCTTTAAGGCTCAGCTGAGGAGACTTTCTCCAAGCAGCCTCCTCTCTGACATTCTCCGTCTCCCCTCACATGCCCATGTAGAGGGCCATTCATGTTTCTTTATCACCTGTACCCTCATTTCATTGTGTATCTTTGTTTACCGTCTACATGCCAACTAAATTCCAGCCCTAGCAACAGATGTACCCACACACAGTAGCTGTGTAGTAAGTGGTTGCTAAATGATTGGTTGGTGCCTAGCTAGCTAATCAATAGTTGCTTTCTAGAGAGTTTGTGAGACCTAGCTTTAGCAAACTACCTGGCACCTAGAAAGTTCTTCGTAAAGAAAAGCAATAGTTTTGCAACTGGAGGGCGGTATGACCTCTACTTATATCGCCACATTTAATACTTATAAGAACATATGCAAAGACACCATGATTGTTCCCAGCGGAGAGATGAGGATACTGAGGCTCCGAGAAGTGACGAGAGCTGTGATCGACACATTGATGCTCTGTCTGTGAGCTGTCCAAGGGAGAGCAGGAACAACCATTAGCATTGGGACTTGAAGGTAAGTGAGGTTTCTCCCTGGAGGGAAGTCAGGGGTAGCAGAGCCAGGCCTCCGAGCCTCAGAGTCTGCCCATCTTCAGTCCTTCTCAGGGCATCGTCAGCATCCACAGCTTTTGCAAAGGAAGGAACTATACTTTCCCAGTCCCTGTGACACACACACACGTATGCACAAACACACACGCACAAACACACACACATGCATGCACACACGTATGTACACACACAAACACGCATGCACATATGCACACACACGCACACAAGCACACACACACACACACGTATTAGTGGGAGAAACGTTGCCTCTGTGGTTGCTGTGGATGAGACAAAAACCTCACCAGCACAGCGCTTGGTGTACTGTTTAACTTTCTAGGCAGTAACTCAGAAAAATTGAGGACAAAATCTTCTCCTTCCCCTCTCTCTCTTCCCCTCCCTTCTCTATCTCTCAAACACGTGAATGTGCATGCACACTCATGCAAGCATAGACATGTGTACACACATACAAACACACACACGTTTCTGTCAATTCTAATAAAGATTTTTTTTTAAGTGAGAAAAAACATAGCTAAGGATTTCTGGAACCGAGGAGATGGATCCATGCATGCCACGTGAGCCTGAGGACGTGGGTTTCATTTTCTAAGATTCACATAAAAACTGGGTGTAGCCGATCAATCCGAGTGTATCCCTACAGGTGGGAGGCAGACACTGGAGCTTTGTTGGAGGCTGGTGGGCCAGCTAGCTTGGTGCTCACAGCAGCAGAATCTCTACTGTGAGCACAGAAGAGGCTGTCTCAAAGAAGAAAAAAGGGAAGACCAACATCAGAGGTTGACCTCTGACCTCCATGGGTGGGCAACGGCAGGTGTGTGCCTGCATTCACATATATGAATGCACACACTACACACCCCCACATACATACACTTGCTATAAAATAAAAACAAGAGAAAAGTATTTCTGTTCAATGAGTATATGTGTTTTGCGGTAGAAAAAAAAATTCTCCTATTGCCTGAAAACAAAGAGAAATTATTGGGTACAATTAATTGTTCAAACTGCCCAAGATTTGAAAGTAGAGTGAGTAACCAGATTCTGCTTGGAGAGCTGTGCTCACTAGCTCAGAGGAAGGAACCATTTCCTATGCGTGATTAACTCGCCACCGTCAGTGATTTGCACAGCAGATGATCAAAGAATCTGTTACCCACAGACAGGCTGCATACCAGTCATTCAGCCCACACAGGACAGTTCTGTCTGTGCTGTTCCAGGGGGGTCTGTGGTTAATGTCTTGACCCAGGAAGATGCTGTTTGTCTTCGGCACAGCTCTCCCAGGGCTTCTCAAATGAAGTTCAGAGGAGCCACACGGCTTCCCTGGACTCAGTGACTGAGGCAGACCTTGCATCAGACTGTCTTTGATCTCCACTCTCTCTTGCTATTGCTTCAAGGGTCAGGGCAATGCTGGAATATAACACCAAGCACGAGCATGCTCAAGCCCAACCAAGAGAGTCCTCAGAACTAAAAGAGAGAGCCATGACCGAGACCGTGAGATAGATCTTTGGAGATGTGTTCAGGATGTATTGAACATATACCATGGTGTTGCTAACTGAGCATGCTCTGCACTCATCTCCCCATGCTGGACAGAAAGTACCTTCCTAAGGACCCAATGATTTCCTTCAGTGCTAGTTAGCAGGTGGAAATCTAAGCAACTCCTCAATACCATTTCCTTCTGTAAAAGGCTAAAGATACTGAGGATGCAAGGGTGGGAACACAATCTCAAAATCAGTCACACTTAGGAATAGTAAAGACCCAGTTCAATCAGAGCACTAGAGTCCAACCTGAAAGCCACTGCCTCGTACAGGGCTGTACAGATACTGCAAGTCAAATGCCTTGTCCCCAGTACAACTACTTCACAGGGCTGTCTATAGACCTACTTAGCGGATGGGGAACCATACTATTCAGAAAAACGAACATCTCTGCACTCCATGGTGTTGAACCAAGTAGTTTTGCATTTCTTACCAGGAGCCTGGTTTCATTGGGAAGAACATATTACTTCAGATGCCTTAGGGGCAGGCTAGCAATTATGAAGGACAAAGAAATACAAGGAGAGAAGATGAAGATGCCAAGGTCCCTTTCTGGGCCAGGGTTGATCTGTGATAGATTCTTCACTAAGGACTCATAGAGACAGGAGAGATTTCCATATAACTAAACTTACTTGATTACTAAAATGGCCTGTGCTGTAAAATGATACACTTCTTCCTCCTCTTCTGTATTGAAATCGGCTTCTTTTATGAAATGATGGCATTGACAAGACCTGTTCTTTGCAAAGTCATGTCGGCAAATTCAGAAGTTGGCCAACTACCGTTCTCTATTGAAATAGTTCGCTATTGAAACTCTCCTTTTATCTCTTCTTCATGAATGTCACCAGTTCACAAACTGTCCAAATCGGGCGGCCAGTGCTATAAATGAAGACCAAGCAGAAAAAGTTCTATGCCAGCACAGCAAGGGGCATACATCTTCTTCCCACTTGAATGGAATCAGAAAAAGGTTTCAATGGTGTTGACATTTGGATTAAAGCTTTAAAGATGGATGTGCTTTTATCACATAGAGATCAAGGTAAATCTGAGAGGTCATTCCAGGTGGAAGACGTGGCCAGAACAAAAGTGCAGGGTGAGAACATAGCCTCAAAAATCAGTCAAACTCAGAACAGCAAAGACCTGCATTAATCAGAGCAGTGAATTTCAAACTGGGAGCCACTGCCTCCTATAGGGTTATAGATGTATTGCAAGGTAAATGTGGAATCTTGTCCTAAGAATAGCTAGTTATTTCTCAAAGGCATTATGGCTCTACTTAGTCAGCAGCATTCCTGAATTCAGAAATGCATTTAGCCAACTGATCATCGTTGAAACAGTGACCAATATGAGAATCAAGAGGGCCAGAGCTGTCAAGGGAAGAAGTCGATAAACTCATTGTTAAAAGTATTTCTGAGAAAACAGTTGTGAGCACCAACTGTATACAAGGCTCAAAGTAATATAAGAATAATTTATGGATTAAGATAAATGTTCTGCCTTGGCACAGAAGCGTTACAGTGTAGGTTCTTGTGGAACAGTAGTATTCTTGAAAGATCAAGATCCAATAGGAACTTGGAGGTCCCCAAATTGACACTGCAGTGACTCCTCCGTGAATTTGGGTGTTGAAAATGCCATCCCCACTCTGTTGCACCCCCATTCATCATCCCTCACCATAGCAATGGACCAGGTTGATACAACCATCTTGATTCACTTCATTAGCCCAAATATCTATACACCAGACCTTGTGAATGTTGGCTGTTCTCACATATGCCCTAGAGAAGGCCCTCAGTCAAACAGGACCCATCTCACTGGCTCTCTTCTCTCCCAGTACATTCTACATATAGCAAGCATGTGGCCTGGGGCTATAAGGGTCTCCAATTTCAGTACAGGATGCCGTTGCCCCATCCTTACTCCAAGGCCATGGTCTTCGATGAACAACACAGACTTCATTCACTCCCTCCTTATACTCTTTTCCCACCCCTCTGTTCTTGCTCAATCTGTCAAGTTCATGAGAATTCCGGTGTCTGTTACATTCTTAGTCTATGGAACCCAATCTGGAACACAGCCTGGCATCATTCCCTGAAACCCAGTGTTATCAGTAATACATTTAGTTCATATGTTTAAGACCTGCTATGTACCAGACAACTCTTTTTTTGTTTGTTTGTTTTTTGAGACAGAGTTTCTCTGTAGCTTTGGAGCCTGTCCTGGAACTAGCTCTTATAGACCAGGCTGGCCTTGAACTCACAGAAATCCACCTGCCTCTGCCTCCTGAGTGCTAGATGCTGGGATTAAAGGCATGCGCCACCACCGCACAGCTGACAACTCTTTATATACCTCTTTTCATGGTACGTAATAGGCTCTGTGCCACTGTTCCTACTCTACAGATGCTCTGAGTGGTGTTGGCATGGGACGCCCTTATCGAGTTTCCTCCATTCTCTGGTGGAGAAGTAGACACCCCAAGGGTGCACCCCTCTTTCTGCACAATGATCCTTCCCTCTATTGCGCACATTCTTCAAGCTCTTCTTCCCTCTCCCACCCCTCCCACTTCTAGTGTCCACTCACCACCTAAGGTCAACGAGGTCAATTGTGTGAGTTTCACAGCTCAGGATCTCCTAAGGCAGAAATTTTAATTTGCTCCCATCTGCTTTGGTTTTCTTTTAGAATTCTTTATTTTTTTTTTCAAATTGTCCATAAGCACTTTAGACTTCCCAAGACAGCTCCCTCCATGTGATTCTAGCATTCTTTTTTTTCAGTTGCTGCCTCTAGATTTCTTTTTTTTAATTTATTTATTTATTAAAGATTTCTGTCTCTTCCCTGCCACCGCCTCCCATTTCCCTCCCCCTCCCCCAATTAAGTCTCCCCCCAGCCCGAAAAGCAATCAGGGTTCCTCGTCCTGTGGGAAGTCCAAGGAACCCCCACCTCCATCCAGGTCTAGTAAGTTGAGCATCCAAACTGCCTAGGCTCCCACAAAGCCAGTGCGTGCAGTAGGATCAGAAACCCATTGCCATTGTTCTTGAGTTCTCAGTAGTCCTCATTGTCCGCTATCCTGAGTGAGGTAAACCAGACCCAAAAAGAGGAACATGGGATGTACTCACTCATATTTGGTTTCTAGCCATAAACCAAGGACATTGAGCTTATAATTAGTGATCCTAGAGAAGCTAAATAAGGAGAACCCAAAGAAAAACATATAGGCATCCTCCTGAATATTAACCTTCAGCAAGCGATGAAAGGAGACAGAGACAGAGACCCAAATTGGAGCACAGGACTGAAATCTCAAGGTCCAAATCAGGAGCAGAAGGAGAGAGAGCACGAGCATGGAACTCAGGACCGCGAGGGGTGCACCCACACACTGAGACAATGGGGATGTTCTATCGGGAACTCACCAAGGCCAGCTGGCCTGGGTCTGGAAAAGCCTGGGATTCTAGCATTCTTTATAGAGCATGTGTGGAAGGAACACAGGGATCTTACATCCTTCACTGTGAAGTATTCAAAATAATTGGTGAAATACACAGCTAGCCTAGAACTAGAGGCTTCTCGCTCCCCAAAAACTAAGCCTCATGGTGGTGGGATCAAAGGGTCCGTATCCATCCCTTCTCAGAAAGATGGGGCACAAAAGATAGATGGTGACTTGAAAGAAGAAAAAGACAGGGCATGTATGATAACTGAAGAAGAGGAGAAATTAAGGCACAAACATGGATGCTTTCCATGGGGTGTTCCTTCTGCCTGGAATCTTGTCTCCCTTTCTCTTACTACTGAGCTCATATTTGTGCTTCAAAACCCAGTTTAAATGTCAATAACATAAGAAAATGTACCTTGAGTCTTCCCAGTTTCCCAGCATGACCACTGCTGTCCACGGTCATACAGAACACAGGCTCTGTGCGGGGCTTAATATTTCATTCTCCTATGACACAATTTAGGGTCATATCCCTTTGTCTCAGCCCTTTTCCATGTTTCTATAGTAAACTCCTCAGAAAAAAATTGTCCCGAGGGCTGAGAGGTTCATCTAGGCTCCTAGTTCAAGGGTGGAGTGCATCAGGGCAGGAATCTCATCTACAGTTAGGAGGTGGAGTGTACCAGACTCTGGTGCTCAGCTCTCTTTCACTGTTTTCTTCAGCCCAGGACTCCAATTAGTGCTGCCCACATTCAGGGTGGGCCTTCCTATCTCAGTACCCCAAACTAGATAACCCTTCAGAGGAGTCCAGCAGCGTATTTGCTGGGTCGTTCTGGGCCCTGGAGAGCTGGCATTCGGTACTAGTCATCACATCTCTTTTGCTAGTTTTGTGACTTGTGCAAGTCCTTCAACATCTCTAAGCCTTTGGGTTCCTCATCTCAGAATCAGA
The DNA here is from genome assembly GCF_037038515.1 of Microtus pennsylvanicus. Classification (NCBI taxonomy): domain Eukaryota; kingdom Metazoa; phylum Chordata; class Mammalia; order Rodentia; family Cricetidae; genus Microtus; species Microtus pennsylvanicus. Next base: position 118,873,445 of record NC_134579.1, read on the forward strand.
ATGAGCATCAAGTGCTCGGTGCTGAGTGTGGGATATGATCCAGGCTCAAGTGACATCAAAGTTCCTCTCTCCTGCTACTGTAAGTAGCCACAGCATGGCTCCCCAAGTCTCCTTGTTGCTAATTAGCACTTTACCCTCAACGGCCTGTGTTAATTAGCATGCAAGTGCATGTCTGATTTCTTTAACTACACTGCAAGACCCCTGAGGACAGAGTGCATCTTGTACATGTTCACATCCCACACAGTCACAAGAACGGTGCCAGACACATAATCCATGCTCAAATATTTACAGAATAAATTCTTAAAGCGTCGGCTATAGGTGCTTGTTTTGATTGGCAACAGAACAAATGGCATTTGTATTTACACTCTTGTTTCCAGGACTAATTGATGTGGGTCTTATAATCATAAAAGCCCCTTTAAACTCTCCCCTAATAATGACAGATGTCATCAATTAAACAAACCATTAGATGTATCAACAACCTATTAATCTACTCTTCACGGAGGGATGTTGGTAGATTTTCAGCTGTCTGGCTGTGCAGTAGAGTTGGTGTTAGCTAGAATATTCAGTGTGGTTTCAGACCCTCCACCAACACTGCTTCCTCTGTGAAGGATGATGATTGGGGGACAGGTCTAGAGAGATGGTGGGTAAGAGCGTTTGCTGTATGGAAGTGAGGACCCAAGCTCAAATCCCCAGGTCCAGACCCTGTCCCTAAGGGATTAAGGTGACTGTGGTATTAAAAACTAACTCCTAACAACTTATCACACCCAAAAATGACTGAATTTTAGGGTCACTTATGTAAACTATTATATCATCAACAAACAGTGAGAGTTTGACTTCTCCTTTTCCAATTTGTATCCATTTGATCTCCTTTTGTTGTCTAATTGCTCTAGCTAGAACCTCAAGAACTATATTGGACAGATATGGAGAGAGTGGACAACCATGTCTGTTCCTGATTTCAGTGGGATCGCTTTGAGTTTCTCTCCATTAAGTTTGATGTTGTTTGTTGGCTTGCTGTATATTACCTTTATTATGTTTAGGTATGTTCCTTGTATCCCTGCTCTCTCCAAGACCTTTATCATGAAAAGATGTTAGATTTTGTTGAAGGCTTTTTCAGCATCTAATGAGATGATCTTATGGTTTTTATTTTTCAGTTTGCTTATATGGTGGATTACATTGACAGATTTTTCTATGTTGAACCATCACTGCATCTCTGGGATGAAGCCTTCCTGATCACGGTGGATGATTTTTCTGATGTGTTCTTGGATTCGATTTGCCAGTATTTTATTGAGTATGTTTGCATCAATGTTCATGAGTGAGATTGGCCTGTAATTGTCTTTCTTAGTAATGTTTTTGTGTGGTTTGAGTATCAGGGTAACTGTAGCCTCATAAAAAGAGTTTGGCTATGTCCCTTCTTTTTCTATTGTGTGGAATAATTTGAGGAGTATTGGTAATAGTCTTCTTTGAAAATCCTGTAGAATTCTACGCTGAAACCTTCTGGTCCTGGGTTTTTTTTTTTTTTTTTTGATTGGGAAACTTTTGATGACTGTTTCTATTTCTTTAGCAGTTAGAAGTTTAATTTGCTTATCTGGTCTTGATTTAGTTTTGGTAATGATATTTAACCAGAAAATTGTCCATTTCTTTTAAGTTTTATCAATTTTGTGGAGTACAGGTTTTTGAAATATGACCTCATGATTCTCTGGATTGCCTCCATGTCTGTTGTTATGTCCCTCTTTTCATTTCTGATTTTGTTAATTTGGATAGTCTCTCTTTGTTACCTAGTATGTGGCCAATTTTAGAAAAGGCTCCATGAGGTTCTGAGAAGAAGGTATATTATTTGCTGTTTGGATGGAATATTCTATAGACGTCTGTTAAGTCCATTTGAGTCATAATATCTGTTAGCTCCCTTATTTCTCTGTTAAGTTTCTGTCTGACAGACCTGTCCAGTGGTGAGAGTGAGGTGTTGAAGTCTCCCACTATTAGTGTGTGGGATTTAATGTGTGATTTAAGCTTTAGAAGTGTTTCTTTACATATGAGGGTGCCCTTATATTTGGGGCATAGATATTCAGTATTGAGATTTCCTCTTGATGGATTTTTCCTGTGACTAATATGAAATTTCCTTCTCTGTCTCTTTTGATTGATTTTAGTTTGAAGTCTATTTTGTTAGATATCAGCATCGCTATACCAGCCTTTTTCTTAGGTCCATTTGATTGTAAAAATTTTTGAAAACCTTTACTCTGAGGCAATGTTCATCTTTGAGGGTGAGGTGTGTTTCTTGTATACAGCAGAAGGGTGGATTTATATCCAATCTGTTAGCTTGTGTCTTTTTATAGGTGAGTTGAGTCCATTTATATTAAGGGACTGGTAGTTTCTGCTATTTAGTTTTCGTTGTTGGTAGTGTTATTGTTTGTTCTTTCCCCTTCTTTGGGATTTGTTACTGTGATATCAATTTCTGTCTGTGTTTTTGTGGATTAGCTAACTTCCTTGTGTTGGAGTTTTCCTTCTATTACTTTGTGTAGGGCTGGCCTTGTGCTAGGTATTCTTTAAATCTGGCTCTGTTTTGGAATATCTTGTTTTGTCTGTCAATGGTGATTGAAAGTTTTGTTGGGTATGGCATCTGTGGTTTCTTAATGTCTGCATAATGCTTGGCCAGGACCTTCTGACTTTCATTGTTTCCATTGAGAAGTCAGGTGTAATTCTAATAGATCTGCCTTTACATGTTACCTGGCCTTTTTCCTTTGCAGCTCTTAATAATCTTTCTTTATTCTGTATGTTTGGTGTTTTGATTATCATGTGGTAAGTGGACTTTTTTTTAAATCCAGTCTATTTGGTGTTCTGTAAGCTTCTTGTATCTTCATATGCATATCTTACTTTAGCTTGGGAAAGTTTTCTTCTATGATTTTGTTGAATATATTTTCTGTGCTTTTGAGTTGGATTTCTCCTTCTTCTATCCCTATTATTCTTTGGTTTGGCCTTTTAATGGTGTCCCTTATTTCCTAGATATTTTGTGCTAGGCTTTTGTTAGATTTAAGGTTTTCTTTGACCAATGAATCTATTTCCTCTATTGTATCTTCAGCTCTTGAGATTCTCTCTTCCATCTCTTGTATTCTGGTGTTTATGCTTGCATTTGTGGTTCCTGATTATTTTCTCATAATTTCCATTTCAATAATTCCCTCAATTTGTGTTTTCCTTATTGTTTCTATTTCAGTTTTCTTGTCTTGAATTGTTTCTTTCATCTGTTTGATTGCTTTTTCTTTTTTTTTTTTTTAAGAGACTTGTTGATTTCTTCCAATTTTTTGTTTGTCTTTTCCTCCATTTCTTTGAGGGGAATTTTCATTTCCTCTTTAAGGGCCTCAAACATTCTCCTAAAGTTATTTTTTAGGTCACTTTCTTCTGCTTCATCTATATTTAATTGTTTAAGTCTTGCTGTTGTAGGGCCGCTAGATTTTATTGGTGTTGTGTTGCTCTTTGTGGTGTTGAGTGTGTTCTTACCTTGTCTACCCATATTTCCCTCTGATTGGTGTAGTTGGGATGTAGCTCTGCTGATCAATCTTCCAGGTGCCAGTGGAGCCAATGCTCAGATGGTTGCCCCTAGTGGTGCAGTCAGGGCCATGGTTCTAGTCACCCTGGAGGTCATTGGGTGTTCCTGGAGGTGGCTTAGCGCTCCAGGGGGTCATTTGGGTCTGCTTCCATGGAGGTTGCTTGCTTTGGGCTGCTCCCACTGAGGCTGTTGCATTGGGCCTGCTCCGGCAGCGCTGGCTCAGGCCTGTTCCCTCAGAAGTGGCTTCTTTTTGCCTGCTCCTGTGGAGGTCATTGCTTGCTCTTGCTGAGGTAGCTGACTCAGGCCTGTTCCCACAGATGTCCCTGTCTCGGGCCTGTTCCCTTAGACATCCCTGACTCATGCCCAGTCTCACAAAAGTCTCTAGCTCAGGTCTCCTCCCTTAATGGTCGCTCCCTTGTACCTGCTCCTGTGGAGGTCCTGGCCTCCGGCTTGCTCCTGCAGAGATCTCTGGCTTGGGCCTGCTTCCTTAGTGGTGGCTCCCTTGTCGAAATTTAATATTTTTAAAGGAATAAAGTGGAGATACCTGACATCCTCTAGCCACATCACACTCCCAAACATAGCAACTCCATTTTAACAACCAGAGTTCTCAGCCTTGAGAGAGTGAATATCTCAACTGCTCCAGTAGTCCCACATGAATGCTATCACATGCCCACATATACTTCTTCCAACACAAATACACACACACACACAGATACAAACACCACACAACACATTTATACATGAACCACACATACACTCACATACACAAACACATATATACCACACACACTACTTATAAACACATACATATACTCCAAATATACACATGAATATACATACACACACATACACACTCCCACATACAAATATACTCAGACACACAGACACAGATACCACACACACATGGGCCACAAGTATATTGACACACATAAAAATATACATACATACACACATACATACAGTACACATGTACAGAAACACATATACAAGTACACTATACACTTCCACATACAAATAGGTACACACAAAAAACAAAAAAATGATAACATCACTAACACAAGTGTGGATGCAGATGGTGACACGGACACATACCTGTCACTAGCACAGGTGTGGATGCAGAGGTGACACACGGGCACACACCTGTCACTAGCACAGGTGTAGATGCAGAGGTGACACACGGGCACATCCCTGTCACTAGCATGAGTGTGGATGCAGAGGTGACACACGGACACATCCCTGTCACTAGCACAGGTGTGGATGCAGAGGTGACACACGGGCACACACCTGTCACTAGCACAGGTGTAGATGCAGAGGTGACACACGGGCACATCCCTGTCACTAGCACAGGTGTGGATGCAGAGGTGACACACGGGCACATCCCTGTCACTATCACAGTGTAGATGCAGAGGTGACACACGGGCACACACCTGTCACTAGCATGAGTGTGGATGCAGAGGTGACACACGGACACATCCCTGTCACTATCACAGTGTAGATGCAGAGGTGACACACGGACACATCCCTGTCACTAGCACGAGTGTGGATGCAGAGGTGACACACGGGCACACACCTGTCACTAGCACAGGTGTGGATGCAGAGGTGACACACGGGCACATCCCTGTCACTATCACAGTGTAGATGCAGAGGTGACACACGGGCACACACCTGTCACTAGCATGAGTGTGGATGCAGAGGTGACACACGGACACATCCCTGTCACTATCACAGTGTAGATGCAGAGGTGACACACGGACACATCCCTGTCACTAGCACAGGTGTAGATGCAGAGGTGACACACGGACACATCCCTGTCACTAGCACGAGTGTGGATGCAGAGGTGACACACGGGCACACACCTGTCACTAGCACAGGTGTGGATGCAGAGGTGACACACGGGCACACACCTGTCACTAGCACAGGTGTGGATGCAGAGGTGACACACGGGCACATCCCTGTCACTGGCATGAGTGTGGATGCAGAGGTGACACACGGACACATCCCTGTCACTAGCACGAGTGTGGATGCAGAGGTGACACACGGGCACATCCCTGTCACTAGCACGAGTGTGGATGCAGAGGTGACACACGGGCACACACCTGTCACTAGCACAGGTGTAGATGCAGAGGTGACACACGGGCACATCCCTGTCACTAGCACGAGTGTGGATGCAGAGGTGACACACGGGCACATCCCTGTCACTAGCACAGGTGTGGATGCAGAGGTGACACACGGGCACACACCTGTCACTAGCACAGGTGTGGATGCAGAGGTGACACACGGGCACACACCTGTCACTAGCACAGGTGTGGATGCAGAGGTGACACACGGGCACATCCCTGTCACTAACACAAGTGTGGATGCAGAGGTGACACACGGGCACATCCCTGTCACTAGCACAGGTGTGGATGCAGAGGTGACACACGGGCACATCCCTGTCACTAGCACAGGTGTAGATGCAGAGATGACACACGGGCACACACCTGTCACTAGCACAGGTGTAGATGCAGAGGTGACACACGGGCACATCCCTGTCACCAGCACAGGTGTAGATGCAGAGGTGACACACGGGCACATCCCTGTCACTAGCACAGGTGTGGATGCAGAGGTGACACACGGGCACATCCCTGTCACTAGCACAGGTGTGGATGCAGAGATGACACACGGGCACATCCCTGTCACTAGCACAGGTGTGGATGCAGAGGTGACACACGGGCACACACCTGTCACTAGCACAGGTGTAGATGCAGAGGTGACACACGGGCACATCCCTGTCACTAACACAGGTGTGGATGCAGAGGTGACACACGGGCACATCCCTGTCACTAGCACAGGTGTGGATGCAGAGGTGACACACGGGCACATCCCTGTCACTAGCACAGGTGTAGATGCAGAGGTGACACACGGGCACATCCCTGTCACTAGCACAGGTGTAGATGCAGATGGTGACACACGGGCACATCTTATCAGCTCCAGGAACATCATTAACTGTTCATTCACGGCAGCTCTAAGAATGATGGGAGGATGGGGATGCTTTGTAGACAGAAGATGCAAGCGCTGGCTCTGCCATTTGTCTGTGGGCAAATTGTTTTGATCATTTTCATATATGCAAAATGGAGATTCAACACCAGCACATAGAACTGAACAATGAGGTGAGGATAACTGCTGGATTTGCGCTAACCCAGACTTTCTGCAACACGCCTCACTTTCTCCACTTCACTATCAAGTAGTCAACAACCGTTTTCTAACTACCTACTGTGCGCTTGGCCCTAGAGAAAGACACAGAGGACAGAGTGCTCACCCTCAGGGAGGTCATGGTCTGAGAGAGGAAGCAGACAGCAAAGGAGACACCTTGAAAACATGCCATTCAAGAGACCAAAGGGACATGGAGAAGGAGACTCAGCCAGGGTAGGAGGGCCACCGAAAACTTCCTCCAGAGAGTCTTTTGCCCTAGAGGGGGAGTGGGAATGGGATGGGACAAGAGACACAAGAGATGGAGACAAGACAGGATTCTGTCAAGTCTCGTTTATTCAAGGGAATAATCCAGGTAAATCTAGGGTAAGGGAAACGAGGAAGTTCTTTGTGTGTATATGGGTAACTAAACAATTTACCAGGCAACCTGACCATGGTCTAATGGTCAGGAGGAAAGTCCGTAACTACAACATGCAGAAAAGTCAGAATGCTCAGAACACAGGAACACTGGAGCAGTAACTCCTTACAGAGTTAGTATTTGACAGATCAGAACAGCAGGAGTAGCCAAGCGCAACAGGGTGGGCGAAACCGATGCAGGGCGCAGTAAGTCTCCCACAGTCGTGCTAACGCCTGTGCTACCATTGCTCAGCGTCTCCGCACCCTCTGTCGCCTCACGGTAGTGATAGACAGCAAACATTCTGAAAGCATTCTTGGGACACCTGTGGTAGGTCTGTATGATAGATGCCAGCGAGATGACAACAAGCTGAGGGAGACCGTTTACATCCCAGGCCTTCTACAACAAAACAGACACACATCCTCATCCGTGAAGGATCTGCTCCAAGACCCACTAGGATGCCTAAAACTACAGGTCATTCCAAATCTACATATACTTGAAGAATTTTTCCTATATGTATCTACGATAAAGTGTAATATACAAAACAGGCAGAATAGGAGGTTGACGAAAACCAAAAGCATTGATGGTAACACAGCGCATTGAGAGTTAGCTGAAACTTATTAGCCGCTGACATCTGGCATGTTGAGGTCGTGGCTGATCACAGGTAACTGAAACAGCAGAAGGCAGAACTGTGATTAAAGAGCCTTGAGAACCTCGAGCCAGGAGGCCCAAGGTGTAGGGATTTATCATCGTACAGGTTCCAAAGAACCAAACAAAATCGAGGATCAGGGAGTCGGGGAAAGGTTATTTCTGAGGGCTGCGAGAGTATCCACCCCTACTTCCTCTTAACTTCAAGACATTTCCTGTCAACCTTTGGCACTCCTGGCTCATAGGAAAAGTTGATCTATCTTATTCCCATGCCTTCTTATGTGCATGTGTGCACCCAAATTCCCCAGTTCCTAAAGACATCTGTGTATTTTGTCACCTCCCACCCAAATCCCCCTCTCTCAGATCGAGTTGCTTCTGCAAAGACCTTCTTCCCACACACTGGCCCAGTCCAAGATCGGGTGGATTCAGAACTTGTTACATGGGGCTGGGGGAATGTCTCCATCAGTAAAGGACTAGAAAAGCAAGCACGATGTGGTGGCTCATGTCATCACCTTGACAGGATCGAAAATCATCTATGAGACAAGGGTCTGGGCACAGCGGTGAGGTAGTATGTAGGCGAAGCTAACTTCTTTTTTTCTAATTTTTTAAATTAATTATTTATTAAATATTTCTGCCTCCTCCCCGCCACCGCCTTCCATTTCCCTCCCCCTTCCCCGCTCAAGTCCCCCTCCCTCGTCAGCCCAAAGAGCAATCACGGTTTCCTGCCCTGTGGGAAGTCCAAGGACCACCCACTTCCATCCAGGTCTAGTAAGGTGAGCATCCAAACTGCCTAGGCTCTCACAAAGCCAGTACGTGCAGTAGGATCAAAAACCCATTGCCATTGTTCCTGAGTTCTCAGTAGTCCTCATTGTCCGCTATGTTCAGCAAGTCCAGTTTTATCCCATGCTTTTTCAGACCCGGGCCAGCTGGCCTTGGTGAGTTCCCGATAGAACATCCCCATTGTGTCAGTGTGTGGGTGCACCCCTCGCGGTCCTGAGTTCCTTGCTCGTGCTCTCTCTCCTTCTGCTCCTGATCTGAACCTTGAGATTTCAGTCCGGTGCTCCAATGTGGGTCTCTGTCACTGTCTCCTTTCATCGCCTGATGAAGCTTAATATTCAGGAGGATGCCTATATGTTTTTCTTTGGGTTCACCTTCTTATTTCCAAAACTGGATGTCAATCTGTAGAAGAATGAAAATAGATCCATCTATATCACCATGCACGAAGCTAACTTCTGAGCGTGTAGAGGATCGTCTTGACTATGCTCGCTGTGTGGAAAGATCTACCTATCGTGGGTGGCAGCATGCCCTAGGTCGGAATCCTGGACTGAGCACAGCACGTGTTTGCTCCCTGACTATAGATGTATGCCTTAATTTCACCCTGAGAGCCTGACTCTCTAACAGTGATCCGGAATAAACCCGTCCTCTCCTAAGTAGCTTTTGTCAGGAAAAGAAACTAAAACATGAGGGCAAAAATTATGATGCCTAGAACCCACATAGAAGCTGGACATAATAGCACACATGCCTGTAATCCAGCACTCTGCGGTCAGATGGGAGGTGCAGGCGGGAGAGTCCGCAGACGATCACTCACTGGCTAGACTGGTACATGGCAGCATTGAGTCCTTGTCTCAAAACAAAATGGAGGAACACGAAGGACCCAAAGGTTGGCCTCTTACCTCCAAGCATGTGCCGAGGGCCATGTACAACTCCCCCTGCCCCGGGCCTCCACACAGAAATTATTTTAGAACACTTTGTTAAGGATGTAGGAGTGAATTTTCAGAGGTACTGTTCACCCCACTGAATCTTGTCCCTCTTGTCTCTGGACATTCTCCCCACGTTCTAGGCAGTTCTGGATGGTTCCAGAAATAACAGTGTTCTTTTTATACTCTTAGAAACAGCATTATGGGAACATATCCATCACCATCACCGGCTGCCCAGGGTCACCTCCTCAGGGTCACCTCCTCAGGGTCACTGCCAGTCCCTCTTCCAAGCATTCAGAATCTAAAACCCCAGCCACTCCCATTGTCCCTCCATCCCTGTGAATGATGATCTGCTTTCTGCCTGTGGATTTGAGGTCAGCCTCTGAATTTGCCCAGTGATCTCCGACCCCAGGATTCATATCCCTGTGTGATTCCTGCTTCATTCCTTATGGCAGAAGTGATGGGATGCCTCCCCGGAGATCAAACGAGGAGACTGATCTCACTCACTGCTTTTCTCTCTTACCAGCCATTCTGATGAAGTCAGAGTCATATTGGGAGTCCTCTCTGGAGACACCTATGAGTCAAGGAGCTCCTCAACCCACAGCCAAAGACTTCACCACAAATGTCCATGAGGAAGCTAGAACCTAACCATGGCCATTGGAGTGGTCATGGGAGCAGATCCCTCCCTCGGAGGAAACTGACTTTGGAAGAGACCCCAGTTTCAGCTGGGATATGGTGGTTGCCTTGTGAAAACACCCTGGGACAGAGGACCCAGGGAAGCCACCCCATCTACCTGGGTGACAGGCTATGCAGACACTGTAGGTGCTGTGTAATTGCATGCTGTCCCTTCTTCCTTCCCCATCCTCCAGTAGATGCTGAACCACCCCCCTGTATTCAATTCGGTTTAATTAACTTGCATGTTTCCCATCTTACAGATTGGGTGCTGGCTGTTTCAAGATAGCAACTGGGCCTTGACCTTAAGGATACTTGGGGTCAGCAACGTGATCATATGGAAGAGTGTGTAAGAAATAATCAGTGGCATGTGCAAAGTCCCGGAAGCATTCATCCCTTCAACACTGATTGAGCACATACTTCTTAGTTAGGGTTTCTGTTGCTGTGAAGGGAAACCATGACCATGGCAACTCCTATAAATGAAAGCATGTAATTGGAGCTGGCTTACAACTCAGAGATTTAGTCCATTATCAGCACGGCATGACATGGCCGCATGCAGGCAAACACGATATTGGAGAGACAGCTGAGAGTCTCACATCTGGATCAGCAGGCAGTAGGAAGAGATAAAAGACCATCAGCAAGAAGACATTGGGTCTGGCTCGAACTTCTAAATCCTCAAAACCCACCACCCCCTGGGACACATCTCCTCCAACAATCCACACTTCCTCCAGCAAGACCCCACCTCCAAAAGAGACATTCCTTCTGAGTCTATGGGGGCCATTTTCATTTAGCCCAGCACACCTACTATGCTCCGGGTGCAGTGCTAAGTGCTGCAAAAGAAATTATGGATAAGGAAGTGAGGCTTTGGCATTCTGGAGATTGCCTCAGCATGTCTCTTTGGTCAGGACAACAAAGAGACAAAAGCTCAGAGAAACCCTCCTCCCCAACACCCTCACAACAAGACCCCAAGCACTGACTTCAGTTTTCTTAATCTAGTCACCAATTAAGGAAGTGCCTCCCAGTTTGGGCTTCTCATTCCTAAAGGGAAGGCAAAGATACTTCCCTCCCAAGGACTGCAAGGTCAAGGGAGTCTGGGGGCTGGAGCCAAATGGAAACTTTTTACAGAAGACAGAGCCCCACTGGACTAAGACACTCCATGTTAACGAGAGCTCCCGATTCAGAACAATCAGAGACTCATCTAGCTTGGTTAGAGCTAGCTATAACCAAGGCCTGGACAAACAGGATTAAACAAACAGCCTGTTGCTTCTGGCCTCAGCTAGCAGGTCGCCAGCCATTGATAAAACACAGGCTGTAATACAAAGAGCAGCCTCCCGGAGGCCACCCAGCCCATAAATCATCAGCTTGCAAGGGCTATTGAATTACCTCTGCAAGATGGATGGTGTGGTGCTGGAAGGCCGTCTGATAAAGTTTCCTTCTAAATAATTCTGTGTAGAAAGCCGGGTTGAGAAATGGGGTCTTTCTGCCAGCCTGGCCCCGGCCGTGCTACCTCTGCCAAGTGCTTTAGAGACAAATACATTTCCTTGGGGGCTTCCAGGGTGTCTGCAACAAAAAAAGAAAATTCACTGCCAATCCCCACCGAAGTATCTACTTCCACCTGAGGCGCAAACAATGCTTTACTATAATAGTAATTTATTATGATTATCTGTGATACTAACTTAATAAGAGATATCATCCTTTATTATGTTTCCTAAACTGAAACTAATTTGAAGATCGGGATTTAAAATTGCCTGTCCTTTAGATCCACATTGCCTAGACTGTGAGGCACACAGGAAATGCCATGACCATATTTGAGAACTGGATAAATCAATGACTGACTAACTAATAACAACACTAACTACCCTCCACTAAGCGTATTTTATGTGGCGTGGGCATGGGCAAAGCACTTGAGCTCATTTAGTCACCCAACAATCATAGGATATCGTTCTGTTGCTCTCTTCACTTGACTGATGAGACTATTAAATCCCAGAAAAGTGGCATGCTTATATCGTACATTGGTGAATGTCAGAGCTGGGACTCAAACCCGGTTTCTTAACAGGAGTCTGCAAAGTTGTCCCTGCAGAGATCCAAGTACTGAATCCTGTAGGCCTTGCAAGGCCTGTGGTCTCTGCTGCAGCTACTTGCCTATAACCCAATAATTCTAAAACAATCACAGATGATACAAAAGCAAGTAACCACCACTGTGCTCTAATAAAACTTTATTCATACAAACAGGCAGAGGGCCAAATTGGAGCCACGGGTATAAAAACCTCTGTTTAGTTTGTACTTGTTTCTTCCTCCCACGCTCTGATTCCATATGAAAAATGTGATGGCTCTTCATGGGTTAACTTTATGTAATTTATAACTCCTTTATTGTTTCCTTGAAAGATTCTGGCACCACAGAAAATAAGAAGACCTTGTTTGTTATGGATCTAAGATGTGTCTTGTATTTTAGCTATTCACTGGCTATAAAGAAAGAGCTTATGATGTTGTAAAAACAGTCTTCAAATCTCAGCAACTTGGCATACAACACTTAACTTACAGAGGTTCCAAGTTTGGTCCCCAGAATCCTCTTTGGTAAGGACCTCAGAACCACCTGTAACTCTAGGGCATCCAACACCCTCTTCTGGCTTCCATGAGTATTGCACTCACATGGCATGCATACAGATGCATAGACACATAGATAAAAATAAATCTTTAGACATCATATATAGAGAGTGGGGAAGGGGCACAAAATCATTCCCAATTGAGCGTCTCTCAGTCTCCAACAAGTACTAACAATTTATGACTTGATCTGGTCACCATCGCTCCCTGAGAGTTCCCCATGCCCGAACAACAAGCACCCAAGATGCTGCCAGCCGCAACTCTGCCGTATGGAAGTTGTGTACCCTGCATCATGCATAGTGAAGAGGGAGGCCCTCTAGAGCAAATATGTGGGCATCAGGACTCATCGTGCCACTCAAGAAACACGTAGGGCCACCTCTTTAATCATAATAATCTAACTTGAGGATATCTATGTGAACAACACACATTTTCTCCGTTTATATCATCCCCATAATCTTAGGGGATATCCCACAGGGCCCATCCCTAGACGATAGAATTACAAGGACATTAGGGACTGCTCAGAGAGGGAGGATCAGTTGCCTTGGTGCTAAATTCCCACATAGCCTGTCCAATCCCAAGGGACCAACCCTGGACACGTGCACATGAGAGCAAAGCTAAATGGACTAGTAAGTCATACATGTGTAGATATATACATGTGTAGATATATAAAATACACATATACATGAAATGAAAGATCATAAATTGGGGGAGGAGCTGGAGGGGAGAATGTGGGTGTAATGGAGATGCGGTGCTCATGTGTGAAATTTGAGAGGATAATTAAGATAAAGGCCTGTGTGTTTAGTAATGGGACTATTGTAAAGAGTACGTACAGAAACTAGAAATAGACTCATCGCTGAGGTCTCCTTGGTACCAGACCCCTGGAAGCCCATGCAAGAACCCAAATCAACACATTCAGAATTCAAGCTCAAAGGTTTTTTTATTCCTTTGTTCTCCACCATTTATCTGCCCTAGAACAGAGAACTCAGCCATTTTGGTTTGCATCCCATAAGAAGTCTACTGGCTGGACCACTTCAGAGTTTTAATAACTTGCAGCCACCAACAAACAGCCCCAAGAAAAACCAGCAACATAGCTGTTCTCCAGTAAAACTCCATCTCCATAGAGAGGGCCATAATGGGGCACCTCTGCTCTGTACAATGGCACAGCACTGACTCCATCTGGGCCTTGCATCTCTTGTTTGCATACGGAGCACGGGAGCCTTGGAGTGACAGATGTACGTCCCTGTTGTATCCCCAACAACTGGCCTACTCTTTTTTATTATAGAACTTGGTGAGAAGCAGCTTCATTCCCACTCATGAGGCAGAGGGGAAAGAGAACCGTGGAGTCTGTGACTCGCAGAGTTTTTCCTCAGGCATGACATTGACGTCCATGTCTACTGAAGTCCAGTCTGCTGAGGGAAGTCATGGAGTTCATGAACTCTGACACTCATGGGGCGGGAAATATACTGACACCCTGGAAGGGGCACCAGAAAGGAGCCCCGATCAGCAGATGTATTTGTCAACTAGAGAAAGACTCCAGCATAAGAGACCAGAGTGGGCCACTGAGCGCTTCCTGAAGGCCAGATCAGGGAGCTCCAGAGGCAAGAGTTTCAAACAAATGCCTTGAGTATTTAGTATAATATACCACGTAGTGGTCACCCTTGGCCCACAGAGGGAGGCGTGCAGTGTTTAGAAGCATTTTCAGGTGTCACAACAGGGAAGAGACGGCCAGAATCTAATGAACAGAGCTGAAGACTATCGGCAACATCCCAAAAGGAGCAAGATCGCCCCTCTGTAGCAAAGTCCAGCCTGAAATGTCAAGAATGTTGGGATTTGGAAAATCCAAGCCATCACACAAGGCAACTAGATTCTTTCATTCATTCACTAGTTCATCATTAATCAATGGTTATCGAATGTATATTGAGTTCCAGGCAGTGAACAAGGCCCAGAGGGTGTAATAGCTAAAATAAACATGTTCCTGTCTGAATGGACTTTATGGTCTAGTTGGAGAAGCCGACATTAAGTAAGCAATCAAACAAATGAGCATTTCATTACAAAATAGAGGAAAGGAAGGAACAGAGTCTCTGAGTCTGCTGCAGCCTGTGGGAAAGGAGGTGGAAGGTTAGGGAAGACTTTGTCCAGAGAGGAACAGGGATTCTAAATGGTTTCTAAGAATGGCCTAAGTAGGAAGGATGAGAGATGTATTGCGAAGAGGTGAGAGGAGCTCACTGGGTTGGGGCAGGATGTGTATGTGTGCACAGAACGTAACAGGTGTTGGTGCTTGACACGGCAGATGTCAGGCTCAGGGACCTTATCCCTCACCACCGCGGAGAGCATGTCTGGTTTTTGTCTTCTGAACATGAAGAATTCAACACATCTTAAGCGAGGAATGAATAATCCACTTCCGCACTTTGGAAAAGTTATCTGGGCTGCACTGTGGAGGATGGTGTGGACGAGGAGCACCCTCAGCAGGCTGCTCCAGTCCTGCAGTGAAGGATGATGGGAGCTCGGTGGGAGGCGGTGGGAGGGAAGACAGGGAAGAGTAGGCATGTCTGAGAGCTAATTAAGATGGGAGGCATGACAAAGGTATCTTCTAGAGCCTCTGGCCTTTGTAACTAGAGGGGTGGTTGTGGGAGTGCAGAAAGCACAGAAGGATCAAACTTGGAAGAAAAAGAGCAATATATCCCATACTAGAACTAGACCATGGATTCAAGCAGTGACTGAGGTAGCCATGGGAAAACAAGGCTGCTGTGTGAGCGTCTGTAATCCAGAGACACAAAGCTAATGCTACTCACAGAAAAATCTGCAATCAGAGGCAGGAACGTGTTCAGCATGAGGATCCGAGTTCAAATCTTTGGCACCCATGTTTAAAAAAATGGGTAACGCTGTGAGTGTATATTGTAGGGACAGAGACAGGAGGATCACTGGAGCTTCCCAGTTGCCACTCCCACTGATGAAGAGAGTCTGTCTGAAGGAACAGAGTGAGAAAGACACTTGACATCTGCCTCCGGCCTCTGGGCACACAAGCACACACTCCCACACACAGGTGTACATATACCATATTCACAAACCCTGAATACATCCAACACACACACCACAAACACCCTCTATACACACATCAGACACATACACCACACAAATACACACCAAACACACACAGGGGGGATCTCTAGTGCATAGACTCCAGAACCATCCATGAAAGCCACTGGACTGGACCATGTTCTAGCTTCATTTCTGTTACTATAGTAAAACACCTGGACCACAACCAGTGTAGGCTAGGAAAGGGTTTGTTTGACTTTAATTTCATCATTGAGGGAGGTCAAAGCAGGAACTCGAGGCAAGGACTTGAAGGCAGGATAACTTACTATTTCACACAGCATCAGTTCAACCAAGGACTCACTTCACAGTCAAAGAAGATGGCAGAAGTCATGGAGGATGCTGGTTCCCGGCTGCAGGGAGGATTACACTTAGCTCGCTTTCTGATACAGTTCCTGATCGCTTGCTAGGCCACAGTACGGCCCACCGTGGCCTGGGCCCTTCTACATCAATTAACCAGACAACCCCTTACTGACAAGACCAGAAGTCAGAATGATCGATCACCCTATTCCTCAACTGAGATTCTATTCCAAGAATATTCTAGGTTCTGCCAAGTTGACAGTTAAACCTCACAAACCTCATGCCTAGAAACCTTTGTGACCTGGAGAACAGAACCACTCCCACTTCTTTAAGAATCTAACCTTTCAGTCAATAGCCTTAGATGTTTGTAGGTCCAACGTTATCCTTGAGGGCTAGCCGCTCAGTGTAAACACGCACGAACGAGATTATGGTGGAACTTATCCCTGCCTAGGCCTGTCTCAAGACAAATCATTCTTGTTCCTCCATGTCTAATCTTGAGTAATTCACTCCACATCAACAGAAACGCTTACCTGTAAAATTACCACCAGGCTTCAACGGGATGATATAGCATTTGGGGCTTACATTGGTAGGACCCATTAGTCCAGTGATATCAAATAGATTTCCTCTCATTTGTCAATGTTAACGGATTGATGGCGGATGTGTGCAGTGTTAGGCTGTAAAGAATTAAGCTGGAAAATACTCAGTAGCAGAAACAAAGCAATGGTTTAATGATGTCTATTACAGGTATGATGTGGGACAGTGCGAGGCCAACTGTTCTGTTTTCAATAAATTTATCATTTTGTATATTAATAAAATATATTTGACAAGATTTAGAGTCAATATTTTTATAATTTTTAGTGAAAGATTGGTCTACTCTTTTATGCTGTAATGTCTTTATTTTCTTACAGAAATTATGATGACTAATAATGATATTAGTTTCTGGCAATTCTTTGCTCTGAAATACTGTAATTTTGCTACTATTTTGTCCTTGAATACTTGATGAAATATGGCTGTAGCAGTGAGGAAGGGCAGGTGAAGGGAGGTTTTAAGTTATGGTTTCAATTTCTTTAAATATAAATACAAGACCATTTACTTTTTAATTTATATTCCTGTTGATATTAAGCTAAGCTTTTCTACAAATCCATGATTCATATCTAAGTTCCCAATTTAACATAAAAAGGATATAAGGGTATAAAAAAAGAGCAGCTAGCTGGTCATCTTCCCTCTTTCTTGCCATGCCCTTAACAGATATCACTAATCAATTGCTGATTCTTGCATTCTGAATCCTTCTCAGCATAATTCCACTTCTTTGAAAGGTGAGACCACTAAACCTCAGCTGTGGTTATTGCTATGCCCCAGGTTGTGAAGTAGATGACAGATAAAGAACCTGGATTTTCAGAACCTGTGCTCTCAATCTGCTGCATCCAGACCTAGCCCACTTCCAGTTGCCACAGGGTGTGCCTTGGACTCTTTCTAGGAGTGACTTAGACGTGTCTTCTCAATGCCCTCGTGCTGCAGGTTTAACACAGCCTGGTGAGGGCTCAAAAGAGCTATTCAGGGAAAGCAGCCGAATCTTACATCTTAGCTATCTTTCTTACCTCACAACTCTATGAAAACAAAACAAACAAAAGCTCTCATAGAAAGCAAGAAAGCGGAGCCGCCCCAGAAAGCACCCAGTACTCCCTTCTCAGAGCCCCCAGCTCAGCCCACAAAGCCGACCTGTCCATGCAGATTATTCTTGCCTGAGTCTAGACTGGGACACTGGGAAATGAAGCTCCCGGGGCCCTTCTGTCTGCTGTGACCTACTTAGATGTGACATGCCTAATGAGGTCTGGAGTGGCACTAATGGGGATGGACAAGAAGGTAGGCTTAGAGTGGCCCAAGGGAGAGGAGCTCACAGAACTGGCTTACCGGAGTCCTGGGGAAAGGTCTGTCCAGGGGAAAGACAAGTATTAAAGCCGGCCTCAGAGCCCTGCTTAGACCACGCCAGTGGCACCCTTGTATATGCTCATAAAACAGTCAGCGCTTTTTAATGTGGCCCCCAAGTCATGGCCACTACATGTTCCTCCTATGCCCTTCCTCCCAGTCTCTGCCCCCTTGGAGAGAGACTGGGCTGTTTTTAGTTTCAAAATGGCAAGACGTTCTGCTGTTGCTCTGGGCCTTTGCTTGGATGGTTCCCTTTGACATTGGTTCTTCTCCTTAGCTTTGTCCCGCAAGATCCTCAGGGTTCCAGTTCAGCTGTCCCTCAGGAGCCATCGTTTCCCAAGCACAGGACTGGGCCAGTCTCTCTGCTTCCACAGCCCACAGCACTCACCCCGAGGATGCACTCGTGTGTCGTTTGGCAATAATCTGCCTGCTACTCACCGGCACCTCCCACCAGATTGTGGGCTGCTTGCTCTCCTCCTGACTCCATCTCAATCAATCCGTGACTCAATGTCATCCTTTAAATGTCTATAAACATGTCAAGCTACCCATATCCCATCCTAAGATCCCAACAGCGCCACCCCCCCTCCCCCCAGTCCCTTCTGTCCATATTCCTATCAAGGCTCCACTTCTTTAGCTGCTCAGATTCTTGACAGAATTGCTCTAACATGACCCACCATCTATCCATCGTGAACTGAAGTGCTTTTAGAATCTGGCCATTACCCAACCTTGGTGTTGCTAGTCGAATCCAAGACACCACTGTCCTCTACCCAGGTTGCTGCAACAGAGCTCTGACCAGCTTCTCTGGTCTTCCCTGGATGCACTAAGTCGGTGGTTCTCAACCTGCGGGCCGCAACCCCTTTGGAAATTGAAAGTCTTTCATAGGAGTCGAGTATCAGATCTCCTGTATATCAGATATTAACAGTAGCAAAATTACAATTATGAAGTAGCAATGAAAGCAATTTTATGGTTAGGGATGGAGTCACCATTACACGAAGAACTGCATTAAAGGGTCTCGGCATTAGAAGGTTGAGAACTTTTGATCTAAGTCCTAAGAAATCTTCCAGCAGAGGTGACAAATCCTTCCCAGCATCTAAATGCCCTTTGGAGGCAACACAGCCATCTACAGTTCAACCCAGAGGCCTCCAGCCCACATGGCTCACGTTCTGCTCTGGCCACACACAGATCCCTGTTATTTCTACAATGTGCCAGCCTCATTTTCTCCTCCCAGGCTTTGTGGCCACTGAAACTGCCTCTGCTTGAAAGTCCTTCTACCAACAGCCGCACCACCTGGCCTTCTCCCGTTGATTTCAGGTTTCTGCTCACAATCTCACATGATGAGCGGCTGCTCCCCCGCACTCTACAGACAAGGACAATCCTTAGCCGCCTCCTATTGTCTCTCTCTTTCTTTCCCTGGGTTGGTTTTTGTCATGACAGTATTGTCTCCTACCCTCCACGTTTAGCTATCTATTGTTAAAGATTTGTCTCCCCAGTTAGCAGGCAACAAGGTCACAGATTCATGTTTTCCCACCTGTAAAACCAAAAGAATAGAAGCATTGGGCCTTAGTTTTGATTGAAAAATCAGGTCAGCAATGTGACCAACTAACTGATGAGTCTTAGGTCCCACCCCACCAACAAGTTACTTAAAACCATCCCAAGCTTGAGCCAAGCAGAGAACTCCGCATTACTGGGATGCAATCCCATTGAGATCAGGGCAGCCCTAGGAGTGTTTAGACACAAACCAGGGGCCAGAGATTTGGTTATCTACAAGGAGAGCTAGATGCACAAGGCAGGATTTCCAAAGAGAAATGGAATTTCTTAGCAGCCCAGATGAGCTCTCAACAAATATGCCATCTGCTTGGAGTCCATGGGGGCTCCCCAAAAACAGATCATTAGCTCTAGGGCCAAATTAAGCTCATGTGATTTGCTCGGAAGGAGACCCCTGAAGCTTGGTGAGCGGGGAGGGCCCAAGAGAGAGGGGAAGGAGGAGTCAGAGTTGCTGCCATGTGCAGCTGATGCTCAGTCCTGCTGAGGACCAGGAAAGAGGGGGTAGAACATCTCAGAATCTCGGCTTAGGAGGAGGTCTTTTCTCAGACACCTCCGAATTCTAGCCGCGAGGCCCTCGGAAGCCTCTGTCATGTGTGGAACTCCAATGAGATGTCCTAGTCCCAACTGGAGCTCACGCACATAATGGTCAGTTTTAATTGCCAACTTGCCACAACCTGGGGTTCCCTAAGAAGGGAGCCTAAATGAGGGGACTGTCTAGATCTAGATCAGGATTGCCTGTGGCCACATCTTTGGGGGGCCTTTCTTGATTGTTGATTGATATAGGAAGACCCAGCTCCTCGTAGACGGCACCATTCCATGGGCGGGGCTTCTGAACTGTACAGGACAAGACAAAGCTGGCTAAGAGCACGCAGGCTGCATGGGTGCGTTTGCTTCTCCTGCTCTTGACTGTGGATGGCATCTGACAGCTGCTAGGGTTCTGCCTTGGTGTCCTGTCAATTGTGAACTGTGACCTGGAACTACATTCTGAAATAAACTCTTTTCCTCCATGTGTTGCTTTCGGTATTCAGGGTAACAGAAAACAGAACATATCCCCTTTGGTACCCTGGTCACTTCCTGCCCTTGTAATTTTTTTTATTTACTTTGAGTCGGGTTTCATATTATTGAAAACAATTTCCCTACAAACATGACTAGGAAGTGAGGTGCTCCCAATCTCCAGCATTGCCAGGAGGCCGATTCTTTCAATCAACAGTATTGGCAGAGGGCCAATATCATGGGACATTGGATGTTTATCCACCAACTTCCATCACCCAGTATGAGATTTTCCTGAGTACATTCACTTGACTTGTGGGGCTAGTCTGTTCCACCATTGATGCATTAAGGTCCTAACAAAGCTGAAGGAAGTTCTGTGGCCCAGGAAAGGTAAGACCTTGAGGCAAGATGTTATTTTCCACACTCACAAACGTCTACTGAGAAAGCAAAAGCAAAAGCCAAGTTGGCCAAAGGGAAAAACTTTACCACTGTAAGGGGGAAAGCTGTATGTAAAAACTGCAACCCTAAACATGCATATGTCATGATATGGGGGTGCCTAATTTTTATTTTTATTCCCCACATACAGAACCCTCAAAAAAGAAAAGAATATGTCTGGTTTGTCTTCACAAACTAGACCTTTGTCAGAGGGTAGAGGACGGTGACCATAGAACATGCAGCACGTTACCAGCAAGAGCTGGAAGGGCCTCTGGTGCCTCCACTCTCAGTGCGTGGTCATGACCTAGACCAGTGCCAAAGACACACAAAAGGAAGGCTGCCCGGCTTCCAACATGGCGGCACCCCCACATGGTGCAGACCTTAGAACAAACAAGGAGCGAGAACGGACGTGCTGGCAGAGCATGGGTGTTTGAGGGAGGATATTTCCCGGTCCTCCTGGGATGCAGAGTGATGAGCCATCATTCTCACCTCTCATGCTCTCCACTGTCTTGTATTCAGAGGTTCAAGACATTTGGCAGACATTTATTCTGCTGCGAGTGAGTCAATACACATAGTCATGTCTGCCAGAGAAATTATAGTGTCTAGACAGCCCTTTCCCCAAGTCTGACATGACAGAGTAAAACATCTGAGCATCTGTTAGATACTTCTATGGTACTGCCTCGGTCATTCATGTGCCAAGCCACGCAGCTGACATTGAAATTGAAACCTCTTCAAATTTCTCAAGTCAACAATGACCCCTTTGGCTGTCTTTGCCGTGATTCTTCAGGCTTCACTCAGGAGCCTTCTTCTCTCTGGCCCAGATCTTACAGACATCTAGGGATGTGTGCAAAGATTGACCAGGACCCTCGAGAAGACAGAGGGGTGTGGCCATCACTCCTCCTCTCACCGCACACCTTTTGGCAGGAGGATTCGTCCTTAGCATTCTTCACTGAAGCTCTGAACAGAGGCCTGGTCTCCATTCACTTCTGGTAAATATTGTAATAAGTTGACTGATCCCATTTGACTAAGAAATGCAAACATATTTAATAAACATTTGTTGAATAAGTTAACTGGTATCTTTACAAAATTGGCAAAGGAGGAGAGCCTACCCAATGAAAAAAGCTAGTCAGAGCTCTGAAAACTGCATTAGTGAGTGCCAAGAGGTATCTTTATTATTAAAGGTTGTTTGTTTTTCATTTCTGTGCCTGTGTATATGTCTGTATGTCTTCATGAGTGTGCAGTGCTGATAGAGGCCAGCAGAGGGCGACAGAAGCTGTATGGAGCTGTAGTTACAGATGAAAACTAAGGTTATGGCAGGCCCACAATAGGGCACTATTTGGAATTAGTTTCTAGTGTTCTCTTTCTTCTCCGTGTTGTCTGGGAACCCAGCCCTTCCCTTAACTTGGACAGCACTCTCTAGATATAGAAACTAAGGTTCAAAGAGATGTTTACCACACAGCTTGGGTATATCAAGCTACATCTCTCAAACTCTAAAACACTTGTATTTAATCTACTTTTTCTAAGCCTGTCTAACAACAGGCAGACAGACTCATAGAACTTCAGCCTAATCATAAAAAAAAAACTAGTTTTAAAAACAAAATGCCTAGAAGATAGCATGATTAGAGAAATTGCTGTTGAGGTTTGAATATGAACTGCCGCACAGGGGGGCTCATGCATTGTGCTGAGGGTTTAATCCCAGGGTGTAGGGAGCTTCAGAAGGGTGAGTCTAACTAGAGGAAGCAGTAACTGGGGAGGCATGTTTTCCATTCTCTCCCCTCTCCCCAGTGTGACAGTGTGATCTTCCGCCTTGCCATGGGCCCACAGCAAGACAGCCAGCCGGACTGTGGACTGAAATCACAGCCCAAATAAATCCTTCCCCCTTTAAGTGTTTTCCTCGGATATTAGTCACAGCTAGGGAAAGCACGAGAGCCCAGGATGATAATAAGACTGTGCCAGGCCAACAAATAAATTCTCCTGCTTTTTTTTTTTTCTTATTGCAAAGACACAGGCGTTCTGATGAGCCATTGCAAATAATTATCCTACCTGGCTCAAACTGTAGCTCACCAGAAGTTGCTGCCTCAGCCAGTGTCACTTAAAGATGGTGATTCGGGTTTTGCATTGTTTTCGGCCTCTTGAAGTAGACTTTTAAGGAGGGACCAGGAGCCCCTATTGGAAAAATCGATCCCATATTTCCATTTTAATGTAAACATTTAGCGTCCGCCGCTTTCCTCGGTATCGCATTAGCACTTGAATGCAAGCGCCCCACCAGAAAGGTACTTCAAAGCCTTCCTTTTATTTCTTTTTTCTCAGGCAGAGAAAGCAAATGGAACAAAATTGTTTCCCAAGTCGATAGTTGACTAACCGCAGTAATCATGGGGAGAGGTGAGTCGTGTGGGGGTTGCGCTGGGAAGCTGGCTCCCCCACAGGAAGCTGCTAGGGGCTTATTCAGATTCTTAAAGAGTCTCTTAAGTTCCATTTTGCAAATATTGCATTCTCTCAAAACCCTGTGGCAATAATAATAAAGAAATGAGGTGGGTTTAAGATGGCCAATCGAGGCTGTAAATGACGAAAATTCCCTTTTCGTGTTGAGAGAGGACCGTCTGAGGTTATCAAGTAAAGGCCCTTTGGCTAGCATCCATAGAGTTTGAAAGCAAAATGCAGTTTGGAGTCCAAAGCTGGGTTTCTGCCCTTTCCCTACCTCCTGGGAGTTGGTTCCTTTCTTCCCAGACTGGGGAAGGCCGCCAGGCCTCCAGCCCTCCTCCTAAAAATGATTCCACCTGTCTGTTACACCGTGATGTCTGCCCTGCGTGCCAGGTGCAATTGAGGCAATTTAGGCCAAGCGCAAAGTGCTCCATTTCAGGCTGCGATCGCGCCAAAGTCTCCTGCATAAAGCTGCCTTCAACACCTCCAGTCCCACATTCCATTTCGCTGGCCTTTGTCTGCCATTATTACCCAGAATTCCAAAAGGACTTGGCCACGTTAAATAACAGGCAGGCAGGCAACAATAGCTTGGTGCTGCTGAGGACACAGAGCCCGGATGATGAAGAGGACGGAGAAAGGAGCCAGCTGAGCACTGAAAACAGACTGGGGCCCAGTGAGCTCAGGAGAAGTAGGCTTAGCATCCAGAAAGGCAGGCTCACCAGGTAATGACCTGATCACCACACTCTACCGTTATCCAGGCTCTGTTCCTTGCCACAGCTACTCTAGAGGACTGTTTGGCAGTGTTTATCAAAACTAAAAAAAAAAAAAAAAGAAGAAGAAATACATGCTTCCCAAGAACCAGAGACTTGTCTTACTGGCATCTGTCCTTAAGTGGGCTAGAAGGCTGGTGGACGTAAACAATGATCAAGCCAAAAGCGGGAAATTTGTAGCCAAAAAACGCACCGTGAAGTACTATACAACAACAAAGGGCCGCATCTTCAGCTCAATAGTGTTTATGTGCACTTGTCCAGGGTCAGAACGTGCTGGAAACTCGCCTAAGTGCATACACACATGAGACCATCTCATCCTTATAACCATCCTCAGGCAGATTCTCACAAAGCCAGGAGACACGCGATGTTCAACAGCCCACCTGGAAACACAAGGGGACGCAGCCCATCAAACCCCAGCCCACTAGTACCCAAGCCACCAGCCTCTCAGGGATTTGAATGATATCCTCCTTTGTCTTGAATGAAAATGAAAGCAAGTTGCAGGATGGCGCATCTGACGTAGCAGGTTTGTTTGCAAGCTAACATATGCACTCGTCTTAAACATCATTTTGCTTTTTCCCATAGATGCTTTGTTTGTGTAGAGAAAGATGTGGAAGGGACCCCTACAGAGGAAGGAAACAAAGGAGAAGTTGAGGAGCTTGACTTTATTTATAACACTATATTTAAAAACTACATTACATTCAAGTGTGGGTGTTGTGTGCGTGTGTGCGCGTGCATGTGCGTGATGACATATGTGTGCAGGGAGTCAGGGGACAACCTTTGGGAGGTGATTCTTTCCTTCTGCCATGTGCATTCTGAGGCTGGAACTCAGGCCAGCAGTTTTGGCAGCTGCTCTTTTACCCTCTGAACCACTTTGCCAGCCCTATAATTTTTTAAAGACTTCTTTTTCGTTATGTGTAGGTGTGTGTGTGTGTGTGTGTGTGTGTGTGTGTGTGTGTGTGTGTGCACGCAGGCGGGTATGTGCAAATGAGTGCATTGCCTGTGCAGGGGTGAGGCGTCACATACCCTGCAGCTGAAGTTACAGTTGTAAGCTGCTGTGTGGGTGCTGGGAATTGAACTTGGGTCCTCTCAAAGAGTAGCTAGTGCTCTTAACCACTGAGCCATCTCTCCAGTCCCAATGCTGTGGATCTTTAAAGGACAACATAGCTGTGTGTCTTTGTGTGGCTGAAACGCAGTGATGTGGGAATGTCCATGTGTGTGCAGGTGCGCATGTGCTGAGCGCCTTTCAGAAGAGAGAACTGTAGTAATAAGAGCGTCGGGGCTGCGTCCCCAACACCCCGGCCGCCCACATGGCTAGCTTATGCCCCGAAATAACAACACACAAATTGTATTCATTTAAACACTGCTTGGCCCGTTTCTATCTAGCCTCTTCTCAGCTAACTCTCGCACCTGGACTAGCCCATTTCTAGTGTAGCCCACGAGGTGGATTACCAAGGAGATTCTAGCCTACGTCCATCCTGGGTCGGAGCTTCATCGCGTGTGTCTTCCCGGGAACGGGGAGCATGGTGTCTCTCTGAGGCGTCTGCCCCCGAGAGGAGAGCTGTCGAGTCTGAGCTCACTTCCTCTTCCTCCCAGCATTTTGTTCTGTTTTCTCCACCCACCTGTGTTCTAACCTATGAGCCCAAGCAGTTTGTTTATTACTTAACCAATGAAATCAACAGATTGATATATGACACTTTCACATTAGAGAACTAATAACAGAAGCCAGTACTAGCTCCAGCTGCCTCTCAGGCCTTTGCGAAGGAAGGGTACTGAGCGTCACACACAGCTCTGAGCTCCCAGAATGCCTTTGGAAAATGGCAGATGGAATCTCTTCCTCTCATGGAGTTTCCACTATAAAAAATCAGCATGGTCTGTCCAGGAAGTCTGCAGCAGCCAAGAGTGACAAGAGAGGCTTTGACAATGGTCGGTGACACGGTAAGAAAACCGAGGAAACAGGAAACGCTGAGAGAGAAAGGCACCGTGTCATCGGGTTTAGGCTTATGGGCATTTCTGCAGAACAAGGACATTTTTAATCAAGGGCACATGGCTCCCTACCAGGGTCTGAGAGTTTTTATGTTCATATGTTGTTGTGGTGAGATGAAGAAGCAGGGGCTTGGGGGGGCAGTGACTGGGTCATGAGGTTTCTCTGCCCTAGTGGGTGGGATTATTGTTCCTATGACGGAGGCCGAGGGGCTTGTTGCCTACTTCTGCTAGAGGCACCAGCTCTTTCTTGTCTCTTTTTCATCCTTCCTTTCATTCTACAGCTGACTGCATTAATTAGGTTGTTTGTGTGAGCATGCCTGAGGGTTGCTTACTGGACCAAGGGCATCACATGGCAGCACACCAGAGCCACAGCACTAAGAAATGTGTGGCCCTCCCTGAGCAACCATTAGAGCCACCATCGGCTGCCTGTAGCATGGGGACGGGGGGTCATGAGCTCCTCCGTCCACGATGGATTTTTTAATAAGTCCACTTGAACGTGTAGCCCGAATTGGCCCACATCTCCCCATGTCCAGAGTGATCATCCTTCATCTCTCATGTGAACCTCCCTCTCTCCTTCTTTCTCTCTCTCCACAGCAGCCTGGGGATCTTTTTCAATATTAAGTCCAATTTCAAAGCTTCCATCATAGCCAGAGGAAAGGCTAGCTCCATGCCTGAGCCTATGGTATCTCATCTGATCAGGGCTATGTCAACCTTTCTCATTGTCCTCTTTTCTAATGCTCAGTAACACCGACTTTCTTGCTCTTCTTCAAAACTACCAAGTGAACTTCAGCTTTGGGGCCTTTGTTGGCATACACACACACACACACACACACACACACACACACACACACACGCACTTCCAATGAGTAAGAGCAAAACAAATGCCAGCATGCCTGCTGTAATGTTTAAAGTTTATTTTTTTAAAGTTGACTATTCCTCCTTTACTTACATGGATAATTCCTTCAGGCTTAAGCTCAAATGCTCACACTCAGAACTCCGAGCCAGTCGTGACACACAGTAGGTGGTCTGTGGTCCAGAGATAGAACCTGACCTAGCAGGGTTGCAGCTGTATATGCCAGCACAAGAGGCAGATTCTGCAACCAGATGTGAAGCGAATCAACTATGCTCACAAGGCTAATGTGTAAAACCAGTGCTCATTTATTTACAATGGCACAGAGTTTCCTCGCCGGTGTGGGTGATACTAGATCTCTAATCCAATCTCATAGACAGGTCATTTGAGGACCGTTATTAATGTTTTAAAAAATGTGTATGTGTGTATCTGTATACAGGTATATATGTGTGAGTATAGATACCCACAGAGGCCAGAAGGGGGCATCAGACCCCATAGAACTGAAGCCACGGAACATGAGGGCTGGGAACCCAGCTCAGATCCCCTGCAGGAGCGGTGATTGCTCTTAACTGTAGAGCCGTTGCTCCAGATAGATATTCATCATTTATTAGCAGACTCATTGTGATAGAACTGATTGACAAAATGCTGCCCATTCAGAATACACATGGTTTGGTAACCTTGGAAACAGGAGCACACGCCTGATACCACCACTTAAACAAAATAATAAACATATTCATCGGCTCCATTGTCTTATAATGCTCCTTGTTTTTGTTATTGTTGGTGCTTGTGTTCGTTACACTTCATGTGAGAGCCGTTTGTTTCGCAACCTCTAGACTGCAGAAGAAGGCTTTGTTAGCTGCCGATGGGAAGCCGCTCAGCAGAACTCTGTAATTCCTGTGTGACTGACCCTTGTTCCTTTGGACCATCTCTTCCCAATCTGCCTTGCCTTCCAGCCCCTGACTACCACTATCCTCCTGTTCCTTGGAGACGATTGTAGATCTCACATATTAATGAGCCCATATGCAAATCACATCGTTAGAATAATGGCTCCTTGCCATGGGACACTCCTTTGTGCCAGTCCTTGGGCTTCCAGTTTAAATGCGCTGAGTGTTTTAACCCTCACAAAGCCTGGTAAATTCTGGCTTATTTGATCTCCCGTTGAGGAGGCTGAGCCTTTGCAGCCGCCTGACTGGGACGACAGGCAGCTGGCCTGCCACCATACCTTCTTCACTCCTAAGACTTTAAACCTATTGCCTGCTATTTTCCAACAGTTTCCTCATTGAAGAGGCCTACCTGACATAGTGTCATCGGGATTCAAGGCCGTAGTTTACAATGAGACTCTAACTGTCAAGGAGGCTGAATATGCAGGGCCACAGGTCAATTCTTCCTGGAAGGATGTGAAAAGTTAAATTCTTATCAGAAAGCTGTCCAATTGGATGGGACCCAGAGCACGGAGCATCTCTCTCTGGGGCCAGTTCAGACCACCTACCTGTGGGATCCATATTCAGTCACCAGCAGGAGGCTTAGGGACCTCTGAGTCTCCTGGTTCCTCACACCCCTCAAACATTACCGGGTGTACCAGGCTGTTATCACCCCTGTTTCTCCAGCTCCTCGCTCCCTGCTGCTAACACTACACTTTAATCTTGAGATATGATTATTCATTCAATTAGGTTTCCATGAGGTCTGCAGACCCAGGAGCTTTTGTTTTCCATGTGAAGATGTATCCTACCCAAGAAGAGTGGCTCATGAAACCAAAAGGAGCGCCTGGTAGTTCTAGGCGTGGGTCTGTGTTCTGCCTGCGTGTCCACAGACAAACCACTTCCTCCGTGTAAACCCTGAGCTTTAGTTTAGAGACTTGGGGCAGTAGGAATTTCTACTTCCTGATCTGTAATCTAGAGATAATGTAGCATGATTCCTGGTGTCTCTCAAGCGTCTCCCTGTGCCACAGTCTGAGAAAACGTCGCATCCTCCTGGTTCTTTCTTCATGTCAGACACCCCCACTCTTCCCAAAGGGAGATGGGAAGCAAAGTCAGTTCGATATGTGACATTTGCTAGACACACTAGACCAGAGACATCTCTTGCAAAATTACCCAGCATGAACCTCCTTGTCCACTTGCCATGCTGTTCTCAATTTTTGAAGCTGTCCTACTGAGTCGTCCTCTCCACCAAACACTCTAGAATCCCCAAGGGGATGAGAGCATGACTCTGACTCTCTGTCCAGGGTTCAGGACCTTCAATACTCGAGTGAGACAGTTGATATTGGGAGCCACTGGACATGTGCTCTGCCACCCCTTCATTTATTCCAGACACCCCAACACCTTCTTTTATATTCTCTCACAGTTGAAGGAGAGAAGTTATACTTCCGTCGCTTGCCACCCAGCATGACCCCCCTAACTGCTGTGTGGGAAGTGATCCTAGAGAGGAGAGATGGGCAGAAAGTGCAGACTGAACAACTGCCTACCACACCCCATACTAGAGACCAGAGACCAGAGACAAGCTTGATCTTGTGGGTCCATTTAGAAGCCCGGCTAATTAATGACTGCAAAAGCAGTTTGGATTTGCAAGCCTTTTAGAATGGGCCTCATTTAGAAGTAATGGGCTCAAGATTGCCTCTGGCACCCTCGCGACAATTAAAAATCCAGTAGGCAGTGCGGTCGCCTCTCCATGATTTTCCCATTACTGTGATTTTTATTGTGATTGCGAATAGCTGTGTTGCTGATGGTAACTTGGACAAGGATGCCTGACTAAGGATGGGCTTGCATTTTTCTATGGCCTCTGTGTGATACATTGGCTCTTTGACCACAGCATTACCCAGTGCACACCTACCCTTCTGCCCAGCATGCTGATCTCAGTTTTGGAAGCTCTCCTACTGAGTCCTTCTGAGCTGAATGTCCCTGTGCACCTTGGGAGCCCTGAGGGGCGATGTGACTGAGATTCATCTCATTGGATGCTGTCTTCAGGGGTTGCTGGTCTCTGTCCCAAAGACAGATGCTCCTGCTGCGCAATAAGACAGCTTAAGTGTTTTAAATGAGACACATGAAGGGAACACGAAGGATGTCGTGGCTGATCAAGGAAAGAACTGGACCAGGAAAGGCAGAAACACAGAAAGATTCACCATCCGTGGGCTGCGGCGGGGGAGGGGGGTTCTAGCTGAGGCTCTGGGCAGCTCAGAGTGGGCAGGGTCTCTGTCTGGGTCAGAAAGCTCCACAGAACAGCATGGGTCTATGTTATCAATGGATAAGAATGGTGTTTTCCACAATGGGCTCCCACTGACAAATTCTCTTGGTTTAGCCTATTTGTTTTCTTTTTCGTGGGCCAAGAATAGAGGCATACACCTTTGATCCTAGCACCCAGGAGACGGGGGTAGGCAGATCTCTGTGAGTCTGAGGCCAGCCTAGGTTATGCTGGAACATGCCAGCCAGGACTATTTGGTGAACTAACATAATATATTTGTTAAAATAAATTATTTATTCTTCCATGGTTTCATACACACTCTTACACACACAGAGAGAACACACACACACGTTCTTTGATCAAAGGTCCCCCAAAATCGTTTCTTATCCCCCCCTCACCAAATCCCTTCTTCCCAACCCACAACCCCACTTCAACTTCCATGTCTTTATTGGTAAGCCACTGATCTTAATGCTGCTTGCACAAACTTGGATATGAAGGCAATCTACCCAGGAATAGGACTCCAACTCCCCCCACAACCTTTAACTGCCCATAGCTCCTCTAGGAGGGGTGAGGCCTCAGGGGCCCTTCTCCCACCCGTGACAGAAGGCTGATGGGGCCGGCCCTGTGCGGGTCTGATGCAAGTGGCCATTGCAGTAGTGGGTTCACAGGGGCAGCATTCATGCCATGGTCCAGAAGACAGAGTTTGGCAGCATTCCTTCCCATCCTCCAGCTCTTACATTGTTTCTGTCTATTCTTCACTGTTCCCTGAGCCCAGGAGAGGGTTTGGAGGTCAGATGTAGGGCTGAACACTCGGCGGGCTTCTGGACTCAGCATGCTGACCGTATTGAGCATCTGCACCAATCAATGCCTCCCGTTTTTGTTTGTTTGTTTTTTTTTTTTTGAGATGCTTGTGTTTGAACTCGAGAGATGAGGCTATAGCCTGGTAGTAGAACAGATGCTCTGTGTGTTCCAGGCCCTGGGTTCCACCTCCCCTCTTCAGGAAAAGCAACAAAAGCCAAAGTAATAAAAAAAAAGTACAGGAGACTATTCTCCATTGCTGCTTTATAGCAGTAACTCTAAAACAATGACAATGTATCTACAATGTATCTCCACGCAGGACAGAACGTGTCTACTCCACATCCTAGATTAGTTTCCACCCAACGAGACAGGGAGGGGAGACCATGGCGGTCATATGGGATCACAACAGAACCTACCTCAGTGGCTGTGGGGAGAAAACAATGAGCCAAGGTTGTGAGGACACCTGTCCTTCCCAAATTTATCTAAACACTTTCATCACAATCAAAGTCCCCTCCATGTGTTTGCTTTGTTGGAAATTTACAAGGTGACCCTATGATGTATGTGGGAAATCAAGAAACCAAGATTATCATGAAGAAAAGCAAAAGTCAGGACATTATCATGAGTCACCAGGAGCTATTGATAAGGCCAAAGAACTTTCTAGAACACGAAAGATAAATAGGCTTTGGAGCATGATGGAAAACTCAGGGGCAAGCCTGCATGTTACAAAGACCTCTGGCTTTCTGAGTTTCTCATGAAGAGCAATGCGGAGACTGTAGCTTTAAAAATACATGGTATTTGGTCATCCACAGAGGAAAACATTTCAGCCTTGGTCTCTACCTCACCCCACAAAATCAACCTCAGGTGTACTGTAGGTCTAACTGTGAAAGAGAGCATGACAAACTTCCGAGAAGACAGCGCCCAGGGGAACAATCTGAGCGCGAACTAGGCAGAGATGCCTTCAGTGACAAAGAAACCGGCATGAAGCACAGCTGCTTCCGAGCAAGGAAGAATTCACACATCAGACTCTGTGTCTAGGTCATGTTCCTTCTAGTTTCTCTGCCTTAGAAACATTTTCAACGAAAATGTTCAGGCAAAAATATTCCAAAGGAGAAAGGAATTTCCCATGATGCTTTTCAAGAGAAGCACTGCATCGCTATCCTGCCTATTCCAGGAGCTCTGACACTTATTTCATACGTAGTGGTTTTCTGCGATGGACCATGCACCGTGCAAAGTGTGCTGCCACCATTTCCCTATTTATCTGTATTTCAGCCTGTGGATGAGACCTCTGAGCCAGTCACCATGGAAACAGCCAAACAAGAAAATCTATCCTTTAATCTCTCTCCACTGCCTTTTCCTTTAGTATCTGAAAATTTTTAATCTACAAAATTAAAACTACAACAATCCATCGGCAGAATTGAAATTTCCAGGAGTGCTTCTGGCTGTCAGGTTTTGCTCAATGAAAACGTAAATCTTAGCTTTGTGTTGATGATCAGAACTCTCAGAAGCATCCCTGCACATTTCCCTGATGGCATCTCTATGGAGAAGCCGTAGCTGGAATTAGGATTCCCATTTTCTGACGGTAAACTGAGACACACGACAATTACGAGTTGGGCTCTCTAGCTATTGCTGAACAGGTCAAGCCTCAGTCAACATGAGTGCAGGAGTTGGTTGGCCCATTTCCTGAGGGTTCTCCTGGTACAAGAATAGCATCGCTTTTTCTAGCTTTGCTTTCTTTGGGATAAGAATGCAAAGAGGGTGAGGGGGATGTGGGCGTGGCCCTCACTTCCTAGTTTAAGACCTCTTTGCCTCATTCCCACCTGGGTGCCCTTCCTCTGGGCTCTCAGATCACGTGTTACACAGCGTCATTTGAGTCTGCTTTCTGCAATAGTCTCTTGTGTCACAGTCCCGACCCCAGAACATCAACGGGTCTTGTCTGATATTTTTTTCCAACAAGATGTCTTATTCTGCAGTGCTGAGGGTGGAGCCCACTGCCAAATGCACCCCCCCATATGGTGCACAAGTAAGTCCTCTACTTACCAAGCTATGCCCCCAGCCATAACCACATACCACCCAGAAATTCATCTCAACTCAAATCTTGATGCCAGCACTTACCTAAAGAATGTCTTTGGTCTGTTGACTTAAATATAATTATTAGCTGCATTAATGTGAGGGTTTTAGAATATTGGAGCACTTGGCAGAGTTAAAAATGAAGCATTTATCACTTGTGTATAAGTTCATATTCTCATATGTGCATGTATGTGTGTAAGAGCACACACACACGGAGGTCAGAGGTTAATGCCAAGTGTCTTCCTCAACTGTTCTCTATTTTTTTTAAGATTACAAAATTAAAGTGTGTGTGTGTGTGTGGTGTGTGTGTGTGTGTGTGTGTGTGTGTGTGCGGTGTGTGTGTGTGCATGTTTGTGAGAATGCTCCTGGAGGTCAGAAGAGGATGTGGGATCCCCTAGAACTGAAATTACTTAAATTAGGCAATTCAAGCCACCCAGTGTGGTACTAGGAACCAAACTCGGGATCTCTGCAAGACAATCAAGCACTCTTAACTGCCAAGACTTCTCTCTTTGTTTTTGAGGGTCTCTCTGAAGCTGGAGGTGCAGATTTGGTTAGGCTAGCTGACCAGCAAGCCTCAGGGACCCAGCTGTCTGCACCTCCCAGTGTGAGGCGCCATGCCTGACTTTTCACACAGGTGTGCCAGTGCTGTTTGGGTAAGACATGATCTCTGCACAACTGCTACCTGAGGCAAGGGCCACGACTGTCTGCACTTTTATCCACTCTGCATACAAAGAAACTGAAGTCTTAAGGAGCCGCTGAGATCTGACTGGCCACAAAGCTCATGCTTAGCATTGCTCTCCTGGGACCACCTCCATAAAGCCTTTTGGGGACGGCGCTACTCAAGATCTCTTTGCCTATGTCCAAAGTCAGTGTGTAGAAGAGATGCATCCCCCAGTCCGAGCCCCTCACTCTGTGTCACATGTGTGACGGGAACCATTCCGTCATTCTCTTAGCTGCCACCTTAGCTAGTTTTGCTTCCCTTGATCCAAGGCTACGGCAGGAACAACATAAGAGAAAACAGTCAGCTTTGGCTGATGTGTTCAAGGGCCTTCAACCCACTGTAGCACGGAAGGCATGGTAGAGCGGCTCCTTCCATGGCAGGAACGTGAGTAAATGCTCTCATGGTGGCGGATGGGGAAACAAAGCGCTAAGCAGGATTTTCAAACTGGGACCTACGTTAGCGAGGCATCTTAAAGGTCCCACCGCTGTCTTCCAAAACAGTGCTACCAACCAGAAAGGTGACTTCCAGATATGTACCTGTAGGGGAGCTTTGAGAGTCAAAACACAAAAACCCTCTTATTCTCGAAACTCTTAAGTTGTTTTGGTTGTTTTTTGTTTCTCATAACATATATTCTTATGAAATCTTACTCTCCAGAAACAGGGGACAAAAAAAAATTCTAAAAACCACCCTGGTGCCTTAACACACAGCCGACTTTGAACTCTATGTGTTGTGTAGCCCGTAACCCCTCCCCCATCAACCTCCCCAAGACCATGAGGTAGTGGAGCCCTTTTATGAGCTCCTTCCTGGGGTTCACATCTTAGGACAGACACCAGCTACACCAGGGGTAGTCTTAAGATCCAGAACTTTGCTAAATCCCACTTCAAGACACTCTGTGGAGCCTTGGATCTTGATGAAGGAAGTCTGCAGGGATTCAGGGGTTCTCCCGCACAGAGTTACACTGCGTTCATCCCACCAGACAGATCCACAGAAGACCATGGTACAAAGAATTTCTAGCTTTCTTTTCCCAGCTTTGACTAACTCCTGTGGACCATTAACCAGAGGGGTTTAACTGCTCCAGAGGTGGCCTCAGATCAGAAAGGGAAAGTCCAGCAGTGTGACGGGCTAGACAGATCTCAAAGAGCGCTCCATGAGTGACAGATACAGAAACACCATATTAGCATAACGGGACCGATTGTGCCGCACAAGATGTCTGAACTGAGAAATAGTGTCAACACCAATGGAAAGAACAAGCAAACAGGAAACAGTTCATGAAGACACAGCCAATGAAAGGACCGTACCTACACAATTATCCAGCTATTCAAGTTCTTGCAAAATCAGGTCTCTAATTGAGAACCTTTTGCTAGCCCACTTCCAATCTGCTCAACTCCTGTGCTTCCTACAGTTAAAATGGAGCCTGTGCAGACTCGGCTTGGCAGCCGTCCTCAACAGAGATTAGAATACCTGCCCCGTGAGGTTGTTGCAAAGATTAAATAAGATAATAGGGATAGTTGTGCTATGAATATTCACTATGAAGGTTTATAAAACATGTACTACACTGCTCAGAAAAACATGGTGGCATTAGTGGCTGTGAGTCTCCTCTAGTCCCTTCAGACTTCTAATAAATAACCTCTCAATCAGGAAGGATAGCCAGATGAGCTCCTGGGTGTTTGATTTGTTGTTTATAATTGAGTCTTAACTTTAGATAGATAGATAGATAGATAGATAGATAGATAGATAGATAGATAGATGATAGATAGAAGATAGATAGACAGATAGATAGACAGATGATAGACAGAGGATAGATAGATAGATAGATAGATAGATAGATAGATAGATAGATAAATAGATAGACAGAGGAGAGATAGATTAAACGTACATATGTAGAGAGAGTATTCTTTCTCCTTTCTCACGCTAATACAAAAGTAGAACGGTTTGCATGGAAATCCAGAATCCTAGTTTGTTCCATAGAAGAGAACTGTAGAAATAGATACCACCAGGCCCCCTCCAGGCATGGGTTTGAGAACTAATACTCTCTTTCAGCAATGTTTGCCTCCAGGGACTGCTTTCCAGGACCCTAATGTGCTTTCCTGGTCTGCAGAACTGGGTAGGGAAGGCATTCATAGAAGATCTTGCTGTCACCAGGAATTTGGACAGTGGAGGACACTTTTGTTTATTGGTCAGCTATAGATACTAACTACATCATGGCAGTATAACCATGCTAACAGTATTATACTATGTGTTTAAAAACAAAACAGTAACATAGTTGGGCATTGTTGGGGCATTTGAATTGTATTTTAATAAATAAAGCTTTCCTGATGATCTGAAAGTAAAACCTTCTCACGGGTCAGTCTTACAGAGCAGATTATGGTAACACACACTTTTAATCCCAAAAAGGCTGTGGATTCATTCTTGGTTAAGAAAAATAAGGTTTGATCAAGGAAGACCCCCTGAAAAACCTCCAATGGGAACAGATGACCCAGATGATCCAATGTTTCAGAGTGCATTTATTGCAGTTTCCTCTGTGTTCTACATCAAGAACAGCTTCAAGGCACACACAACATAGTACATGCCTTTAATCCCAGTAGCACTCGGGAAACAGAGACAGGAAGATATGTGTGAGTCCCAGGCCAGCCCGGCCTTATGAGTTCCAGGGCAGCCAGGTGTACACAGCGAAGATAATAAAACGACATTCTGTGTTCATGGTGGCTCCCTGTTCTGTTATTCCTGGGGAACTGTGTTCATGGTGGCTCCCTGTTCTGTTATCCTGGGGAACTGTGTTCATGGTGACTCCCCTTCTGTTATTCCTGGGGAACTGTGTTCATGGTGGTTCCCTGTTCTGTTATCCTGGGGAACTGTGTTCATGGTGACTCCCCTTCTGTTATTCCTGGGGAACTGTGTTCATGGTGGCTCCCTGTTCTGTTATCCTGGGGAACTGTGTTCATGGTGACTCCCCTTCTGTTATTCCTGGGGAACTGTGTTCATGGTGGTTCCCTGTTCTGTTATCCTGGGGAACTGTGTTCATGGTGACTCCCCTTCTGTTATTCCTGGAGAACTGTGTTCATGGTGACTCCCTGTTCTGTTATCCTGGAGAACTGTGTTCATGGTGACTCCCTGTTCTCTTATTCCTGGAGAACTGTGTTCATGGTGACTCCCTGTTCTCTTATTCCTGGAGAACTGTGTTCATGGTGACTCCCTGTTCTGTTATCCTGGAGAACTGTGTTCATGGTGACTCCCTGTTCTCTTATTCCTGGAGAACTGTGTTCATGGTGACTCCCTGTTCTCTTATTCCTGGAGAACTGTGTTCATGGTGACTCCCTGTTCTCTTATTCCTGGAGAACTGTGTTCATGGTGACTCCCTGTTCTGTTATCCTGGAGAACTGTGTTCATGGTGACTCCCTGTTCTCTTATTCCTGGGGAACTGTGTTCATGGTGACTCCCTGTTCTCTTATTCCTGGGGAACTGTGTTCATGGTGACTCCCCTTCTGTTATCCTGGGGAACTGTGTTCATGGTGGCTCCCTGTTCTCTTATTCCTGGGGAACTGTGCTCATGGTGACTCCCCTTCTGTTATCCTGGGGAACTGTGTTCATGGTGGCTCCCTGTTCTGTTATCCTGGGGAACTGTGTTTATGGTTACTCTTCCCCTTCTGTTATCCCAGAGAACTGTCTTCAGTGTGGAGTTTTACTCACTGACTGCACGAGGCCCAACTGTGTATTGAACACAATGCTCTACTGAGGAAACCATGAAAGTGTGGTAAAGAACAAGACCTCATCAAAGCAGCCCCTCTTCTGCATTTAGATTCCTCTTTCTGGAAAGCCTTCCTGAATTCTTCTGGGTGGGTTAGATTTCCTGGGACATGGTGGGTACCATGAACTTAACCAATGTCTTTCTCTGTGCCCTTCCCCTGAGTTTTCTGTGGCATCCTGTTAATCATATGTGCCATTTGTAACACTGGGTCTTCTCGGTTAGGAACATACTAGAAGAATCAGTGAGTGACTATAGGCATGCGTGCATGCATGAGCAACAGGGGGCATGGTGCTTAAAGGGCTCACTGCAGCAGAATTAATAAGTGAGACCACTGTCCCCCCCCTACCCCTGCCACCAACAGCAACAAGACTCTGCTTGGTAAAGATCGCCCCAAATAGAGGGAATCAGGTATCCAGTCTATTAATAGTTATTGATTAATAGCTATAATATTTACAAGGAGGTATAGTCTTTATCAGTAAATGAGTCATTCTCTTGTTGCCAGGACTTCTACAATGCTCTTTGTATACATCGAATCATTGAAACACAGAAGGTATGCTGTCCACGCCATAAGACTTACTTGTATTCTGAAGGTCAAGGACAATTTGGTGTAAGGTACTGGCCAGTACACATTAAGCTAATAATTTACTGAATGATGAATTGATATCAGCTCAAAGAAAAGTGTGAATCTGCTTGTCCTAATAACTGGGTGGGCACAGAGACCCTAAGAGAGCTGCAGCTTTTCAAAGTCAATGGCAGGAAAGTCGGCCTCAGCCCCACACAGCCTCTGCTCCTTATCTAGTCTTTTGAAGGTCATGTCCAAGTCAGCCCCTTATCTCTGGCAATGTGTGAGGCTGAGGGACCCAGATAAACCAGGCTCAGAGGCAGGACAGACCCAGACCCGGGTTCCTGAAGAAAGGCTGAGCATCCTAGGGTCCACAGTGGTGGAGGTGGGGTTTGCCCCGTGTCTCATGCGTCTCTGCAGCTGAGCTTGTGTTTATAGAGAAGCTGCAGAGCTTTGGAGTAGAGGTGTGCTTACCAGAGAGATGGAAGACTGGAGAGGAAGGAAAACGGAGACACAGCAGGCACACACATGTGCTCAGATGCACAGTGGGAAGATGGTCCAGGCAGGCTGGAAGAGATGGGGGAGAGCCAGAGAAAGCCAGGGCAGGATTTATAGGGATGTGCATGTGATCAAACCCAGGAAAAGGAAGAAGATGAAGAGAAACTTAGAGAGGCAGATGAAGAACTAGAGCGAGGACACAAACATACTGATAGGGGGATGATGAAAACAGAGAGGGGTAAGGAGGGGAGGGGAGAAAAGGGGAAGTGGAGTGGATGAGAGGGGGATAATGAAAAGGGAGAGGGGTAAGGAGGGGAGAGGGGGGGAGGGGAGGGGAAAGGAAGAGTTCAGAGAGGAAGGGATGGAGATGTTGAAAGAAAAAAGAAACTAAAGATAAACACAAGTATGAGGTTTAAAACTATTCAGATAGATGATAGGGAGATAGATAGATAGATAGATAGATAGATAGATAGATGATAGATAGATAGATAGATAGACAGATATATAGATGATAGATAGATGACAGATAGATAGATAGATAGATAGATAGATAGATAGATAGACAGATAGACAGATATATGATAAATAGCTGGCCAGATGGGTGAGTGGATGGATAGATAGATAGATGATAGATAGATAGATAGATAGATAGATGATAGGTAGATAGATGATAGATAGATAGATAGATAGATAGATGATAGATAGATAGATGATAGGTAGATAGATGATAGATAGATAGATAGATAGATAGATAGATAGATAGATAGATAGATAGATAGATGATAGGTAGATAGATGATAGATAGATAGATAGATAGATAGATAGATAGATAGATAGATAGATGATGGATAGATGATAGGTAGATAGATAGATGATAGGTAGATAGATGATAGATAGATAGATAGATAGATAGATAGATAGATAGATAGATAGATAGATAGATAATTGGTAGGTAGAGAGATGATAGATAAGTATATATATGTGTGTGTGAACACATACACACACACACACACACATATAGAAAGAGAGAGAATATGAGGTGGCAGTTTTGAATCTGAGATTCCCACCCATTTGTTAGTTTTCTATACCCACATGTGATTCTATTTGATGATAAAAATCTCCTTGCTGACCAAACTCTAGTCAACATTTTGAACCTTCTCTATCCATGACAGTAATTGCTGATTAAAAAAAAATCTAGTTTTAAAACCTAGAGCATTTAAAACCACAAGCATTTCCCACCCTACATGTGTGATCCTGTTCCTACCGTCCCCTCCTCAAGGCCTGATGACTCTGGCCTGTCCACACAGAGAATCCCTCAAGATCAGCTTAGCCAAGATCTCACCTAGCCCCCACTTTTTCTGTTACTCACTTTACATCCGCTGACCTGCACCCTGCTCCTTGGCAATAAGATCCCTGTTGCCCTTTGGAGTTGGGACACTCTTCCCTACTGTTAACCCTACAGTGGATGTCCTTAGGTCTGCTTTGATGTGTCCACTATCGTCTCCCTTACCACAATTTAACCAGTCACTGGGACAAGTGACTCAAATGTGCTGCTGAGCAGAGAGCCACTGCCTAAGGCAAGTATCCTGATCAGTAGCTGAACTGGGTGAGTACGCCCTGGGATTTAAGAAGTGGAGGCTTGACCTCCCCAGGGATCAGAGACCGTGTCAGAAGAGGGGCCAGGAAGAATGTAAGAGCCAGAGGCCAGGGAAACTGGAGAAAAACATTATTTTTCTGTACCTGATAGGACCTGATGGGACCTGACGGGACCTGATGGGACCTGATGGGACCTGATGGGACCTGACGGGACCTGACAGGGATCTGACAGGATCTGATGAGACCTGACTGAACCTGACAGGACTTGACAGGGATTTGACAGGATCTGACGGGACCTGCCCGGACCTAACGGGACCCGATGGGATCTGATGGGGCACCTGCACTGTGAACTCACAGCAGCTGTAGTTGTCTGCACAAGACTAACCCACTGAACATTCTAACATGTGGTGGGATGGGGCTAAAGAAACTCCAGCGACAGAGCTATTGGTGGCTGGTGGCTCCTTGAAGGGAGGAAGTCAGTTTTCTTTAAAGATGTGGCTTCTGGCAGGGGTGTACAGGTGCACGTATTGGAGTGGGGAAGATTAGGGAGTATGGAGGTTAAGATGGATCTAAAAGGGATTGAGGATGAATTGGGGTGAAAATGATCAAATGCATTGTATGAAAGCCTCAAAGAATTAACAAAAAAATTAACAACAGAAAGAAATGGCTGCTTGAGCTCTCACACAGCTGTGGGTGGTGTGTGAACCGGGGCAGGGCTTTTCTTTTGTCCTAGCCACTCAGCCCCAAATAATCACACAAAAACTAACATTAATTACAAAATGTTTGACCTATTGCTCAGGCTTAGTACTTACAACTTAAATTAACCTATTTTTATTCCTCCACATTTTGCCATGTGGCTTCCCCTGTTCTCTAGCACATCTTGTTCCTCTGGTGCCTGGCTCATATCTTTCCTGATTCTGCCTTCTTTCTTCCTGTGTTTCCAACTGGCTTTCCTGCCTAGCCTTATTCTGCCTGGCTATAGGTCAATTCAGCTTTATTATTAACCAGTGAGAGGACTACATGTTCACAGTGTACAGAAAGATTATTCCATAGCAGTAGTGAGCTCAAGCAATCACATTTTTCTATCTTTACTGATGTGTGCATATGTGTGCCTACCTGAGTCTATGAGGCACATGCATAGAGATGCCCATAGAGATCAGAGGGTGTTATGCCACTCTATAATTTTTAATCCACAAATTGGATGTTGTGGGGATCTCAAGCCTCTTTTGATATATTCAAAATACACCACTAAAAATAATAAGGCAGCAGTCAGAATGTATGTTCCTGGGAAAGAATCAGGTGTCATGCGTGTCAATCATATAAGCCCTATGACTAGAAAGTACAATGGAGGACTGGAGAGTCAGCTCTGCCATTAAAGGCTAGGCTCACAGCAGAAAGTGGAAAATGACTGTCCCCTTCAAATGGCCAAAAGTCCTGTAGACACACACCACACAATAACTGGAAGGGCTGTGAAGATGGCTCAGTGGCGAAGAATATTTGCTCTACAAGTATGCAGATGGACTGGCACTCAAGTCCTCAGCACCCACATAAAAATATGGGCATGTCTTCAGGTAACCCCAGTGACGTGGGGTGAGAAAGTGGAGACTCGATGGAGCCTGCAGGCTGCCAGCCTGGCTCTAGGATCAGAGGAAGCCCCTGTCTTAATGGAATAAGGCAGAGACGTCAATAAAGCAGGACGGTCAATGTGCTCCTCTGGGAAGCTGAACACGTGTGCAGACGTCATACACACAGGCACACTCAGACATGAATACAAAATAAATAGATAAGTGTCTGGGAGTTAGAAATATGCACATACGGACTGGAGAGATGGCTCAGGAGTTAAGAGCACCTGTTATTTTGCAGATGACCTGGGTTTAGTTCAAAGCACCCACAGAGTGGGTCACAACCATCCATATCTCCACTTCCAAGAGATTTGGTGCCCCCTTCTGATCTCCTTCAGAACCAGGCACAAACATGGTGCATGGACATACCATTGGGCAAGAACATTTATACGCATAAAATAAATAATAAATAAATACATGTAAATAACAAATTATCTCATGAAAATAAATCTGGTGTCATAAGTTACCAGGAAGAATATAAACAAGAAATTGAAAAACACTGTATGTACAGTGAAAAGGCATACGGAAAACATGGCAGCATCAAAAACGGACTAGGAACAAAAGTCAGAGAGTCTCAAAACTCATATCTCAAACACAAAAAGTAGATAATTGTTGTATGAAATGGTTTACAAAACTCTGATAAAGTTGTATATCTATTCCCTGCACCCCCAAATGAATTATTCCAAAACACTAAGTAAACATGAATAAAAACACAAAGATTTGCTTATTGTTTATAATAATCAAACACTGAAAACCACCCTGATATCAATAAAATAATGAAGTGCTCTGTAGTATACTTACACAATGGAACACTATACAGGAATGAAGAAGTGTTCTGTGGTGTACTCACACAATGGAACGCTATACAGCAGTGAAGAAGTGTTCTGTGCTGTACTCACACAATGGAACACTAACAATGAAGAAGTGTTCCATTAGAAACTCATACAAAGGAAAACTACACAGCAATGAAAAGAAACAAAGTGGACACTTCTCAGTGACAGTGATGAGCAAGAGATGACAAACACATGGCATGCATCCCAATTCTGTTTAATATGAAGACCCCAAACAGGCAACTTTTCTTATAGTGATGGATGTCAGAGGAAATGGTCACCTCTGGATGAGAACTATGGCTGAGGATGCCTTCTGGGTTCTACACATCTTCTAGTTATTCATCTAGGGAGGAATTACAGGTTTCCCACTTATACACTCTAAACATGTCATTTTTCCATTACAATAATATCAAAGGAAGCTGGACAGATGGCCCAGTGATTAAGAGCACTCACTGCTCTTCCAGAGGATCTGAATTTAGTTCTCAGTACCCACAGTGGGCAACTCAGAACCATCTGTAACTCCAGCTCTGAGGATGCTGCCTTTTGGCCTCTGCAGATAAATGCAGACACACGTACACACACGGGGGGGGAGTGTAACACACACTTACATTTTAAAAAATATAAATAAACTAATAGTAAGTATGAGATGCTAGTGCTACTTTACATCTTATTTAAAAATTAAATGTCAGTACTCCATAAGCTCATAAAATAAAGTCCAAAATGCCGGGGTGTCATTTAGTCATAGCTACATATCCATGAATGTGAGCATCCACTGGGAGACTGAGGAATAATAATAATGACATCTGAGACTTGGTCAAGAAAAAGGTGGGGCTTCAGAGCCAAGCAGTTCATCAAGGCAGCAGCCATCACTCCCTTGAAAGTGCACTTCTAGCTGTGCAGATGCGCTGAGAAAGAATGCACTCCAAGCCAGGATATGAGCATGCTCTGTAAAGAAGACAGCAGAGCTGAGCCTGCTCTAAGGAGCAAGAGTGTGCAGAGGCCAGAAAAATGGCAGCGTGACTCATGGTGATGGAAGGGACTCTATATGCAGCTGGTCGTGAGGAA
Organism: Microtus pennsylvanicus; assembly: GCF_037038515.1. Taxonomy (NCBI): domain Eukaryota; kingdom Metazoa; phylum Chordata; class Mammalia; order Rodentia; family Cricetidae; genus Microtus; species Microtus pennsylvanicus. Next base: position 118,917,175 of record NC_134579.1, read on the forward strand.
GTGCTGAATGTGGGTGCCTAGAATACAACCAACCAGCTCCTTGCCTTCTGAGGAGGTCACGTGATAACATCCAAAATTCTGCCACCCAGTTATCTCAAATCTCAGAAACAAAAACAACCCAAGACAGGCTTTTACTATGTATCCCTGGTTGTACTGGAACTCCCTCTTTAGAACTGGCTGCCCTGGAACTAACTCTTGTAGACCAGACTGGCCTTGAACTCATAGAGATCCTCTTGCTTCTGCCTCCTGAGTGCTGGGTTTAAAGGTGTGTGCCACTGTGCTTGACCAGATCTCAGTTTTCAAGAAGGGTAGCAATCATACATGAGAGAAAGCTGGATAGAAGATGGGTCATTTCCTCTGTCAGCGAAAGTTTGGATTTCTTGGTGCAAGCACTTATTCAGTTACTAATTATTTGATACCTACTGTGTTGGGCATAGGCTCTTTGGATAATTCTTCATGGCAGTTGTGGAATTAGGCTGCCCAAGCTCAAACACCAGAGAGACATGTACAAGTGTACAACTTTGAGCGGATGACTCAAGGCTCTGAGTCTGTTTTCTCATCCTAAATGAGAAATAATAAGGTTAAGCTTATTAAAGGATGCATAATCGGGTTGCCGTGAAGATTACATTATGAATTAATATATGTAGAAAGTACTGGGGAAAACACTTGCTATGTATAAATTACAGTTAGCTATTTCTGTCACTGATTCTGTCCTCATGAATCTCCCGTCTGTCTCTCTGTATGTCTCTCTGCCCATCTCCCTCCCTTCCTCCATCCCTCCCTCCCTCCCTTCCTCCCCACCCTCCCTCTCTCTTTTCTTCCCTCCCTTTTTCCCTCCCTCATTCTTTCTCTCTCTTTCTCTCTCTTTGGGTCCCTCTCTTTTTCTTTCTCCTCTCTCACTCCCCTGCTCTCTTTATCTCCCCTCTCTCTCCCTCTCCCCCGTTCCTCACCCCCTCTCTCTGTCACATACACAAAAAGAGGGGGGTAGCACAAACAAAACTGGTATGTGGAATTTTCCAGAAATTCTTTGATTACCTAACAGGTACCCAATACCTTGGTAATGCTTGGTGTAAGAAACAGCAGATATATCCTGAAGGAGGCACAACTCTCAGGGGGAAGTTACAGAAAAGCAAGTGTCTGCAACCCTGTGCAGTGGCTGACTATGTTCCAACATGACTGTAAGACCTGGATGGAAGGAGATGGAGAGACAAGGAGATAGTGAGCAAGGACTCAGAGAGAGAGGACCATTTCCTAATGGGAGTGAAAGGCTAGGTGCAAAATCAAGCATCTCAGAAGTGAACCTAGAGAGATCCAGTTCTGGCAGGATAGTAGGACTTCTGTGGACCTGCTTCCCTGCAGAACTGTGAAGTTAATGAAAGCATTATTTTTTAAGCACCTAACATTTTCACACTCTGTAAATAGACCTGAGAACATATACCAAATGAAGACACAGATGCAGACATTCTCCTGTAACTTAGCTAAAGAGAAAGCATTAAGTATTTCAGCTTGAAACCTCCTGTGGTGGTTTCAGTAAGAATGGCCGCTATAGGTTTAGTCACCAGGGAGTGGCACTGTTTGAGAAGGATCAGGAGGTGTGGCCTTGTTGGAGGAAGTGTGTCACTGGGGATGAGTTTTGAGGTTTCAAAAGCCCAAGACAGGCCCAGCATCTCTCTCTTTCTGAGAACTGTGATCAGGATGTAGCTCTCAGCTGCTGCTCCAGCACCTGCCTGCATTCTGCCAGGCTCCAAACCATGATAATAGTGGACTAAGCCTCTGAAACTGTAAGCAAGCCCCCAACAAAATACTTTCTTTCATAGGAGTTGCCTTGGCTATGGTGTCTCTTCACAGCAATAGAACAATGACTAAGACACCTCCTCTCCTCCTTTCCCTCTCATCTCTCCCAGCCTAGCAAGACAGGAGCTTAGATCCCTGCTCTAGTACATTCAAGAGCAAAGGATTCCTTTTCTGCCAAAGATCAGTCAAGGGCTGTGATACAGAGCACCAACCTTTCCCAAGATGCCCCTTGGGTCCACTGCCAAGGCCAAGCTCTTCACAGTGTGGATGAGAAGTAGGGGTTCCTACTTCTGCCTGTCCCACTAAAGACATGAGGTCTTTATCCTGAGTGTGGCACTGTTGGAAACACCATCGGCCTGCGAGTTCCAGTCCTGCTTTATGGAGCGGGGCATTGCCTGGATAGAGATGCCAACTGCAAAGACCTGGGATGCCGCTGGCCTCCCAGAGCACTTGGCTCCTAGGCCGGGTGACTCTGAAAGTTGTCTGCCATCCATCTATACCTGCTTTTAGAGTTGTGGCAAAGAAGTCTCACCCGGGAAAGAATAGGTTTAGACAGATGCTCCCAATGTCTCCCTCTGGGAATCAACCCCATTTGCAAAACAAATGTGGAAAAGCATCAAGGCTAAGAATTCCTTTAGCGAGTGCAGACAATGAAGGATGATGGAGGGGATTGTTAAATATTAACAATAATATCAATATATTACAATAATGTTGTTTATTATAAGCAATAATATATTAACATATTATTATTTAATATCAATTATCATGGTAAATATTAAATAGTAAGTTAGCGTATTTTCCAGAGAGGGGAAAGAAGCAGGATTTTGTTGCTAGTAATGTCAGACGCCAACCTTAGGACGTATCCCTTCATGGACAGCGGAGATGGCTTAGTGGGTAAGGGCCCTTGTTGCCAAGCCTGTTGACCTGAGTTCAATCCCCAGGACCCACATGATGAATAGAGAAAAATAATCCCTACATGCCATCTTCTGCCCTTCACACATGATAACTGACACCAACAAAGCCTTATGAAAATCACTGCTATCCCAGGACAACTGTGGCCATGTCCTGGACATGCCCCCCAGGGAAGCTTTGAGACACCAGCCAGCAATGAAGGAGAATTCAGTCCATTAAAACAATCTGGTCCATACAAAATGGGTAAGACCCAATGAGGGAGAGATATCAGAAAGTGTTGTCGTAGATGATCTCACCATCCAGCTTCCAACAAAACACTTCATGAGACAGAAAGAAACAGCTCCCTGTGACAAGGCTCTCAATGGGGTGTTCAACAAGAGCACTTTCTACAGGAGTAACCAGGGCCATCCAGGCACAGCCCCAGCACTTGGGAGGTAGATTACGAGGGTTGGGCATTCAGAGCCAGCCTGGGCTACATAGAGATTTGAAGGTCATCTTGGGCTACAATGAGACCCTGTGAAACAACCAAACAACACACAAACCAGATATTAAATATAACATGTAAATATTTCAAAGCCACCACTGTAACTATGCTCAAAGAATCAAGGGGATGAGGATAAGAAGGAAAGGGAGCTAGGACAGCCCTGCCCCTCAAATAAGAAGATACAGGGTGTCAAAAGAGCTACCAAGACAGTTCTGAAAAATGGAGAACAGTTACTGAGACAAGAATTGACTAGAGGGCTCAGCAGTTCACCTAAAGGGGCAGAAGGATGAACTTACAAATTAAAGCCTGGTAGGGAATCACCCAATCTGAAGAAAAGAGCCAATGCTTGGCAGAAGTTCAGAGGGATGTGGGAACACAGGCCAAATGGAAATAGAGGAGAAAGAAGTAAACAGGAAAGCCATGGAATTCATGAATGCATGGACGGAGAGATGGAGCTGTTTGCTCTTGCTTGCTGCTTGTGCAAGATTATGCAGCACTTGCTGATCTTGCAAAGGACCAGACTTCTGTTCCCACAGCCATGCCAGGCAGCTCGCAACCACCTCAGCTCCAACCCAGGAGCACCGAGTCTCTCTTGACCTCTGCAGATATCTGAACTCAAGAACACACACATACACATTACATTCCACACATACACACATATTACCACACACACACACCATACATATACGCACACCCACACACCACACACACACATAAATAAACCACATGTGTGTGTATTTCATGTATATGTGATAGAAACTTCTTAGATTTACAGAAATCTATACATTTTTTTTAAGTACAAAAGACTTAAAACTTCAAGTGACCAAGGACTATAAGAAAAATGCTGAGAGCCAAGGGCAAGGAGAAAAAAATATTTTTTATTTGTCTCTTGAGATTGTAGTCTAGAATTACATCATTTCCCTCCTTCCAAACGTTTTCATAGCCCCCTCCTTGCTCTCTTTCAAACATGTATCAATAATAATCAAAGAAAAAGAGGCTACCAACTTCAGAGAGGGGATAAGAGAGGGGTTGGAGGGAGGTAGCTGGAAGGGGCTAGGGAAGAAATAAAGGAGGGAATGATGGGGGTCTACCTCAACTCAAAACATTAAAACGTGAAGAGAAGTTTCACCTTTAAATTGTTGCCATGCTTCCGATATTTAGAAAATAAAGCTTGCATTTCTATCATGTGAAAAAACAAACCCATAAGATGCCCACGACACGAGCGGAATCTGTTTGAGCAGGAGAGGTGGGGAGGGTACAGTGGAGCAGACCTTGAATCTGTGTGAGTGAAAAGATGCAGAGACAATGGAAAAGAAGGTTCACACAACCAAAGATATCAATGTGCATTTTTCTCCATCTTTCTCCTTTCTCCCAACAGCTTGGAAAGACATAAAATTTTATAAGCGCATATCTGCTGTGTGGCTGGATTAGCATTTGTAAATGAAGTGTGTGGAACAGCCCTGTCACCCAAGGGGGAGGAGGCAGAGCTATGCAGGAGGATGGCACTGGAGCTGATTCTGAGGGGATACGGTGTTTTTAGGAAACCCTTGAACAGCTAAGAACATAATTCCGAAAAGTTTTAATAGCAGCAAAGACATTGTAACGCTACATTACAAAACATTTGTTTAATAATACCAATGGAAGCCATAAAAGAGGAAGGAATAAACAAAAGAAATGAGCCATAAAGCAAAACAAAACAAGAAACAGCAGGCCCGACTCTAGCTAGATCGATAGCATTAAACATACATGGGGTGACAGAATTACCAGTAGGTAGAGACTATCGGACTAGAAACCAGACGTGTTGTAGATTCAGAGGTACAGACGGGTGGAGGTGAAGAGGGGCGTTCATGCAAGCAGAAGACATGAGAAGCCTCCGTGACTCTAGCAGCCCACAAAGTCGTTACTAGAGAGTGGGAGAATTTTACAGTCATGGAAATGGGTATGAGCAGAAGCCAGCAGGACAGCTAACTGGGGAATGTGGTCCTTACGTGAGAAAGAACTGATCTGTGGGAGCCAGCCCGCCCGCCCTGAGGAATGAATAAGACAACGTAGAAGAGTAAAGCTAGGCAAGAAGTCTTGTTCAGGAGTGGTGGTGTGGGCCGTAACCCCCATAGTTAGGAGTCTGAGGCAGAGGGATCATGGGTTCCAGGTGAGCCTGGGCTCTGTACTAAGGACCTTGTCTCAAAACGAATATACAAACATTTGAAACAAAGGCAACTCTGGCAACACTAGGAAAAGAGGAAATCTGTCAGGGTCTTAATGAGAGATTGAGGGAGAAAGTGAAGAAAATTCCACTTATCAATGGCAGGAAAAATAATAATATACAGGGGGAAAGTTTAGCGACAGAATCCTAAAACTGCTCTAGGATCTCAAGACCGTGACTGAAAGTCGCCGGCTGAGGTGTAAATATCTAAGTGGAAATGAGTCTTTTGCTCGTTGGTTGTGTGGGACCCAGCCATGATAAGCTAAATGGAGGCCTGAGTCTCAGTAGTTTACCCTGAAGTAATACCTGGTTACCAGAAGAACCACAAACTGAGACTACACAGGCACCACCCAGGAACAGATCATCCAAAGGAAATTCCTAACGTTCCAGCCAATGTAGATAGGATCACCTGGCAGCACACATTCACCAGGTCACCCCTAGACAAATGTCAGCCAATCAGGGCCTGAACCTTAGGAACCCCTCACCCCCACCTTTACTACTATAAAAAACCAACTCTAACTGAGCTTGACGCTCTCCAATTAGTCCAATATGTTGGACATGCAGAGAGACCGAGTTTGCAAACTTGTGTAAGAATAAAGGCTCTTTGCTTTTACATACAGGACTTGGTCTCCTAGTTGGCTTTGAGGGGAACTCTGTGATCTGGGTGTAACTGTTGGTGATCTCCACATAGAATTCAGTTGCTCTCCAAATCCCAGGGTCTAAACTTCATATAGAATTGCAAGTGATTCACAGGAGACAGAATAATTTTGAGACAAAATGAAACTGGAGACTCTGTTTCCTGTTTGCAAATCTCACCATAAAGCAATGCTAATCAAGACATCAGAGTCTTGGCATAAGGACACACACCTGGGTCCAGGGAGTGGACTTGGGAGTCTAGAAGTTAAGCCACATGTCTGGGGTCAAATGACTCTAGAGAGGACCAAGAAGGGTGTGGAGGCCATTTCATAAGCAAAGATCAATTTTTCCATAGATAAAACAGGGAAGTCGGCAGCTGTGTGAGAAGTATTTGGGGGCCCGTTTCCTCGCCCCACATACAACAGTTAGCTCCAAGGGGATCAGAGACCACAGCATGACAGTTCGAGCCATAAAACACTTGGATGAAGACTCGGGGGTGTGTTCCCATGATGCAACGTGTGGCGATGGACTCTCGGGTTAAGATAACAAAAACGTGCAAGAAGAGAATAATTAGATATGCTAGACTAATCAAATTTTTAGAAGATTCTGTTTCTGTTGTTGCTTTAGAACGTACTGTCAAGACAGCAAAAGAAAAAACAAAGCAACATGTTCCCAGAGCCCAGGGTTGAATAAAGAACGCATATCTAAAGAATGGAAGGAACTGTCACAACTTACTAATGAAAGGACAAACACCTCTGCTAGCAGCCGAACAAAAACTATCTGAATAGACACGTCTTTAAAAAGATAACGGGAATAACCAGTAAGCACAGGAAAATATGCTCATCCCTACCCAGCGGGACAGGCAGCTGGAATAAACAAGGCAGTTACAGCAATGTTGGCAGCGATGTGGAGGAGCTGTGGGCACTGCTGGGGGACACCAGGTGGTACGGTCCCTTTGCAAGATAGCCTGCTGGTACTTCAGATGGTTCAACACCAGGCTCAGAGATTCTGCCCTGCCTTTCTCCCAAGAGGAAAGAAAATACATCTCTACACAAAATCTTGCTCAGGGTGGGCTGGAGGGATGGCTCAGTGTCTAAGAGTGCTTGGATTGTGGGAATGAGGACCTGAGTTCGAGTCTCCATCAGGCACGGTTGCATGCATCTGTCATTCCAGCATTAGGGGTGAGTAGAGACAGGAAGATTCCAAGAACCCGCTGGCCAGTCAGCCTCATGGAAACAGTGAGCATCTGGTTTGGTGAGAGACTGTTTCAAGAGAAGATGCTGAGCACCTGTTCTGACCGGCACGTGTGCTTTGTGCAGGAGTACGTGCACGTACACATACTTGTGTGTGCACCTCCGCACACACATACACCACATCTTCCCATGCCAGCTTGCACTGGAAAGTCTGCAGAAGCATGATTCATAACAACAACACTGACCCCTGGCAAACTGTTCATCTGTAGGATTCCACCGCAGAGCCGGGGCTGAAGCCAGGGCCTTCACAACCTAGGCGGCTGAGTGCTCCACCTCTGAGCCTGTTTTCTTCAGGGGTGTTGCCTTGAAGGCCACCATGCTCCAGTGATGGCCCACAGCCATGCACATATGGGGAGCATCAACGGGACTCAGTGGGTTATAAAGAAAAATGGAAGGTATGACATTGGGGGGGGTGCATGATGGGAAGAGAAGTTGGAGGGAGGGGCTAGTGGCGGGCATCACCAACATACATGGTATACATGCGTGATGTTCTCAAAGCATAGATAAACACAATTTGAAAAATAGAGGGTGAGGAGGTGGAAACCAGAGAGTAGGATAAGCGTGCGTGTTTCATGCGCGTTTAGGCTCCAGCGTTTGACAAACACTCGGTATCTGCCAGGCACTAGGCTCCCCTCTGGAGATACAACAAGACGCTGGATACAGTTCTTGTTTTGTTTTGTTTTTTAATTTGGTATCTCAAAGCAGTTTTAATTTGCATTCCCCAGATGGCTAAGGATGTTGAACGTGTTTTCAAGTATTTTTAATAAACTTTATTATAAAAAACTTGCAAATAAAAATCATTACACACCAAAATTAACCAGACCCAAAGTCTATGCATCTCAATGAACTCCTGAGCGATCAGAGCAGCCGTTCTGAGGCCATGGAGCTTCACAGTGGATGGTACACTTTCACTGTGGATTGAAAATTCCATGAGAGAGTCACGAGAGAAACAATCCACTTCTATCCTCCTTCAGGACTCAAGTCTGTCACCTGCACTCAGTCTTTCCTCATGCCCTGGCATTTAGTCTATCTTGTTTTCTTTTCTACATATCACATGTGTCCATATGCACATTTGTTTACGTATATACACATACATTGTTGACTAGGTTCAGAGTATGAGGGAGAAAGTGCTTTTATTTCTGACATTATGTAAACTCACTTAATATCTTAATAATTATATATTCTAAGTCCATCTATTTTTTTGAAAAACATTTTATTTAATTTTCAGGGCTGAGTGAATTATATATGTGTGAATACATATATAATCATATGTGCACCATATTTATATATATATAACATAATCCCAATTTTTATTATCTATTCATCTGTTGATAGGCAACTAGGTTGATTCCAGTTCTTTGCTACAGTGACTAAGGCAGCGGCAAACATGGGGCTGCACACATCTCTCTGATAAGGCCAAGGGTTCTCCGAGCATATGCCCAGGAGTGTGACAGCCGCCGGCTCAGCTGTTTCTATGTAACTTATGTTTGAATGGAAAGGTAGAGAGAGAAGAGATGAATGCACATTAAAAAGAAACAAGGGTGAGACAAATATGTAGGAATGATGGGCACTGCCATTCAGGGTCACTGGGAAGCCTGGCTGAGGAGAGATCTTGGCAGAGGTCAACCTGAAGTAGGTCCACAGGCACCAGAGTCGCTGAGGGCAAGAGCCTCAAGGTGGATCTGTGACTGACGTGTCATAGAGAAAGAGTTCAGTGTCACTCAATGTCATAGGTGAAGCCGGTGAGAAGGAAAACAGAGAGATCCAGAGAGGTGGGCACAGGAAGCAGGCACTAGGAGTGGTAGTGAACTCTAAAAGCGTGAATGCCAAGATTCGCCTCGTGCCCACAGTTTCTACCTCAGTATAAGCAAGCCCAGCATTTTCCAGAACGTTTGAATGCCCCAGTCCACAGGCTAAGAAATCGTGGTCTGGTCTGAGCTTTTTCATGATTTATTTTTAAGTGTGTGCTGGTGTGTGCACACAGGCATGCTCGCTACGGCGGCACCTGCCGGAAGAGAGCAGTGGATCCCCGGAAAGCAGAGTTACAGGCAGTTACGAGCTGCCCAACATGGACATTTGGAATCCAATTTGAGTCCTCTGGAAAAGCAAAATCAGTTAAGCGCTGTTAGCCACTGAGCCACCTCTCCAGCTTCTTCCTAGTACGAGGGTTTTCAGACTATGGGCTGCAGCCACAAATTGGAAGCTAGTTCTAGAGCCATGAAATTAACTTCATGGATTGAAGCCTGCATGTCAAAAACAGAATGAAAAATGAAAACACCATTCCACAGTTGTGTGTATGCATGTGTGTGTGTGTGTGTGTGTGTGTGTGTGTGTGTGTGTGTAAAGCATACTGGTTGTGAAGTAAAATGCATTTCTTACATCCAAATATCTGTGCCTGACTGCTGACTCCTGTTTGTCTCCTCTGCCTCCATATCTACCTAGCCTTGTCCATGACGTATCTGAACCTGTCTGGGCTAGCTGTCAACGATTTAATTGATCCCAAGACAAACCTGCCTGCAGCTATGGAATCCAAAATGCCACCTGTGTTAATTGAGATGTTTATTTTAAGTAAGGCAGTGAATGCATTTAGAAGCAGTGTTGGGCAGTCATAGCCTCCACTATGCAGAAGAGTCCACCACCAGATCCTGCCACCGTTACTCTCCTAATGCCACACACAACCAGTCATGGAACAACCAGGGGCTTCCTCTCCAAAGAGTCCCTGGCTTCTCAGAAGTGGAAGTTATGAGGTCAGACAGGGATAAACTGTAACCCCAGCGCGGCTACCTGCTGGCAGTGTGACTTCCAGCAGTGAGTCTCAGCTTCTTTGAAATCAAACTGGAGTGGTGACGGTATCAACCCAATAGGGTGGCACAAAAATATAAGAAAACCGACTTCACATCTGCATACGCCTGTCAGCCTGGTTGGTCCTCTGGACCCGAGTCACGAAGAACTTACTATACCCATTTTGCAGATGAGGACTCAGAAGTTTAGAGGCTCTAATGTCATACTGCTGCTAAGTTGGCTTGAATAGGCTTCACCCCAAGGTGGTCTAACCCCATGATAATGAATTCATGCTGTTTTCCTTGGTCATCTGATGCAGGTGACCATAATAGGCCCACAGAAGTTCACTAACTCTTTATGAACACAGACACTGGCCTAGTCACAATTACCTGTCTGAAGGTTACTAAATATATAAAAAATACAATGTCATTTAATCTTCAAAATAAAAGACACTGTGGTCCTCGTTTTATAGATGGAAGAAAGGACACAGGGAGGTTGGACACAGTCTCCTACGAGTCGGGGGGCATCATCCACTCACTCTGCTATGGTGCCTGCCTTCCCACTAAGCATCCTGAATTCACCCTCCAGGACCCTCGTCCTATTCCAGACCCCACCAGCAAGGAATCATGATGAATGTTAGGACCACACAACCAGCCACGTGGATGCCTGGATTGCAACAGGCCCCCAGGGGCTATATGAACTTTAATAGGCATCCACTCCTCTCTGGACTGCACATATCTGAAAACTAGGCTGAGGACAGTAGTGGCAGATTCAGAGGACTAGAATGAAGACGCTGTTGACCCAAGTCCTCGGCACAGAGCAAGCACATAGTAAGAGAATGAATGTGCTTCACAGGTAAGCAGTGGGGGCCATAAATTCCTATTCCACACTGGACTGTGGCCCTGAACATCAGGGGCCGATCGTGCCGTGGGGTCAGGGCAGGGCTGGTATGCACAACCCAACAGTGAGGATAGAAGTGGAAGACTAGAATAGAGAGACTGTGGCCCATCTCTCGCTCTCTCCCTTCCTTCCTTGCTTGCTCCCTCCCTTTCTCCCTCCCTCCCTTCTTCCCTCACTTATCAACCACACATTAGTCCAGCTCTAGACAGAACTGTGCTGGAATGTGGATACCAAGACCAAACTCTTCAGTTCCCTAGACAAGAATGGAGGAAGGATCTGGGCGATGGAGGCATTCTCTTTTAATCCCAGCACTCTGGAGGCAGAGATAAGTGAATCTCTGAGTTTGAGGTCTGGTCTACAGAAAAAGGGGAAAAAAAAGAGTGTGAGGAAAGGCAGTTTCCTATCTTAGGATCTTTGAAACACAACTTCCCAAACATGTTAAGATTATCAACCACTAACTAGCTGAATTCTCAGTAGCCAGATTGATGCTGTGGGTCCTAATGCTCACAATGAAAGGAAAGGGGGATCAACTGCAGGGGAGGGAGGAGAGGGATGGAATGAAGAGGAGAACAGTAGAGGAGGGGAGGGAGGAGGAAGATATGAAATAGAAGGGAGAGACAGAATGGAGGCAAGGGAGGAGGGAGGGGCAGAAGAAAGGCGAGAGGGAGGATGGGGAGATAAGAGAGAAGGAGGAAAGAGGGAGGGATGAAGAGAGAGAGGAAGGAAGGAAAGGAGAGTTTGTTTGTCTAGTTATGCAACTTCTATAAATATTTAACATATAAATATGCATGGAAATCCCCCCCCAGAACAAAGAACAAAGAAAAAGCAAATGGCCCTCAAGTATACAGTTGTTCCCTTCTCTGCTGACCACAGATGTCATTAAACACATTGGGCAAGTGTGTGGCTTCCACCCACTGAGTTTCATTCTCCCCAGAAGCAGCTCCTTGGACAAGAACACAGGGAACGTCTTAGTCCACTTGAGAAGCTCGATAGCATTAGAACACAGGGAAGGAGGTGGATCATGCGCCTACTAGCGCTGTGGGTAACTGGAGATTCTCTCCAGTGGAAGCTGGAAGCAGAGGCACAGCATAGCCAGTTTGAGGAGAGCAGACTAGGATGTTTGTGGACAGGTTCTCCACTTCAGCACTGTTGCTGCTGGTCACTGCAGGATCCTGCTCCATGGCTAACCGCCCTGAGCACTGTGGGATGTTAAACAGCATCCTTGTCCCCTACAGGTTCCCAACGCCTGGCAAACACAAGTATCTCCCGACACTGGCAGAACGGCTCCTGCAGATGAGAACCACCAGTCCAGACTAGCTCCTGCTGAAGATGACTGAGGGATGCTGGGAAACGAGATGGCACCTTGGGGCTGAGATGACTCAGTGGGCAAAGTGCTTGTCACACAAGCCTGAGGACCTGCATGTAGGTTTCCAGCAATGACATGACTGCCTGGTAGGCACAGCGGCATCCTAGTGCTCCAGATGCCAAGGTTGAGGGTCCCCTAGGCTAATCTGGATGCCCAGACAACCAAATCTATGAGCTCCAGGTTCCAACAAGAGACCCAGTCTCAATATAGATGGTGCACAGTGATGAAGAACGACCCCTCTCAACCTCTGGCCTCTACGGGCACGCACCCATACCCACAAATGGCAATGTGTGCACATACATATGAGCACAACATGCATATTCATGAGAGAGGCATGCACCCATACTCATGCATGGGAATGTGTGCACACACATGTGAGCACAACATGCATATACATGAGAGAGTCATGCACCCATAGCCACACATGGAAATATGCGCACATACATATGAGCACAACATGAATATACATGAGAGATATGCACCCATACCCACACATGGGAATATGCACACACACATATGAACACAACATGAACATACATGAGAGAGGCATGCACCCATACCCACACATGGGAATGTGCACACACATATGCAAATACAGCACAAATGTACATGAGAGAGGCATGCATCCATACCCACACATGGGAATGTGTGCACACACATGCAAGCACAACACAAATGCACATGAGAGAGGTATGTACATATACGCACACATGGGAGTGTGCACACACATGTGAACACAACAGAATGCACATAAGAGAGACAGAGACACACAGAGAGATCTTCTCTCCAGGAAAGCAGAGAGACGTACAACAGCTGAAGAAGACTGGAATCAAAATTAAGCCAGGTTCTAACATTGATCAGTCTGCTAGCACACAGTGTTATAGCCAGGACAAGGGACATGAACCCCCCAGCTACCCGAGGACCATAGCAACTTCCATAAGGTTGTGTCTCATGGGCAATAACAGACATATTAAACACTTCACCTGTCCCCAAGCACTTAGGTTAATTCTGATTTTCTATATTATAAATATATAGACTGTGTATAGTCTTTTAATAAGGTAAAGATTTATTAAAGAGGTGTGTGTGTGTGTGTGTGTGTGTGTGTGTGTGTGTGTGTGTGTGTTACTCTGAGAAGCCAGAAGAAAGCATTGCATTGAATATCCTGGAGCTGGAGTTACAGGTGGTTGTGAACCATCCGGTGTGGGTGCTGGGAACTGAACCAGGGTTCTCAAGAAGAGCAGGTGTTGCTCCTAAGAACCAGCACATCCCTCCAGCCTCAGATAACACTATTCTTACAGTTTCATTTTTTACTGTATTCACGCTGGTCAAGGATAAATTCCCAAGAGTTCCAGTTAGCAACTGAAAAATGGAGATGTCTTTGAGGCCCAGTCACTGTACTCCGCAGTAAATTAATGCGTCTTTTCTGACATCCACACCAGCTCAAGGTATTGTGCGTGTTTTGATTCTTTCTAAGCAAAAGAAGACAAGTGTTTCTTGTTGCATTTCTTATAAATATAGGCCTCTCTGTATCCTTTTGATTGTGTCCCTTCTGAGCCTTGCTGGGTCTCTCAGGCTTCCCATTACAGTTGCCGGGAGCAGCTGTTGGCATCTGGCATGACTGGTTACGGACATGAACTATCCCAGTGCCCTTGCTAATTAGTTTAGATCTTCCTGAACAGCCTTCTGTAAATATTCTGCTTCTACAACACAGTTCCTCCAGCCTAATTGAAGCTATTAGGGAATAAAGCTTCTGGGGCTAGACCTTGCTCTCTCCCATGTGGGGGTCTAGCCTGCCCCATGTAGCCTTTCTTAGTTTGCAAAGGATAGGGAGAGGAGGCCTATGGGAAATCCCATCACCAGAAACTGAGTTGGAAGATTGGGTATGATGTCATAGTGTGTGGAGTTCAGAATGGATCACATTAATTTGTATAGATAATGTATATTAATCATAATGGAATAGAATCTGGAGAACTCATATCACACATAGAGATGTTTTGGCCAACAAAGATGGGCAGCACACCGCACTCCTTAAATTTAAGCTCTGTGCTGAAAACCCTTGAAAAAACATGGTGCAGAAGGGGAGAGCAGAGGTGATTTTACAGCAGAGAAGCTGGCGAACACCTTACTCAAGTGATTGAGTTCAGCATTCGCAGTCATCAATCATCTCGATACCTCATACCCTTGACACAGCACTTGACCTTGGGGTCTTTCTCCCCAACCACACTGCACCATCTAATCATGAGAGAAATGCCAGACTAACCCCAATCACAAGGTGCTCTATAAACTCTTGACTAGCGCTCCCCAAGATGGCCAAGGTCATGGGCAAATGTGAAAGTCTATGAAATAGCAAGAGCCAGGGGGGAGGGGGGAGGAGCCTAAAGAGATGAGCAACTGAGAACATGTGTATCCAACTGCAATGGATGTTCTGATGCTTGGGGTCACACAGCAAGTACATCCTCCTTTTGACAAGCATCCTAATTATCCTTCTGGGAGATGATACTTCTCCTTCCCTCATGCTTTCTTCCTGAGTGTGGGTACCAGTGCTCACACACATCACCTGTAGCCCCAGATGCAGACAACAGCCCCTTCAGCACCTGTACTCACAAGTGCACATACCCACATATAGACGCAGAATTTTCAAAGCTAAAAGCAAATCTTTAAAGCACTTGTCCCTTCTCCTGGTACTTCTAACCTGCACTTTGAGCTCCCCCTCCTAGGGTTCTTATAGTGGTGTCCTTCACAGCATAGCCAGTCCCTTCCTCATCACTGCTGATGACCTTTCCTTCTGGTTCATATTCACTAGCAAGCCTCAGGAATATGAAGTCAGGGGTGATGGAGTGAAGATACAAGGGAGTGTCCCAGCCTCCGGGCTTGTTCCCATCTCTGTTGGACTTGAATGGCTTGGGGTAGACACCATGCTCACTCAATCAGTGTCCTGAGAAATGACAGTTGGAAAGAGATGCACCCCGTCTTGTTCATGTTCTTTGAGACCTTGGGGTCCATGGTGGCTGATTCCAGGGCCTCTGCAGACACAAAGAGGTTGACCCACGGGATAGCATCACCCACTGTCCCTGCTTGAGAAGGGTGACTACGACCTTACAGTTATCTACAAGGCTGTCTACTGAGAGATCCAGGAACAAGGCAGGACTACTTTTCTCCTCCACACTTTGTCACATCTGCATCGCCACTGGCTTTGTCATGCCTGCTGGGGAAATATGACTGTGAGTAACACGTACCACTGCTGGCCAGAGCTTCAGGACAAAGCTCACGTTTCTGCATCTTCTTCTTCATTTATTCCTGCCATAGGGATCCTGCAGACACGTCAACATTCCGCAAAACCCTAATGTGCAAAGGCCCGCACCCTAACTCTTGTTAGTGGGTCTTGGTGACATCACAGGACTAACAAAGTTTTATGCTAAGCCACCGTGATCTAGCGCCTACCTGTTACTATAGCAACACCTGTCTTGATTGATGCTAGCCCTTTCCCATCTGCTTCTGTACAGCTGCCACTCCCTGTGTTCTGTCAGCCCGAGCCATCAGCACCGCAACAGCACTTGATCTTCTCTAACTCTCTGCACAGCCCCCCACCAAAATCCTATTAGTGTCCCCACTGACAGATGAGAAACCTTGTTCCCTGGAGGGTCGATAAATTGACCAGCTTCACACAGTGACTAAGCAATAGGCACAGTTAAGAGCCAAACCCAGAGCATCCATAATTAGCCGCCACCACCGTTCCCAGGCGCTGGACCCAGTGGTAAGAGCTAAAACCGGCTCCCGTCAACTCCAGAGCCCACTGCGACTCTCTGCACCCACTGCATGGGCTCAGTGGTTCATTAAGAGTTCACCTGGTCACGCACATGCTACAGTTCAGCACTTTTCTTTTTCTGCTGTGGGCGGGGCCAGTTTTCAAAGTGTAATTTATCAGACCACAGAGATTCCGAACAGCCAAGCTGAGTAATAATCACTGAAACATGGGACACATACCAGGGCCACCGCCCCCAACCCCCAAGAGTTATCAACTACTATCAGCTCCTCACTTTGCCAATGAACACAGCACCTAATGAGGATCTAAATATCTACTTTTATCCCAATAGATCTGTGCAGCTCACAACCCTCTCAGAGAATCTTATTTTATTTTAGTATTCTCCAAGACAGGGTTTCTCTGAATAGCCTGACTGTTCAGAAATTTACTATGTAGACCAGGCTGGCCTCGAACTCACAGAGATTCACCTGTCTCTACACCCAAGTGCCAGGATTAAAAGCATATGCCACCTCCACCTGGAGATGGTTAATATGGGCACTCCCAGCTGGCCAGAGGACAGAGAATGAGTGAGTGTGGCAAGTTCAGCCCCCACTGGTACATCTGTATCACACCCCTTCTCCATAGGACCCAGGAAGCATCACAGACATGGGGGGAGAAGATCATAAAGGCTGGGGGTTGCAAGGAACTGCTCAGAAATGGTATTTTTTGTGACAAGACAGAACTGTTGCACGCATGAAGTCACCACAGCTGTGGTGTATAGCCAAGCCACTCTGCTGAGAGACAGCACCAACGAAGGACTCATAACAGGATTATTGATGGAATCATAACGGAGTTATTGGGTCCCTGTTGTTTTGAGAGAATGCTATATAGGATTGTCAAAAAAAAAATGTCGCAAAGAAAAAGAAGAACTCCCAGTGCATGTGTTACTGCAGGGAGGGTTTCCAGGATGAAGGCTTTTGTCTCGGCAGCACACATTTTTGTGAGGTCTGCATAATACGTGGGCCAGAAGAACATCCCCAGGACAGCTGGAACTCAGGGCAGAAGATCAAGTTAACAAGATTGGCTGGGGTGAGGGAAGCAGCGGTTGGGACTTGACTGCCAGAGTTGACCTGCATTTCACTGTTTACCCTGTTGAGGTCAATCCATCACTCTAGCTTAGGCTCCCCATGGTCCAGCTTCCCGCAGGTGCCTTTGGAGCCTGGATCCACAGGGCAGCCTTGCTCTTCCTCTTGCCCAGGCCACTGGACTCATGGCAGATGTGTAAGTATTACACACACATACACAGAGAGACAGAGTCACCATGGGCAGGTGACATTGGCTGTCTAAACCTTTGGTCTTCTGTCAACCTGAGCTGACAGAACCTAGCTCACGGGTTACAGTGCCTGGAACACCTCCAAAGCCTCTTGCGTGGTGGGTCAACTGTTCGTTACCAGAAGGGATGAGGGTTTATAGCCTCAAAGAGAGCCCACAACATTCTGAGAGCTTTGTTGAAATCACCATCTCTGGGCTTACTGGTCAGCCAGCTTAGGTAACTTGCCAACTTTCAGGTCAAGGAGAGACCTTGCCTCAAAACAACAACAAAAATGGTGAGCAGACCCTGAAAAAAGGACACTTGAGGTTGCCCTCTGACCTCCACATGCCTGTGTGCAGATATATACATGCACTTGCATATATGAACAAAGGCACACGCACAAACCTTCATCATCACGGCAAGCTTACCAGGTGAGAACTACTGTCTTCATTTTCAAGATGAGGACCAGGCAGAAGGAGGAGAGCTGTTCGCCCAAAGCCATTCGCTCAGTGACAAGCCATCTACAAGTGATGTCTCAACTCATTCTACACACTTGGATAGGAGTGGTTGCCTCTTCCATTCTAAAGCAACGGGGCTGAGGCTCTAATAGTTCAATGAGACAGCAGACGCCAAGCAAGCATCAAGGCGAGATTCAGGATCAGCACTGCCTGTGCAGCTTTCCAGCCTCCATTCCTATAAATAAAAGCAACTACCCTTAGGAAAGCTAATCAACACTGATTTGGCAATTAGAGTCTGCAAGGCGCTAGGCTAAGAGCACGGCAGGCGTTCTCTTATGTAACTGTCACAGTGAATGCTTGCCCCCGTATGACATACTAAGAAACTGAGGCACAGAAAAGATCACGGCTGGCCAAGGTCACAGCTAAAAGCTGCTGTAGTTGAGAAGCAGATTCCGTCAGCTCTGATAAGACATAGAATGAGCTATGGGGTTTGCTTAACAAGCATCCTTGACCTGCTATGGAAACCTCGGGTCCTCTTTTTCCCCCATCACTGTCTCAGTAAGCATGTTGAGGGTTGGTGGTGGGCTACTCAAAAAGAGAAAATAGGGAATCGTTGGGAGGAAAGCAAAGCTAAATGTGATGGGCAGATGGCCGGGCTAATAGTCAGCAGGCTGGGCCAGTTCTCCATCCTTGGTGACATCCCTCCCAGGTCCACTAGGAGTCCTTGGACCCTCCTGAGCATGTCCAATAGGTAACGGGACATCCAAAGCAGATTTGGAAGGAGATTATTTCTACCTCCTTGGAGACACAGACTCCAGATATCCATGTCTTCGTTCCCCTGTGGAAGGAACCTGGGCTGCAGGTTGGCAGAGGGGAAGAGGCCTTTCTTTCTGGGTTAGAAGATTAATGCAAAACCTTCTGAAATGACAGAGGTTGAGTGACTCTGGAAGACCAGGAGACCAAGTGTGCCTAATACAGTAAAGCTGGGGTCTGCCAAAGGTGGAGGGGAAGAGGAGGCACTTCCTCCATTACCACCACCATCACCTCGGTGCAAAGTGGGCCCAGGGTGGCAAGTCACACACCCAAAGAAGATGTCTCATGCATTCTGTAGACACTGAGCCAGCTGCCAGCAGGAAATCACCTTACAGAGCCCCACCGGGGGCCATGGAAAGTGACAGTGACTCCCCACAGTCTCTTATTCTTGCTTAGGCATTTAAGATGACTGACTACCTGGTTCCTTTGAAATATCTCCTGTGGCCTTGGAGACTCCAAGTGATCTGGCCCTGCCTCCTGTCACACAGGTCCTGCACCATGCTAGAAAAGTTGTCTCAGATGCAACTTCCCTGGAAATCTGAGCTCCCCTTTGGCCTCAACTTGGGCTGCTTTCCTGCCTAGGATGTCTTTACCCTGTGTTCTCTCTGTAACATTACAGCTCCGACAGAAAGGCGTCCTGGCAGCCAGGAGCCAGAGAATACCACAAAGTCACACCGTACAACAAACCTCACACATTTACGGGGAGGGGAACAAACAGGAGGGTGGCTGCTTCTGCTCGCTTGAGAAACAGAAGGGAACTGAGTAGAAGGCAGGGCTCATATAGAGTTTCTTGCGGGGAGGGGACTTTCTCAAGGTGAAGCTTTCCCGGGTAGGGATTTGTGGGATTTCAAGTCCAGGACTTGGGCTTTTTACTCTGTAGGGCTGAGGGAGGGGGTGCTGGGTCCAGCACTTAGGACAGTTAGAGTGTTCTGTGGGTAGAACCTGGCAATTGGAGGTTCTCAGGGCAGCAGCCTGGCCGCTCGTGTGTCTCGAGGGGCTTACACTCTCAGTGCCCACCTTCATCAGGATGGCTCTCACTGTCCCTTCCATTAGAGTCCTCTAATCCTCTCCCAATTCCCATGTCTACTCTCCCAGTTCAGGACCTGGTTTGCTGGTGGTCACTGGTTACCACAGAAACCCATTCTCTCAAAGTTCCGGAAGCCAGAAGGCTAACATCACAGAGCTGGCAGAATCTTACTGGCTGCTTCTTTGCTCCTGGTAGCTTTTTTTCTCTAATCCTTGACACTCCTTGACTTATACCTACATGTGTTATTCCAGTCTCTGTCCTGGTGTGTATGTGGCTGGTCCCCAAATAACACCTGTGTCACCACGTGGCTTTTCTGTGAGGACACCATTGAACCAAGTCCGCTGTAGGATAATTTCATTTAAAATGGATTTTTGTCATAATTCTGAAATGAAGTCATCTTCTGAGGTTTCAGAGTGAACGTGAACTTGAGGAAATCCCCACGTAACCCAGTGTAATCAGAAACTTAACACTGCAGAAGAGCAAACCATACAGGAATAAGCAGAGGAAGCGGCGGGGGAAGACCAAAGCCAGCTATGACTTGTACCAGACAAAGTACAAAGAAAAGACCATGTTGGGGAAAGTGTGAGAGCTAATGACCAAAAGCCAGGAGCCACTGACCCTGCTAAACTCCAGGAGGTTCAGTCTTGTGCCTGGTGACATCGTCCCTCAAGGTCCTTAACACTCTCCGGACTTAAAGCAACCTGGCAGCCATGAGAATGCTCCACCCCTGTACATTAGCTAAGAAAACAGAAATAACAGCGTGTTACTTGGGAAGCTGACATCTTTCTCAAGAAGTTTCTTATACTACCGATAACACTTAGTTCTCTGCTCTTTTCCCAACGGTGAGTGCCCAGGCGTCTTCAGGACAACTGCACAGTTGGGTGGCAGATGCTAACGGTCCTCAAAGGCAGAGAGGCAGTGGAGGCCAATAGGGTCACAGAGCTGGGGCTCCGGATGTCTCCTTCATGGCTTTCCAAGTTCTTGAGCCTCCATGTCCCCATCAGTTAAAATGGCAGCAATGACCACCCTCCACTTCCTGGCCTGGTCACAGGTTAACTGATAGGGTGGGTGTGGCATAGTTGGCACTGAGTGAAAACCCAAGTCACAGTATAAGTATTTTTAATAATATCTTCACTAATCATAGTGTTAGTAAGCATACTTTTACTATAAGTCCAAAAGACGATGCCTTGGGCTCTTAAAGTAAATACATTTCTTATTTCTTGCCATTAGGTGTCAAGTCTTTCCATTTACAAGACTTAGAAATTTGAAGAAGAGCTGCGCCATCCCCAGTCTGAACATGAAAGGATGCACCTCACCTTTCCCTAAGCAGTCTCTACAAGTGCCTACAGCTGGTACCCGAAGCTGTGAGGCAGCTCACTGACACAGGCTTTGCCTGGCATGCATGGGGTCCTAGGTTTTGTTCCAAGCACAAAAAACAGGTGCCTAGACCCAATATCCAAACCCAAAGCCATGAACTCTCCATACAGGCAGACTACAGCCCCACAGACCAATGTCTCCAGACCATGCCCTGTAAAAAGAAACCTCAGCTCCTTGGGGGGGGAGGGGAGGGGGAAAATAGCCAAGCCTTGCTTTAAGCAGAGAATACATGAAAGGAGTCTGAGCATGTTCCCAGGTCTGAGGATGGAAACGCTGCAGAGATGTTAGAGACCATTGCAAAAGACTAGAGGGCCAAACTGAGGTGGCGTTCACCAGCTAAAAATGGGGTAATCTAAGAATCAACAATGACGGTGACAATGACAATGATGAATGGGACTGCGGAGAAGGTTCCATCAATAAAGTGGTCAGACAGACTAGCCTGCTGCTTGGCAACCCCCGGGTCAGTGAGAGACCCTGCCTCAAAAAAATCAGGGTGGATGCAAAACACACACACACACACACACACAGAGAGAGAGAGAGAGAGAGAGAGAGAGAGAGAGAGAGAGAGAGAGAGAGAGAGAGAGAGAGATCACAAATTCACGGTGGTGCAATGAAAGTGAATCCTCACTTCAGTGCTCTGAAGGAAGTCCTAATTAGCTCTGAGACTGAGTGCCAAGAAGCAAGTGTGTCACCTCATGTCATGCAGCTTCTAAAGCGGGGAACAGAATTCCACACTGTGTCTATGCCATTGCAGAGTGTAAGGCACAGAGTCTTCGGTAAAGTTTAACGTTCCCTCCACTGTCCCCAGCACAGCAGGGCTACGGGCAAAGCCCAGAAATGACAACAAGAAGGAAAAGCTATTACAGTCCCATCCTACCATTTCTTATTCCCCAGTTACAAGCAACAGATGTTGGAAGTTGAGAGTGTGGCATGATATATACGTGAAATGATAATGGCAAAACAATTATAATCACTCCTGTAAAAATCTATGAGGGCCATAAAATGCTCTTTGGTTTCAAGGTGGGAGCCAGCAGCGAGTTTCCAAGGATCCTCCCAATTCCACCCTGCCTTCCTACCCCTCGGATGAAGTTTCTTAAAGAGCAACCTGGGAATCATTTTTACCTAGGTATATTTTAAAATACAGCTCCATGGGCTTTTGTCCCAGACAAGATTGTTTTCTAATGCACAGAGCCTGAAATCAGGATTTTTAACCAACTGCCTAGGAAGGTTGTTGGGATATTGCTGTTTGGGAAATGATACCTCTGTGTGCAGCCTTTCCTGGGAGAGGTGGGCAATGCCTCTCTACCCTAGATATGGCACCAGTTGCAGGCAGAAACAACGATGTCTCTCTGGTCTAGCTTAGTGGGTCAATAGATTTATTGGGGGCCACTTGCAGATGCATGGTTGACCCAAGGACAGCGGAATCACTGAAAAGCTCATCCCAGCAGGGCTGAGGACCCAGGAAAGCTGCACCATGGGAGTTCCCTACGACTTGCAGACACCGCCACCCAAAGGCTCTCCCACCTGGGTTCAGTAACTTTCAGCCCTATTAAAGTCATGGGACCAGAGCTTGGGATGTTTCTGCTGGAGAGAAGACCCACACGGATGGGGCTCTCTCCCATCTGAGAGAATGTGGGGCTGAGGGCTGGCTCAGGTGGAGAGCTTGCCTCACATCCCTAAGGTCCTGGGTTTGATCCCAGCACGGGAAGTGTGTGATAGACAGACATTCTCTGTTGACCGCCCTACCTCCAACCCCTCATTCCACCTGAACTTCTTGTTTGTCAATGATCTCTCTAGAAGACAAATTTCTGTTGAAATCTTTTTAAAAGCCAGATGCAGTGATATATGCCTGTAATCCCAGCACTCAAAGAAGCTGAGATCAAGAGTTGGAGGACAACTGTGCAGCGACACACTTTGCCAGTGCTCCCTCCCGGTGCTCAATACCTCCCAGAGTCTTTAGGGCAGACCCAACAATTCCCAGACTTCTCTGCCATTTCTTACCACCATTCCACACTGTTCTCTGTGCTCCCCCATAAAAACATCACTGAGTGATTCTTCCACAATAGCCAACACTGACATCATCTATCTCTACAATATCCTTCCGGTTTCGCTCACCTTGACCTTCCTTGGTGTTTCTAAGTTGACCTCTTTACATCTCTCTAGTAGCATATCTTATGATGACTGTCAGGTGATTCCCAGCATGGCCTGTGTGGTGGTTTAAATAAAAATGACCCAAGTAGGATCATAGGGAGTGGCCCTTGTTAGAGTAGGCATGGCCTTATTGGAGGAAGGGTGTCACAGGTAATAGGCTTTGAGGTTTCAGAAGCTTAAGCCAGGGCTACTGTTTCTCTCTCTCTCTCTCTCTCTCTCTCTCTCTCTCTCTCTCTCTCTCTCTCTCTCTCTCTCTGTCTCGCCCTCTCTGTCTCGCCCTCTCTGTCTCGCCCTCTCCCTCTCCCTCTCCCTCTCCCTCTCCCTCTCCCTCTCTCTCTCTCTCTCTCTCTCTCTCGCTCTCGCTCTCGCTCTCCCTCTCGCTCTCTCTCTCTCGCTCTCTCTCCTGCAATCTGCCAATCCAGGTGCAAAACTCCTGGTTTCTTCTCCAGCACCATATCTGCCTGTTCACCACCATGCTTCCCACCATGATGATAATGGATGAAGCCTCTAAACTGTAAGCTATCCCCAGTTAAATGTTTTCCTTCATAAGAGTTACTGTGGTCATAGTGTCTCTTCACAGCGATAAAAACCCTAGCTAATACAGCCTGGTACCATATGACTATGGAACACACAAGCTATGCCTTCTCCCCTACTGAGTCTCTATCACCTGGCAATCCCTGACAGTATGAGTTCCCGGGCTCACTAAATGAGTGAAAGAAAAACAAGGTTCCCTCTCCATCTTCATTCCATTGTGGCGTAGATCACCCTACTCATTCTCTGCTTTCTTTACTTCCCCTGCTCCACTACTGATGATAATCTTCTTGCACACTCCCCTTGGCTCAAGCCCCCCTGAGCCTAAGTATTTTCTTTCCTATGGCACACCACAGTTTGCAGAGCTCTTCAGAAGTATACATTTCTTGCAACTCCACCTAGGAGGCATGCAGTCTCTCCTCAGGACCCACAGGCTGAGTGTATTTGTATACAGCTGCTACAATAAGAGGGGTCCCTTTGTTTGTCCCAGCTGCCTGGCTAGCTTATACCCAAAATAACCACACAGAAACTGTATTCATTAAAACACTGCTTGGCCCATTAGCTCTAGTTTCTTATTGACTAATTCTTACATCTAAATTTAACCCATTTCTATTAATCTGTGTATCACCACATGACTGTGGTTTACCAGCAAGATTCTAACCAGGATCTGTCTCAGGCAGAAGATCCATGGCATCATCTCTCTCTGCCCTGCTTCCCAGTATTCAGTTCTGTCTTCTCTGCTTACCTAAGTTCTGCCCTATCAGACCTAAAGCAGTTTCTTTATTCATTGACCAATGAAAGCAACACATGAACAGAAGAACCTCCTACACCACACAGCCCTTATTGAATTGACCACAATCAGCCAATCCTATCACACCTTCAAGAAGCCTCAGTCCCAGTTGCAGGGGAATGGTCCAGGGCTGTATGCTTGGTGTAAGTTATCCAATCATGTTCTCTCCTGAGAATATGAACTGTGTATGAAAGTTTCCCTTAAGGTTTTTTTGGGCATTCTGGGATCCCATGATCTGAGCTGATAGAGGAAAGAAGAACAGAGAAACCAAAGAGGTTGGTTTTCCTTGGTTTCTGATATCTGTGGGTGCCATTGAGGAGGCTCTTGTACACAGCCCTTGGTCTCAGGAACCCTTTCCCTGTCCTTCCAATAAAAATCTTCCTTTACACTGGAGTTAATATGTATAAAATTTGCTCCTTGTATATAAACAAGTCTTTACCAAGAAAGGGTTGGGAGAAGGAATCCTGACCAAGACATTAGAAGCTTTAGGTAAAGCATTCAGTCCCAGAGTCTCAGTATCTACTCTTACAAGCTAGATACTTAGCGTGCAGGATCTACTGAGAAACACACACACTTGGTAGCTGTATACTTACTGGGTGAAGGAACTGCAAGTTCCCCACACAGTGAACACAGCAAGCATCGTGGCAGGAAACCAATGAAATACTATCTGGGAGAGATGAGGCAGCATTCAATTGGGGATCTGTAATCTCTTGGGGGATTCAACTGCCTGTAGGTACCACCTTGAGACAGGTTGGGAGCAATGGCTTAAGGTACCTCCTGCCCAAGAGTTGCCAGCTTCCAGGACCTATAAGCCTGGAGAAGAAGTTCAGCTAGCCCATGGGTGATCTAGGGGTGGGGAGATTATCCTGTCTCTCAGCTATGACGGTCTGGAAGCCACAAGGGTAGGACAGGTGTCTGTGTTGCCAGCCACCCGTGTCCTGAGGGCACCAGCCTGTCTGTCCTGCTCACAGAAAGTGACACCCTTTTCTATCTAACAGTCCCTGTCTCTGCAGTCTCTTGTTTTGATTATTTTGTCTTTTTTCCCTTTTCTGTATTCTGTTTCTCTGTCTTCTCTCCCTACTTGTTTCTCTCTGTCCTTCTTCCCTTTGTGTCTGTTCCTTTTCCCTGTCTCCTTCCCACTTCATCCCCCTGACATACACTGGTACCTGCTCCTGACCAGCTTCCCTTTGTCTTGGTCCCTCTCCAGTTGCCTGGTAACCGCCTTCCCCACCAGCCCCACAGAAACCATAGCAACGAGCAGCCTAGAGATGCGGCCATTCATCTTGCTTTTGTCCTTTGCGTTTCCACCACTGCAGGCCACGCACGTGGATGCTCCAATTACAGGTACTCAGGCAGGATGCCTTTGTCCAAGACCCATTCACAGCCAAGTGGACTCAGAGCAGAAGCTGTTGGGAGCTGCCACACAACGTGTGTCTTTGTGCCTCCCTCAGGTGCTCCCTGCAGTGCTCAAGGACAGCAGGATCTCCACGCTCATGCTCCAAAGCCCACATGCCAGACAATGGCAGGGGTGGAAGAAAAGGGGGGCAAAGTAAACAGACAGACATCCAACCCAGAAGAAAAGCCAAAGGACACTAGACAGAGTGGGGGATTACAGTGGTCAGCACAGAACCCTCTGGACCCTGATGCTCTGTCCATCCTCAAGTGCAGAGGTCACTTTAAAACTACACAGCTCTTCTTTCTAGCCCAAATCTGCAAGGTCAGGGTCTTCTTTGTACATTTAACTCCTACACAGTCTCATAGCCCAGTTCCTGCACTCCCTGGGGTGAAGGTTTCCCTGAGCACCTCTGCACTGCTCTCTGCTCGTGTGTGTGTGTGTGTGTGTGTGTACACATGATGTATTCATGTCCATGGGATACTGTATCAAGTTGCCCCGAGCTGGATATCTTAAAACAAGATGTGTACCAGCTCACATGTTAGAAGCTACAAGTTCAAAATCAAGGTGTAGGCAGGGTCTTAAATCTGAAGAATCCGGGGGGGGGGCAGATCCTTCCCTGAGTCTTCCTAGCTCCCAGTGGCGGCTCTGTCAGTTCCCAGCTCCCATCTGTCTCTATGGTTACATGCTTCCTCTCCATGTATATCTAAGCTTCCTTCCTGTCTCCCGTCTCTGGACTAGTAGCTACCCTAACTGAGATGACTTCATTTTGACTGCATTTACAAAGACCTTATGTTCAAATAATGGCATAGTCTAAAGTTTCAGGAAGACGAGAGATCGGAGAGGAGAGGACACAGACCAATCCAGTCTACATTAGTTTCGCCCAGGTTTGCAATCCCTGTGCCTTGGACAAAGTCTTTACTCATTGCTCTGGCCACTGCAATCGACTGCTGAGCAGAATGATCTCTGCAGTAGTGACAAAGGTAGCTGGCAGAAGCGGCTCAGGACAGGAAAGGCTTCCTTTGGCTCACAGTTCAAGAGGACACAGTCTGTCACCATAGGGAGGCCTGGCAGTTGAAGGTGAGTGTAAAGCAGCTGGCTACACATCAGTCAGGAAGCAAGGAGATGTCTCCTGGTGCTCAGCTCACTCAGTCCTCAATTTTATTGTCATGGCTCCCATCCAAAGAATGGTATTACCTATATGTAAGGTGGGTCGTCCCATCCAGAAACTCCCTCACAGGTGTGCCCAGGAGTTTGTCTCCTATATAGGTCTAGATCTTGCTGAGTTGACAATTAGATAATCCCATCACAACCTCGATGAGCCTTGTTCCTCTTCATTCAAAACACAGGGATCCCAGTGTCCTGAAAGATATCACCCAAGAGGTATGAACAAAAATGATCTCAGATGCAATGTGTCTGCCAATGCACAGGGGTTAGTTGTCAGCTGGTAGATGTGGGGGAGCCATTGTGGCAGGGGGCTCAGACCTAATCAATGATGTAATCACTGACACTCTGCTGGCATCATTGAGAAGTAGTGAAACTAGGCGGTGGACACCAGCTTTAGAAATCGATCATTGAGTGCCTTGATGTAGTAATATGGAGCGGTGGCAGGGCTGCGTTCCCCAATACCCCAGCCACCCGCTTGGCTCGGCTAGCTTATGCCCCAAATAATTACACAGACACTGTATTCATTTAAACACTGCTTTGGCCCTTAGCTCTAGCCCTTACTGGCTAATTCTCACATATTAATTTAGCCCATTTCTAATCATCTGTGTAGCGCCCCTAGGTGCGCTTACCGGGAAGATTCTAGCCTAAGTCCATCCTGGGTTGGAGCTTCATAGCGTGCGTCTTCCCTGGAGCGGGCAGCATGGCGTCTCTCCTGCGTCTGCTCCGGAGAGTGGAGCTGTGGAGTCTGACCTCACTTCCTCTTCCTCCCAGCCTTCCCTTCTGTTTACTCCACCCACCTAAGGGTGGGCCTATCAAATGGGCCTAGCAGTTTCTTTATTGCTTAAACAATAAAATCAACATATTGATATATGACACTCCCACATCACTTCCCCTTTTTCTGTTTAAACAAAAAAGAAAGGCTTCAACTTTAACATAGCAAAATTACATATAACGAAACAGTTATCAAGTAAAAGTTACATCAGAAACATTTATACATATAACAAAATTGACCTTAAAATCCATACCAATGCAAATTATTCATACCTATATCATTTCCCCCTTTAAATGTAAAAGAACATTTATAAACTATATTTGGGAACATGGGCGCAGTTTTTTCTCTCCAAACTGCTTCCTGCTGAATGGGGGCGTCGTTAATCAGATTATTTAGGGTGTAACCTGTGTGCCAGGTTTATCTCAGTTGGCAGTTGAGCAAGGCAATTTTCTGAAGATGTTCACAGCAACCCTTCAGGAGGACGTGGTCCATCATACCAAATCGGAATAGAAGAAATCCATAGAGTCTCATCCTCTGTGAAAACAAAAGAAGACTCTCTCCAAAGCATCATATCCTTAGACCCAAATTCTGAAATCATAATACCCTTATCATATCCATTCTGGTTCCATTTGGCAGTCCATATAATGAAATGTCTCCCTGTACTTAGCTCCTTCACAGTCAAAAATTTTAAAGAAAACACAATGTACATAATCCAGACTCTGTGAATTTTCCATCTTTACACGGCTTATTTTTATTTATATCTATAACTATCTGTACTCTGTCTCTTTAAAGACTTTACTTTTTTCTTTTTAAACCATTAACTTTATTCTCTATATTCCTTTTCTTCTCTCTCCCAAGCCAACGTACATTCATCCAACAGTGTGACTCATTTAGTGGTCTGAATCTGTCCTATTGTGAATCTGCAATTTTTTACTATCCAGGAGCACTTTTGATTTGCGCCTTTAAATCATTAGGCGCTTAAGAATCTAAGCTGAGACATTCCTAAGTTAACTTTTTGCTTTTTGAGCGTATATCTGTGGACCAGGCTGTCTTTGAACTCTCAGAGATCCGCCTGTCTCTGCCTCCCAGGCATTGGGATTAAAGGCGTGTGCTACCACACCTTGAACTCACAGAGATCTGTTCGTCTCTGCCTTCTAGGCACTGGGATTAAAGGCGTGTGCTACCATACCTTGAAGTCACAGAGGTCTATCTCCCTCTGCCTCCCAAGTGTTGGGATTAAAGGTGTGTGCTACGACACACAACAACTCGCTTCCTTTTTTTTTGTTTTTTGCTTTAAGAACTTCAACTTTCAGCTTGCATATATTTTTAACACACTTTAAACCATTCAGAAATTTTATCTGTCTTTGAATCTCTCTTTACTGTATATCTCTCTTTTTCTGACCACAAGAGCCTTTACTTTACCAAGCAATATCAGTAGGACTAAAGGCGTGGCTTTGCCAGCTAGATCCAGTCCATTCCTTAGCTTTCCAGCCTCATGGCGGATATACAGGCTGCAGCCATGTTTATAGCCACACCTGGCATTTCAAGGTCCCTGCCAGCCAGCGAGCTACAACAGACAATACTCAAGTCCTCTCTCGGTAGCCGGCCCTCCTGCCTCAAACAGTCAGAGTTTGCCCTGGCAGGATGGCCCAGAAAGCCGGCATTTTTAAACAGCGCAGCTTTTTTCCTGCTACGGCTGAAAACCGAAAAGCATGTGTTCAGCTTTTCATCAACACTGTTTAAGTGTTTTGTGGCAGGACCTCTTAATGAGCCGCAGGGTTTTGCAGCTAAAGCTGAGTCAGGAAGCCTCTTGGGGCTACCAGGTAGGAGCGGCACTCAGCACTTTAATTCTGAGACTGAGCGTGCAGCACAGAAATTCTTTTCATCCAAGTTACATCCAAATCGGACACGCAGAGCACTACGCAGTCTGAAAACACATCTCTGTATGGCAGCAGGAATCCGCCATGCTCTTCCGCCTGCCTAAGCCTGATTCTGCCTTCTGCCCAGGAGCAGGCGGGGAGCTCTGAGTCATCGTCACGGTCTCAGAGCACTCTCCTTCCGATCCCAAGCGGGAACACAAACATAAAGCCAGAGTTTGCACTGGCAGCACAGCCCCAAGGAGCTGTGCTTTAAAATGACACAGCGTTTTTTCTGCTGCTGTTGCCGAATCAGGAAATCTCTCTACAGCACGCCACCAACAAACAGCAAAAATCTGTGTTAAACTCTCTCTCCCTTATTTTTAAGACTTCTCAGGTTTTTTAAGTGGGTTTAGTTAGCCACACGTCTGGGCGTCATTTGTAGTAATATGGAGCGGTGGCAGGGCTGCGTTCCCCAATACCCCAGCCACCCGCTTGGCTCGGCTAGCTTATGCCCCAAATAATTACACAGACACTGTATTCATTTAAACACTGCTTTGGCCCTTAGCTCTAGCCCTTACTGGCTAATTCTCACATATTAATTTAGCCCATTTCTAATCATCTGTGTAGCGCCCCTAGGTGCGCTTACCGGGAAGATTCTAGCCTAAGTCCATCCTGGGTTGGAGCTTCATAGCGTGCGTCTTCCCTGGAGCGGGCAGCATGGCGTCTCTCCTGCGTCTGCTCCGGAGAGTGGAGCTGTGGAGTCTGACCTCACTTCCTCTTCCTCCCAGCCTTCCCTTCTGTTTACTCCACCCACCTAAGGGTGGGCCTATCAAATGGGCCTAGCAGTTTCTTTATTGCTTAAACAATAAAATCAACATATTGATATATGACACTCCCACATCACCTTGAGGTGTTTGCTCTCTTCACTCTCCTCCCTCTCTCCCTTCCTCCCCCTCCCTCTTCCTGGCTGCCTGCAGGTGAGCAACCTCCACTCTGCCCCACATATCCACTGTGGTGAAGATCTATCTCCTCTCCCCACTTCCTTCCCATCTGCTTCCCTCTCCCACCCCTCTTCTCCCCTTCTTTCCCCTCCCACATCTTCCTTTCCTCTCCCTGCCCTCTTTATCTCTTCCTCTCCTCTCCCCTCCTCTCTTGATGCCCCTCAGTCCCAGGAGCTCCTAAATGTGTTCACAGGGCTCTGACTCCATCTCCATCTCCACATTTCCTTCTTCCATAGTTCTATCTCCCCTCTTCAAAGGATCCAAGACCCGGAGTTCAAGATGATCCTATCCTGATACCCCTAATTACTACTGAAAAGATCCTTCTTCTGGGTAGTGCAATCCTCCCTGGTGTTGAGGGTGTGAGGCATACCTGTCATTTGGAGGACTGCCTTTTACCTTTCTGCTACAGCTGTCAGTTACGATCCTTCCTTTCCTCCTCCCCCTGACCCCCTTTCCCTACTCCCCATTCCCTTCCTCCCCCTTTCTCTTCCCCTTCCCCTCCCCTTCTATTCCTTCTTCCTCCCCTCCTTCCCCTTCTCTCCCTCTCCCCATTCCCATCTCCTCCCCCCTTCCCCTTTGCCTCCTTCTTTTCTTTTTCTCCTTCTCCTTCATTTCTTCCTCTTCCTCTTCCTTTTCTTCTTCCTTCTTCTAGACAGGATCTAGAATATATCTCATTATGACATCCATGCTGATCTTAAATTTGTAGCTGAAACTGACCTTGAATTTTGAATTCATAATCCTCCTGCCTCAGCCTCCTAACTGGTGGAATTACAGATGTATCCCACCAGGCCCAACTTACTGTGATTTTTTTTTAAAAAGTTATATTTTAATAATTCACCTTGAGATGCATATTAGGGAACAGAGTTCTCTTATTTCATGATACCCATTTTGAGGACTGAACCCAGGGAGCCAGGCTGGGCAGCATCTCTGCAGCTCTTTGTGATCTCTGTTATTAAGGCAAGAGTTGGGCTCTGTTGAACTCTTCAGTCAGGACTTACGAGAGCCAAGGATGCACAATTTTAAAGTGTACTGATTTTTATTTCATTGTCAAAATTGTGCTGGGAAGGCAGGCGCCCCTGTTTCCATTTCAAAGCTGAAGCAAATGAAGCAAGAGACATTAGGTGACCGCCTTCAACTCACAAAACTGGGACTGGTCCGAGCCTGCAGCCCCCTACTCCCACCCCAGTGCAGCAAGGCTGTTGAATGAACCATGCAATCCAGGGCATGCCCATGCCATTTTCCTGCCTAAAGCACCTCTCTGGTGCCCTCCCCCCATCCAGGCCTACCTCATCTATTATGGTCCTTCTAGCTAGCTGACTCCCCTTCAGGGATCCTCCTCTGCCCACAGGGCTGTGCTGGGACCTTCTCTGGTCTCTAAGCATATCCTGTTTTCCCACTGTCTGCACCTGTCCCTTTCCTCTGATCGGTGACCTCGTTGAAGGTAAACACTGTCACATCCTCACAGCTCAGCACAGCAATCATGGGGTAAGAACTCCATAGAGTCACTACAATTAAATCACAGATGTGATGGCATTGTTGTGACATACAACACTGAAACTTGTCTTGCTAATTGTATTGTTATCATTTGCTCTTTGTCTGAGCTCCAGGTCCCTCCAAAATCCTGGCATATAAAGCACTAATGTTTATTTAGCCCCAAGAGCCAGGTCATTTCAAAGGTTCAAGACCGGGGAATTGGCAAAAGCCCCTCTGCAGTAAACAGAAACCCAGAGATTTGATCATGGAGGCAATCTTACCAAATACTAATGTGTGCAGGAGCCGCAGAACGGGGTGCCTGCTGGAAACACTGGGATTCAGCTGTAGCTGCGGCAGTCGTGTGCAAGTTTGTGGGACAGATGGGGGCGGCCACTGCAGCTGACCCTGGGCACTCTTGGGAATCAAGGTGACAGCTGATTTGAGAGGTCAGAGCTGGTAAGTTTGGTTTAGAAATGCTGACGTGGATTTGGCAGAATGATCATCCTGTGAATATGTCAGTGAGGCACATCTCACGGAGGTGGAAAGAGAGCCTGCATCCTGGCATTCGAAGCAAGATATGGAGGGCTGAGAAATATCCACACTTGGGGAAAAGGAGGACAAATGGAGACATAACCTGAGGAGGGAGAGACATCAGGAAGACTTGCAGGCGGGGGGGGGGGGCACAGAGCCCGAATCTTCCTGAGAGGAGTAAAGACGATGAACCAACACCTTGATTACTGAATGCATTGCTCCACGTGGATTCACTGGGAGCTCTGTCTGTCCCCTCAACCTCAGGCACGGCTGCATATCCCAAGAAGTGTGCCGAGCCTCAAGGAAACTTTACCACGGATATACAGACAAGCAAGCATCCTGGAGGAGATGGCCAAGAAGACCAGCATAGGACATGAATAACTAGCCCCGTCCCTCCATTTTCTCAGGAGATGACTCTAAAGCCTGCTTTCGCGACCACTGTGCCCAGAGCAGTCTACTGCTTTTCTCCCTTCTCTCTCACTTTCCCTTTCCCTCCACAGGGTTTCTGGGAATCATCTCCCTAATAAATGGCTTGTTCCTAAGTCTCTGCAGGAAGACAGGTAAGGGGGCATGACGGAAGAGTAAGTCAGGATAACCACACACACTTGGAGGATTGATGGGAGCGGGAGGCAGAATCCTCGTCTGCTTGCTGCCCAGGGAGGCAGCAGACTGAGCCAGACAGGAAGTGTAGCGACTAGACTCCCCAGTGTCTAGACAAATAAGTCAGTCCACTGTGGAATATCCTCTGCAAGTGCCATCGAGCATCAGCTCTTCCCTATCAATCACTTTAATGCCTATGAAGCACTGGTGAACACTGTCCCAAAACGCGGGCGAAGTTTGAGGAGGATGAAGTCTGCCCTGCTTGGCTCCTCTCTCTGGAGAGGATCCCTGGGCACAGCTGAGTTCACCGCCATACGTAACACACAAGCACAACCAATAAAACTGACTGTAAAACACTTTGCAGATCCAAAGTGCCACATAAATGCTAAATAAGAAAATTAATCTTAGCTACAAAGAACTCATTCATGCTACAAGACTCGAGTGGTTTGGGGACTGGGCCAGAGGAGAGGGAGCATATGCCATCCCTCACTCCCCCTCTCTCCTTCACTCACCCCCGCAACCAAGATGGATATGCACATGGCTGAGGGTATGAGCATGCAGAGGTCACATGCACAGTCTTGACACATATGCATATCAACATTTACATGCATGTATATCTCCATACATAACACATGTAAAACACAAGTAAGTCATAGCATATAACCACACACATCTCCCAGGCTTCTCTTCATAGTCATATATAGGTATCCAAGAGTGCCTCTGGCACATGCACGGGGGACTCCACACTCACATATATGATATATTCCACATATGCATATAGTACATATGCCTCATAGACATACATACCTAGACTTACTGTCATATCTCAGGCATCCTTGAATTTCTCATGAAGTTTCATAGTAAAATAGTTTCACAGAAATGCCGGGAGGATGGTGGCCAGAAAGAGGAGAAAATGGAAAGGGGATGGGAAGAAAATGAGGATGGGTGAAGAAAAGAAAGCATGAGAAGGGGAGGAAAGGGAAAAGGGAACAGAGGGAAGAGGATGGGAAAGGAAGGAGGACTAGAGAAGGGGGGTGGAGAAAGAAAGGGAAGAGGCAAAGGAGAGGAATGGAGAAGGGAAAGAGAACAATGATGTATGGGCTTCTTTAGCCCATCTCCACCAGCTGTGTGAAGCTGGCTCAGCCCTCGGCCTCTGGGACTATTTTCCTTTTCAAGTGGGGCAGTAACAGTTAGAAAAACAGGCAATTTTCTGAAGATAGTGAGTGATGGTCAAGACAAAGACCCTCAGGGTGAACGGGGTGTAGTCTACGTAGATGGCAAAGGACTCGAGAGAGACCCCAGAGCATTCCTGTGTCATGGCAGTGACGAAGGGTAGGGATGGGAAGAAGATGCCCATGCTATTCTCCCACAGCTGTGGCTCTCAGTCCTGGCTGGGGACTAGAATTTTGGGAGAGCTTTTTTAAATCCTGTTACTAGAGCTGGAAAGACTGCTCGCACTGGCTAAGAGTGCAACTGCTCTTGTTAAGGACCTGAGTTCAGTTCCCAGCACCCACACGCCGGCCTACAGTCCCAGGGGATCTTAGGACCTCTTTTGGCCTCCTTGGGTACCCACACACTGGCTCACACATGTACATGTACAGACACGCTCACACACATATGTGCACATAAAATCTTTCTTAAAAATAAAAATCCTGATATTCAAGCCGCACACTGGACACTGTCTCCAGCCCTTGGGAAATGCTCAGCAGTCACAGGTCTCCATCTTCCAGGCTCCCAACAGCAGTGCCTTCTCTCCCTTTGGAAAGCTCTAGAAGAGAGATCTCCCCACCAGCCACTGACACCCTCACCTCCACATCCCACAAACCCTCTCTTGTTTAGATGAAGCAGAACCACAGTCAAGCCTGTTTGTCAAGCATAACAAGAAACCAAGCATCCAATTTTGCACAGCTGGAGGGTATCCAGCTGAGCCACACAGGAAGATGGATGCTACTGGCAGAAGATGAGACTCCCATACATTCCAATCCAGAGGAGAGTCAACGGGGAGCACTGGAGCACCTGGGCCAGGGAGGGAGAGATTAAGACACCTGGTCACTTGCACCTGCTGTGAAGGTGTGGCTCTTCTGCAATGGGGATTTAGTCTGCAGTTTAGACTAGAGAGGCAGGGCTGACGCCCCAGGACCCAGCTCAACAGTGCAATCTTTCAGGAGAGAGGCCCTGGGGCCATCATGTCACCTCTCCGTATCTCCCGTGCATCATAATGACACAGGTCCCTCCAGAGCTGTCTTAGAGGTTAAAGGGAAACCAGTTCTGTAGTCTGCCACTGTGATGTAATGTCATCTCCGTAGGATGCTGACTTCCAGCCCTTTGGGTATTGACTTACTTATATTTCTATCGCTGTGATGAAACACTGTGACCAAAAAAGCATCTTTGGGGGGAGATAGCTTATTTCAGATTATAGGTCAACAACACAATCTATCACTGAGGTCATGGAGGAATACTGGTGACCAGCTCACTCCCCTGGCTTTTCTCAGCCTGCTTTCTTTTAGCACACAGGGCCCTGGGATGGCACCATTCTGAGCAGTGAGCTGGGCCCTCCCCCATCAATCACTTAACCTAGAAAATGCCTCAGACTTACCTACAGGCCAATCTGATAGGCACACTTTCTCAGCAAAGGCTCCTTCTTCCCAGATATGTCTAGGTCTGTGTCAAGTTGACATAAAACCTAGACAGCACAAATACTTTACCATGGTTATTAATGGGTTAGCTGGGTCATGTGCTAATAATCTCATTGCCTTTAATTTATATCTAGATTTCAACTTTTTACTGAAAATAGTTTTTTTCATACATTATATTCTGATTGTGGTTTCCCTCTCCCAACTCCTCCCAGGTCCTCCCCACCTCCCTATCCACCCAAATTCACCCCCTTTCTTTCTGTCTCTCATTAGAAACAAACAGGCATTTAAAATAAATAAATAAAAACCAACTAGAGCTGGCAGTGGTGGCTCATGCCTTTAATCCCAGCACTCGGGAGGCAGAGACAGGCGGATCTCTGTGAGTTCGAGGCCAGCCTGGTCTAGAGAGCGAGTGCCAGGATAATCTCCAAAGCTATACAGAGAAATCCTATCTCAACAAACAAACAAACAAACAAACAAACAAACCAGACTAGAACAAAGCCAACTAACAGAAAGCTGGTCACTTTTCTAATACACCACTTGGCTAAATTTTTGGAAGTTTCATGCATGCACACAGGGACTTTGGTTATAATCACCTCTCGCTCTTAGCTCCTCCCAGATCCACCCCTCACCCTTCCCAACGTCATGGCTTCTCTGTTTCATCTTTGTAACCACTGAGTCCGGTTTGTGCTACCCATGTTCACAAGACTGTGGGGCCAATGGCTGGAGCATGGTCAGCCTACCAGGGGGCCCCTCCCTTAAAGAACACGGACATTTGGCTTTGAGGAACTACCACCCTGATGCCCGTAGTGGCTGCTCCGATTTATAACAGCCGTACTGCAGATCCCATCCCAGGGTCTCTCATGTATGTGGTTAACCTAAGTGCCCAGTATAAAATGAACGGATCGAATGTGCTCTACAGACATGTGGAATGTTAGCCAGTCAGGAGGAAGAACAAAATTATGTGATTCTCAGGAGAGTGGAGAGAATTGAGCATCATCACCCTGAGTGGGATAAGATAGGCTTGGAAACAGACACTGCAGGTTCTCTCTCATGTGAAGATCGAGATTCTTACATTCATGAATATTTGATATGAAAGTGAAAGGGTGATTGTGAGAGGACAGATTGCGTCCAGGGGGAGGAACACGAGTGGGTAAAGACAGAACATCAATGATGCATGGAATCTAGAGGGTGATAAAGCCCAAAGTAAATTTATATTTAATATGATACCGAGAAAAACAATGGCGACAGAAGGGGCCAGTTGGAAGGAGGAAGGGCTTGACAGGTGGAGGAAAGAGAAGGCACTAGGGTGTTTGTGGACCAAGCACAGTGTACACATGTATGGAAATGCTGTACTGAACGCCGCTATGGTGTGCAACCAACACACATGCATAAAAAGTGTAACCAGAATCAATGGACACGGTTAGTTTGCACTCAGTATCTGGCTCCACTCAGTATCTGGCACCGAGGTGTCAGTGTTTATGGGTTGTTGTTGTTGTTGAACACCTGAACGTCTCCCATCCTGACATCATTGTTCCCCCTCCCTCTCTTTCTCAGTACCCTGTGTCCACTCAGAAGTTTTTCTTCAGCTTTGCTTGGGTGCCTCATCAACACACACATAAAACCAAGCAACCCAAACGATGGCAAAGCTTTTGTTTCCTTCAAGTTTCTTCCACGATGGAATTCGTGCAAAGCTCTGAGGAAGGACAAGGAATGTGAGTTTAATCTTTGTGTGAAGAATGTTTTCCCACCCAAAGGAGCATTTGCTGCAAGAGTCAGCTACAGACTCATGGCTGCCCTCTGTTCCCTGAATAATAAACATTCCATTCCACACGCCACAGCACACTTAACCCCCCACAGCCTCCTGATGTAGGCACCATATTGATCCATTTTCTCTATTTTACTTTTTAAGATAGTGTCTCATGTATCCCAGGCTGCCTAGGACTCATTATGTAGATAAGGATGCCCTTAAACTCCTGAGTCTTCTGTTTCTACCCCCAAAGTGTTAGGATTACAGCAGGGTCTAACTAAGTAGCCTAGGCTAGCCTCAGACTTGAAATCCTCCTTCTAAGGACTGGGATTACAGGTTTACACTCTTTATCCAGTTCAAACTGGTTTGAGAAGAAGTATGTCTATATACACATACACACATACACACATGTAGATGGAGCATCAAGCTGCATTCCTGCTGCCCGGCTCCTGAGCACCTGGCTAGCTTATGCCCCCAAATAATTACATGGAAACTGTATTCATTCAAACACTGTTTGGCCCATTAGCTCTAAGCCTCTTACTGGCTAACTCTCACATCTTGGTTCACCCATATTTAGTAATCTGTGTAGCACCACAAAGTGATGGCTTATGGGGAAGATTCTAACCTGCGTCCATCTTGGAGAGGAGAACTATGGTGTCTGCCTGAGGCGTATGCCTAATTGCCTTCTTCCCAGCATTCTGTTCTGTTTACTCCACCCACCTAATTTTCTGCCCTATCAGGCCAAGCAGTTTCTTTATTAATTAACCAATGAAAGAAACAGATAGACAGATGACCCCTCTCCATCACACACACACACATGTGTGCCATGACACACACACGTGTATGTGTGTATGTGCGTGTCATGGCAGCAGAGGGGATAATTGTAGGGAAGCAAGGGGACCAACAAGAGGAGACGGGGTGGGGAGGCCTGGAGGAGAGGGGATGAATTAGAATGAAGTAAAGAGACATGAAAATATAATGAAGCTGATTATTTTGTATGCTAACTTATAATTTATAGTCTCAGAAAAGTGCACTCATCAGAATAATGTCGGTGAATTTTCACAAATGAACCCACAAAATAATCAGCCCCAAGATTAGGTGCGTCCTCCCACCACCAAGGTCAGTCACTCATCTTTGACCTGAACAGATTCACAATTGACGGGCTCCAGGTGCATCACCTTGGGTGGTCAATGGGATTTGCAAAGGACTTTGAGTGGGAGAGGACCTCAGAATTGGACCCCAGCTGTTAAGTCTAAACCCAAAGGTTCCCCATTGCTTATGAGGCTCAGATTTGAACCTGTGAAGTATCTAGAATCCATACTCTGAGCCCTGGCCCTCAGCAATGGTTACACAGAAGCTCCGAGACAGTCAGACCAGAGAGCA
Source organism: Microtus pennsylvanicus (assembly GCF_037038515.1). Lineage (NCBI taxonomy): Eukaryota > Metazoa > Chordata > Mammalia > Rodentia > Cricetidae > Microtus > Microtus pennsylvanicus. The sequence continues at coordinate 118,956,267 of NC_134579.1, forward strand.
GAGCTGACCCTGGATAGACGGCCACCTCTACTGGCATGGGGCTTCTTCTGAGTGGACCCCTTGCAGACACACCCCATACAGACCTGTGATACTAGACACTTTTCAGTCTCTTTCCAGTCAGTTCTCCGAGACTGCAGCTCTTGTACCAGGCCCAGGGAGAAATCTGTAGGAGCTGCTCAGTGGGAAGGCTGTTGTTCCTGGTGCCACTCACCATCCACAGCCCCTGACACTGTCCAGGGAAGGCAGTGATGTCCCAGGCCCTGGATGCTTCAGAAAGCACGGGCAAGATGGAGAGACATGCCAGTGGGGTTTTCTGCAGGGTACATGGCCTGTGGGATACTTAGAGAGGGCTGGGCATGTGTTGCGGTGAGAATGTTCCCTTTGGAGTCAAGGGGATGTCATCGGTTCCCCCTCACCACTAGAGAGGCCAGTGAGGTGTAAACTGACCACAGGAGCCGAGTGTGAACCAAGGGCACTGAGGCCAGATTCACGGAACGTGTGGATTCTGCGGGAAACTGCAGAAGAAATGGAAGATGTTGGGGATACTCGGTCTGATGCCGCTCCCAGCAGTGTTGGGGTTGGACCACTTTCTCTACCAACCCTGCTGCTGTCCAGACACCCATCCATGAAGAATGGGAGCCCGGTGTGGGAGGTGGCTCAGACCATATAGTCAGGCTGATTAAAAGCCTTCAAGTTGAGGTCTCAAGGGGACACTGAGAACTATCCTTGGGTAAGGGGCTTATTAGAAGAATGATAAAGGCAAAGAAAGCAACATGCAGTCGAGCTGTCTCTGAATCCATTATGACAGCGAGGAGGGCAAGGATATTTAAAAACAAGTTTAGTTCTTGAAGCCAAATTACTACAGTTTCAGGAATTTTCAAAGTTCAGCCAAATGGAGGAGCTTCACAAAATGGCAGGTCCCTGGCTGGCACTGGGAGCTAAAGGTGGAATGCCACCCTCTATACTGTCTCCACCTTCCTGAGAGGAGAGGGTTCTTTTCCTCACTGAGCTCCAGATTGGAGCTGAGCTGAGCTGAGCTTGTCACCCATCTCCAGGTTCATCTTTCACGTAATGAAGCTGTCTCCGCATCACAGGTGTGGAAGGGCCACCAGCTCTGAGGCAGACGGTAGCTCGCGGTCTTTCCTTGTGGCTCCTTCTTCCTGCTCTTGATGCACTGGTAAAGCCTAGCAGTCCAAGACTGTTGGGGAATGAAACATGGAGCTTGGTTTCTATCCAGTGGCTTTCAGAAAATGCTCCCTTACTCCAAAGAGATAGAAAGAAAGAAAGAAAGAAAGAAAGAAAGAAAGAAAGAAAGAAAGAAAGAAAGAAAGAAAGAAAGAAAGAAAGAAAGAAAGAAAGAAAGAAAGAAAGAAAGAAAGAAAGAAAGAAAGAAAGAGGGAGGGAGGGAGGGAGGGAGGGAGGGAGGGAGGGAGGGAGGGAGGGAGGAAGGAAGGAAGGAAGGAAGAAAGAGTCTCGTCTCTTCTGGTCCAGACATGGTGTTTGCTACGACTCCAGGAACCACATTTGTAAACTCAAGAGAAGCCAAACTAGGAGGAAATCCCAAGAGCTCAAGTTAGATATTGATTGAAGTACTGACGGGCCTCTGAGCCAAATGACCACCAGACTGCCTGTTCCAGACTTAATGAATGTCTTTTGCAAGCGCATCAAATCCAGATTGTTTTCTGCCACTTGCAGGCAGAAGTGCCACTATTTATCTTTGAGCTTTAAATTCTAGGGCAAAACTGCAAGTGTTCTAATCTCCACTTAACCAACAGTTGGCCAAGTGGCCCTGGGTCTTGACTTTCCTGACCTTGGTTTTTGTTCTCCTTCCAATCCCATCAACAATGACAATCCAGGGTCACTGCGAGGCCTTGAGGAGATGGTGGACATCAAAGCATCTTGCAAATTAAAAAATACCCAGGGCATGGCTGGGTGTTATTATTGCTGCTGATATTACACTCTCAGCAGGACCAGGGAAAGCCTGCAGCATCCTGGGAAGTGCAATGCCTGCCCTCATTCCTGGGGAGGCACTGGAAGAAAGGAGCGGCTGGGAGGACTCAGATAAGGTCCTATTTGCATTCTTCCAGCCTCTCCTGCCCGGAGCTCTGGAGCTCTGCAGGCTGAGCCAGGCACAGAGCCAGCAGCCTGCAGCAGTAGGTGGAGCCAAGGACACGGAGGTGAGAGGGCTGTACTCCATTCGTGTCAGTCTTGCCAGGGAAGGTCACACGCCAGTCAGGGTACAATGCCCCAGCTATCACTTCCTGACAGCCTTCCTCGTACCCAGACCCCTTGTTCTGCACATCTCATTCAGTCCCCGCGACAACTCCATGAAGTAGATCTATTCCCATTATATGGACAAGACAACCGGAGCTGAGGGGTTAATGAATGTGCCCATGTTTTACACAGCCAGGTCTAGAAGGTCTCAGCCTGTGTGACTACACTCCTGACCACAGTACTGAGACCACCAATACCAAGTGCCACTCATGCTGCCTAAAGAAGCATCCCTGTCACAACAGGCTTTTGGAAGTTTCTTTTGTTGGCAGGAAAATAAATGGCTCAATGGGTAAAGGTGCTTGCCTGCCAGGACTGATGACCTGAGTCCTATGCTTAGGACATGGCAGGAGAGAACCCACCCCCAGTAATTGTCCTTTAACCTACACACCACACACACACACACACACACACACACACACACACACCCCACCATGGCAAGCATGAACACACACACAAGATAAATACACATCACATGTAAATGACTAAATAAATGCATAGTGTGTGTACGTGTGTGTGTTTTTGTGGGTGTATATGCATATACATGCGTGTGTGTGTGTGCTTGTGTACGTGGAAAGAAACTGCTTAGTGCCCACAAAGGAACTAAAACAGGCAGAAAACCTGTCATCTCTGAATTCATTTTTTTGTCAGCCTGATCTCCAGGGAAAAAAAATGACCATTTTTGGTGGAATTCCAGGTTCTCAATAAAGATGTTTCAAAGAAGGTGACAGTTCTCTGAAAAAAAGGAAAATTCAGAAAAGTAGTGAACACGGCTCTCTGAGAGTTTTGGAGAAATACAACAGAGAAAATGAGAAAGGAGCTATGGGGAACAGGCTGGGGTCTGTGTGTGTGACCCTCCCCCAGCCAGGCCCACTCACCGCGCCACCCTGTGCCCTAGAATGATAAGTGGTAAGCATGGCAGTCTTGTGTGAACCCCAGTGTATGTCACCAATGGGGGTCACCAAGAAAGAGTCAAATGATGGAAAAAAGAAAGTTAAGAGGAGTCTTCACACTACTGCAATCCCAGCACTAGGGAGGCTGGGGCAGGAGGATTGCTGCAAGCTCACAAGCAGCCCTGGATACACAGGAAGACCCCTGTCTCAGAGTGAGATGGGAGACATGAGCGTGTTAGTTCAGAGTTAGAAGCTAGTCACTGCAGCACTGTGGTGGGGAACTTGGAGCTTGAGCGTCCACAGCTTTAAACCCTCGGGTTCTGAAGGCAAAGACTGCTTGCTCGATTCCCAACTGCTCAGACCCAAATAATCACACAGAAACTGTATCAATTGGGAACCTGAAATGATCCTATCCTATAGCCATACTGATGAATATTTTGCATATCACCATAGATCCTTCATCTGGCGATGGATGGAGATAGAGACAGAGACCCACACTGGAGTACTGGACTGAGCTCCCAAAGTCCCAATGAGGAACAGAAGGAGGGAGAAGATGGGCAAGGAAGTCGGGACCAAGAGGGGTGCACCCACCCACGGAGACAGTGGGGCTGATCTATTGGGAGCTCACCAAGGCCAGCTGGACTGAGACTGAAAAAGCAGGGGATAAAACCAGACTCTCTGAATATGGTGGACAATGAGGGCTGCTGAGAAGCCAAGGACAATGGCACTGGGTTTTGATCCTACTTCATGTTCTGGCTGTGTGGGACCCTAGCCAGTTTGGATGTTCACCTTCCTAGACCAGGATGGAGGGGGGAGGACTTTGGACTTTCCACAGGGCAGGGAACCCTGACTGCTCTTCAGACTTGAGAGGGAGGGGGAGAGGAGTGGGGGGAGAGGGAGAGGAGTGGGGGGGAAGAGTGGGAGGCTGGGAGGAGGCGGAAATTGTTTTTTTCTCAATAAAAAAAGAAAGTTAAAAAAAAAAGAAAAAGAAACTGTATCAATTACAACCAGTGACTCATGCATATTTCTAGCTAGTTCTTATATTTCTATTAATATTTCTGTTAATCTATGTATCAGCATGAGGCTGCGGCTTACTGGTAAGGATCCAGCATCTGTCTCCTTTGGCATCTACATGGCATCCCCTTGACTCCACCTATTCTATCTCTATTCAGATTTCCTGCCTGATTTTACTCTGCTAAACCATTGGCTGAAGCAGCTTTATTCATCAACCAATAAAGCAGCACAAATGCAGAGGGACATCCCACATCATTTCCCCTTTTCTGTCCAATTAAAAAGGAAGGTTTTAACTTTAATATAGTAAAATTACATACACAAAACAGTTATACAATATTTAGTTCACTTACATTTGGCAATATTTAAGGAAATACTCCAGGTGTGAGCTCTTCCAAGCTCTTAGTCCACAATCCTTCCTATACGGTCAACCATAGGGGTGTGAATAGTTCCCACTATCTCTAGGTGCCCCAGCACTACTGCCACCTCAGTCTTCCTAACTTAGCCAGGCCTTCTGAGACTTCAGTAAATTTTCATTAGAATTTCTTCAACGGCTGACTGATTTCTCATGGTGCCCCAGCATGAGTGGCTGGAGTTTGGCCAGAGGCAGTCTGGATTACTGCCACCAGGGGGAGTGTTAAGAAGTTGGATTCTCTCAGATTAGCTACTGCAAGGCTCTGCCACTTGGAGGAGCTTTGAGGAACTTCTGGTTGGTTCTGCTGTGTGATGTCATTTCCTTTCAGATAAAGAACTCTTAGACAGTCGTGCAGTGGTGGTGCACACCTTTAATCCCAGCACTCGGGAGGCAGATCTCTGTGAGTTCAAGGCCATCCTGGTCTACAAGAGCTAGTTCCTGGATAGGCTCCAAAGCTTCACAGAGAGACCCTGTCTTGATAAACAAACAAACAAAAAACAAGCCATAAAAAGAATGATTAGTCATGGAGAAGCAAGATTCCAGCTGCCTCCTCCTGGGCACAATAGGCTTGAGGACAGTGTCACCAACAGACACGTGGTGAAAGATGGTGTCCTCTTTATCTTTATTGTCACTATGACCAGACATCTGACAGAAGACACTTAAGGGAGAAAGGGGCTGTTTTGATTCATGGTTTAAAGAGACCAATCTATCATAGTGTGGCAAGGCATGGTGGTTTTGATGGTTTGTTTGAAAATGTCAGCTTGCCACAACCTAGAATTACCTTGGAGGCATCTTAAAGGTTAGTTATCCAGTTCAGGCAAACCTATGGGCATGTCTGTGGATGATCACCTTGACCATTAATTGATGTAGGAAGACATAGTCCACTGTGGGCAGCACCATTATGTGGGCCCTGGGTGATATAATACAGGAGAAAACTAGGTGAGAGCAGGCAGATGCCATGGCGGTGTTCATGCTGCTCTGGTCTTGACTGCAGATGTGGTGTGACCAGCTGCTTCAGCCCTGCCTTGACTTTCCCGGAATGGTGACTATAACGTGGAAGTGTGAGACAGAATACTACACACACACACACACACACACACACACACACACACACACAAGTTGCTTTTTGGTTGGTATTTAGCAGAATATCAGAAATAAAACCTGGGTGGTGGCTGAAGTGGCTGGGCCCGTGCAGGGCATAGTTTGCAGCGAAGCTGGAGACACATCTTGGAGGATCAGGAAGGAGAGGACTCTGGCAGACTTAGGGCCCAGGCTAGAGCCTGCAAGGCCTTCTCCCACCCCCCATTTCCCTCCAAGCAGACCCCGTCTCAGAATTCCCCGGTTTTCCACACCAGCACCATCAGTGGGGGAACAGATGTTGAAGGACATTTTACAGTCAAGGCACAAAGTGGTATGTGGCTCTCACACACAATCACGTCCTCCTCTCAGCTATACGGCCTTGAAATTTATAGAGCACTTTCTCTGGAGTTCACACACTGTAGCCTCCCAGTGGTCCTGAAGCATACAGATGAAGGCCATCCTGGGCATGCACACAACATGCACACAACACAAAAGCATGTGCGTGCACGCACACACACACGTACATGCATGAATACAAATAAATCACAACTGGGAACCTGCATTTGTGCATTGAACAGCTCTAATATGCCAGACATTAGGCAAGATACTTTACACTGCCCATTTGAACACTCAAGGATGCTGTGAGAGGGTAGTCTCCACTTAAGACCGAGATGTTTGAGACTCAAAATTGGAATGGTTCAACCAACCTCGCAGGGCTAAAAAGAATGGCAGCATGGGATTAACGGAGATACATCATAAGGTCTCTGTTCTCAGCCGTGTACTAACCTGCCTCACTGCCCTCTTAAAGGGGCCTGAACAGCACATTTGCAACCGGGCTGCGTGCATGCCAGCCAGCTGCAGGACAATGCTGTCCCTCTCCCAAAGGCTTTGAAATAGGTGGTTTAGGGGGGATGATGATGGAGTAAAATTTCCAGAGATGGAGTGAGTGACTCACTCTCTCTGTCCCTTCTTGCTCCAGGAGGAAGAGAGTCTCAATGAGCAATCATCTAGATCAGGTTGGTCTGTGGGTATGCCTGCAGGGGAATGTCTTGACTGCTTGAACCCATGTGGAGGGTGCACAGTATGGAAACTGCTCCCGGGTGTGGGACCTGGGCTGTTCAGAGCGGAGGAAGCTGTGCTAAGGAGTGGTCATGCATGCCATTTGCCTCTCTGCTCTTGACTGTGGTCATGTGACCCGCTGCTTTAAATGCACAGGGCCTTGACTCCTCTGCTATGACTGACTGCAAACCTGAGAGGTGAGCTAATACAAATGTTTTCTTTCCCGGTGTGCTTTCTGTCAGGGTATTTTATCATGGCAGCATAAGTGAGACTAAAACCAGCACTACATTTTCACATCCAGTGGGCACATCTTCGCAGTAAAACTGCTGGGCACACAGGATAAATATTCACATCTTTCCATGGAGAAAAGCCAGGGTGCAAAGAAGTAAGTACGGTGATCATCCCACAAAGCCAGATTGAGAATCACCACAGGCTGGGTCCAAACGTCTTTTTGCTCACACCACTCCACTGGGGTGATTATCTTATAATAAGAATGCCAAGTGATGAAGTGACTTCCCAAGCTCACACGAGATGGTGTTTCTAGAACAAAACTCAACTGTTGTGGTGAAAATGTGAAATGTTGCCTGACCCCCACCCCCAGACTTGGGTGTCTGACCAGATGGTGGCGCTCTTTGGGAGGGACCTCACTGGAGGAGACAGGTCACCAATGAGTGGGCCTTACTGGTGTCAGCATGCTCTCTTTCAAAAGGCGCATTCAACTTACTGATCAGCGGAATACAGCATGCATGCTGCCTCATGCTTCTGCCAGCATGCCTTCCTGGCTACAACAGACTGTGCTCCCTCAAACCAAGAGCCAAAACAAATCCTCCTCCATATTGTTTTCACTAGATAGCCCATCGCAGCAGGGAGAAAAGTCAGCCCCTAGGTTCTGTCTCACTCCCATCTCCATCCGTGGAGAAGTAATTTCCCTTTTGTCCCCCATCTGTCCGAGAGACAGCTACAACTGAGATGTAGTGGCATAAATGAATGCAAACAGATTGTAAAAATATATACAGCTTTAATGGGGAAATAGACTTACAGTACCACGGTTCCCACAGAGAACAGGAAGCAGAAGGGGCGGCTGGGTGCACGCCCAGCAGATATATAGGTAAACATTAGCCCGAGGCAAACATGCCCCCTAAGGCTGGGCTTAACCCTACATCTCCCCCTTTTGTCTAAATAAGACAGAACTAAACCAAATACAACTATATACAATAATAACAAATAATAAATATAACAAACAATATTGAGAACAAAAGTTTTGCTAGACATTCTATCTCAAGGAGTCTAAATAATGTAGAGAGTAACTACACTTATATAATCTTCAACTTCATCAAAGATCTGAGAAGGGAAAAAATATTACTTAACAAACGAGAGCTATCCAAAATGTGTAAAAATTGACAGAGAAAACTGACTACCTGGGCAATCACTCAAAGTCTCGTTTGCAATGTTGAGTCAACCAACTTTGGCTAAGGCCTAACATAACTGACATACCATTTATAAATGCAAGGAACTTTCTTAGAATTATACTACCCTGTCTTGGCAAGATAAGACAATCCTGTTTCATATCTTTGTCAGTAGTTGAGGTATGGGCTTTTCTTAACCCAAAGGCCAGTTCTGCCAAGAAGACAAGCTCCCAGTGGAGTGTCTTTGGTGCTCAACTTTCTCTCGGGAGTAGATTGGCATTGCCAGGAGTAATTGTGTCTCATTGGCACAGAATTCTAGGTTAGATTAAAGGCCATTTTCTACAGCTCTTCGAAGAGGCTGAAGATTATACTATCTATACTAAATATAATCTCTATGTATCTAAAAGACCTGATTAACCTAAAAATAAATATGGCAAACATATAATTCTTAATACCTATCTAACTTGAAGACTAAAAGAATAAACAACTGTGCAATATATGAAGACAATGATCTTCAACTGTATAAATAGTATCAGAGGTAGAAATGTACATTGTAATATGGTAGATGTATCAATACAATATAGACAAAGTTATAAGCATACTCTTATACAAAAATAGAGGTAGGAACACTCACATTCAATATTCAAATACCAATCATCCCATCAAACCAGTTAATCCCTTTTCTTTCTTTCGAAAATACCCTTAATTCCATAAAATATCTCCCCATCCCTTCAACCCTGAACCAACCACTAAAAGATGTCCCTAACCCTGAGGGCATACTCTGTTGGGAGAGGGGACATCGTCCTCTAAAATTGCTTCTAGCTGACATGGGGGCGACGTTCTTCTTAGGGGCTCCTGTGAAAGCAAATAATGGTAAAATTCCCAAATTAACCTTTGACCTAAGAAAATTATAACTAGTCTCTGAGTGTTTTGAGAAGGTCCGGCCAGAGTGTTGTCAAAAATGTGCACCATTCGAAATGGTGCAGTTGGTACCAAAAAACAGGTCTAATTTTAGCGCTTAAAAAAATATTCATGATGTCATAAAAACCAGATTGAGTTGATGTCATGGGGCCCCATCTTCATCCTGGAAACCTTAAAGATTACTGTAGGGAAAGTTGTTGCTTGTTATGGGAAATTTAAACATTAACAACAAGGACATATATTGACATATAAAAAAAGGCACAGATATGAGGAAAGGCAAAGAAAGTTTATCAAGTATATAATTATTCTTATTCTGTCCCATTTCATGGCTCCTGACCTGAGACAGAAACTCTGAAATATCTCTTATCAACAGGCTTTGGGATTGAAGAGGGACTGAGCCATAGTCCAACTCCAAAACCAGCACTACATATTTATAAGGAAATGTTTAATAAGACATATATACATATAAATTTAATACTTACAGAATATGTCCATCCATCAGTAATTAAACATTCAGGGTCCCTTAAATTCTTTGAAGATGAGTATTTTCCTGTGGAGATAAGAAAAGAACCTCGCCCCCAACCTATCTGTATTTCTTACCATCAGTATGTTTGCCATCCTTGTGAATGAATTGTTATTAATCTTTTCTACGTGGCTTCTCTTCTTCAAACCGAACCTTTATTAATTTTGACGGTATCCACAATTTTTCCTCACCTGTGGAGACAAGAGCAAAACCCCTTCCCCAACGCAGCACATCTCCTGGTTTCCATTGTGAGGTCAGCACATCCTTGAAATAAACTGGTTGATTTAGTTCAGTAGACTTTTCCATTATCCAATGTCTTTCTGCAGCCGTTGTTCCCTTCTCATTAGCGTTGAGAAAATTCAAGGTTAACAAAGCATTATGTAACCTATTTCTGGGGGTGTTTTCCACCCCTTTCTGTTTGTTCAACATATCCTTTATAGTTCGATTTGATCTTTCTATGACTGCTTGACCTGTAGGATTGTATGGTATACCTGTAACATGCTTGATATTGTAATAGTCAAAAAAAGTTTCATTTTTTTTAGAGACATAAGCAGGACCATTATCTGTCTTTATTTGTGTAGGTATACCCATGATAGCCATGACTTCTAATAAATGAGTGATTACTGAATCAGCTTTTTCTGAACTTAAAGCAGTTGCCCACTGAAAGCCTGAATAAGTGTCAATGGTGTGATGAACATATTTTAATTTGCCAAATTCTGCAAAGTGGAACACATCCATCTTCCATATTTCATTCCTTTGGGTGCCCTTTGGATTAGCCCCTGCAGGCAATGGCGTTTGGTTATAGAAAGAGCAAGTAGGGCATTTCTTTACAATCTCCTTAGCTTGTTGCCATGTAATAGAAAACTCCTTCAAACCTTTGCTATTAACATGATGTTTTTATGAAATTCAGAGGCTTGTAGCACACTGCCAATGAATAATTGATCAATTTCTGCATTACCTTGTGCTAGAGGACATGGCAGACCCGTATGGGATCGGATGTGTGTTATGTACATAGGGCAAAGCCTGTTCCTGATCAAATCTTGAACATGGATAAACAATGAGGTTAGTTCTGTATCATCAGGTATAAATTCAGCAGTTTCAATATGTAAAATAACTCTTTCTGCGTATTGTGAATCAGTAACTATATTAGTAGGTTCTTTAAAATCCCTTAGCACCATAAGAATGGCATATAATTCTGCCTTCTGGACAGAATCATAAGGACTTTGTTCCACCTTACCAAAGTCTTCTGACTTGTAACCTGCCTTCCCTGATTTATTGGCATCAATATAGAATGTACGGGCTCCAGTTATTGGAGCATCACGGACGATTCGAGGAAGGATCCAAGAAGTTCTCTTTATTAAGTTAAGCCTCTTGCTTTTTGGATAGTTGTTATTAATGTCTCCCAAAAAATTAGCACGAGCTCTTTGCCATGGTTCATTATCTTCCCATAATTTCTTTAGTTCATCAGCAGTGAAAGGCACTATAATTTCTGCTGGGTCTATGCCTGCTAGTTGACGAAGTCTCAGCTTGCCTTTTATAATTAACTCAGAGATTTTTCCACATAAGTTTTCAGTTTCTTACTTGGTTTATGTGGTAAAAAGATCTATTCCAAGATAATATCATCTCTCTGCATTAAAATTCCTGTAGAAGAAATTTTTGATGGTAATATGATGAGAATACAATCGAGCTCTGGATTCACCCTGTCCACATGTGCCTGTTATAATTTTTCCTCAATCATTGTCCGTTTCTTTTCTGCTTCAGCTATTAATTCTCTGGGACTGTTTAAATCTTTATCACCAAGGTCTTGTTCAAATGATTATTAGATCAGGCGTTACCCAATAGCTGGTCGTAGACTGGAAATGTCTCCTAACAGTCTTTGAAAGTCATTAAGAGTCCGTAGGTGATCTCTCCTAATTTGTGCCTTTTGTGTCTTAATTTTTTGCAAACCTATTCTATAACCTAAATAATTAACAGAATCTCCCTTCTGAATCTTTTCAGGAGCAATTTGTAATCCCCATTTAGGTAAAAGTATCTTTATTTCTTCAAACAGTCTGTTCAAGGTATCCATGTTTGAATCGGATAACACAATGTCATCCATGTAATGATATATTATCGATTTTGGAAATTTCTTGCGGATCATTTGCAATGGTTGATTCACAAAATATTGGCACAAGGAGGGGCTATTTAACATACCCTGGGGGAGGATGGCCCAGTGGTACCTCCTCGAAGATTGAGAATTATTATAAGTAGGCACTGTGAAGGCAAAACTTTCTCTATCTTCTTTTTGTAAAGGTATAGTGAAAAAACAATCCTTTAAATCAATAACTATGAGAGGCCATCCTTTTGGTAATAAAGAGGGCAAAGGAATTCCAGATTGCAGAGGGCCCATAGGTTGAATAACCTTGTTGATAGCCCTGAGATCTGTCACCATTCTCCATTTACCTGATTTTTTCTTAACCACAAATACAGGAGAATTCCAAGGGCTGGTAGATTCTTCTATATGTCCAGCATCTAATTGCTCTTGTACCAGCTGTTCTAAAGCCTGTAACTTTTCCTCAGCTAAAGGCCATTGCTTTATCCATATTGGTTTCTCAGTCAACCATTTTAGAGGCAAGGCTGTTGGTATCTCTGAAGGAACATCAATCGCTTGTTCTTGTACAGCTCGAATGGCTGGTTTTCTCCATTTGTAATATCTTTTAATATTATTCTCAGAAATATAGGCTCTATAAGTAGCGGGAATGTTAATTTCGGTATTCCATTGTTGTAATAGGTCACGACCCCATAAATTCATTGCAATATTGGCTACATATAGCCTTACTTTTCCTATTTGTCCCTCTGGCTCTCTACATTCAACCCATCTTGTGCTCTGCCTTACTCGAGATAGGGTTCCAATTCCCAGGAGCTGAACATTTACATTCTGAAGAGGCCAATACGGATGCCAAGATTCTGGGGTAATGATACTTACATCAGCACCTGTGTCCAGCAGGCCAGTAATAAAAATGCCATTTACACACAATCTCAGCTTAGGTCTTTGATCATTTATAGAAGTTTGCCAAAACACACGTAACTCATCTTTGTGATCATTATTGCTTGTAACAGTAGGCATGGGGCTTCCTAATTGTCCTGACGAGGCACGTTCTCTGCAGTAACTGGAAATGACTGAACCATGTTTGCCATGGGGGCCTGTGAGGCCCCCCTCTCACATTTCCAGTCTGTATCAGGTTGCCTTGTCTATCTCTTGTAGACCTGCATTCATTTGTCCAATGTCTGCCTTTTCCACATCTTCTACATAAATCTGAAGGCTGAGTCCTCCTAATTCTGTTATTTCTAGAAGATGCATTATTATTATTTCTGAAAATCCGTTGTTTACAATTCCTTTTCATATGACCCATTTTGCCACAATTAAAACATTTGGTATTCTGGTGTCTCCTTTTACCATTGGAAATTGCTTCTTCTACCCATGCTTCAGTGCCATAGTCAAATGTATCAACATTCAGTGTATGCAAGACCCATTCTTCCAAGGGCGCTGATCTGAGCTTCAAAGGCCCCAAAATCCTTTTGCATTCTACAGTTGCATTTTCATAAGCCAAAGACTCAATCATTATATGTCTTGCTTCTGGGTCAGATATCCCTATTTGTACAGCCTTAGTTAGTTTTTGTAAAAAGTCACTAAAAGGTTCTCTCTGACCCTGTTTAACTCTGACAAATGATTCCATTCCCTGTCCTGGGTCTTGTACCCTGTCCCAAGCCCTTAAGGCTGCTGTAGTACACATGGAGAGTGTGTTTTCATCCAAATTAGCTTGTTCCTGAGGGTCGGAAAAGAGCCCTTCACCTAGAATTTTATCTAGGGAAATGTCAATTCCCTTCGCTTTTTCCTGCTGTTCTAAAAGTCTAGCCTCTTGCCTGAATAAGCATTTCCATTTCAATTGCAGTCCACTCTCAAGTACCGCAGAGCTCAGCTGAAGTCAGTCTGAGGGGGTTGCTCTGCTTGTTGTGGCCCAAGATTTTAGCATCTCTTTAACAAAAGAGGTGTGCCTCCCAAAAGTCATGACAGCCTGTTTAATTTCTTTGAGATCATTCATACGGACAGGCTCCCGTGTTTCTTCCTTGATGACCCTAGGGTTTCTGGAACCAATCACCTTCTCTGTTGTTATTACTGGAAAGGCAAGTAGAGCTTTGTGGAAATTGTCCTAGAGGGATTTACCCACAGATGTTGTTAAAATTTGCCTTTCTACCCTTTGCTCTTTTTCATCAGAATTTAGAAATTCCTCAATCTTTTCAATTCTATTCACCATTGCCTTCTGCAATGTCTGAATCTCCTGTCCACAATTGTGTTCCAAAGCCTTCATTGAGGATTCTAAAGTATGAAGTTTGTCCATTAGAGATAACTTCTCATCTTTAGACATAATTTTTATGGCTAAACCGTGCCTTCTTGTATTGACAATCTTTCCGCCAATCTGTCATAAGCTTTAGACAAAATTCGATTGTCACATTCAGCAGTTTTAATTCTCTCAGTTAATGTTTCAGTTCCTACAGAAAGGGACTGAAGCTTATGATCCAAATCAGCTGTTCCTTCTTCCATAGTAATGAATTTCTCCTTAACATCAGCCTGTACCTTTTCTAAATTTTGCTCAGTTGACCGAGTCATGTTAAACAAAGATCTGTTCTCTTCCTGGAGAACTTCAAACTGATTCTTGAGAAGATTGTTGCCATTCTCAATTGTTTTTAAACGTTCAACCTCTGCCTTAAGAATCCTGGATTCGTCTCGTAAAGATTTTATCATATTTCTATTATCAAACCACATAGTACCAAGGAAAACTACGAATCCCAGAAAGATCCATAGATGTGGGATGACAGACGTCTCCTGTAAAGTCTCCCACATGGTACACTCAAAAAGGCTGTTAAAGTCTTGAATGGTAACGTTTTCAGACATTTTATTTATAAAAGAAAAAAAATTTTTTACCTGCAATGACCGGTTCCTGCCAGTGGTGGCGAAAGAGTCCACTTGAGTCCACTTGGCCTAAGTCTGAACCGATTGACACAAAACGGAAAGTTGGAGCAGACAACAGGCTGATAAATTGCAATTGGTGGGGAAGGTCAGGAAGCCCGGCAGAGCCAAGGCCGAACTAAGCCACCTGTGGAGAGGGGACGCAGAGCAGCGCTGTCGGGGCACACAGACTCGTGGTGCGGGCCGATTCCAAACCACCGGGGCTAAGTCTCCCATCCCGTTTGCCGACTTTCTGGCAGGCGCCAGGAAAAATCGAGTCGCTGTAGATGTTCAGTGACTCAGAATCTCAGCTGCTTCTGCCACTGTAGTCAGGCAGAAGTGAACTGGCAGGAGCAGTGCTGAGAGGGTACAATCTGCGTGAAGAGAGAGGCCTCCAGAGTGGGGGGTGCCGCTGGCTCCCAGCGGTCGCCCCCAGGAGGCTCTGATTCGGGGCGGGTATCCGCAAAGCCTCACTGGGCGCCAAGATGTAGTGGCGTAAATGAATGCAGACATATTGTAAAAAATATATACAGCTTTAATGGGGAAATACTTACAGTACCACGGTTCCCGCGGAGAACAGGAAGCAGAAGGGGCGGCTGGGCACACGCCCAGCAGATTTATAGGTAAACATTAGCCCGAGGCAAACACGCTCCCTAAGGCTGGGCTTAACCCTACACTGAGAGGTGCCTCTCACCTGTTAGTGAGACAAAGAACGGACCTGAGATTGCAGAAGGGGGGCAGAATCTCTGATCCTGTCTGCCCAAGGTGGCATTAGAAGAGCTTCCTAAACTCTCAGGAGAGCCAGCTTGCACTCTGCCTGCAGGGAGGCTGCAACAACTGTGCACACCTTCACCAGAGGAGGCCTCTAAAGAGTAACAATGGTGGGGTTTTTCCTACCACCAGAAGCAACAACAGGACGAGTGCTTGGGGCTCCTGTGGGGTTCATTCTCTCGGTCTGAGGCTTGCATATTTAGAACAGCTGTACACACAGCAGAAAGCAAAGCTACTGGGCAAGTATGCTTCTGAAACAAGATTAGATGTGTATGGATGTAATGGCAAAAGCTCTCCTTACTTAGCTGAGGGTGGCTGTTACCCAGTCTGTCTACCTCCCCTCCAAAGCTCTATGTTGTCACCCTCCTGCCATCTCCCACTGCCACTCACCAGGGTCACATGGCTTGTCCAAGATGAAGCCAGGACTCAAATCCAGGAAGTCTTGTCCCAAGGCTCCAGCTCTGAATGGATATGTCCTATTTGCTCTCCATGGTTCTGAAACTGTATTGCTACAAGTCAGTCACCCAGGACACTGACTCAAATCCAGGTTTCTAACCAGCTGCTGCCTTGACTTGTCCAGGTGACTGACAGACCATATCTACAAATACATAACTCAATCATACACTCTATGGGCTGAAAGACTATCTGCCAGCATGAAGGGATGCATCTTAAGGACAGAGGAGGAGGAATTCTAATGCAGGCTACCATTTCCTGAACATCAACAATATCTTCAAAACCCTGCACAATGGCTAACACTTACTAGTGTTTAAATCACAATTTCCCATGACTCAGGGATATCATTACCTTCCCATCGCAGAAAACCCATAGATGAAAACTACGTCACCTATGGCCTGGCAGCCGAGCTATGATTCAATTCAAATCTGTTTGGTTCTGCTAGGGACTTGACTTTAGATTTTTGAGACATACATTCATTCATTTACTACATGTGTATGTGTGAGCACACATGTGCCATGGTACACATGTGCCATCAGAGAACAACTTTCGAGAGTTGATTCCCCTCTTCTACCATGTGGGTCCTGGGGATTGAACTTAGGTCCTCAGACATAGCAGCAAGTACCTTTCCCTGCTGAGCCATCTTGCTGACCCTCCACTGTAGTCTTAACCATGGATGCACAACTTCCGGCCAAATTTACAAGTTAGTGGGGGAATCAAGGTGGAGTGCTGAGCAAGGACAGAAGCAGAGTAGAAAGCAAAAATGAGGTGGTGGGTGGTACACACTGTGTGAAGGAAGATGAGTGGGGGTGGGGTCTTATTGCTTCCTGTCAGAGACAGGAGGTGGGGTCCTATTGCTTCCTGTCAATAGTCAGGAGGTGTGGTCCTATTGCTTCCTGTCAGTAGGCAGGAGGTGGGGTCCTATTGCTTCCTGTCAGTAGGCAGGAGGTGGGGTCCTATTGCTTCCTGTCAGTAGGCAGGAGGTGGGGTCCTATTGCTTCCTGTCAGAGGCAGGAGGTGGGGTCCTATTGCTTCCTGTCAGAGGCAGGAGGTGGGGTCCTATTGCTTCCTGTCAGAGGCAGGAGGTGGGGTCCTATTGCTTTCTATCAATAGGCAGGTATGGTAGGCTTCCTGAAGAAGATAATGTGTCATAGTGTCTGTGTGGAAAGGGCAGGATTCGAACCAAATGGTGGTGGTCTGGATCAGATTCCGGGCGAAGCAAGAGTGCTGCAGTGGGAAGCTGGTGAGAAGAGAGCACGATCTTGCTTACTCCAGATCCCGACAGCTAGGGGAACTCACTGTGTCATCTCCCTCAAGTATGTAGAACTTACCCAACCACCCTGGTACTGCAGTCTGCTTTGTGGGCCACAACTCTGCCTTAGTTTTCCCGAGGTTCCTTTAAGGTCCCGGATACCACCGTCACCTCAGCCCAGCCTTCTATCTATGCTGCCCAGTAGTACATAAGTTTGGAAAGGATTGGGATTCTTGTCAGTTCTGCTCATGGTTGGACCTGCCCGGTGTGCAGTGGCTGAGGGTGGACGCTCTGTAGGCGTTAGCCGAAATCCCAGACTGGAAAGCCAGAGTAACCATCGGTGACAAGGACAAAAGATTCAGAACCATGGACAGAGGTGCGCTGCCCAGACCTGGCCTTCAATCCCAGCTGGAGCACTCTAACAAGAACAGAAATTCCATCCCTGGCTCCTATGAACCGCCTTTTCCTTCTCTCCTCTTCCTCTCACCCTTCTCTGCATTTTCCTTTTCTCTTTATCTTTTTCTGTGTCTCCCCTTTCCCTTTTTCTTGATCCCTCTTCCTTCCCCTCCATCCTCTCCATCGTCTTTTTTCTCTCACTTCCTTCCCTCCATTCCTCCCTTGCTTTTTCCTTTCCTCTTTCCCCCTGCCTTTTCACATTCTTTTCCTCCTCCCCTCCCCTCACTTCTTTCTAGATGTCCACAGATGACACTGGGGCACAGGCAGACACAGGGCCCGGTCCTACACAAGCCACCACAATTGCAGATGCCAGCAGCTTCCTGGACCCTGTAGTCTGCCCACCCTCGCCATACAAGCTACCCAAGCCTGGTGTTCAGGAGGCCCAATGCAGCCCACTGTGACAACTCCCTGATCAGACCCATCCCATGACAGACTCCTCAACTCTTCTCTGACAGAACATCTTTGACGAACTCCCTCCCTCCTCTGTCTGGGGAGTCCTCAGAGACTCCAGCCAGACTGCTGTGATCCATATTTATCAGCGTGGGGCTGTCTTCCTTCTCCACCATCACCCTCAGATTCTCCCCTGAGTTAATTGGGGAAGATGGATGGATGACGGCGCACTATGTAACTCAATTAAGATAAAAGCTTCCACTTCATGGCTGCCAGCAATAACTTCTGGTGCCGACATGTCTGATGGAAGCCACCCTGTGGAGGAGGCCAGGGTCTCAGGAGCTGCTCTCGGTGCCAAAGCATCCCAGTTCCATAGGTTACATCCTGGACAGCTATGAAAGGTGAGGTAGACAAGCCCCACCCATTCCTGATGGGAATTCCTGGTCTCTGTATCTAGAATGTAACTTCTTCTAATCATCTTTACCTGTCCAAGCCCCCATGTCTCTCTGCTGCACTGGTAGGTGCAACCCCCCAAATCTACCTGTTCCTGTCTTTTCTTCCTCCTGTAGACCGTTCCAAACACCGCATGACTATGTTGGTTCCCATTGGATGTGCCAGCTAAATTAGGTCGCTCATGGAAACCACCCAGAGTCCCCTACGCCACTCAGGGGAACCACCACAGTCCCCATGATGGCTCTGTCAGTTCAGTCTCTCTTCCCCTCTCCCCTGCTTGCTGCGTTCCAGCCACACAAGTATCCTTCACACTATTTGAATCCCCCAGCATGCTCTGCACTCCTACTTTCTGCTGAGTGTTTCTCAGGCCACGGTGTCCTCCCTGCAGGGACTCCCATGACTCACCTCACTTTATTAAAACTGCCACACGCTCTGCCAATAACCATTATCCTGACCTGCTTTTAATTCTCCATGGCACTTGTCATCTGGCATTGGCTAACTCATCTACTCACTGTCCCCTTTCCCTCCCAGAGTGCAAACGTCTCAGAGAGAGCAGTTTGTCTGTCTCATTGCCTTCTGCACCACCAGCCCTTTGAATGGCGTCTGGAACACAGGAAAGGCACCATAAACACTTCATGAATAAACAGAGGAATGAATCGAAGAGTCTAAAAATGTGCTGTTAAAGGGGGAGAGGACAATAAAGGGAAACTGAGGCAGAAGTCTGAAAAGATACACTGAGATACCCTGAAGTACAAACACCAGTGACAACAATCCCCAGGCATAGCCTGACCTTGTCAGTACTCATCATGAAGACTTGACTGAGTGGAGTCAAATGAACTTCCAGACCCTACTACTTCCTAGCTGTGTGAGACGCCACCTCCAGGAACCCCCCCCCCCATTCCACAAAGCATACATCTCTGACCTCTTAAAAGAGAAAAGGTTTTTTTTATGTGTTATGTGTAGGGGGGTGGTATGTGTGCCTTGTGTGTGCAGTGCCCACAAAGGCCAGAAGAGGGCACCACATCACTAGCAACTGAAGTTGCACATGGTTCTGAGCCACCATAGGGATGATGGGAAATTTAAGATCAAGAAAAGCTAGGGAAGAAAGACAGTTTTCTCTCCCTCTCTTGCCCTCAGACTTTTGCCTCAGTTTCCCCTCCTCTTTCTATCCACCTTTAACAAATACATTCTCAGACTTTCACTGGCTCATCCCTCCATTTATTCAGGAAGTGGCCAGATGCCACTCATAGGACTGAGAATGGAGAAGAGAATGACAGACTTGCCTCAAAAAGAAAGTGGACAGCATCCAAGAAGTGAGACCTGAGAAGGCCCTCAGGCACCCATGTGCTCAAGTGACACAACATGCACAAGTACCCATACGCAGTTGTGCGTGTGCGTGCATACACACACACAGTGGGTTTGCTTTGGGATGGAGGGAGGAACCTCCATGCTACGGCTCATCCCCACCAGTGCTAAACTGTCCCAGCCTCCTGCTCATTGCAGGCATTTGGTAAGTCTATCTAGGGATGGCTCAAAAGCCAGTAAATCCTAGTGTGCCATCTAGCTAGGCACAGAGCTCTTAGCTGAGTCCCCACCCACTCTTTAGCACCTCCTGCCCATTGGGCAAAAGAGCAAAATATTAAACTATATAAAATGAGATTTAGAGCCTCATGCATATGTCTGTGCAAGTAGAGGACTCTCCAGATCTGTCAATATTGTCACCCACACCCTCTGTGACACCCTCTGAGTTTCTTGGGATAGGAGCAGAAGGCACATGAACACGGATGAAGGAATTTCAGCTTCTCAGGCCAAAGGATGCTAGGCAGCTGCCCTGGCTCCAAGGCCATCTGTCATTGTTTTGGTCTATGACCATCTAATGCCTGCCCCATCCTCTCTGAAGGCTGTGTTCCTTGTTCAGTAAAGAAGAATGGTCTGGATTGACCTAAGAAGGAGCCCCTTCGAGTGTTAGTGTCCTGGGATTTCAACATCCACCCGAGCAGGAAGGGAGAGATGGGTAGGCCCACACGTGACTCCTATTCAGTGCCTCCTCACATCTCACTTGCATGTCTCTGTCAGGACATAGCTGTTCCCTCAATAACCTTTTTCTATGCTGCTTTTGTTACCCAGCACAGTCCTCTGCAGGAAACCCTTGTATCCTAATCAGGGTCACTATTGCTGTGATGACAAAAGCAGCTTGGGGAGGAAAGGGTTTATGTGGCTTACACTTCCACATCACTGTCTATCACTGAAGGAAGTCAGGGCATGATGGGGGTCATGATGGGGAGTCTTCTGTTTTGTGTTAATTTCATTGGTTAAATAAAGAGACTGCCTTGGCCCTTTAATAGGACATAAAATTAGGTAGGCGGAGTAAACAGAACAGAATACTGGAAGAAAGAAACTGAGTCAAGGAGTCACCATGATTCTCCTACCGGACACAGACGCAGGTTAAGATCTTCCCTGGTAAGCCAGCTCATGGGGCTACACACATTATTAGAAATGGGCTAGTCCAGGTGAGAGAGTTAACCGAGAAAAGGCTAGATATAATGGGCCAAGCAGTGTTTAAAAGAATACAGTTTCCGTGTAATTATTTTGGATAAAGCTAGCCGTGCGGGCGGCTGGGCGCCAGAGACGCAGCCCACCGCTCTTATTACAACAGAGTGGCGCCCAGACGTAATGGGCTAAATCCACTTAAAAACCTGAGAGAGCTTAATTTTAAACAGAGAAAAACAGAGTTTAACGCAGAATTTTGTTCTTTGTTACTGGCGTGCTGTAGAGAGATTTCCTGATTCAGCAACAGCAACAGAAAAAAAAGCTGCGTCATTTTAAAGCGCAGCTTCCTGGGGCTGTGCTGCCAGTGTGAACTCTGGCTTTAAAGCATTTCAAAGGCTTTTAGGGGACTGGATGTTTGTGTTCCCACTTGGGATCGGAAGGAGAGTGCTCTGAGACCGTGCTGATGGCTTAGCGCTCCCTGCCTGCACCTGGGCAGACGGCCGAATCAGGCTTAGGCAGGTGGAAGAGCATGGCGGATTCCTGCCGCCATACAGAGACGTGTTTTCAGACTGCGCAGTGCTCTGCGTGTCAGATTTGGATGTAACTTGGATGAAAAGAATAGACCTGGATGGAGGTGGGCAGTCCTTGGACTTCCCACAAGTCAGGGAAGCCTGATTGCTCTTCAAGCTGATGAGGGAGGGGGGACTTGATTGGGGGAGGGGGAGGGAAATGGGAGGCGGTGGCAGGGAGGAGGCAAAAATCCTTAATAAATAAAAAAAATGTTCAAAAAAAAGAATTTCTGTGCTGCACGCTCAGTCTCAGAATTAAAGTGCTGAGTGCCACTCCTACCTGGCGGCCCCAGAGCTAGCACAAAATGGTACGTCCTCCATTTTGAAATTTTCCTGACTCAGCAGCAGGAAAAAACTGGCTGTTTTAAAATGCCGGCTTTCTGGGCTGTGCTGCCATTGCGATCTCTGTTTGGCTCCTGCGGGTGACAGAGCTTTTGAATGGAGCATTTGGAGTAAAGTGCTACGATTTGTTTGATGGCAACTAGACTCGCTGTGTGCCTAAAAGGAAGTCATTGTGTGTTGTGGCTCAGAGGCACAAGCAGCTCCACCACGCTATTGGTGCAATGTGCAAGGATCAGAGGCACGAGCAGCTCCACCATGTTGGACTGGGCGGGGCAAGCAGGCAGTACCTGTTTTTGACCTAGGAATTGTCACAGCTTAGATTCTTAAGCGCTTAGTGATTTAAAGGCGCAAAACAAAGTGCTCCTGGATAGTAAAAAAAAAAAATACAGATTCACAATAAAACAGATTCAGACACTGTTGGATGAATGTACGTAGGCTTGGGAGAGAGAAGAAAAAGAATATAAAGAATAAAGTTAATGTCTTAAAAAAAGGGTAAAGTCTTTAAAGAGAGAGAGTACAGATAGTTAAGATATTAAAAGAAATAAAGAAAAATAAGTCATGTAAAAATGGAAAATTCACAGAGAGTTTGAATTATGTACATTGTGTTTTCTTTAAAATTTTTGACTGTGAAGGAGCTAAGTACAGAGAGACATTTCACTACATGGGCTGCCAAGCTAAACCAGAATGGATATAAGGGTATTATGATATCAAAATTTGGGTCTAAGGATATGATGCTTTGGAGAGGGTCTTCTTTTGTTTTCACAGAGGACCAGACCCTGTGGATTGATTCTATCCCGATATGGTATGATGGACCACAACCTCCCGAAAAGTTGCTGTGAACACCCTCAAAAAATTACTTCACTCAACTGCCAACTGAGATAAACCTGACACACAGGTTACACCCTAAATGATCTGATTAACAGCACCCCCATTCAGCAGGAAGCAGTTTGGAAAGAAAAAACTGCGCCCATGTTCCCAAAATGTTGTTTATAAATGTTCTTTTACATTTAAAGGGGGAAATGATATAGGTATGAATAATTTGCATTGGTATGGATTTTAAGGTCAATTTTGTTATATGTATATGTGTTTCTGATCTTGATTAAGGTATTGTGATTGTGTAGTTCATTTTTAAAATGTAATGTATAATTAGGAAATATAGGTTGTTGATGGATAATCACAAATAATAGTCAAGTTTGTAGTCACGTTACTTAGATTTTCTAGATATATAGAGATATATTTCAGATAGGCATTCTTCATATCTCTCGAAGGCTGTACAATATGGCATTTAAAATATTTTTAATAACTTAGGACTTTTCATGACAACGAGACATGTCTGCTCCTGGCGGCACCAATCTACTTCGAGAGGAAGATGGGCATCAAAGAGGATCCTTATGGAGTTGAATAGCCATTTGGGCAAGAAACTGCTCTTGCCTGGACTGTTGCATAAAATGGACACAGAGAACCCGCAGAGAGAGGACTGCTGAACTTGCCTAAAGGTGAGACGGTCTTTTGGGGTTCATGACTCATGAAAGTGTCTGCGAGACATTCTGCAGGACACAGCAGAAAGTGACTGAACTGTCTTTGAAATTTCCTGCTTCATGGAAATGTCTGCTGGATACTATGGGCCTAAAGGCTGAAGATGGATGCCCCAACAGTACAGAGGAACTTTGGGTGACTGTACAGGCAGCGAGATGTCTCTGTCATTTCTAGAGCTTTGGATTTCTTGTTTGCTTAGGTAATATTATATCCTTCTTTATTATATCCTGGGGTCTTTGATGGAGTTGAAGAATGGTTAGTTATAGTTATAGTTTTCCTTGGTTATGATAAAAGATAAAGTAGATATAAATACTGTAACTGTAATTCTTGCTTGATAACTGTTTTGTTATATGTAATCTTACTATGTTAAAGTTAGAGTCTTCCTCTTTGTTTAAACAGAAAAGGGGGAAATGATGGAGGAGGGTCATCTTTCTATCTGTTGTTTCATTGGTTAAATAAAGAAACTGCCTTGGCCCTTTAATAGGACATAAAATTAGGTAGGCGGAGTAAACAGAACAGAATGCTGGGAGAAAGAAGCTGAGTCAAGGAGTCGCCATGACTCTCCCACTCCAGACAGATGCAGGTTAAGATCTTTCCTGGTAAGCCAGCTCGTGGAGCTACACAGATTATTAGAAATGGGTTAGATCGATATGTAAGACCTAGCCAATAAGAAACTGGAACTAATGGGCCAGGCAGTGTTTAAAAGAATACAGTTTCCATGTAATTATTTTCAGGGTAAAGCTAGCTGGGTGGCTGGACACAGCCCAGCCCGCCAATCTTATTACAACAAGGACAGGAACTCAAACAGGACAGGAACCCAGAGGCAGGAACTGAGGTAGAGGCCATGGAGGGTGCTGCTTACTGACTTGCTCAACCTGCTTTCTTATAGAACCCAGGACCAGCAGCCCAGGACCACCCATCCTGTGGGCTGGACTCTCTCCCGTCAATTGCTAACTAAGAAAATGTCCTCAGGCTTGTCTATAGCTGGCTCTTCCGGCGTCATCACACGGCACTAGCTTGTGTAAAGTTGAGGTAATACAGGCCAGTCCATCTCTGGGCTCATCTCACTTATGCCTCACAAGGTTCTGCTGAGGCTACACTTGGTGTGTCTGTCATTCACAAACTCTCTCAGCTGCCTGTAGCAGGAAGCCTGGCTACCCGTGGATGACATCAAAGACATTCTTAACAAGGAAAAATGAATGTCTTGCCATTGGTCCAGCTTCTCAATGACATCATCAAGAATCTCAGTCCCTCTACCTTTCTGATCTGCCATGCTTAGAGTGACTGTTTCCATTCACAAATGTGTTGCCTGCCTCATGATTACAACATGGTTGTCATGGATCCAGGTGCAACAAGCCACTCACAACAGCCTGCAGCAGTAGAGGACAATAAAGAGAGAAAAGGGTCTCTCCCAGACACTATTGCCTTCTGTGTAGGAGGAGAAAAAAATCATTCTGGAATTCTCTAAGCTAACTTTCAGTTTATCCTATTAATCAAATTTTAGTAACATGACTACCTTTGGCTGCCTAGGGAGAAGTAGGGGTGAGGATATGTCTGGTTTGGCTCATCTCAGTATTGAGAGGCAGGTGTGAAAATGAGAAACAATCATGGCCACTGTAAGAGGAACCAGCAATAGCTGCCACACCATGTGTTATCATTTAAGACACGGAGAGGCTGAGCAATTTTGCCCAAGGTCACACAGCAAGCAAGTGCCAGATCCATAAATATAGTTATGCCCAACTCCAAAGTCTGCGCTGTTCTTCCTAACCTTCAACTCATGTCCCAGGCACTAAATGAACCTTTCAATGAGGCCAAATTCATAGATAATGAGTAGAATTTTCTAGGATAGAGGATGAGGCTCTCAAGGCCAGCTTAGAGAGCTGATGGCCAGAGAATATGTCACTCCCGGATTTCTGTGACTGTGAGAAAATACCTGAGGACAATTCAACATAAGCACAGAAATGTTTGTTTCTGGCTCCCAGGTTTGGAGCATGTGTTAAATCTACCATCACTTGGCTCTGTTGTTTGGATATTCATGGTTACCATGGTTACTACTAAGCAACCAAAAGAGGGAGAAGACGGATCTGAGATTTCATTCTTCCTTTTAAAGCCATGTGGCCAATGACTTAATGATGTGAAATTCCCCTCTGTATGCTGTGAATACCATTGGTTAATAAAGAAACCTGGCCTGATAGGGTAAAATAGAGCTAGGCAGGGAAAACTAAACTGAATGCTGTGAGAAAGAAGGGCAGAGTCAGGGAGAAGCCATGGAGCCGCTGCCAGAGACACACAAACCAGAACCTTGCCGGTAGGCCATGAGCTTTGTGGTAAAATATAAAATAATGGAAATGGGTTAAATTAAGATATAAAGCTAGCCAATAAGAAGTTAGAGCTAATAGGCCAAGCAGTTACTTATTAATACAGTTTCAGTGTGGTTTTCTTTGTGTGTGGGGGGGGCAGTCTGTGTGGCTGGGAAACGAACAAGTGGCCTCCTACAATGAATTGGCACTCCAACATAGTTGACTATATCCATGTAAAACCTGAGAAAGCTAGAAAAGGAACTCTAGACACAAAAAGCAAAGTTTAGCCACACTTTTTTAAAGCTGGCAGCATGCTGCAGTTCCTTTAGGAGAGGTCATCCTGATTCAGAAGTAGTAGCAAAACAAACAAAAAAAAAAACCCACAGGTTTCAAGCAGTGACTTCTTGGGCCATTCTGCCAGTGCAAACTCTGGTTCTTTCAGGAGGTTGAACACTTGAATGGTATTTGTGGGCCTGGGTGCTTGTGTGCCCACTCAGGGTTGAGAGCAAAGTAGCTGAGACCATGTCCACAGCTCAGCACTCCCCACCGGGGCAGGCATTGGAATCAGGTCTACTAGGCATGCACAGCCAGGAGAAATACACATATCTCATACACAGAGATATTTCCAGGCCACACATTGTGCTGCATGGCAGATTTAGCTTTTACTCAGATAAAAAATGTGTATGTGCTGCATGCTCCACCTCAGAGTTAAAGTGGTGAGCATGGCTCCTACCTGGAAGTTCCAGAGCTGGCGGTAATGATACTTCTGCCATTTGGAAAAGCAGAGAGAGGCGGAAGCCAGCACCCAGGGGAACTGTGACCAAGCTGCTTACCATTTTAAAAGCTCTCTAGGACCGAAAAGGATTACAGATACACAATAGGGCAGATTCAGATATAAAAGACCTCTAAATGAGACACAGTGTGTTTTTAAAATGTATGTAGGCTTAGGAGAAAAAGAAAAAGTGTAAAAAGAGTTATAAAAAGAAGTAAATGATTTATTAAAAAACACAGTCTTTAAAGAGACAGAGTACAGACAGTCATAGACTAAAGGAATAAAAATAATAAAATAAATATTATAAAGTAATAGAGTAAAAACAAGAGAAATAAGCCACGTAAAGATGAAATATACACAGAGAGTCTGGATTATGTATACTATTGTGTTTCTTTTAATTTTTTTGACTATGAAGGAGCTAAGTAACCAACATATACTTTATAGATATTTTGATTTCAAAAATTGGGTCTAAGGATTTGTTGCTTTGGAAAAGAGGTTCTGCTTTTGTTTCCACAGAGGATGAAAACCTGTGGATTTCTTCCAGATTAATGTGGTTTGATGGACCATGATCCCCTGAGAGGTTGCCTTGAACACCCCTCAAAAATTACTTTACCCAATAAACAGCCAGAAGCAGATTGGAGAGAACCATGCCCAAATTCTCTAAATAATTGTTTATAAATGTTTTTTACATTTAAAGGGAGATATTCTATAGAGATAGATACTTTGCATTGGTATGGATCTTGGTTTATTGATACAAATTTAAGGTCAATTTGTTATATGTGTATTTGCTATATGTATATAGTCAAGCTTGTAGTCATGCTAATTAGGATATATATATATATATAGATAGATAGATAGATAGAGAGAGAGAGAGAGAGAGAGAGAGAGAGAGAGAGATTTCAGTTAGATAGGCATTCTTCAAATCTTTCAGAGACCTTCAGGATATGGCGTTTAAAATGTTTTAAGAAGTTAGGACTTTTCATGACAGTGAGGTACATCTAGTCCTGGCAACACTAATTACTTAAAGAGTTAAAGAGAATGATGGGCATTGAAGAGATTGAAGAGACACCTCATGGAGTTTGTAGCCATTTGGGCAAGAAACTGCTCTTGCCTGGACTGCTTGATGTTATGCTGTGTGAGCTGGATATACGGGACCCATGGAGAAATGACTACTGAACTCACCTAAAGGTGAGATGGTCTTTTGGGGTTCCTGCTTCATGAAAGAGTCTGCCAGACATTCTGCAGGACACAGAAGAAAATGACTAACAAACTGCCAATATAGGCAGAACTGTCTTTGAAATTTCCTACTTCATGGAAAAGTCTTCTGGATACTATGGGCCTGTAGGCTGAAGATTGGATGCCCCAATGGTACAGAAGAACTTTGGGTGACTGCCCAGGCAGGAAGATATCTCTGTCAAATTCTAGAGTTTTGGAAGTTGCTTACAATGCACTTCCTATTTACTTAGGTAATATTATGTCTTTCTGGAGTCTTTGATGGTGTTGAAAATGATAGTTATAGTTTTTCTTAGTTATGATAAAAGATAAAATATATATATTGTAACTGTAATTCTTGCTTGATAACTTTTATATAATTTTACAATGTTAAAGTTAAAACCTTCCTTTTTATTTAAACAGAAAAGGGAAGGTGATGTGGGATTCCCATATGTATACTGTGAATATCATTGGTTAATAAAGAAACTGGATTGGCCTGATAGGGTAGAACAGAGCTAGGTGGGGAAAACTAAACTGAATGTTGGGAGAAAGAAGGGCAGAGTCAGGGAGAAGCCATGGAGCCACTGCTGGAGACAGACATGCCAGAACCTTGCCAGTAGGCCATGAGCCTTGTGGTAAAATACAAAATAATGTAAATGGGTTAAATTAAGATATAAAAGCTAGCCAATAAGAAGTTAGAGCTAATAGGCCAATCAGTAATTTAATTAATGCAGTTTCTGTGTAGTTATTTCGGGAGTCTGTGCAGCCAGGAAATGAACAAGTGGCCTCCTCCAACAATTTAACTCTCTCCCCATAGGCTCTACCTCTTAAAGGTCCCAGCACCTCTCAAAAGCCCCACTATCTGGTGACTAAGCCTTTAACACAGGAAGCTTTGGAGACAATCTAGGTAGAAACCACAAAAGAGAGACAGGAAGTGGAGCCAGAAGGCAAGGGTATTCTATGCAGAGCTCTAGGAAGAGACCTAAAGGATGCTTTCTTCATCCTCCTCCCTCAGGGAGTATGGTGAAGATGCAGTATCAGGAGGCAGGATCCTTAGGAAGTCTGGTCCATCCTGGGCCAGGACTTCCTCCACAGAGGCACATTGTAGTAGTATGGGCGGTGGGGCTGCGTCCCCAACACCCCAGCCGCCTGCTCGGCTAGCTTATGCCCCGAAATAACAACACACAAATTGTATTCATTTAATCACTGCTTGGCCCTTTAGTTCTAGCCCTTACTGGCTAATTTTGATATCCCGATCAACCCATCTCTAATAATCTCTGAGCACCAGTCTTACCGGGAAGATTCTAACCTAAGTCCATCCTGGGTCGGAGCTGGGGCATGGCGTCTCTCTGAGGCGTCTGCTCCCGAGAGGAGAGCTGTGGAGTCTGAGCTCACTTCCTCTTCCTCCCGGCATTCTGTTCTGTTTACTCCACCTACCTATGTCCTAACCAATAAAATGGGCCAAGGCAGTTCCTTTATTAGCCAATGACCTTCCTCCATCAGCACATGGCCTTTTAATGATGGATAATGGTGTTTTGCATTTAAATGGGGACTGCCCTCAGTAGCCATTGAAAGACAGTGGAGGAGGAATCTGAGGAGCTGGGCTGAAACAGAGACCCTGGGACCCTTGTAGCCATTGAAGTCCTCACAGGCAGTTCCTTGCACCTCTTTGGAAGAGAACTGAAGTAAGTAGCACCTTGCCATCACTCTAGAAAGTTCCACTGAATAGCCCTCATATGCAGAGGGGTTGGGAGAAAGGTTGGGCTCCCCAGAGAAAAATCAAGATGGAAGGTGGAGATACCAGACTTTTCTGCAACTCCCTCTATGGATGGAAGCTCACGTCTTCTCCCAGAGGACGTGACAATTATAAGCAATTTCATAAACACAAAATCCTGCTTAAAGTTCCGGAGGGGTTGCAGGCTTCTGGAAGCCAAACAGTGAGCAATGACCCAGGTTCTGCATGATGTTCAGGGAATTTCAGCAAGGGGACCTAGGGACCTTGATTTGAAAGCCACTGTTGCCTGGGAGCCGGTCCCCAGGGCCTCCTTTATTCTCTACCCGATGCCCTTAGTCTGGGAAGGAGAAGAATTTGTCTCCACTCCTAATTATGGGTTAAGACACAAATGATGCAAATATTATGCTAAATAAGTCCCCTTAAAATAGCAGAGAGCAAAGTCTGCATTAGAGGCCCTGTCCTTCCCATCTGTGTGAGGTGGATGCCTTCCCCTCCCATCCCTGTTGTTGGTGCTAGTCTAAATCCCTGAAGGAGGCACCTCCCCTGTCCACGGTGGGGTGGGGAAGGGGCATGGCTGATTGCCTACAGATGGTTAATATTTATACACCCAGAGAGCCTGGAGGGGAGCTAAGTCCTCCTGAAGAACTCTGGGGAGGTGAGGTTCCTTAACAGAGGGACTAGGAAGGTGTGGGGAATGGAGGAAAGAAGGGAGAAAGGGGAGGTTGGGTTGCTGGTCTAGCTTCCTTTCCGTTGCTTTGATAAAACACCATGACCCCGAGGAACTGAGGAAAAGGAAGGGTTTCTTTAGCTTATACTTCCAGGTCACGGTCCATCACTGAAAGAAGTCAGGGAAGGGACTCAAGATAGGAGCCTAAGGTCTGTGGATTAAAAGATGTCCCTCGGTTTACTTATCTAAAAATGGGAAGAAAACTGGTGAGATTGAACAGAGCCCTTTCACAGTGGACATAGACAAGCTCTCACTGGTCCCTAGTGGAAGAAATACCACTTGGCCTGTATATATGAGACTGGAGAGCCCACCTTGGTTGCTGCCCACTCGACCGTGAATCTGAATCTTGCAAGCGTAGAAAGAAAAGTAACAAGATAGTCCACAACAGACCTCCACCTCTGCTGTCACCAGAGGCAAAAATATTATATTTGGATTTAGCTCTTGTCAAAAACTTTGTCATTGTGGGTGAAAACTGGAAAAGGAGGGTTCACTTACCCAACAGTCTCGGTGGGTCAAGATGCAGACGAGACTCTGAGAGGAAGGCCCCTCGCCAAGCACCCACCAAAGACCAGCTGGACACAAAGTCCAACCTCTAACTCTCCCCTTCCATTAAAAGTCAGAGCACGGGGGGCTGTGGAGATGGCTCAGCTGGGAGAGAGCTTGCTGGGCAACCATGAGAACCCGAGTTCAAGCTCCCAAGCCCACATGAAAGAATGCTGGGCACAAAGGAACGTGCTCGCAGTTCCAGGGCTGGAGAGGCTAAGACTGTGGGTCCCTAGGGCTCACACCTGCCCCCAGTCGGCCACGCTGGGGAGAGGAGACTCTGCTTCAGTAAAAGTGAGGGCCAGAGCACTGGCTCTGCATCACCAGCGGTTCTTGCAGAGGACCCCGGATTGTTTGCCAGCACCCACGTGGCTGCTTATAGCCAGCATCCATGTGGCTGCTTACAGCCATCGGTAACAACAGTTCAGGGGACTGAATGCCCTCTTCTGCCTCCACAGGCACCAAGCACACCAGACTATACAAAGTCCTTCCCAGCCCACACACCCTGCCCCTTTGGGGTTGCCCAATGCCGTGTTGTGCTCAGCAAGGGCATGCATCAGGCCAGCGGCATTAGACATTGCATTATAGTGAGTTTACAAGGTTTGATATATTCCATGAACTTGTGAGATCAGCCACCCCCACCCCAGGACATAACACGCAGTTTGATCTCCAATCAGCCTGTCTTTCTACAGAGTGTTCATTTTAATGGTCCCTCTTGTGCCCTCACTCGTACTTACAAAACATTAAGCAGCTAACACCTCAGAAAGAAACTGTAGTCAAAAATGGGAAAAAGAGGAAGGTGTCCATTTTCAAGTTAGTCTAAACAAGCAACAAAGAGCTATCATATACCAAGAGTTCTGGAGAATCAACAACGTAAAAGTAAAACATTAATAAAAGAAAATTAACAAAAGGTAGAAACAACTAATTCTCAGCAGAATAAATACATTTACCTACTAAACTTTGGATTTAAAAAAAAAGCCTTTCTAGTAATAATTTTTAAAAAAAGAAAGGATTATAAGTGGAAACAAAGGCATACCACATACCAGCCTTAAAATCTATTCAACCAGGAGAGACAAAAATAGAAAGAAAAAAGCATTCTTCCATCCTGGCCAGGGTGAGGGAGCTGTTCTCAGCATGGTGGAGGGATGTGAATTAGTTCCACCTTTCTAGAAAGCAATTTGGCAGAATAATCCCAATTATGTTAAAAATATATATGCATATGCATTTCAGCATATAAAAAAGACCGGGTAGATATAAAACAAATGTTAACAGCAATTTCCTTCGTGTAATAAGATTAGGGTGATTTTTATTTTCTCCTTTATGCTTTTCCGTAGTTTTCAAATTTTCACACTGAATACGAATCACTTGCATAACGAGGAAGAAAGGAAAACAATGAAAATGGGGTGTTTTTAAAAACCTTGTTATGTCCTTTCGAAACGTACTTCTCTTGATATTTATTTATTTATATTTTTACTGTTTCACTGCAGAATGCTTGGTTTTGCTGAGCTTTTTTTTTTTCTGAAGAGTTTTGTGCTTCATCCCGAGAGTCAGCCAATAAAAGAAACAGGTTATAGCAGTCTTTGTGTGTGTGAGGGGGGAGGGGGAGAGAGAGAAAGGAAGAAGAAAGAGAGAGAGAGAGAGAGAGAGAGAGAGAGAGAGAGAGAGAGAGAGAGAGAGAGAGAATACCTGCTCTGTCCTCAGCAGGTTCCTGCAGTTTGGAGACCTTACCCTTTCCTGGATGGTGACCTTGGAGGGCCTTTACTGAGGTTTAGACCTGGTATTTTGAGCAGAGATGAGTGTTCATTCCCTCCTATACAACATGCTGTGATAATTACTTTCAATTTGACTGGATTTAGAACCACCTAGGAGACACAATCTCTGAGTATGTTTAACCTAGAAGAAAAGTCCCACCTTCAATTTGAGTGGCACCACCCCACGGACTGGGGATCCCTGACTATCCATCCATCATCCATCCTCCATCCATCCATCTACTATCTATCCATCATCCATCCATCCATCCACTATCCATCCACCCATCCATCCATCCATCCATCCACCCATCCATCCATCCATCCACCCTCCATCCATCTATCCTCCATCCATCCATCCATCCATCTTCCATCCATCCATCTTCCATCCATCCATCCATCCTCCATCCATCCATCCATCCACCCACCCCACATCTCCCCAGATTAACTATTGCATCATCTCCCACTGTCAAGACACATGAAACCTTGGGAGTCATGCCGGTACATTGATCATGGAAAAAAGTGTGAGTACCATCTAAATGTCTGTGAGCTCCACCACCTAGTCATCAACAGGCTGGGTATAGGCAAGGCCTCCTGAAAATGCCCCAATGGGTAGACTTTACCTGCTAATGTGTACAGAACAGAAGTCTGTCTTTGGTCTCTTTTCTGATATTCCCCAATTCCAGGCTGGGTGTTAGACACTTATTCCTTGGGTGTTGGACACTTATTCCTCAAGGTCAGAGGTATTCTCAGTCGATCCCCCAAGATCTGGGGTTCCCAATGCTCCTTGGCTCCACTATCCCACTCTTATTATTGCCAATACAACCACCTACTCTTCCCAAACTGACTAGACACTCAGCCCTTGTGCCAATCTGCCTATCCTGGGGTGAGGTCTTCATGCTGAGAGACACATCTGTCCTGTCTCTTGCTCCTGCTAAGGGAGGATAGGAGACTCAGTCCGTCATCCATCGCGCAGTGACTTTCTCTAGCTTTTGATATGATGACCTGACCATGTGCTGCAAAGACCCATCCAAGGGGTTTCTGATGATGCCACTTACTCCTGCTCATAAAGCCACTTAGGTAAGCCAGTCAAAGCCAGCCACATGTGCACATTATATCCTAATATCCTAGGAGATGACGGCAGTGGTTCTCACTTTATGGATGAGATGCTTACCAATGTTTGAAAGCACACATCTTGTTTTTGCCTCCAAGGAGGAAGAAAAGAAGACCAATCAACCTGCATTAGCTACGGCCTCCCTTCCCTTTAGCTTTTCTTTCTCTGGAGGAAACTGAGGCTGACTATTCTCTCCCTACGTTGTTTTCTCCATACCCGTAAACTACGCCACATGTTAAAAGACCACTTCCAAACCCTGTCTCCAGACTTCTCAGCTGCAGACTCACTCTCCACACCACTTTCTGTTAGCCCTCTTCCTGGATATGTTACATCACAGTGGTTCTCTGAAATGCAGACGAAACTCAGTACATCCAGGCTCGACCTGCAAGTCCTCTATTCCAACCCGTCCTAACTCTAGTGACCACTCATTCCTTAAGTCCCCAGATGTCATCCCTATCATCCTCCCTCCACCCTCCTTCCTCTCCTCCTCGTCTCTCCCTTCCCCTCCTTTCTTTCTCTTCTCCCTCTGTACCATCCTTTCTCCCTCCCCATCTTCTTTCCTCCTTCCTTCCCCCTTCCTCCTTCCACCCTCCATTTTCACCTCCTCATCTTCTTTTCTCTCCTATCTCTCCTTTCCTCTTGTCCCTTCTCCTTCCCCTGGTTCCCTGTCCTTCCCCAGCCTATTAGGCTCTAATTGGCAGTCACCTCCTGAGTATGCCCCACCTGTCTGCTAGTCTCCCCACCCACACCACCCTGGTCAGAAGAGAGTTTCATCTCTCCTGCGGCTGGTAGAACTTAGTACCTTCCTGACTCTATCCTTCCCTAAGTTTTAAACTATTTTTCTCAAAACACATTGTGCTATTGTTTCTGTCTTAAATCCCCTTAAATGATTTCCCAGTGTTCTTCAGACAAAGGACCAAGGTTTTCATCTTAGCTCAGAGGACCTTGCAGCAGGCATATGGAAGCTGCCTTCCGGAACCTTCTGCCCACCATGCTCCTCCTATCAGCCACCCTCCCCTCCTTTCAGTGCTTTGAACGTCTCACGTAAACCTTGGCTTGGGACACTGTTTTCCAGAAGTCTGGTCTCTCCCTTGTATGTCAAATCTAATGTCCATGCTTTTAACTCCCTGGCCCAGCCCATGTGTCTCTGTGTCTTTGCACAGATGCAAATATGTCCTTCACAGCAGTGCCTCCGTTTAAAGTCACAGACCACAGCGCGATGGCTTCATCTGTCTCCTCCACTCAAACCATAAGGTCCCTGGGGACCAGCGCTACGCAACATTATTGTCTGCCATCCAAGACTATGGTCCTCAGTCTTGTGTAAGTCAAAGTGGAGACACGGTATTCGCTTCCCTAATTTCTTTCTGCAGGAGACATGGGTGGCAGCAGGAATCTAAGATCAGCCACTGTGAGCATCACTCCACCTAGAGCCGTACAATGCAAAGATTTGGGATTGTCAAACAATGGTGTGCTTTCAGGGGGAAACACTTTCCAGTCTTGCTAAAAGAACTTCTTCAGTTAAGAACAATTTCACTGACTATAAAGCCTCACGAAGCTGGGAGAGCAGTGAACTGTTGGCAAGTGTCTGCTTGCTTGAAAGGGAATCCTGCCCAGACACAAGAACCACCATACCCACAATGCACTGCAGCAGGCTCATGTCGACATAATATACCTATTTCTGATGCTGACTGGGTAAGATACGGGCATCTTCAAAGATGATCCAATCAGATTCTACTGCCTGGGCACACAGCGTCAGAACTAAGACACTCTGGGTTCTGATATCCAACAGCCTGGATCTGTTCTCGGAGATGAAGTGTAGAACAAAAGGTGAGCTTCCTTCCTGCTTTCTGGCTTCTCTTCAACCTCTGCAACCCTCACACGAGCACCTGCCCTGGGATTCCATGGCTCCCGCCATCACCCTCCCAACAAATGCCCTTCTAAATTTCCCAGGTGCAAGGTATTTCTGCAGCTTGCACCCAGAGCCAGGGTAACAGATGCGGCAACCTTGTTCCCACACAAATGCCTGCTTGGAGTGTTTTTCCCCACTGTCCTAGAAGTCACTCACCTTCTTTGTCCCTTCCTTCTAATGCCCCTGACTTTTAAGTCCTTCTAAAATATACATATATATTAGGATTTAGAAGTGCAATATACAAGTGCTTTAACATTCTCTTTGGTATTTTCTCTCTGGAATAGAACAGCCCCATAACATAGGACTTTTGGAAACTCCCTACACAATATAGCCAGCCAAAAGCAGAAGGATGCTGGAAGTTGTAAAGACAAAAAAAAAAACAGTTCAGAGAAAATAGTCATAATGCGCAGGGCTAAGGAAGGGTTAAGTGCACGAATATTTCCACAAATAACACAGGGCTGGGGAGATATCTAGATGAAGAAAGTGTGCCTTGAAAGCATGAGAGCCTGATCTCCATCTGCTGAACCCATGTTCACACCACACACACACACACACACACAGAGAGAGAGAGAGAGAGAGAGATACAGACAGACAGACAGACATATAATATCTAAGGAGCATCTGAGATGAAGAAATTAGCACATGCAGGGACCCTGAGGCTGGAACTCACCTCTGCCATCCATCAGAGAAGCAGTGCGGCATGGCGGTGTGGTGGCAGCCCTTTGTGATCCCCAGACCCCACGAGCTCCACACCACACTGAGCTACTCAGGAGACCCTGCCCAGGACAAAGCAGGGAAGAGGATGGCCCCCGGAGTGGCAGAGGGTGAGCGGCGACCTCAGAATGTAGTAGACATGGCCTTTGGGTCCCAGTGAGGACTTTTGTAAATTCGTTCACTGATGAATCCCTGACACCCAGAAGGATGCCTGACACATAGCTGGTCAACAAGCGGTTATAAAAATAAATAAACAGTGTGAGGTGATATGGAGCTATGAAATAGTTATGCTGTGAGACTCGGTGGGGTTTTTAAAGGCAGATTACAGAAGACTGCAGACGGGATGTAGACAGCTGGTACCTGTGGCTCTGCCATTCTCCGTTCCCATCCTTTATCCCCATCTACCATCCTCCACCATCCCTAATCCCCCATCCCTCATCCTTCATTCCCTAGCCCCATCCCTATCTTCCATCACACCTCATCCTCCACCCCATCTCCCATTCTCCATCACCATCTATTCCCATCCCCCATCCTCCCCATCCCCCATCTCTCTCTCTCTCTCTCTCTCTCTCTCTCTCTCTCACACACACACACACACACACACACACACACACACACACACGTGCGCGCACGCACGCACTGCAGCCCTACAGCTATCCTTCCTTCCTTCCCTGTGGCATTTCAGGCAGATGCCCAGCATCCCCCTACTATCTCTTGGCACAGTGTCTGCTGCATGCAAACCTGCAAAAGCTCCATTTACTTCCCCCTTCCCGAAAGTAACAGTAATGACTCTTTGAGAGGAAAAACAGAACCTGCTCAGCCAAGAGCTTCAGGCTTCTGCAGAGAGGCCTCACTGAGACACACAGGAATTGCAATGCTTCCTGATGAGTAGAATAGTCCCTTGACTGACTTTCTGGGGACTATACAATCAGACTTCTGAGGCTCAGAGACCTGGCCACAAATCCTCTCTTGACCACTGTTAGCTGTGTGGCCATGGGCAAACCACACTGCCTCTCTGAGCCTTTTCTATAGAAAGGGCAGGACCAGCTATAATAGGTGATATCGGAGACTGCAGGAGCAAGTTGAGGCTTGCAGATGTCCCCTGTCTGTGCGTCTTCCTCCCATCCCTTTCTGTAGTCCATTATGTCCTCGTCCTCCCCAAGACCCCATTCAACTGTCACTCCTGGCCATGCTTTCCCTGTCCCTCACTGCCTGGTAAGGCTGCCCTGACCATGTGCCCCCACGCACACACCACTCACCAGTATAGGGTGGGCTTGCTGGTTGCGAGAGGCCTGGACAGCTTCAACATGAGGAAGCATGGGAGCGAACTGGAAGGCTATCAGAACTCAGACGCCATGGTGAACTGGAAATGGGGCCATGTGTGAAGGGGCACACTGAGAAGTAGAACCTTGCTGCAGCCAGCGCAGCCTGGAGTTAGCCAAGACTGGGGGGGGGGGGGGGGGTTGAGACACACAGGCTTCTTTTCAGGTGGAAGAACAGCAACCTTTAGTTTGCCCAGTAACCTTTTATACCTCTACTGCTTGGGTGGAGACCCACAGGCCAGAAAGAACACAAACATCCTTGTCAATTACAGACCACAAGGAAGTTCTGCTGTCAGTCAGGTGGAGTGAGAGCAGCTGGATCACAACAAAACCTGAGCGAGACACCTCTGGAGAGATGGAAGTGGAGGTTCTCCCTCCCCAGACACACGCAGGACCCTGTCTCTGCACAGAGTGTGTGCTGAACTGGCCTTGTTTGGGGGAACAAGCCCATTCTGCAACCAGTTGTGACCCCACCATGCCATTTGTCATGGGAACTGGTTACCCCAGTCAGTGATTCAGCCAGGGACCCCATCTCAGTTGTGCATCTGAGACTCTAACACTGTGTTCATGTCTAGTGAAACTGGCTCAGTGAAGGATGGATGGATGATGGGTGGGTGAACGGATGGGTGGTAGAGAAGATGTACGGTGAGTGGTACCTAGGGGCCAACTGGGTCACAAGGAATGGCCTTGGGAGGTGGTGCTGAGCGGGGGGGGGGGGGGTAGGTTTAAGAGTTGCGCAGGGGTGAGTTCAGGCTTAACTCCGGAAAATCTGTGGACGTCAGTGTGTTTCTTTAGAAAATGCTGATAGTCAGCATCATCATTAAGTGTACTGTCAGGATCGTGGGTTTAAATGAAGGATTCGTGCCGCATCTGGGGCACAGCACATGCTCAGAAACCACTGTCAACATCCGGAACCTAGGACACTATTGTGGTGGAGGCAGGGGTGACCTGCTAACTTAGGGAGGATCACTGTCCTGTGGGGTCCCATGGGGACCCCTAGATAAGCAAGGGGAGGGGATTTACCTTAGAGGAGCTCAGAGTTCACCTAAGAAGATGGATAACTTCTCAGCTGGCCCAAAGTGTGAAAGTCATGTTTATAACCCTTGTGAATGGGTTGGAGAAATGGTTCAGCGGATAACACACTTGTGAGCATACGGACCTGAGTTTAATCCCCAAAACCCACATAAAAAAGCTGGGCATCAGCCGGGCGGTGGTGGCGCACGCCTTTAATCCCAGCACTCGGGAGGCAGAGGCAGGCGGATCTCTGGGAGTTCGAGGCCAGCCTGGTCTACAAGAGCTAGTTCCAGGACAGGCACCAAAGCTACAGAGAAACCCTGTCTCGAAAAACCAAAAAAAAAAAAAAAAGGTGGGCATTGTTCCTCATGCTTACAATCCCGGTTCTGGGCAGGCAGAGACAGGGAGAGATCTCTGGGGTCTCTTGGCCAGCCAACCGAACTTGGTTAGTTTTAATAAGAATTCTGTCTCATAAATTAAAACAACTGTCCTCTGGCCTACACACACACACACACACACGCACACACGCACACGCACACACGCACACGCACACACACACATACTATACAAAGTAAAGAGAAACCTATTGAAAGAGGACACGACCACTGACCTAATTAATTCCATTTCACGTTCCTATAATCTGCTCGCTTCCGAGTTATTCTTTCCTCCTGTACCTTAAACTCCTGGGTCACAAGATAAACATCTCTGCAGTGGAGATTAGAAAAAGAAAAAAT
Organism: Microtus pennsylvanicus; assembly: GCF_037038515.1. Lineage (NCBI taxonomy): Eukaryota > Metazoa > Chordata > Mammalia > Rodentia > Cricetidae > Microtus > Microtus pennsylvanicus. Next base: position 118,995,389 of record NC_134579.1, read on the forward strand.
CCCCATCTGCAAGTGGCAGGAGTTTCTTTGGCACCAACAAGGCTGCTGTACAACCAACTCTAGGATGATGAGTCTCACCACAGCATGGCTGGACCTGGCAGCCATGAGAACACCCCCACTTTGGTCCTGGCCCTCCCTCTTCTCGCTGAAGTCCCAGAACTCTCTTCAGCACCTACAAGACAGACCTTAGGTTAGCCGGCTTCTGCCTTCTTCCCAGCGAGCGCGCACCCCTTTCCTGCCTTACCGTTGCCGTTCTCCTCTTTATTTGTTCCTGGATCTGGTCCACTGGGATCCCAAATTCCTACTCCAGGAAAATGAAGGTGAAAACAGCGCAGCCAGTAAAAGCGCACATGGGAAGAAGCAAACGTTAATACAGTCGGGGCTGGCTTACTGGATTTGCTACTAGCTGTGGGGAGTAAGCCTCGGACCCTGATACTTGAGAGGACTCTGAGAAAGTCTGCACTGTTGAAACTTGAGCTTGGTCTAGGAGAACAGTGATGAGAGGAGGAAGAACATCGCAGGCAAAGACCTCCCAGATGAGACATGGAAGACTGAATTGTCGAGTCTTCAACAAGTATCTCTGTCAGCTCCAACTGCTAGAAACAAATACCATGAAGTCTGGAGAGTTCCAAGGTCCTGCTTCAGCAAGCTGGGCTCTTCCTGACGTGGGGATGGCTACCTTCTTGCTGCATTCTCTGTGCGTTGGCATGGGAATTCAGGCTTCCTCCTCTTCACATAAGGGTCACCCTGGAGCCACACCCTCATGACCTCAACTACGTCTTCCAACTAGTTTTTATTTGGATCAGGATTCGCTCTGTACAGGTGGGGTGTAGACGGTCAGGGCATGACAGTGACACCCGTGGCAAGGCATGAGAGGGAAGGAAAGGTAATATTTTGCAATGTCTCTCATCTTTGGCACAATCTGTCTTCCTTCCTGGAGCGAGTCCATGTCTTTAATCCTGGCTTATATGGGAGCATTCAAACCTGACCCCCTATGAAGCTCCTGCAAGATTTTCATATGCACTTTGGGCTCCTGGGCTCTGCCCCAGATATACTGAAGCAAAATCACCCGGGACAGAGCCAGGAAGTATGAGGTATGTTTTTATTCCTCAAATGATTTTTTTTGTTTGTTTATTAAAGAGTTATTTTATTTTAAACTGGGGGGCAGGGGTGTGTGAGTGTAGTGCCCAGAAAGGCCAGAAGAGGGCATCCGAGTCCCTGGAGCTTGAGTTACAGGCTGTTGTGGGCTCCCAGTATGGATGACGGGAATCAAAACTATAGTCCTCTGAAAAAACACCATATGCTCTTAACTCTGGAGCTATCTCTTGAGACTCTCAAATTATTTTCAATTAATTTTTATTGAGGCGAAATTCATGTAATTTAACACGAACCATCTTAAAGTCTGTGTTTGAGTGGTGTGTAGCCATCCGCTGTCCTAACGGGCCCCACACAACAAGCTTCCTCCCCGGCTCCAGGCATCCACCACTCCACATTCTGCCTCTGGGAAATTGCCTGTCTGATTGTTTTATAGAAACTGAACGACATGATGTGTCTTTCTCTGACCATCATCCTTACAAAGCCCACCCATATTGAGGCATCCATTGGTCCTTGGATCTTTTTAAAGACTGAATAATATTCTACTGTATAGAAATACAATAATTTGTTAATCCCTTAATTAACTGATAGACATTTGAACAGCTTTTTGCCTTGACTATGAGTAACTGTTTTCAAGTGAATTTGTTATTCAGATTTGCTTTTTTTACTTGACAAAGAATTAATTGTAAGTCCCCAAAGGGTATAGAGTGATGTTCTGGGATATATATACATTTTGCCATGATCAGTACAGGTTGTCTAAGCTTTCCCGCTTCTCAAACATTTGCCATTTTCTTTGCAATGAGGACATCCAAAAACCTAACTTTCTACCTACCTTAAATTATCCCAGGTGATATCATTAGCTATAACCACCCCCAGGTTCAAGAACTAATAGTTAACTAACTCTTCCTCTCTGCCTGTGATGCTGATTGGCAGTGACAGGAAAGGACCCAGAGATTGTGCTGTAATGAAAATGAATCCAAGTTAACAGAGACAAACATCACGTGACTTCCCTGGGCTGTAGCGCCTGAGAGAGCTGAGTTCGCCTGGGCAGAGCACAAGATTTTGCTGTGAGCCAGGGGACGGTGGAGACAGGAAGGATGAGAGAGATTGATGAATGAGTACCAGCCACACATCACATGACTCGGACTTCACTGACTGGACAGCTGACATTTGAGGACTGGTCCTCAAGCCACCATCACTTATAAAAGCAGATCTCCCAAGCCCATGCAGCTCACCCCAGTGCATCTCTGGGTCATCTGATACCGTAGAACTGAGCAGAGCGTGGGCATCTTCATGTTTAATAAAGAATATTTATCCTAATTGTATATTTGAAGAAATTTCTGATGAAAGTGACCTAAACACCAGGCTGTAAGGAAAGGTGACTTCCAAGAAGGTCATAGGGGTAGGAGGGGTGGCTCAGCAGTTAAGAACACGTACCATTCTTGCAGAAGACCCGAGTTCAGTTCCTTGCACCCATATCTGGCAGCTCACGTCGGCCTGTAACTCCAGCTGCAGAGGATCATACACCCTTTTCTGGCTTCCAAGGGCATCTTTACTCACATGCACACTGACACACACTGATGTGCGCATGTTCGAGCACACACACACACACACACGATACATAAACAAAAGCAAAATAAACCTCAAAAATACTAGCTCTGCTTGCTTGCACGGGTTATATTTTTCCTATTTTTTAAATATCTGCCTGTATTTATCAAGTTTTACAGGGCCGGGGATACAGTTCAGTTGGTAGAGGGCATGCCTTGCAGATCCCCTCCAAACCAGTTTCACAGCAAGGATGTTTTACTTCTATTGAGGATTAAAGTGCCAGGCAACAAAGCTGCCTGCGACGGCCCCTGGCCCCTAACACAGTCAGTGCCTGGACTGATTCCTCTCCCCAGCCCGCTCCCACCAGCAAACACACGCCAACCCCCTCCCGCATTACCCCAAGTCCAGGCTCGCTCTGAAATAATGCACATATATTAAGAGAGCCAGCAACTAATTTCTATGCACAGGACACTTCTGCCTGGGGCGAGTGGTACAATTTGCTTACTTACTGTGCTCTTCTCAGAGCCTCTGAAGAAAGGGGTGCCGGGGGCCAGAGCTCTGTTTGTTCTCCTGCAGATATCCATATTCCCTCACTACCTACGTTAACAGATTGAGGCTTTGGGGCATTTATGAGTGGTGTCTTTAATACAGCGCTGGAATATTCACCCTATAAATCCTTAGGAACAGACTTATGGATTGCCTATTACCTACTGGCATTATGAACTATTAATAAATCAGTTATGGTCATGTTGTTGTTGTTTTTCTAATTGAATTTCTTCCTTTGGTGAGAGATGGACCGTTCCTGTCATGTGAAGGCAGTGATCTCCATAGAGGGATGGCAGGGAAGGGGGTGGCGGAGAGATCTGAAAAAGATACACAGTTTGGACAGGAGGAAGGAAGAGGAGTCAGGGCCCCTGCCAGATGGGCGTTGTTGCAACATTGTAGTGCCTCCATCAATCTCCCGGTGTCCTACAGCAACAGAGGCTGAGTCTTCAGCCCCCAGCTGCCTGTACACCCCCTGATATTTCTCTGCCCAGACACCTCTGGGCTGCCTCTGCATTTACAGCTTTTCTGTTCAGCATGGCATCCTTGGGTACAGCCAGGATTGCCCAGCTGCTTAGCCCATGTGTGCCAACTGCACCTTACTGATCCCAGCTCCCGGGCTCCCTGAGCCCCTCCCAGACAATAACTCACCGGCCTCCTGCCCATTTTGAGGTTCATGTTCCATTGTAGAAGTTCTCCTCTGGAAGGCATGACCTAGAAGTTTGGGGGATGATGTCTCCTTTGTAATCAGCATTTCCAGAAGCAACTGCTTCCCAATCCTCCTCTTCCTCCTCCTCTTTAGTGTGTATATGTACGTGATGTGCATACGTGTGTGTGTATGCTTGCATGTGTGTGCATGGGTGCTCATGTACATACATGCACACACTTGAGGAGACCAGAGGTTGAGGCTGGCTGTCTTCCCCAGTCACTCTCCTCTTGATTCACTGAGGCAGGGTCTCTCCCTAAACCCCAAGCTTGCAGATCCCAACTAGTCCATCAGGGGATCCCTTGCCCCTACCTTCTGAGGGCTGGAATGACAGGCAAGCGGCTGGGTCCTCCAGCATTTGCAGGTGTTCTGGAGACCTGAACTTTCACTCTCACAGCCCTGAGTCTCTTCCCACTGATGTCCAGAAGTGGAACTCACAGCTGCCTCAGAAGGGGATGGCCCTGGCCCTCCACACTGAGATCCACCCATTGCCCATTCTACTGGAGACGCCACAGCAACAGGGCTGTGACACTTGGAATTCTGACACAAACAACTCCTTCCTCCAAACCTTCCTAAATCCAAGACGGCAAAAGAACACCGCCACCACGGCAGCCACTCGCCCGCTGGGTGGGACTGAGCCACTATGGTCAGTAAATGCATTCCCTGGCAGGACACTTGCTTAAGTGATCCTACGGTCACTTTAGAATCCCATCTCATTGAGCCCACCCTCTCTCCTCTCAGTTGTCATAGCTGCTCCTTAAATCTGGACATGCCACTGAGACTAGTGCCTTTCGGTCATTGTCCTACAGAAAGTTTCGCCACCAATCAGCTGTGAACAGATATAGGAAGAATGATTTCAGGGAACAGACCCCATGGTACAAGGAACTGCTGGGTTTTATGATAAAGCACCTTGCGTCTCACAGCTCCGTCAGTCAAGGTGTGTTTCTCACTGGAAGCTCTCTTCTAAGAGATGACTTGCGGATGCAGGCTCATCTTGCCAAGTGAGGTCAGAATCTTCAATACGGGACCTCCACACTGAGGCAGGAGGGCAGAAAGAGTGACGGAAGTCTTCAAAGAGCATCTGGGTGTCATTGGGGGAGAACACAGCCATGTTGCTCCAACTTAATAGCAAAGGAGTCTGGGAACTTTGTTCTTTCCATGTGCTGCGAAAGCAAAGATAACAGAGCATCAAACCAGTGTTTGCTCCAACTAAGCACAGCTAGGAGCCCAAAGGCATGTAGAAGACATCGCCCTGCTCTCAATGAAGCCAGATGTTGTCTAAGGGCAGAAACCATCCTTTCTGGGTGTGGTGCACACCTGTTATCCCCGCACTCGGGAGGAGGCAGGGGGATTGTGAGTTTGAAGACAGCTTATGCTAAATAGTGAGTTCTAGGCTCTGCTGGCCTAGTGGTCATAACCTATGGACAAGAAGGAAGGGAGGAAGACAAGAGAGAACAGGAGAGGTGGGAAAGGAGGAGAGATTAGTATTCTCCTGAACACACCCATGAGCAGTGCTATTAACACGGCTGAAGTTCTTCAGGGGCCACAGATTGCAAGCGAAGAAAATCTGCAGAGGTCGTGACTCTTACTTGAAAAGGTTCCCAGCATCTTTATCAACATTGTATTATTTATGTCTCATTCCCCCACCCCCACCCCAAGGGGTAGACCGAACCAGAGTCCATTCCTCACAGATTTGAGGAAACCAGTGTGAAGAATACTTAGACAGCAGAGTCAGCCAGCACAGTGATGGCAAATTCCACGTCTCAGCTGGACTGGACTGTGGCATGCCCTGACCTTTGGGCGAACACATTTCCAAGTATGTAACGACTTCATGCACTCGGTGGGTTTATTACATCCATCGCGAAGTTCCACAACGCTCGCACTATCAGACTTGGGATTCTCCTGGAAAGACTGGATTCCAGGTGGCTGGACACAGGGTGGCCATTGTGATGACACTTAAAGCTGGCCATGAAGACGCAGAGCGAGGAGGAGGAGGAGGGTGGTCCAGGCATTCAGAAGGCATGGGGGGGGGGGTCTGGGTAGGAAGTTAGGGGAGGGCCGCTGAGTGACTGACATTTCCCCTCTGCCTCAGACACATCTTCGCTATTTCTTTGCGGTGATTGCCAGAGTTAGAACCCATGTGTTCTTTCTAATCATGTAAATGAGACAAGCTCACTCTGCAATGGAAAGCCAGGCTTCAAAGTCAGGAAATGGCCCTGTAGCTCTAGCCTGCGACCCAGGGCTGATGTCCTCTCCTCTCAGGCCTCACTTGCCCCTTGTGCACCACATGAGAGATGACAAGGGTGGAGCGACTAGGTCCCAATCCATCCCACCTCAGACAATGGCTGTGCCCCTCTAGGTATTAATGCACCCCTATTTTTGTCTTCCTCCTGATTATTGGCAAGAAAGTTGGGTTTTCTATCCCCAGAGGTACCCAGATAGGGTCGGCTGTGGCCAGAGAGGAGATGTCTCTAGGCAGACAGGCTCCCCTGGATAGAATCTCAAAGAGGAACAGATTTGCCACCAACACCCCTGGATTCCAAACAAGATGCAGGAGCTGCAGAAGCCACCACTATGATGTGAGGACAAGGGCCACTGGGCAAGGGTGGAGAAGGCTGGAAGCAGGATGTTGGCGAACCCTGAGCCCTAAGGAAGTTTCTCTCAGATGGTAGAAAGTCGCTGGCTTCATGAACTGGAAACCCCTGACAAACACCACAGCTCAGTTATTTATAGACCTGTGACATTCTAGCTGAACCTGAGTCAGCCAGTCATTTGTTTTGCAGTTGCTCTGGGCCCATCGGATGCTAAACATGTGTCCCAATCCTATCAACAAACCATTTCAAAAATGTGCAAACAAACCAAAGCTGGGAGAAGGTGGGTGAGTGGTTAACCCAAGATAGCACAGCAAATAAGTTTGAGCTCTTTATCTCTCTCTCTCTCTCTCTCTCTCTCTCTCTCTATATATATATATATATATATATATATATATATCTGTGTGTGTGTGTGTGTGTGTGTGTGTGTGTGTGTGTGACTGTCTGTCTCTCTGTATGTGCTGGAGGTAAGAAGAGACAGGCACACACACACACCTCACCCTACCTAGGACACCAGTGAAGGGAAATAAAATCCAGAGCTTCTCATTTGCAAAGCAAACACTCTACCATTGAACTAAGTCCCCAGTCCTAAGTTTTATATCTCAGGGCCCATGGCTCTTAATTATAATCTGGGTTTTGTTCTTCTACGTTTCTGTTCCCCGGTCTACAAAATGAAACAGCAGAGAACAGTGTCGTGAAGAAGCTGAAGCTTTGGGCTTTAAATCCTAAGAATCATCAATTCAAATCCTGCATCTACCCCTTAATGTTGTGTGACTTGAGGAAATTACTAAGCCCCTCTGAGCCTTGATTTCCATTTTAGTGAGTCTTGAAGAGTGTCCGTCTCATAGTGTTGATCTAAGGATTGACCGTCATGTTAGCCTCTGTATTAGAGCATCACAGAGATAGCATGTCATGGTCGCTGAGGCTCAGATGACCTTGCCTGGCCCTTTGGACACAGGGCTTCCATAGCACTCATGACTACCTTGATGTTCTCTAGGAGGGCGGTACTACAGCTGCATCCTATGTACACAAGACAAATTGAATCCAGAAATGTTTCTTCTGAAACTAACCATTTTAAGACAATTGTTTACAACTCCGTTTACTCCCCACAAGGGTCACCCCTTGGCATGCATCCCTTCCTGCCATGGGCAATGGAGGAGAGAAAAACTCACCCCCCCAGGGGCTTCTCTGGACCCCAAAGACGTCAGAAGCCTGAATACGGGAGGAAGGGGTCGTGTGGAAATGATAAGGAGTGGGTTCCGGGGGTTACAGAAAACAATGAAATCGGAATATTTTCACAGCAGATTTCATCAGTGCTGCCTGAGTGCATTCCATTAAACCTCATTTATTAAATTTTGAGGAACATAATTTAGATATAAGATTCCGGACAAACAGGTTTCGGAATAGCTGATTCCGAATAGCGTCAATGTGCCCCATGCGTGGAAAATAAGCTGATGTTTTTCATTTTGATGGTCTCCAGAGAGTCTTCATCTACAGCTCATGGTGGGAAAGGAGACTACTTGGAGCTGGAGGGTGGGAGGGGGCTGTGATTTGGAGTCTGCCCCCATCATCCCAACAGCTATTTGGAGAGATTCCCGGCCCTGCAGCATAAACATCTCTCAGGTCCAACAGGCAGTGCTTCTCTGTGTTCTAGAATTTCTAAGCCAAGGAGTGGGTAGGCAGGAGCCCAGGGCAACAAGGTAGCCAGACAGCACCTATACTTTATTTCTTTATCCCAGAGTCTGTGCCTCCCAAGATGCTCTCTCATTTCCTTACAGCCTCTTCTGCTAATGTATCACAGCAAGACCTAATCGGGATCTTTGGGTCCTGAAGTAGATCACACTTTTATTCCGCAATTTCAAGGTCATTGGAAACCCTTCCAGCCTACACCAAGCCCAAAGTTTTCCTCTGCCGGCCAAGCTCAAGGCAATCCTTTGTGCAAAAGGGAGAAGGAACTCCAATACAAGCCTGAGACTTAGTCTGTGAAAATTACTTCTTATCTGTTCCTGGCCCATACAAGGCATGAATATATATTCGATGAAAAACTGACCCTTAAAGAGGTACTCTATGGCCACTTCCTCTGAATTAAGACACCAGGAGGTAGGAGAAAAGCTTGCGTACTTTAGAACGCCCAGGAAGCTCAGAAAGCGACCAGAGTCATGAGGCAGCATAAGCAGAAACTGTTGCTTGGAAAGGGGTCTCTTCCATGAAGGTGCCTACAGATTGTGTGAGGAACTCCAGGTACAGTCTTCCTGAATAATTTCCCATGTTGGGGAGCACTTCCTGGTGATGCAGATGCCTTTGGGTCATCCATGCTCCTGTATGTGACCCCAGCATACACTGGTTCACCCAAGTTGGACCTGGATAGTTTCTTTGACCTGTCTTCTACATCCCGTCTGGGATGAATAGTTATCAGTTCACATGTCCCCCAGAAAAGCCACACAACAGAGTGAAGCAGGAGCCCCAGGGTCACTGGGAGATTGGTGGCAGAAGCAGGGGTTAACCCCCGATGGTGTTTCAGAAGACTAGAGGCTGAGTTCTGACTTAGGTCATGACAATAATCTTTGGATGCACAGGTGAGAGGCAGAGCTGTTTGCCGCATGCAGCTCCAAAGATTCAGTCCTCTCGTGGGAAGGTACCCAAGGGTGGACCTTGGGACAAGATACAGATAAGCTGGACCATGAAGAGATGATGTCTTATACACTCCCGATAGATCCAGAAGTCTAAATCACTTCATAAACTCCAGGGGGGAGAATTCTCTCTGTTTGCCTGGTATCAGGCTTTGGGAGATTAGAATTAGTGTGAGAACCATGATTCCCACGAGGGGATTGCTTGCAGCGTGGGCTTGCTCAGCTTCTCAAGGAGAGGATGTGGCCAGCCTGTAGCCAAGACTTTAAGTCTAGGTCAAGATGGCATGAAATATATGCCAGATTGGCTTCAGTTCAAATCCTACCCCCACCGCTTGCTGTATCCTGACTCCTCTTACAGACGGAGCAAATTCTGAACCCCACACCCTTTCCTTGTTTGTGCTACAAACGCTTCACAGTTTGGGAGTTTCTCGTCTTCCACTCAGACTCCCTTGATTGCCTGAAGTGCTTTGGCTGAGGGTCTTTGGCGATGGACTCTTGCTCTTCTAAGTCAGGACAGACACAACCAAAGAATTAATACACACCCCAACCAGAACCTGTACTTAGCCAGCCCAGCAGAGTGAGCTATAGAAGACCATTTCCTTCATCCTTTCCTGGGGATCTGTAAGGCAGGGCTCCGCCTCCCAACCTTCCAGGGTCTCCTAATGGGATTGAGCTTCAGCTGCTCAAGGCAAAAGATGGCTTGATAAACCTCCTTTAGGTAATGGCCACTTTTTCTTATCTTTCCCCTCCTGCCTCTTTTCTCCTACTGTTGAATTCAAATCCTCTCCTCCAAGGCTGCTTCTGGAAAGATCAAAATGAAGAATGTTCCTGTTGTCTGTGGGAGCTCAGGCACGTTGTTGAAGTGCTCTGCTGTGCCTCGGTTTCTTCATTCAAAAATGGGACTCATTTTCTTATGGCGTGTTTTGAGCACGAGGTGAGTTAAGATGTGCTAACTCAAGCTCTGAAAAGTATCCAGTCTGCATAAAATGCCAGCAACAATAGCAACGACTATGCCAAGGTCTAGAGAGGGGGCTTGGCTCCTGTTGGAACTTCAGGGCAATGTTTGCTTCTTGAAGAAGAAGAGTCTCTGGGGACAGAGGGCAGCTTTTCTGTAGCATTCTTTCCATCCTGGTTACAGCTAGGGTGTTCTGGTTGCCTGCAGCTACTCAGTCTCACACAGCAAGGATGCTTGCCACAAGACAGCGGTTGCAGGAGACAGACAAGCATCTCTGGGGAACTATGGAACTATAGAATCATACTGTCTTTGTGCACCAAGCAGGGAACAGATTGGGCTCAGGGGTTCAGACAAGGAGACCCTTCTGATGACTGAGCTCTCCTTGTAGTCAGGTGCTGAGCGTGAGGTGTTTGTGTGCCCCCTCTCTAAAGAACTCATGCTCACACACTCTCCACCCCATCCCTCTCCCCCACTCTTACCCCTCCCTTTGTAGAACTCTCTGGTTCCATTGAGAGCCTGTTGTGCCCAGATTATGACCACCAGAGAGACCCAGAGACCAGAGAAGCCCAGACTGTAATAAGCAAGGTTTATTTAGCATAATACAAACTAGTTTGGAACCCATCTCTAATACCCCGTTGCAGCGAGGTAGAGAGGAGTTCGAGCTCTTCTGTGGGGTTACAAGCAGGGGAAACACAAGCAGCCCTTTAGGGTACTTAGGGGGGTTTGGCATGGGTACAACTTTTTGAAGGTCTTTGCTTTCTCTCCCAGCTTGTTCTTTGTTCTTAGAGCAAGGCCACCCTGAGTCAGGCCATCTTTATCAGCCTATACCAGGTGGCTGGACCTAATTTTTTGGGTGGGAGGGGGAAGCTACTATCTTCCTGGGAATAAGCTAGTCTGGGTTTCTATTTTTAGGAAATTCCTTCTTGTCCCTTTGAGAACCTTCGAGAATAAGGGGTAGGGGTGAGTCTCAAAAGCCCTTGGGCTCTGACCCAATTGAGAAACAATCAAAAGAGCCCCCATCCTTAAATCCAGTCTTGGGACTTCCTTGAGTACAGGATCTCCTGCCTGCCCCCCTGGCCCTACACACAGTCAGCAAGAGGGGTACAGAGAGCTGTTGGGATTAAAGGTGTGTACCACCACCCCAACTACTCCCCAAAAAAGAGGGGGAAATGGTGCGGGACAGTTCTATATTCTGTCAATTATATTTTAAATAAACTCTGATTGGCAGTAGCCAGACAGGAAGTAGAGGTGAGGCAATAAGAATAGGAGTATTCTGGGAAGAAGGAAGCTCTTCCCCAGTCCTGCCCAGACCACCGAAGAAGCAGGATGTGACCTGCCCTGCTGAAAAATGTACTGAGCCATGTAGCTGACATAGATAAGGATAATGGGTTAATATATGTTATAGGAGCTAATATGAAGCCTGAGCTAATAGGCCAATCAGTTTATCATTAATATAGACTCTCTGTGTGATTTTCTTTGGGACTTGCCCATTCTGGGAACTGGGCAGGACAGAAACCCCAACAAAAGAGACCCCTCATGTTACAGAGAGCATGCCACCTTACAAAACAGAAGCAAAAGCAAGAGTGGATGCTCCTCAGAGCAGAGTGGCTCAGAGACAGCTTACAGAAGACACAGAACCAGGCAAGCTCAGGCATTGTCGCAAGGCCACCAGCTCACCATCTATTTGTCCCCACACGGGAAGACTGAGAAGAGGAGGTGGGGTGGACCAGAGTGGACGCTTGTATGAGAGAGACCCAAGTGGTGGGCTGAGTGGGAGTGAGGTGGAGGGATTGGTTTTCCTGCATCCACAAGCCAACCAGCTTTTCCAGCTGTCTAGTTAAAATATTCACTGTCTCAGTTAAGGTTTCTATTGCTGTGAAAAGACACCATAACCAGAGTAACTTTTATAAAGGAAGTTAGTTCATTGAGGTGGCAGCTTACAGTTTCAGAAGCTCAGTCCATTATCATCATGACGGGGAGCATGGAGGAGTAGCTGATAGTCCTAACTCTTGCAGGCAACAGGAAGTCTAGCGAGATACTGAGTGGTACCCTGAGCATAGGAAACCCTAAAACCTGCCCCCACAGTGACACACTTCCTCTAACAAAGCCATACCCACTCCAGCAAAGCCACACCTCCTAATAGTGCCACTCCCTATGAGATTATGGGGGCCAGTTACGTTCAAGCTACCACACCCTCCCACCCTCATTCCATAAAAGGAAAATTCATAGGTCGTAAACCAGGCTGCCACTGGTGTACCTGGGATTGTCCTATTCATGCTTTTGTCCTTAGTAGAATACTCTTGAAGAGCAAGGGGCCTTGCCTGGAATGCTTAACACCACATCCTCGGGGTCTGGCATGGTTCATGGTTCCAGATAGGGGCAATGATTGAATGATTGGTGTGAGTATTGAACACCTGAGTGAATGAACCAATCTGGTAGATGCTCATGGAAAGCCCCCTCTAAACCACTAGATCCCCTCTCATCTTGCCCAGGGAATCATCTCAAGCCTCAGAGGTGCACACCAACACTGGGAGAAGCCCAGCAGACTTTCCCCCAGGGAGATTGAATGAACCTGAACACAACGTCTTAGCTCTGGCAGCAGAGTAACTTAGCTAGGTGTTCCTTCCAGACACGCACTGACATTTTCCCCAGAGATAATACTACCAACACAATTTCCTCTATATTAGTTCATTTCCAGGGATGTTTTAGCCCCTCTTGAAACTGAACCACTGCCCTGATCGCCTGCCTCTTTTTCCACCTCTGAGTCTCCCAATGAAAGGCTATAGACCATAACTCTCCCTCCATGCTGCTCACTGGGGCATTGTTTAACAGAAACCCGAAGCAAACACGGTGACAGAACAGCTCTTGCAAATGCTCCTTTAAAGGGATTTAAAACACCCTTTGTACAACAGATAAACACTCAGGAGGGCCCAGGCTTGCTTTCCTCAGAGTGGAGACAGGACAACAGGAAGCACAAGGCAAGTCTGTCCCTTTGGGAGATGCATGTGGCTTCATGGCTGAGCCCAACATAGTGCCACAAGATAACTTGACAAACAAGGGGCTTGGTAGGTGTGATGGAGCGTGACTCCAGTGCCTAGATGAATCGCCCAAAGGACATTGAATTACCTTCAGCATTAGGCAGAGGCTTTGGAAGGTTTAATGAAGAATCCACAGGGTGAATAAGTCAGACCCATGGGGTTCTTGTAAGAGCAGAGACAATAGAGCTCAATAAAAATGGCCCTGCCCATGCCTGTGCAAGGCAGAGACCAGAGGACAAGCTCCTCCGCTAGGAACGCCAGAACCTCGGAACTGATGGACTTTCTGTATGAGGCCGAAGTGGAAGTCTGTAGCAAGCACTACAAGGATGTGCTCCTCAAGACTCTAAGGACCCATGGGCCAACTTCAAATGGCCCTGAGGTAGCCTCCAGTTCCATGTGGCTCACTGTTTGAGAGGCCAGAGCAGAGGAAACAGCCTTGTTTCTCCATCCATTTCAAAAGATAGTTTTGCTTGGCGTAGCACTCTGGGTTGATGGACAGCTGTTTACTTTCAGGGTTTGCAATGTCCAGGATTTCCTGCTTCCCTGGTTGGGGGTTGCTGATGGAAGACCCAGCATTCCTCCGGTAGCTCTGCCTTTCCCCTCTGTGGGTTTTTGCTCTTTTCTTTATGCTCTGGTTTTGACGTCTTTACCGTGACATGCCATGGGGAGCTTCTTCTCTGGTTATGTGCTTGGGATTCTAAAGCCCCTAGCATTTGGCTGTCAAAGTCTTTCTCCTAGACTTGCAAACTTTCCTGCTATGACTGTTTTTCTATGATAATTTGTCTATTCTACTTGATTTTTAGCCCAACTCCTTCTGTCCTATGGATTTTTAGCCTTGGTCCTTTGAATGTATCCCAGACTTCTTGGAATTATGAGTCCTGTCCATTGACTTTTTTCCTCATGTATGAACAATTGTATCACTGTCTGTCCTCTGACCTACAGTCCTGCATTTTGCTCTTCTGCATGGTCTTTTCTGTTGCTGATACTCTCTGGTGTGTTTTGTGATTGCTTTTCCTTCTCAGAATTCTTGTGTGGTTCTTCACAGGTGTTTCAATCGGTGGCTGAATTTATCTTCTGTATCTTGTACTTTTTCCTCCAACTTGTGATTTCACTCACTTTAGACACCATCTTGTCAAGATCTTGACTGGTGTCTTAGGGTCACTACCGCTATGATGAACCACCATGACCAAAAGCAAGTTGAGAGGAAAGGGTTTGTTGGACTTACACCTCTGTGTCATAGTCTTATCACTGATGGAAGTCGGGACAGGAACTCGAGCAAGGCAGGAACCTGGAAGCAGAAACTGATGCAGAGGCCATGGAGGGTGCTGCTCACTGACTTGCTCCCCATGGCTTGCTCAGGCTGGTTTCTCACAGAACTCAAAACCACCAGCCCAGGGATGGCACCACCCACAATGGGTTGGGCCCTCCCCCATCAATCACTAATTAAAAAAAAAAAACCTCTAAAGGCTGTGTACAGCCTGATCTTAAGGAGGCATTTTTCTCAGCTGATGCCCGCTCCTCTCAGATGACTCTGGTTTGTGTCGAGATGAACGGACACTACCCAGCACAAGTGGATTTTCGTGCCTAGCTCACCTGCTGACGTAAGCCGTCTATTAGGTCATCCTCCCTTTTTTAAAGTAGGATTCTGAATTCTCCCTCACACATCTCCCTTACCTCGGTGATGGGGGGGGGGGGACTAGGATGTTGGGGTGGGGTGGGGTGGGAAGTTGTCTCATTCTCTGTGTTTCTTTGTTGTTTCTTCATGTATTAGGACTCACAATGTCTTTCCATTTTAACGTGCCCTTTTCTCTGACTCTATTCTGTTGGCTGGTTAATACAAGAGGACTTCTTATTGCTAGGTAAAAAGCAAAAACTGGCAGATAAGTGGGCATACCACTGAGTCTCACCCTAAGTACCTGCAGGGCCTGTGACTGCTGTAAGAGTCATCAGGAAGAGCCAGAACTTGAGTTTAAACCCATGTGTTCTCAGCTGTGCTTCAGAACAACTGTGGAACATGGCTGGGGTGGAGGGGCCCGCAGTTCACATACTCTGCTTTGAGCAGGAGGCCAGTAGAAGCTCTCCTATGCCGATACAGTTGGTCCTGTCCTGTTTGTCTGTCTAAAACAGGTTGTCTCCAAGCTCTGCAACTTGATACCTTGAGTACCTCCCAAGAACCTCAATTTCCTGGTCAGTGAAATGGGAACAAACCGCACCCAATAATCACGGGCGTGGCTATGGGGGCCAATGAGTCTGGTGCACCAGCCAGTGGCTTTCCCGTGGCTGTGATGGAACACCGTGACCAAACGCGACTTAGAAAAGTTTCTTTTTAGCTTATGGTTCCAGAGGGATCAGAGTCCATTATGGCAAAGGGACATGGGAGCGAGCAGCTGGCCATGGTGACAGAGCAGGAAGCTAGGAGCTCACATCTTCACAAAGCAGAGAGCGCAGACTGGACGTGGCGAGAGGTCTTTCATCTCGAAGCCTGGCCCCAGTGATGGGCTTCCTTCCACAAACGGAGCTGCCAACTGAGGGCATTTTCATTCAAACCACCACATCAGATGAGAGCTGCACACAACGCCTGCCTCACAGCTTCCATTGCTAACCTTCATTGTCCCTCTGTGCACCCTGCGCATCCTCTCTGCGCTAGGATTCTGAGTGCACCTATCTATTAAGCTCCCAGCCACAGCAGCCAGATAAGGCATCCTGCTTGTGTCTGTGCCTTCCAAAAACCTCAATACCCTGAGAGAAAGCAGATGTTTGTTGAATAAATGAACAACAGAACAAACGTGTGAAATAAATATTCTGTATTCTGCTCTGCGTGTTTTGTGATTTTGACACCTAGATTCACAGTGCTCCCTCCTGACTGTAACAGTAAAAGATGAGTTGGAAACTCTCGAGTCCTTCCCATGGGTCCTGTTCATCACATGTCTGACCACACGAGCCGGTGAAGAGAGAGAAGAGGATGCTGCTGCAGTCGGGATAAAGACCCTGGAAAAGGAAGACCCTGTTTCAATACAGACACACCAGAGCGCCAGAACGTCAGAACCCAGCCTTTCCTCAAGCTAACAGCATCACCCGAAGCACTCTGGAGCTGCCCCTCCCACTCTGTGTAGTGACAGGTTGTCCCAGGATGTTCTGTTGCCCCAGACAGCTAGAGGACAACTAGAATGCAGACACAGGACGGATGTATAGGAGCTCCTCCAATGCCTTACAAAACATTATATCTGGCCAATTTAGGAAGTAAACCAAAATAAAAAAGATATCAAGTAAGGAAATCAAACACTCTCGTGAAATAAAGCTCAACTGGGAGACCACAGTGACTTATGTTTGACCTCCTTCAAAGCCGGGTTCTTATGATCAGCTGCACTCCAAACCTGGGCTGGGAAATGGATGCTGCTTAGCCGTGGCAGACATCACTAATCAATTACAGCACGCTTTTGCTTTAGTGGGCGATTCTAATGCTTCCCATCCTGTTGATTGGAACAAGCCACTGCTAATCGATTAGTCACCATAGAGCATTAAACTCCCTTCCCAAACCTGACCTAGATGCTCACACCTCCTGTGTAATCCACAGACTTCCTTGCCTGGTTTCTCTAATGACTCAGATGGTGCAGTTATAATGATGTCAGCATGTCAGGACAGAGCAGACCATTTGTTTCTTTCAGTGCCCCCCTCCCCCACCTCCAACCTCCCCAGTCTCCCTAACTCTGTTGCTTTTCTTAACCTCATGTTAGAGAAACATAATACACAATGGCGGGGTGGGAGAAATGGCTCAGTGGTTAAGAGCATGCCTTTTTCTGGCAGAGGAGCTGAGTTCGATTCTAAGCACCCACATGAGACAGCAGACAACTGCCTGTAACTCCAACTTCAGGTATCTGGTATCCTCTGACTCCCCTCCCCCAGCCACATACACAGACACATGTGTGCATTGGAAAATAAAAATAATACACACGGGCAAAATGCGTTCCGTGTTCACTATAAATCATCACAGAGAGGAAAAGGAGGTAGCTTCATTAGTTTAGCTCAGAAGCATGAGGGCCTGAGTTTGATTCACTCAGAACCCACCTGCAAAGCCAGGGCTAGTGTTCTGGGGGATTCCTGGGAGGAGCCTGGAGGAGCCAGGAGGATTCCTGGGCCGTGTTTAACAGTCTATCTGAATTGGTGAGCCTCAGAGTCAGAGAACATCCCAGTGGCCAGTGATAAGGCTGAGCAGGTAAAGGCACTTGCCGCCAACCCTGAGTTCGAACCCTGGGCCCCACGTGGTAGAGAGACCTGACTCCCTCCAAATTGACCTCTGACCTCCACCACATGCGCAATGCGCACCATAGCACGTGCGTGCAGCCCACCCCACGCGCGTACACACGCCTCCAGTGAAATTTATTACTAAAGTTGTTCGTGATTGTGTAGTACCCCTCCGCTCAGGCTCCAAGACCGGGACGAATGCCTTCCTGGTTTAGGATCAGCACCTTCTGCTGACCTGCCAGATCCTGTGTCTCCTGACCTCTGTGCCCTCTACCGAGCATGGCCCCTCTTGGCACTGGCGGCACTGAGTTCCCAATGCTCTATCACCGTGCAGTTGCCCTCTCGCCCCTCCCCTGAGCCAGGCTTGCTTTCCGAACCGTCTCCTCTTCCGTCTTACTTATCTTAATTTTCATTGCTTTTCCTTGGTTCCCCTTTGTGGATGCTGGGGGCCGGGGACACGCCGAATACCTGGGGGAATAAGCCTGGTATAAATAAAATAATTCCCTGATGACTCTGGCCACTACTTAAGATCTTGAACATCAGATTCACGAGCAGGTGTTGGGGGCTAGAAGTTCTTTTCCTTTAGAGCACCGGAGAGAGCAAACAGATGCCTGGGGGAGTGTAGCACAGCTCTGCGTCCCTCTGTGTTCCTAGATGCCTGAGACCACCAAGTAGCCTCCTAAATCAACTTTGCAACATGCACACAGACTTTAACACCAAACATGAGGGTTCGAGGCACTGGGGTGAAAGAACCATTTCTCTCGTGGCCCCAGTAACTCCCAGTTATTGGTTTCCTAGATTACCTGTGGAAACCAGGAGGGTTTGAAGCTAAATGTGTGGGCTTTGGAGTTAAGGTTCACATTCTGCCATTCAAACTATGCTCTGCTGGAGAGACGGCTCAGTGGTTAAGAGCATTGCCTGCTCTTCCAAAGGTCCTAAGTTCAATTCCCAGCAATCACATGGTGGCTCACAACCATCTGTAGTGAGGTCGGGTGCCTTCTTCTGGACTGCAGACATACACACAGACAGAATATTGTATACATAATAAATAAATATATTCTTTAAAAAAACTATGCTCTGCTCACATTTGTTCATGAGCCTCAGTTTCTCTTCTGGGATTGTTCAGTGGTTTATGGGAAATAATATATGGAAAATGTTTAGCGCGGCATTTAGTATAAGAAATTAAGAAGTAGCCTTTACCGATTACCCCTTTCCCTAAGTCTTGACAACTGGAAGCTCTGCTTTGCCCCCCTGCTGGAGGAGGGGTTAGTGTAGCTTACCACACAGCCCTCGTAGCCTCAAGCCCAGAGTCAAGTACAATGGGTGTTTAAAATAAGCTTTGGGGGAGATGGTTCCGTGGTTAAAAGTATATACTGCTCTTCCAGAGGACCCAGGCTTGGTTCCCAGCACACACCTTTGGTGGCTCACAACTGCTTGTAACTCTAGCTCCAGCGGATCTGACACTGTCTTATGGACTCCACAGACATGGGATGGCTAATCTTGACCATCAATCGGACACTCCTAAGAAGTGAAGACCTCAGCTGAGGAATTGCCTCCACCAAACTGGCCCAAGGGCACATCTATGGGGTATTTCTTATTGCTGATTGATGGTACCACTGTGGGGAGTACTGGGCAGAGCAAGTGGACACAGGCTCTCTAAGGTAACGAGCTGAATGCAAGCCTAAGAGCAAGCCCACAAGGACTGTTGTCTCTGCTCCAACTCAGTCTAGGTTCCTGCTTCGACTTTTCTTGATGATGGGCTATAATCTGGAAGTGTAAGTCAAATAAATAAGCCCTTCCCTCCCCAAGTTACTTTGGGCCATAGTGTTTATCAAAGCAACAGAAGCAAACTGGAACAGGGCACCTGAAGTCACACACACACAGACACACACACGCACACACGCATGCACGCACGTACACACACACACACACATGCACACGCACTATCAAAATAAATCTTTAAAAATAAAATATGCTTCAGAATATCAACCCACTTCCACTTCCTACTCTTTCGTTATAACTATTTCCTCCTTCCTAGGAAGACCTCTCTCCAAAGTACACCCTCTGCTGACTGGGATTAGCAACAAAACCTCTCAAACCCAGCAGGAGATAATGGGCTGAGCGGTTACAGACTGAAGTCCCAGCCAGCATCTTGGTCATGTCCATCACGTGCACAGAAAACCTCGTGAGTGTGCGGCTACATCAGTCCCCAACAGGTCAGCTCTGCCTGTGTGTAAATTCCACAGCCAGAGTACCTAACAATTTATATTCTTTTCCAGGTCGAATAAGATGACAAGAGGATTAAAAAATGTGTCTCAGAAACCTGTAGACAGAGCCCAGGAAGGCAGCTACAGGGAGAGTCCTGGTTAATTCTGAGATTCCAAACAGCCAGCTTTCCATCAATTTCCAGGACCTCATTCCTCGCCCCCCTTCATTCTCAGAATTGATGTTTATGTTTCCACCAGGCTAGAGACCAATCCTCCTCGGCAGCCTCCGTCAGAGAGAATCAGAAATTTTCCACCTGGGATGCTACAAATTGCATTTCTCAACACAGTTCCGGGATACGGGGTGTGACCAGCATAGCTAAGTGATCAGAACCCGGGGGACCCTGACTTTATCACCATCAAGCAGCTGAAGCTCCAGACAAGACAGAGCCTCCTGTCCACCAAGATCCAAGAAGAAAGCCCCTGTCAGTCTGAAAGCAGCTCCCTGGGAAGTCTGCAGTCTGGAGGGAGGCTAGGAGAAGGCCCCACCGCTCCTACCTGTGTGACCGCTCATCTTATAAAGACAAGTAAAATGAATCTTTGGGCTGGGGAATAAGCTTGGGAAAGTAAGTGCTTGATTCTCAATCCCCTAGAACCCAAGTATAAATAAATAAAAATTAATTAATTAGTAATAAATAAGTAAAAGCCAGGGGTAGCAATGCTTACCTATAATCTCAGTGTTGGGGAGGCAGAGACAGGAGGATCCCTGTGGCTCAGTGGCCAGCTGGGCTGGCTAAGTCTGTGAGTTCCAGGCTCAGAAACAGACCTTCTCAAAAACACAAGGTGGAAAGAATAGAGGAAGAAAGCCTCAATTTGACCTCTGGCCTACATGTGCGCGTGCACACATATGTACACACACACACACACACACACACACACACATACACACACAGGGGGGGCAAGGAGTGCAGAACGCCAACCCATTGGGAGAATGTAGCAGAAACACATAGGAGTCACTTAACACAAATTCTGACTCATGGACAGTGTGAAGAAAAAAAAAAAACCTTTGGCCAAGCAATACCCAGGATCCCCTCTGATATTTGCCCTTCTTTTAAAATACCACTAACTTCGCAGGGAAGCCCTTGGCAAGCACATTTGTGAGGTCCAGAGCCCACACTCTACATCACACCCCTTAGCCAATGATGGTTGGATAGCGGAGGACACCTCTCAGATTGAACCAGTCAGCTCTTCCTGATCCCTGGAGTGGAACCTGGCCACTTAGACTTTTAATGTTTAAAATAAGAAAGGGTAGATTCTGCAACCAAGAGACTATCACCACCCACCTCAAGAGGAAAGATGAAGAGAGGTCTATAAACGGCGGGGGGGGGGGGGGGGGAAGGACAGGACGGAGAGGACAAAGAGGGACAGGGACTGGGGGAGGGAGGAAGGGCGAGGGAGAAAGGGGAGTGACCATAAGCTCAGGAATGATTGCTCACTAGAAGCTAGGGGCAGCAGAGTTTGAACCTCCACCTCTGGAGGAGCACCTTGATTTCAGACTTCTAACCTTTCAGGTTACATAAAATCAATTCTTATTGTTTTTAACCACCCAGTCTGGAGCAGATGGCCTGGGAGGTCTCTGGAGTATTCTTGGTGCCAGTCTGCACTGAAAGGCTGGGGAAGCTGGGCTCTGCCATCTCTGCAGGGTGACCCCAGCTGCAAAGTCATTCATTGGGCAAGAATGAAGCTTGCAGTCGCTGATGGGCTTTCTCCTCTGTCCGTTTCGGGCCCATCTGAGTCCTCAGCCTATGGGACTGTGTCACCCACATTTGGGGTGGGTCTTCTCCTCTGACTTGCTATCCCAGCTGCCAGTCATCTCTGGAACGCCCTCGTAGACACACCCATAAATGGAATTTACTAAGTGTCCTTCAGCCCAACAGATTTGGCAGTCATTAACTCGTAAGGGAGAAAGTAGAAGCCAATACATTTGACTTGTTCAGCTGTCTCTACACTAGTAAACAACACAGCTAAGACCCAAGGGGGCTTCTCTCATCCCAACCTGTAAGACTGTGCTGTCCTGGGGGACAGGAGCTGTACCACACTTCCCTGGTGTAGCTTCTGAATAAATGAATCCAGGGATTAAGAACAATGCGGATCTGATTCCAGAAGAGGAAAGGGTTAAACTTGCCTGCTCTGGGCCAACTAGAGAGAGCTGCAAAGCCAGGCTTAGAACCGCAAACCCCAGGCCCAAAATTCATATTAGTGATGAAAATGTTTGTCAAAGAACTTTTCCGCATGAGGCTGGGCAACTTCCAGACGTGCCCCAATCATCCCGGAGGCTGCAGGCTAGCCCTTCATCCTTGTTTCTCTCTGTGTCTGAACAAGGCTGGGCATAAACTCCATAGAAATCTTTTTAGAGGAAAATCAAACTTTACTAGCTGAGGGCTTATATATTCTGAGTGCTGTGGCAAGTATCCTGTACTTTACTGGACTAAACCGAGTATGCTGAGATCATTTTAACCACAGAGCACAGCACTTAGACACTCAGGGTCTGGAGACAGACTACCTCAAACCTTCACTGACCTTGGACTTGAGTGTTCTGTCTGTGAAATGGGCTGACTCTATTAATACACACTCCTTGGCAGAGCTATCATAGGGCCAATGTGAGCCCAATGTGAGCACTTGACTGGTTCCCCTGCACGCTGGTGACCATTAATCCTTCCAATGACCTGTGACGTCACAGCCATGAAGCCTTTGCAGCTACCATCCCTGGGTACTGTGAAGTGAATACTTGCTCCTTAGACTGAGTTCATAGTTGTATGGATTTCTTTTCATAAGGTAGCGACACCCACAGCATTGCCTTTTGTAGGTTAGAAGCAAAGGACAGAAGAGGACAAACTCAGAACACGCAAATCCTACTGGGAACAAATAGAGATCCATGAACACCTTGAACTCTAGAGTGTGTGGGCTGTGATCACGGAGCTTCCCTGCAGAGATCTAGAAATCACAGGAGGAAGTGGAGATCCTCACTAGGCTGTGGGCACAGTCACACTGGGCTCACAAAAATGTCCAACTAATGCTGGCATCCATAAAGACATTCAGGTTTTTTTCAGTGCTGGGTATGCACACGACATAAGCACACTACATAAGCACTCTACACAGAGTTGCAACCCCAGGTTGAAAACTACGTGTGTCAGAACCTTTGTACATACAAACTAGTGTGTGTGTGTGTGTGTGTGTGTGTGTGTGTGTGTGTGTGTGTGTGTGTGACAGTATGTTTGGACATCAGAGGAGAGGAGTCCATTCTCTCCTTCTACCATGTGGGTCCCAGGATTTGAACTTTAAACATCAGGCTTGGCAGCAAGCACCTTTATCAGCTGAGCCATTTTGTTGGCCCAACATTGAATTTTAAAGAAATATAAGTGGATTTTAATTGCAGAGGGGTTCATCTCTGCTTTGTTAAGGATGTTGATGAGCCATACACACTGTCTCAACAAACCCGGCTGCTGATGGCCAAGCTGCAAGTCTCATCTCTCACTGGCGACACAACACGTCTCTAGGAGCTTACTCTCCTGGCTGCGGAAGCCACGGTGGTTATAGATCGGAGCAATTATCCAGCTGCATTGCTGTGTTTTATTGTACAGTCCCATGCTGCCGTCGACACGCTGAGATATAAACCATCTTATTACAGGCAACTTCAATTTCTCCTCTCTCCCAGTACTGTCAGGATGTTGTATTCATCTTGTGATGCTCTGTGCTTGTATAGATTATACTATCTGTGAAATTCATTTCTGAGTGGTAAACAGGGTGTTATATTTTTTTCTTTTATGAAAGGGGAACTGAGTCTGACTGGGAGAAACGTCTCTTAGCCGCTGCTTTAGAGTGTAAGTCCTACGGATGTGAGGACAACTGTGGCCATGTAGCTGTAGCCCGCTCTGTCGCTCTGATGATGGCTGGCTGCTCCCTCTTCGGCACTGAACTATCCAGCAATTGTATTACGCGTCTCCTTTCTTAAGGTCAGCTAATGGGCAAGTTACTCCAACGGCTGACTTTGCTTCCCTTTGCCATGTAATCTATCCATCCGCACCGTGAAGTAGACTGTGACCATCTTGGGTTTGTTGTTGCAGTGCTGGGGACCGAACCTGGAGCCTTGCGCATGCTTAGGGGCTCCCAGTGAGCTGCCCACCACGGTGTGGAACAAGACTGAACGTCTTAAGGGGAAGACAGGGCACACACATTCCAGTGCATGGTTTCCCACCGCAGAGACTGCTCGTTCATAGCCACGCCATCACCAACCCGGTCCTCAGAAGCAATGTGTCTTGCCTTGACTGCAGGCATCCAGGCCGCAAACCCAGCATGTCTGGAAGAAATCTTCAAAGCTCTTGGCATCCTGAGTCCTCACTGCTCAATCATCCACAGGGCATCATTGATTTAATCCTGATTTTTAAACACAGCATGATCAGCCACTGTTGAGTAACTAAGCAACCTCATGCCCAAGACAGGGAAAGATGCAATTTCCCGTCTCCTAGGAAGCCAAAAAGAACAAATAGGATGTCAAGCTAAGTATGGTCCTTAAAGGCCACCATAGTCTATGTGTCTGCCTTTGATTGGCTTGATTCCTCTAGAGACACGGAGACCATTAGCATTTAAGTGACCCATTTTCACCTTGAACTTCCGTAACTCCTGGTAAATCCTTCCTTGACACACAGCTGTCTTACCCCGTTTTCTGTGGCTTTGATGAAATACTCTGGCAAAAGCAAACTAAGGAAAGAAAGGTTTACTCTAGCTCAACATTCAGCATGCAGCCCAACATGGCAGGGAAGTGAGGGCAGCAGAAGCCTGAAGCCGCTTTTCATGTCACACCCACAGGCAGCAGAATGATGCATGCATGCTACCATGTCATTCCCACAGTCAACAGATTGATGCATGCATGCTGCCATGTCACAAACACAGTCAGTAGAGTGATGCATGCATGCTAACATGCCACGCCCACAGTCAGCAGGGTGATGCATGCATGCTGCCATGTCACACACACAGTCATCAGAGTGATGCATGCATGCTGCCATGTCATATCCACAGTAAACAGAGTGATGCATGCATGCTGCCATGTCACACACACAGCAGAATTATACATGCATGCTGCCATGTCACACACATAGTCAGCAGAGTGATGCATACATGCTGCCATGGCCACAGTCAGCAGAGAGTGATGCATGCATGTTGCCATGTCACACACACAGTCATCAGAGAGTAATGCATGCATGCTGCCATGTCATAAACACAGTCAGCAGAGTGATGCATGCATGCTAACATGCCACGCCCACAGTCAGCAGTGTGATGCATGCATGCTACCATGTCACACCCACAGTCAGCTGAGTGATGCATGCATGCATCCCACTGCTCAGCTCCCTTTCTCCATCACACAGTCCAGGATCCTTGGGAGGGAATGGGGCTGCCCACATTGGGCCCTTCCCACTGAGTAAGGTAATCACGGTAATTCCCCACAAGTGTGGCAGAAATCCAGCTCCCAGGAAAATCTGGACTCTGTCACGTTGACAATTAGCTCCTTCCCTTACAGCAGCCACAGGGAATTTTGAGGCAGATATTTGAACCATCACAGAAATAACTCCAAGACAGATACACACATGAAGTATGCTGCAGGACAGTGTACCTCAGTCTATCTGCTTAGTATGCAAAACAAAATCCCTCTCCCCCACTGTGTCTGTAACTGTGTAGGAAGACATAGAATCGTAAGGATAAATCAGCAGTAATCTTAGCTTTGATGGGGGAGGCACTGGTGGGATAATTTTTTCTAAAATGTAACGAGATCTTGTGAACTGCTGCAAGAGTAAAGACAGAGAAAGTTTAAACAAAACAAACAGAATAAAAACCCTTACCACAGACTGAAACACCATAGTAGGAAAGACTGCTAAGTGAATGTGTCACTCAATACCCACACTTCTTTATCCCTTGATATAAAGAGCCCGAGACTGAGGCAGGTATGTCCAGCCCTAAGTTGAGGACCATGACATCTTGAAGTATCTGCTTTTTACCACAGACATATTTAAAATGAGAATAACCTTGAACTTTTGTGCCTCTGGTTTGCTTTTTTATATTGACTTATTTGTTGTTTTCTAAAACGAGCCGTTTATTAATTACAAATAAAAAGCAATAAATCGTTTTCTATCAGTTGGGTCTGTTTGGTTACAAATAACAAACTAAACTAAATAACCATGGTTTTAGACAGGAGAGGTTCCAATCTCCCCACAGTTCCAGAGCAGGTATCTGCTGGGGCCAGCATGGCTGCTGGGAGTGCAGGGGCATGGCCGTTCTGAGCGCCAGTGTTCCCTGCAGCTGGATGCAGAGGCATGGCCGTTCTGAGCGCCAGTGTTCCCTGCAGCTGGGTGAGGGGCATGGCCGTTCTGAGCGCCAGTGTTCCCTGCAGCTGGGTGAGGGGCATGGCCGTTCTGAGCGCCAGTGTTCCCTGCAGCTGGGTGAGGGGCATGGCCGTTCTGAGCGCCAGTGTTCCCTGCAGCTGGGTGAGGGGCATGGCCGTTCTGAGCGCCAGTGTTCCCTGCAGCTGGATGCAGAGGCATGGCCGTTCTGAGTGCCAGTGTTCCCTGCAGCTGGGTGAGGGGCATGGCCGTTCTGAGTGCCAGTGTTCCGTGCAGCTGGGTGAGGGGCATGGCCGTTCTGAGTGCCAGTGTTCCCTGCAGCTGGGTGCAGGGGCATGGCCGTTCTGAGCGCCAGTGTTCCCTGCAGCTGGGTGAGGGGCATGGCCGTTCTGAGCGCCAGTGTTCCCTGCAGCTGGGTGAGGGGCATGGCCGTTCTGAGCGCCAGTGTTCCGTGCAGCTGGGTGAGGGGCATGGCTCTTCTGAGTGCCAGTGTTCCCTGCAGCTGGGTGAGGGGCATGGCCGTTCTGAGCGCCAGTGTTCCCTGCAGCTGGGTGAGGGGCATGGCCGTTCTGAGTGCCAGTGTTCCCTGCAGCTGGGTGCAGGGGCATGGCCGTTCTGAACGCCAGTGTTCCCTGCAGCTGGGTGAGGGGCATGGCCGTTCTGAGTGCCAGTGTTCCCTGCAGCTGGGTGCAGAGGCATGGCCGTTCTGAGCGCCAGTGTTCCCTGCAGCTGGGTGAGGGGCATGGCCGTTCTGAGCGCCAGTGTTTCCTACAGCTGGGTGAGGGGCATGGCCGTTCTGAGTGCCAGTGTTCCCTGCAGCTGAGTGAGGGGCATGGCCGTTCTGAGCGCCAGTGTTCCCTGCAGCTGGGTGAGGGGCATGGCCGTTCTGAGTGCCAGTGTTCCCTGCAGCTGGGTGAGGGGCATGGCCGTTCTGAGCGCCAGTGTTCCCTGCAGCTGGGTGAGGGGCATGGCCGTTCTGAGCGCCAGTGTTCCCTGCAGCTGGGTGAGGGGCATGGCCGTTCTGAGTGCCAGTGTTCCGTGAAGCTGGGTGAGGGGCATGGCCGTTCTGAGTGCCAGTGTTCCCTGCAGCTGGGTGAGGGGCATGGCCGTTCTGAGTGCCAGTGTTCCCTGCAGCTGGGTGAGGGGCATGGCCGTTCTGAGTGCCAGTGTTCCCTGCAGCTGGGTGAGGGGCATGGCCGTTCTGAGCGCCAGTGTTCCCTGCAGCTGGGTGAGGGGCATGGCCGTTCTGAGTGCCAGTGTTCCCTGCAGCTGGGTGAGGGGCATGGCCGTTCTGAGTGCCAGTGTTCCCTGCAGCTGAGTGAGGGGCATGGCCGTTCTGAGCGCCAGTGTTCCCTGCAGCTGGATGCAGAGGCATGGCCGTTCTGAGTGCCAGTGTTCCCTGCAGCTGAGTGAGGGGCATGGCCGTTCTGAGCGCCAGTGTTCCCTGCAGCTGAGTGAGGGGCATGGCCGTTCTGAGCGCCAGTGTTCCCTGCAGCTGAGTGAGGGGCATGGCCGTTCTGAGCGCCAGTGTTCCCTGCAGCTGAGTGAGGGGCATGGCCGTTCTGAGTGCCAGTGTTCCCTACAGCTGGGTGAGGGGCATGGCCGTTCTGAGCGCCAGTGTTCCCTACAGCTGGGTGAGGGGCATGGCCGTTCTGAGCGCCAGTGTTCCGTGAAGCTGGGTGAGGGGCATGGCCGTTCTGAGCTCCAGTGTTCCCTGCAGCTGGGTGAGGGGCATGGCCGTTCTGAGCGCCAGTGTTCCCTGCAGCTGGGTGAGGGGCATGGCCGTTCTGAGCGCCAGTGTTCCCTGCAGCTGGATGCAGAGGCATGGCCGTTCTGAGCGCCAGTGTTCCCTGCAGCTGGATGCAGAGGCATGGCCGTTCTGAGTGCCAGTGTTCCCTACAGCTGAGTGAGGGGCATGGCCGTTCTGAGTGCCAGTGTTCCCTACAGCTGGGTGAGGGGCATGGCCGTTCTGAGTGCCAGTGTTCCCTGCAGCTGGATGCAGAGGCATGGCCGTTCTGAGTGCCGGTGTTCCCTACAGCTGGGTGAGGGGCATGGCTGTTCTGAGTGCCAATGTTCCCTCAGCTGTTGTTTCAGAATTTTAAGATGGCCATCTCCTTTGCCAATATCACATGCTCTTTCTAAACTGAAAATGAGAGGAAAGATGGCCAGGCTGTGTCTTTTTTCCTTCTTTTGGAAGACTCCACAGATAGATTTTTGGTGGATCTTTATTTTTTGATCTAGGTCATATCTAGCTGCAAGGGAGGCTTGCACAGTAGGCACTCAGATATCTGAATTCTTCTATTTACCAAGCCAAATATGACACTGGCCAGAACAAACCTCCAGCTCATGAACAGTGGGGGGGGGTTGTACATTAGGTGTAAAAATGTCTACTAGAACTAACACTGAAGAGCTTAACTCTCTAATGTTTTAAATTATTTTTTATTATTTTTATTAAGCTCTACATTTTTCTCTGCTCTCCTCCCTGCTTCTCCCCTCCCCTTCTACTCTCTACCAAGGTCCCCATGCTCCCAATTTACTCAGGAGATCTTGTCTTTTTCTACTTCCCATGTAGATTAGAACTGTGTATGTCTCTCTTAGGGTCCTCATTTGTCTAGGTTCTCTGGGATTGTGGTTTGTAGGCTGATTTTCTTTGCTTTATATTTAAAGACTACTTATGGATGAGTACATGTGATAATTGTCTCTTTGTATCTGGGTTGTGTCACTCAAAATGATGTTTCCCAGCTCCATTTATTTGCCTACAAAATTCACGATGTCATTATTTTTTTCTGCTGTGTAAATGTACCACATTTTCTTTATCCATTCTTCGGTCGGAGGGCATTTAGGTTGTTTCCACTTTCTGGCTATTCTGGAGGCATCACAATCCCTGACTTTGAACTCTACTACAAAGCTACAGTATTGAAAACAGCCTGGTATTGGCATAAGAACAGACAGGAAGACCAATGGAACCAAATAGAAGACCCAGATGTCAATCCTCACACCTTCAAACACCTGATTTTTGACAAAAAAGCAAAAAATATCAAATGGAAAAAAGAAAACATATTTAACAAATGGTGCTGGCATAATTGGATATCAAAAAGTAGAAAAATTAAAATAGACCCATGTCTATCACCATGCATAAAACTCAAGTCCAAATGGATCAAAGACCTCAACATAAAGCCAGCAATACTGAACCTTATAGAAGAGAAAGTGGGAAGTACACTTAAACACATTGGCACAGGGAACCACTTCCTAAATATAACCCCAGCAGCACAGACACTGAGAGGAACAATTAATAAGTGGAACCTCTTGAAACTGAAAAGCTTCTGTAAAGCAAAGGACATGGTCAACAAGACAAAACAGCCTACAGAATGGGAAAAGTTCTTCACTAACCCCACATCAGACAGAAGTCTGATCTCCAAAATATACAAAGAACTTAAGAAATTGGTCATTAAAAGAATAAATAATCCAATAAAAAAATGTAGTACAGACCTAAACAGAGAACTCTCAACAGAGGAATCTAAAATGGCTGAAAGACATTTAAGGAAATGTTCGACATCCTTAGCCATCAGAGAAATGCAAATCAAAACAACTCTGAGATTTCATCTTACACCTGTAAGAATGACCAAGATCAAAAACACTGATGACAACTTATACCAGAGAGGTTGTGGGGTAAAGGGAGCACTCCTGCATTGCTGGTGGGAATGCAAGCTGGTACAACTCCTTTGGATGTCAGTGTGGTGATTTCTCAGAAAATTAGGAAACAACCTTCCTCAATACCCAGTAATACCACTTTTGGGTATATATCCAAAGGATGCTCAATCATGCCACAAGGACATGTGTTCAACTATGTTCATAGCATCTTTGTTTGTCATAGCCAGAACCTGGAAGCAACCTAATGTTTTTCAAAGCCATGAATAGAACAACCAAAGGAGGGATTATTTATTCTGCTTCATGGTTTCTGAGACCTTGGCCCACAGTCCTGCTGGACTGATTCTGAACCACTCAGTGAAGCAGAATGTTGTGGCCGTGGGAGAGTGTGGTGGGGGGAGTTGGCTGTCTCCTAGTAGGCGGGAAGCAGACACGGGAAGGGGCCATAGTAGGACAAGCACTTTTAATGCAGATCCTCCAGCCAGGCCCCAACTCCCACCAACCTATGTGGATGTGAGCCCATGGATGAATTCTGCCTCTTAGCTGTCTCTCACCAAAGCTAAGTTACCACCAAGACTGAGCACCACACTGCAAACCTCCACAGTGACCTTAGCTGGTATTTACAATATGTGTGTTATTATTAGCCCCACTTGCCATAACATGCATATTATTTAAAACCTGCAGGGTCAGGGCTTGGATTTAAACGTCCGCTTGATGCTTAGGTCATAGTCCTTTCAACCAACAGTCCTCTATGTAAATGGGATTTATAAACACCCAGCTGGGGGGCTGGAGAGATGGTTCAGTGGTTTAAGAGCATTGCCTGCTCTTCCAAAGGTTCTGAGTTCAATTCCCAGCAACCACATGGTGGTTCACAACCATCTGTAATGAGGTCTGGTGCCCTCTTCTGGCCTGCAGACATACACACAGACAGAATATTGTATATATAACAAATAAATAAATAAATTTTTAAAAATTAACATTAAAAAAAACACCCAGCTGTCCCCTGAGAGGAAGAAGAAACAGGCAATGGGAGAACATTTGCAGAGGCCAGTGGCTCAGGATCTGAGGGATATGTCTTCATCTAAAGAAGACCAGCCAGAAGGCAGATGTTTGAATGAGATCCATGTAGCAAGAACCCATTAGAACCTGAGGGTGGGACAAGCGTGTGAGTGTGCAAATTCTTGGGAGGAAAGGGACTTCTGAGAAGCCTGGTGGCATGCAAAGTGTCTGGGTCAATACTTAGAAGAAAGTGAGCTCTCTATTCCCAGAACCACGCCCACCTCTCCCACGGGCAGACTGTGCAGCCAGGCAACTCGCTTGGCCTCGACCGTCTCCTTCTGCATCTTCATGAACCTTAATCAGAACAGGACTCTGCCTTTGCACAGCAACTGACCCAGAGTGAACGCTCACCAGCCATCTGCAACTGGTGTTGTGCAAGGCCACCCGCTGTGACGCTGAGACAGAAGTTCCAATTCTGTGGTTACTAGATGCCAGAGCTAGCTTGTGTGTAGCTCTGCTCAGAGCCGTGTTCCCACGTGGCCTAGTCAGGAGCACTAGAAGAGTGCTGCTCTAGACTCCCCCATCTCTTGGTCGTCACGAAAGTGGGACAAAGTTCATGGTGGACATAAACTCTTCGTTCAAGGGTCTTGTTCTCTTCCACCAACTCGCCACATTCTCTCTCTCTCTCTCTCTCTCTCTCTCTCTCTCTCTCTCTCTGTCTCTCTCTGTCTCTCTCTCTGTCTCTCTGTCTCTCTGTCTCTCTCTCTCTCTGTGTCTCTCTCTCCATTTTTGACCAGGTTGCTACCCACAAGGCATTCCTTCTTCCATTGCTCCTCTCCCTCCACAGGACTTCGTCTCCTTCTGCTCAGAAGTGGCTGTATGTTTTCCAGAAAAGACTCTCACCAGCCTTTTCCTCTTCTTCTGTTCTTCCTTGTTCCATTGAGACAGGGTCTCGTGTGGCCCAGGCCAGCCTCCAAATTGCTGTGTAGCTGAGGATGACCTTGAACTCTGACCCTCCTGTATCTACCTCCTGAGTGTGAAATGACAGGCATGTACCACTATACCTAGTTAAAGTAACACTGAGGATGGAAACCAGGGCTTCATGCATCCTAGGCAGCACAGTACCAGCTGAGATAGGTCCCATCCCTTTCCTCTGTTTTTTGATGTTCTGATGATCCCGTTCTACACCGAGCCTGGGTGGTAAGAAAAGAGTCTTTTTAAATGGGCAATGAGGTGCTCATTTGAAGAGAAAGAGGGATGGGGGCTAATCTGCTCATTCAACTGATGTTAATTTAAAGCCAGGCAGGATTTTAGGCAAGAATCTAGTTAGTGGTTCCTGCTAAGCCCTTCCCGGATTGAATACCATCTCTAATGACAGGGAGCCCCACAGCGGATGCTCACCACCCCTCCAAAGGCCCTCCAGTTGCCCACTGCTGGATGGTGGGGCTCCAGCCTGGGATCAGCAGTTTCCAGCTTCTCCCCCTCTCCCTCCCATCTTGGGATGTGGAGACACAGAGCAAACAAGATCTACAGCGATTTATCACTAGTCAGAGTCCATTCAACCTCGCTGACCTGTAAAATCCACACTGAACTCAGGGCTGACTCTGGCATCTTGCTTTGATGCAGACCAGGAAAGGTTCCTGAGGCCTACTGCAGGCAAACCGTATCTCAGCGCTTCCCGCCCTGCTGTGGGAGTTTGAGCAGCACAGAAAGCAGAGGAATAAGCCTCGCCTCACCTGCTAGGCACAGATTCAAGGAGCCACAAATCCCAGACCCCAGAAGTCTCCA
This sequence comes from Microtus pennsylvanicus, assembly GCF_037038515.1. NCBI lineage: Eukaryota > Metazoa > Chordata > Mammalia > Rodentia > Cricetidae > Microtus > Microtus pennsylvanicus. Next base: position 119,027,768 of record NC_134579.1, read on the forward strand.
CTTGGCACTTAGTCATATTCGGAACTATTGGGCCCAAATCCCATTCTCTGGTACGGTCCAGGTGTTCCCATCTGGTGGATTATTTTCCGTATGTGAGCACTCATAAATACCTGCCAGCTTTGTCTTGTGTGACCCAGCGTTTACAACACACCTTGAGAAACACACAAGAAGTGTGAGAATCACAACTGACTGGGGACCAAGTGTCCACCCACCCACTGTGTGGACATCACAGAAAACCACAGGCTGGTAAATTATAAAGAACAGGCCTAGAGTTATGAAGGCTGGAGATTCCACACCTGCATGCTGTACCATCCTACCATAGGAGGTGGGAGAGAGAACACGCCCACCACAATCAGGAGTCTTTCAGGACCCTCTCAACCAATCAGATCTCCCACCTAATGAGAGTGAGCAGCCTGACTTTCTGTGTCAAGGCTACTCCCTGATATTAATCAGCCTTTCAGTTTTCATGGCCATTTCTTCCTCCTTGTTATTCTTAGCAAGGTAACCAGTAGAATGAAGATACCACGCACCACGACCACCGTCCTCTACTATGGCCACCCTCCACCACCATAACCACAATCCACCACCACCGCCACCCTCCACACACCACAACCACGCTCCACCACCGCCACGACCACCCTCCACCACCAAAACCACAATCCACCACCACCGCCACCCTCCACACACCACAACCACGCTCCACCACCGCCACGACCACCCTCTACCACCACGTCCACCCTCCATGCAGGCCATGTGAGCCCACTCTTCCCTTCTTGATATCTACCTCATCATCTAGCTCAGGATGAACTGAGCCCAGGAGACCCAAGTCCTACCTGCCCACCACTGATACAACAGACAGCTTCCAGGGTGTCTCTGCCCTTCTCTAAAGCTGGCATTGTCTTTATGATAAAGATAACAAGAGTGTGTAGGTGTGGGAAGCAGATAAATGTATCCGGTTTGACCCACAAGCACCTGCAAACCTTTTAAGAGCAGGATCCTGGTGACTTTGAGCCTTGTTGTTCCAGATGGAGCTGAGGACCAGCTGACCATTCAGCTTTGAGATGTGCACATGAGCCCACATGATATCAACGCACATCAGCCCTAAGTTCTGTGGAAATTTCTGAGAAGAGGTGATGTGTGTCACATACTTCTCTTCATTTGCAATGCTAAGGTCAAGCCCAGGGCCTCGCCCTTTGCTGAACAAGCACTCTACCACCAAGCTACACCCCCAGCCCCAAGAATAGTCTGTTTTGTACGATGTGGCTGAGCTATCCCCTCCAAGGCTTTGGCTGAGTGGGCATATGTGGCCTCGTAAGACCCAGATCAAACAGTGAGGGAGCTCTTGGCTGCGCTGAGCACTGCCAAGGCTTCCCCTAAAGGGAGGATACTATCTCCGCTGTGTTTACCTAATATTAGAAGTAAAAGAGTAGCCCAGGTGATGCTGTTCTGAGACACTAAGCTCATGGTTGCCACTGCAAAATTCCTCCCACCAACTTTTATCTTAGTGACAACCTACGTGGTGCATGTAAATCTCAGTTATCTATTTTAATCATTAATAAATTCATCCCCATGAAAGCTGTTAAAGCCAGGTGTGGAGGTACATACCTTTAATCACAACACTTGAGAGGCAGATCTCTGTGAGTCCCAGCCTAGTCAGAGCTGCATACTGAGTACGAGTCTCAAACAACAACAACAAAAACTGCCCTCCTCTCACACTGACTTGAATATTAGACATCCATGTTCTGCGTTTAAGACAAATCAGAAGCACCAACAGCCAGGAGGAAGGCTCAGTTAGTGAAGCCTTTGCTGTGCATGTGGAAAGGCCTGAGTTTTGAACCCTGGCGTCATGCTAAGGGGCGGGGGGAGGGGCGGGGGAGCCAAAGGACAAGTGTGGCAATGCATGCCTGCAGTCACGGTGCAGAGTTAGTGACAGATCTCTGGAGCTTGTGGGCCAGCTAGCCTAATGCCAAAGAGCAGCTCCATCTCAAAAACAAAGTGTGTGGAGGATGCCAGCTAGGGCTGGTTGCTGGCCTGCACACACACACACGCACACACACACACATACACACGCGTGCGTGCGCGCGCACACACACACACACACACACACACACTGCAAGAAGGAAGAAGGAGCAGCCACCAAAGGTGTCTGTGATGGACAGTAGTAGCCTGGGTTTACATTTGGAAGTGACTCTGGGCCATTATACCTTTGGTCCATCATTCTCAGGCCTTCTGCTTGCAGAGAATGTCCCCAAGGCTTGTGTATGTCTTGAAAGAGGTCAAGCCTGGAGCCTCGTTCCGGAACAGCCCAGTTGTTCCTGTCGCTGACACTTTCACAAACAGCACCGACCTTTGCCAAGGACATGAGTCTTTGCAGCTCCTATCAAATTTTATCTCCCCGTGGGACTGCCCACTGCTGGGAGATAGGAACAGTCCCACTAAATTGCTTTGATAAAGCCGATTGTGAGCCTTAGATTGCCCAGCTTTTCGGAAAGTTATGCTACAGCTCAGAGCTGAAATCTGTCTCCCTGAGGCCATAGCATTCAGGAGGATCAAACATCCCCCCACTTCGGGGTCACCCTGAAATACTGTGGAAACCCTCATATTCTAGAACCATCCATAATTCTGTGGGAGGTCACAGACCCTTTTAAGAATCTGATAAAAGTGCCAGGTCCCTCTAGCCAGAAAAGATAAAAGAGAGAAACAGAAATGTCTTTTGTGCAAAATGTTGGGAATAACCCCGGGACCATGGGAGATTCCTGAAAACCCTGTCCTACAAGAGGCCGCTAATACTCAGGTGTGAGACGGCTGGAACTGAGAGGGATTTGGAACTCACTAGATCCAGGAGGGCTGCTGACAAATAACAATTATGGCTATTTAAAAAAAATTGCAGGGGCCAGCAAGATGGCTTAGTGGGCAAAGGTGCTTGCTGCCAAGACTGAATTCAGTCCCTGGGACCCACACGGTGGAAGGAGAGAACCAACTGTACATATGGTCCTCTGACTCCGGATATTCAGTGCATACACATGTGCATGTGTGCATTGTGTGTGTGTGTGTGCGCGCGCGTGCGTGCACCATTAACCTGTTAAATACTTATTACATACCACTAACGAAGCTAAGACTCTACATGGATCAGGTCATGAAATCCCAGCAATAACTCAACCTCTGGATATCATTTGACCCCCATTTTACAGAAAAGGCAACCGAAAGTCCCAGGGCTGCATGAGACCTGACTCAGGAGACAAGTCAGCTGACACACAGATCAACGTTCACAACCGCACTCACAACCATCGTGAACGAGAACTCTGCTATTCACTGTTCTTTTCTTCCCCTTCGGTTGTATCAGGAGCTGTCCGGTTTATTTCATCTTACGGTTTACAGTCTCTCATAAGTGAAGCCACGCCTGGGCTGACGCAGAGGTCATAGAGGGGTGCTGCTTACCGGCTTGCTCCTCATGACTTGCTCAGCCTGCTTTCTTACACACCTGAGGACCATCTGCCCAGAGGTGACAACATCCATTGTGGGCTGCCCACTTCACACCGATCATAAATCAAGAAAATGCCCACAGGCCACTGGCATTAGGACCAGGATTTATCCCTAGTGCTTGAACTGACTTTTTGGAGCCCATTCTCTTTGGAGGGATACCTTGCTCAGCCTAAAAATGGAGGGGAGAGCCTTGGTCCTGCCTCAAAGTGATGTGTCAGACTTTGTTGACTCCCCATGGGAAGCCTTACCCTCTTTGAGGAGTGGATGGGAGGTAGGGTGGGGGAGGGGAAGAGGGAAGGGAGAGAGTGGGAATTTGGATGGTATGTAAAATGAGAAAAGATTGTCTAAAAAATAGTTTTTTTTAAAAAAAAGAAAACACCCACATGCCAATCCAATGGTGACATTTTCTCAATTAGTGTTCCATCTCTCCAGATGACCCAAGCTTGTATCAGCATGGTTGCCTATTGATGCTAGTATAAGCTGTACAAGGAATAATGTCAAGGTGTTTACAGACTCCACAGGCAAGGCATGAGCTCTACATTTTTCTCTGCTCCCCTCCCTGCTTCTCCCCTCCCCTCTTCAATCCTCCCTCAAGGTCCCCATGCTCCCAATTTACTAAGGAGATCTTGTCTTTTTCTACTTTCTACTTTCCATGTAGATTATATCTATGTAAGTCTCTCTTAGTGTCTGCATTGTTGTCTAAGTTCTCTGGGATTGTGGTTTGTAGGCTGGCTTTCTTTGCTTTATGTTTAAAAACCACCTATGAGTGAGTACATGTGATAATTGTCTTTCTGTGTCTAGGTTACCTCACTCAAAATAATGTTTTCTAGCTCCATTAATTTTCCTGCAAAATTCAAGATGTCATTATGTTTTTCTGCTGTGTAGTACTTCATTGTGTAAATGTACCACATTTTCCTTGTCCATTCTTTGGTCGAGGGGCATTTAGGTTGTTTCCAGGTTCTGGCTATGACAAACAAAGCTATTATGAACATAGTTGAGCACATGTCCTTGTGGCACAATTGAGCATCCTTTGGATATATACCCAAAAGTGGTAAGACACTCTTGAAGTGCTAACTACCAGGGAGACTGCACTTTCAGACGGAGCCTTCAAGGGGACCCCAGCAAGGGGACCCCAAAGGTGAGATGGGATCAAAATCATTCAGCCTTCCTCTTACTATAGTGGACACCTTAACACAAAGAAGGTAGATGGGGAGATAGATGGCTCAATGGGGGAAGTGCCTAACACAAAAGCGTGAGGACCTGAGTTCACATCCACAGCACCTGTGTAGAGTGGAGTATGGTGGCATGCTTCTGCAACCCCAGCCTCAGGGAGCCCTGGAGACAGGCAGACCCCAGCACTCACTGGATAGCTGGTCTGGCAGAAGCAGTGAGCTCCAGGTGCCCTGAGAGACACTGGCTCAGAAAATGAAACGGGGAAGCAATGGAGGAAGGCACTGCATCAACCTCTGCCTCTGTGCACGCATGGGCAAGTGAATCCCAAGCATGCACTTGCCCGTGCACACATGCACACACACGTACACAAACAATGTGCACACATGTGCACACAGGCACACAAACACACATGTGCACACAAGTACACAAACACACATGTGCACACAGGTACACAAACACACATGTGCACACAGGTACACAAACACACATGTGCATGCTCATGCACACAAACACATGTACACACATGCATACACCCATGCACACAAATATATGTGTACACATGTGCACACCCATGTACACAAACACATATGTGCATACTTGCGCACACCCATGTACACAAACACATATGTGCATACCTGCGCACACCCATGTACACAAACACACATTGTGCACATGCACACACCCATGTACACAAACACACATTGTGCACATGCACACACCCATGTACACAAACACACATTGTGCACATGCACACACCCATGTACACAAACACACATTGTGCACATGTACACACCCGTGTACACAAACACACATTGTGCACATGTACACACCCGTGTACACAAACACACATTGTGCACATGCACACACCCATGTACACAAACACATGTACACACATGCATACACCCATGCACACAAATATATGTGTACACATGCGCACACCCATGTACACAAACACATATGTGCATACCTGCGCACACCCATGTACACAAACACACATTGTGCACATGCACACACCCATGTACACAAACACACATTGTGCACATGTACACACCCGTGTACACAAACACACATTGTGCACATGCACACACCATGTACACAAACACATGTGTGCGCACATGCGTGCACTCGTCTACACAAACACACGTGTGCACACATGCTCACACCCGCGTGGTGAAAAGCAACAGGTGACAACTAATGTCCATCTCTGACATACACACACAAGTATGCACCCATGCACACAAACATACATGTGCACACATGCACACACACACACAAGCACATACATACATTCACCCCTCACCCAGAGACGCAGAGCTCTGCCCCATACTACGGGAGAATCCAGCAGGGATTCTCTTCAAGGCAGGAGGGAAGCCCACACCAGGAACCAAACCCTGCAGGGCCCTTGGGCTTAGAACCGAGAAAACATAAATTGTTTTTGTTGAAGGATTGTCTTCTGGTCACCATGGCAACTGGAAACACTATCTGAGTTTCCCAACTCACCCCCTCCTCTCAGCACAAAAATATCAACTCAGGGACACCTAAGACTTGGGCTTCCCTAGTGTGGCAGGCACTGATGGAGGTCATGGCCTGGATGAGGAAAAGCTGAGGCTGCAAAAGCCCCAAAGCTCAAATGCCCAGAAGGGCCAGATGGAAGATGAGCAGAGAGGGGGATTGGTGCTGAGAACCTAAGTCCAGGCACAGTCACTACCCAATCCAGTGCCAGCTGCTGCCAGTCAGTGCCCTCTGCTTTAAAATATAAATAAATAAATAAATAAATAAATAAATAAATAAATAAATAAATAAATAAATAAATAAATAAAGAGCTAAAGAGAGGGCTCGGTAGTTAAGAGCATGCATTATCTTCCCAAGGTCCTGAGTTCAGTTCCCAGCACTCACATGACAGCTCACAACTGTCTGGCGCCCTCTTCTGGTGTGCAGATGTACATGCAAAGCACCCATACACGAAAAATACACACACAAATAAATCTTAACTAAATGATGATCTGCGTGATCTGTGCTTTCAGATAAAGTCACTGATTTGAGAACACTGTGAACTTGTACAGTCTGTAGACTGAGCCTGTGAGGGCGCTGTTTCTAGACTAGGGGTAGCTGTTGTCGGGGTGGTGTACAAAAATCACGTAGGGTCTAGCAGAGAGGGGGAGAGAGAAGAGCAAGGCAGACATATGCTATGGAGCCACAGAGTTGTCGTTGAGTCCTGGGACCACCACTTAATTGCTGTGCTGCTTAACAAGGTCATGCATAGAATCTCTCTGATCAGCCTGAACTAAAATTTCAATCCTGTTGTTTCCAACGTATTATTGGCACTAATGAACAATTCCATCATAATGCACGTGCTGTTTTATATGTACAATACTCTCTTTTTGATTATCTGTATGCCAGTGTGTCTCTCTATACGTATGTGCATGTGAGTGTAGGTGCTGCTAGAAGCCAGAAGGGGGCGTCTGATCTCCTGGAGCTGGAGTTACAGGCAGTTGTAAGCCACCTGATGGAGGTGCTGAAAGCCGATATTGGGTCCAGTGGAAGACAAGTGCCATCTCCGTAGTCCCTATTTTCTAGTTCGTAAGTTTATCTGTGAAATAAATCCCTCCTGGGTCAGTACAATCTGCATTCTCGAGGGCACACACAGACACAGTTTGGATTACAGAATGTTTCTTAGGAAAGTACGTCCACACAAAAACCTGTGTAAAAATGCTCACAGCAGTCCAGCTAAGTGTAAATAGCCCCAAACAGCCATCCATTTATGAAGATATGGATAAAACATGGTACACTCATCCTAGAGAATAGTACTCAGCAATAAGAAAAAGAGGATACATGCTATAACATGGATGAACACTGAAGACATCATTCTAAGAAAAACAAGCCAGCCAGGCTGGCGATGTCAGTGAGTTGGTAGAGCCCTTGCCTTGCATGCATGAAGCCCTTGGCTCAATTCCAGAATCACATAAAATAGGAGCAGTGCAGGGGGCCCATCTGTAATCCTAGCACACGGGGAGTGGAAACAGAAGACTTGCAAGTTCAAGATCATCCTCAAGTACACAGGAAGGTCTGGGCTAGCCTTGGCTACATCAGACCCTGTCTTTTAAAAGTAGCAAGGTAAAAAGTCACACAGACACACCCACACAAAACCACATTTACGATTCCATTTGTGGGAGGTTTCCTGGAAAGTTGAACCATTAGGGATGAAAGCACGCCAGCGGTTGTCTAGGACTGGGTGTTTGGGGGGAAATAAAGAATGAACGTTCATGAGTATTGGGCTTCACGGCAGTGAGACTGCTAACACCCATGTCATGAAAGCCACATGGCATCATGTACACTAAAGGCCATTGTGGTCATGCACAGACATATGTATAAATTACAAACAATGTAAGTCCCATTTCCATAAAGTCATCAATAAAACATCGAGAGGGGGAGGAAGCAGGATCAAGCACAGATGAAGGTCAAAACGGCAATGCTGAGTTGGGAACGTAGAACATGGCTCAGTTGGTACGGGGCTTGCCAAGTGTGTGCAAAGCCCTGGGCTCCACACTCAGCATGACACGGATCAGGCTCCGTGCTGCACGCCTGAGACATCATCACTTCAGAGGTGGAGGCAGGAGGATCAGGAGTTCATGGTCACCCTCAGCTACAAGTTCAGTTCCAGGCCACTCTTAGGCTAGAGACCCTGTCTCAAAACAAAACAACAAACAAAAATCTCAACAAAAGTCCATCAGTTCCAATCAACCAGGTAGAGCCAAAAACGTGAAGCCCCTACCTCTGTCTTCCTCTGGCCAGTTCACAGCAAATTCCCAGAAAGGGCTTGGCCTTTGGGAGGGAGTGTCTCTGCAGCTGTCACAGACACTGACAGTTGGAGGCCATCTGCTGACCCACAAGGCTGGGCAGCAAGCCCACCCCTGAGGGGGGAGTCTACCCTGCCAAGTGCAAACGCAAACGTGACAGCGCTGGACAGCTATGGCCGCAGCCTGCCATTGCCGTTGACTCTGAAGGAATCCAAACTGCTGGAGATATTTGTGTGCCTGCCATGGGAGACACGTAGAAGGGCATCAGCAGGAGATACACTGTGGAAACTACACCAAGGAAGACCTTAAGTGTCTCTCGACAGACTTTTCAGCTCCTCCTGGACGGTTCGCAGAGCCCAGCAGGGTAGCGCTGTTTCCCATAGAAAGCTGACTTGATGGAAGCTGCGATTTAGAATACTTGGCCTACTGACAGCAGGCAAGATGGATTGGAAAGTGGAGACCCAGAAGCCAGGGAGACTAATTAGCAGATTAGTGAAGCCAGCCAGGCATGAGACAGGGAGAGTGTTGGTTTCTGAAGAAATGAAAAGGAGAGAGGGTGGAAGGAAGGGAGAAGTTTGTGTGTGCTCCTGCGGGTGGCCGGCACTGTTGTGATGGAGGAGACTCAAGCCAAGGACACTGCTCTATTCCTCTCACACACTGCGTTAGAATTCAAATGACGTAAGATTGGGGGTGGGGAGGATTCAGCAGCTGAGAGGGCTTTCTTCTCTTGCAGGAAGAAGCAAGTTGAGTTTCCAGCACCCAAATGGGGCAGCTCACGACCACCTGCATCTCCAGCTCCAGATGGTCAGGGTCCTCCTCTAGCCTCTAAGCATTCCTGCACATAGATACACACGCACACAGAGACACACAGACAAAAGAAAACATAAATCTGTCTTTAAAAGACTTAAAGGGTTAAAAATACGTTTTGCCTGTGGCTTCAGAGGGTTCTCGTCATGGTCTCTGGGCCCTGCATGCAGTGGGGGCAGCATGTGATCTAGGCACTCCTTTCATGATGGACAAGAAGTAGAGAGAGAAAGACAGGAAATAACTGTGTACAAAATACCATTTAAGGCTTGCCCTCAGAGAGCCCACTTCCTCCAGGCAGGCTCTGCCTCAAGTTTCCCATGACCTCCCAGAACGGCACCAGCAGCTGTGTCCAAACTTTCAAACACATGAGCCCATGGGGGACATTCAAGTTTTAATCTACTGACTGTGACACTGGCCTCCACGGGACCTCCTTGGAGGCCCTGGAATCTTCCTTTAGTTCTCTGGAAGATTCTCTGTGCTGTTTGCTGCTGGGCTTTCACTCATACCCTGGGTTCAACAAACATTCCATGGTCTCTGACTCCTGGGTAAGGTATGTGCAAGTCAGATGCTGCCCATTCTGGGAAGCCTCCCCCACGACCCGCATCCCTCAAACCATCTGCAAAGATGGCACAGCATCCCTCCATCCTGCCACACCCTGTGGCTCTTCCCACCACAGGATGGGGGTCTGTCCCCAGCTCCTTAGTCCAAGCTGAGCATGGGACTGGCTTTGAACAGTAGAATGAGGCAGAGGTGGTGTGCTGAGCTTCAGACTCCTGGCCTCCCAAGGCTGCAGAGCCTCTTCTGCCTCCCGTCAGAGGCGAGCAGAGATGCGGGTGAAGAGGCCCAGGCTTTCTGTCAGTGTGCCTTGTTACTTTTCTGTTGCTGAGGCGAGACACCATGCATGGCCACTGCAACTTATAGAAGACCATGCATGGTCACTGCAGCTTATGGAAGACCATGTATGGCCACTGCAACTTGTGAACATTATGCATGGCCACCACAGCTTACAGAACACCATGCATGGCCACCACAGCTTACAGAGAGTTTATTGGGGCTCATGGTTTCAGGGGGCTAGGGTCTGGGATGGCAGGAAGCTGAGCCACAAACACAAAGCAAAGAGCACAAGCTAGGAATGTCTGGAGCTTTGAAACTTCAAAGCCGGCCCGCAGTGACATACTTCCTCCAGCCAGGCCACGCCTCCTAAACCTCCCCAAACAGCACCACCAACTGGGAACCAAGTATTCAAATATTTAGGTCTATGTGGGTATTCTCATTCAAGCCACCACCAGGTGACTCTGAGGAACTATTAATGAGATTAACCTTGGCCAGAGCATTTTAGGGACTAGGTCTCCATACACACGCCTGTCAATCATTTACAAGCGGCTGAAGAAATCAGAACCTTCTTGGCCTGTGAGTTCTGAAGTCCACTCCTCTTCCAGGTCGTGAGGTCAATGGTTTGCTCCAGCACAGGAGGTCCTAACAGTGATGAGATCAAGGCAACCTCAGTCACCAGGACAGGCCCCAAATCCAGTCTCATAGAAGGCCCATGCCCTGAGAATCCCATCCCTAGCTCTAACCCTCCATCAACACCCAACCCTAAGTGACCGTTGGATCCTTACAGACAAGGGTTACACAAGATGCCTCTGTCTCTACACATCCCTTAAGGTGTGCATTACACATGCCAATGATTCGTGTGTGAATCAGAAAAAGAGAAAACGGGACTTGGGTAGAAACAGAGGACCCTTGTAGCCGTTCAGCAAGGCCCAGGCAGCACTGAGTGGGTCACCTCGCTGCTCAGCCAACAGCGACATTGTAACACATGACACTGTCACACACTTTCTACACGTGGATAACTAACTAGCTTCAACCCAGGACCTCACCTGACCCCCCACTACCACCACCACAGCCTGAAAAATAGCCGCTCTTTGCTGCCCTATATTCCATTACGTATTTATGGTATTTTAATGCCTCAGACTCATCCCATCTTTGCTTCCTGTAATTCATTCATGATCACATACTTTGTGTTTGAGTCGAGATTCAAGGCTAGCCCTCTGCGGGCCATAGGGTAGCTATAGGGACTATGTGGGATGATGGATACAAAATGTGTGAGATGTTTGCCAGGGGCTGAATACCTGCGAGATGTTCTAGGGAGGGAAAGTGGGAAGCAATGGACGCAGCCTCCCTGGTCCCTTTCTTCTGACTACTCCCTGCCTCCAAGTGTATAGGATGGAATTCATTATTAACTAATAATTAAACCACCTATTTTATTATCTCACAAATAACATAATTTGCTCAAAGAACCTAACTGCTGGCAATAATTCTCTCTATATGTACATGATCCTATTCGACCTCCTTAAAAGTAAGTGCTGGGTGAATCCTTCTGAATGTTCGGAGGTTTTCCTGCATAGTCACGTCTCCTGGTTATTTGTTCTATGTTGTTTCCGTGTGACTTGGCGATGGGCACGCCCTTGCGGTGACAGGCTCTTACCTCTCTTCACTGTAGTTGAGGTTTAGAAGTTTGCGGTTTGGCTCTCTGGCTCCTTCAGGTGTGGGTATTTAGGGGACTGATAACCCTCTGTAGCTAGACTTTTCTCTAATCAATGTGATGGTATCCCTCCCCTGCCACACCGTGTTCCTAGGCTGTGCTGACTCCCAGGAGACTTCTGCTACTGGATCTAATGGGGCTGTGTGATCACTGCCTCGGGGACATTAGCAACACGTCTTGGCTTCTGCATGGTCAAGATCAAAGCTGCACCCATTTGGGATCGAGGTGGGAGATGAGCCACCGTGACAGGAGATGGTTGTGCTGTGGTCCATTGATCCTCCCTGAATCTCACTGGTCTCAGTCCCTCTGTCTGTCTCTGAGCCATCAGGAGGGCTTCCCTAACAAGGTTCCAGGGGCTTTAAGACTGGGAGCTTCCGTGTGCTGATTGAATACCACCGGGCCGTGCGGTAGCTGTTCAGTAGTGTGGAGACTTGGGTTTTACAGCCACGTAACTAATAAGGCTATTAACACCAACTGGGCCTGCCGCCCACACTGAGGACACCGTAAATCTCTCTTCCCACTGGAAGGATTTACAGTGTGGTACACTCAGAGGCCACTGCCTCTTGCTGGGTTCTGCTTTCAAGGCTTGGCAAGGAGAGGCAGGGCCCAATAAAGGGAATGCAGCCCCCAGAAAGTAGGGAAAGGCCTGAACTGGGCCTGCTTCTCGGCTCGCATTTCAGCTGTCAGCTCACAGCTCTGGTCACTGCCATTTGCAGATTGAAATTTTATGATCCTGATCGTGTAGCACCTGTTTATGTCCCATTTGTAGAAGAGTGACTTATGCCAACCTCTTTGCAAATGAAGTGTCTACCAACCCTGGTATCTTCTGGGGGTGAGAACACATTACATCTGTGTGTGCATGCATGTGTGTGTGTGCATGTGTGTGTGCATGTGTATATGTGCATTAATGTGTATGCATATCCGTAGGCCTGTGTGTGCACAAGCGTGCTTATTATGTATGCCTGCTTGCCTGTGTGTGTTCATTTGTGTGGCTGTATGCCTTCATGAGTATACATGCATATAGCATATGTATATGTGTGCTCACATGTGTACATGCCTGTGTGCATGCAATCTGTGTGTATGCATGAGCACATGTGTGTATGTACGTGGCTGTTTTGTGTACATGCACATCCATGTGTGACTTACCCAGGTGTATATGTGCACATTCATTCACGTGTGCATGTGCATAAGTAAGCATGTGTTCCCACTTGACTTTGCTCTAATCCCGCAGTTTGTCTGAACCAGAACATTTAACCTTGGCACTCCCAAACTCAATCGATTCAGCCATTCTTATTTTTCTCATTGATTTTAAGTTAAACATGTCAGATCTGGGTCTCCTCACTCTACAGTAGCTCGCTCCATGGGAAGCTGTGAGCTCCTCTAGAGGATTAGATACCAAGAGTCATCAATGGGAGGGGCCGGCAGGCCTATGTTCCCATCCAGTGAGCTGTAACCTGGTGGGTGGCTCTGCCCTCCTTCTTCAGACCTGCTCTCTGGGGTGGGATACATCCTCCCTCTCTACCTAGGTATCCTCTGCCTGATCTCCAGGGTCAGCTGTGCTGGCTCTAATCCCTGGCTCTCACTCCTGTCCCATAATCACCAAGTCCTATTTAGGGACCAAGAACCATGATACCCCTGGGCTACTGGAGACTCTGTGTGTGTGTGTGTGTGTGTGTGTGTGTGTGTCCACACACCTATACCTCCATCTCTGTCTCTCTATTGACCCACCACTCCCAGGCATCTTTATGCCATGGTCCACCCAACTGGCACCCCATGGAACCACTGAGGACATCTGCAGGAAGCCTGCTTTCCCTGTGCCTTCCATCTGGACTTTCTTTAAGCACTTTACAGGATGTGTGACTGAGCTTTCCACAGCTGGGACAAAAATAAAACAAAACTTGAGAAAAGCAACTTGAAAGATGTGGTTGGTGCCTGGTTTCAGGGTTGACACAGGTTGTCGCTGTTCCAGGGCTGCAGTGAGTTAAAGCGTCATGGTAGGCAATGTGTGCAGAGGAACGCTCACACCCAGGTGTAGTGTGTGGCAGAGGAACGCTCACACCCAGGTGTAGCATGTGGCAGAGGAACGCTCATACCCAGGTGTAGTGTGTGACAGAGGGACGCTCACACCCAGGTGTAGCGTGTGGCAGAGGAATGCTCATACCCAGGTGTAGTGTGTGGCAGAGGGACGCTCACACCCAGGTGTAGCGTGTGGCAGAGGAATGCTCATACCCAGGTGTAGTGTGTGGCAGAGGAATGCTCACACCCAGGTGTAGTGTATGGCAGAGGGACGCTACACACCCAGGTGTAGTGTGTGGCAGAGGGACGCTCACACCCAGGTGTAGTGTGTGGCAGAGGGACGCTCACACCCAGGTGTAGTGTGTGGCAGAGGGACGCTCATACCCAGGTGTAGTGTGTGGCAGAGGAACGCTCACACCCAGGTGTAGTGTGTGGCAGAGGGACACTCACACCCAGGTGTAGTGTGTGGCAGAGGGACGCTCACACCCAGGTGTAGTGTGTGGCAGAGGAACGCTCACACCCAGGTGTAGTGTGTGACAGAGGAACGCTCACACCCAGGTGTAGTGTGTGGCAGAGGGACGCTCACACCCAGGTGTAGCATGTGGCAGAGGGACGCTCACACCCAGGTGTAGTGTGTGGCAGAGAGATGCTCACACCCAGGTGTAGCATGTGGCAGAGGGACACTCACACCCAGGTGTAGTGTGTGGCAGAGGGACGCTCACACCCAGGTGTAGTGTGTGGCAGAGGGACGCTCACACCCAGGTGTAGTGTGTGGCAGAGGGACGCTCACACCCAGGTGTAGCATGTGGCAGAGGGACGCTCACACCCAGGTGTAGTGTGTGGCAGAGAGATGCTCACACCCAGGTGTAGCATGTGGCAGAGGGACACTCACACCCAGGTGTAGTGTGTGGCAGAGGGACGCTCACACCCAGGTGTAGTGTGTGGCAGAGGGACGCTCACACCCAGGTGTAGTGTGTGGCAGAGGGACGCTCACACCCAGGTGTAGCATGTGGCAGAGGGACACTCACACCCAGGTGTAGTGTGTGACAGAGGAACGCTCACACCCAGGTGTAGTGTGTGACAGAGGAACGCTCACACCCAGGTGTAGTGTGTGCAGAGGAACGCTCACAACCAGTGTAGTGTGTGGCAGAGGAACGCTCACACCCAGGTGTAGCATGTGGCAGAGGAACGCTCACACCCAGGTGTAGTGTGTGGCAGAGGGACGCTCACACCCAGGTGTAGCATGTGGCAGAGGAATGCTCACACCCAGGTGTAGCATGTGGCAGAGGAACGCTCACACCCAGGTGTAGCATGTGGCAGAGGAACGCTCACACCCAGGTGTAGTGTGTGGCAGAGGGACGCTCATACCCAGGTGTAGTGTGTGGCAGAGGAATGCTCACACCCAGGTGTAGTGTGTGACAGAGGGACACTCACACCCAGGTGTAGTGTGGTAAAGGAACACTCACACCCAGGCATAGTGTGTAGTAGAGGGACGCTCACACCCAGGTGTAGTGTGTGGCAGAGGGACGCTCACACCCAGGTGTAGTGTGTGACAGAGGAACGCTCACACCCAGGTGTAGTGTGTAGTAGAGGGACGCTCACACCCAGGTGTAGTGTGTGACAGAGGAACACTCACACCCAGGCATAGTGTGTAGTAGAGGGACGCTCACACCCAGGTGTAGTGTGTGACAGAGGAACGCTCACACCCAGGTGTAGTGTGTGACAGAGGAACGCTCACAACCAGTGTAGTGTGTGATAGAGGGACGCTCACACCCAGCTGTAGTGTGTGATAGAGGGACGCTCACACCCAGGTGTAGCGTGTGATGGAGGGACGCTCACACCCAGGTGTATGTGTGGCAGGGCAGGGCTGTCACCCTAGTGTCCAGGAAGGAGAAAGGTAAGGGCAGGGCACACTCTGAGTGACCTTCGTCCTCCAGCTAGCCCTCCTAACGTTTCCTCCCAAGACTCGGCTGAACTGTGAGTCTGTGGATGGATTCACTTGCTGGTGAGGTCAGAACCCTTGTGGTACAATCTCAAGGGTCAGGGCTGCTGCACTGGAGACCCAGCCTTCAGTGTGTGAGTTTGGGGGGCTCTTTCAGACCTAAACCATAGAGAGGCTGTGCTTCACCTGCTCCCACAATGGCTCCATGACCAGAGTCATCCTCACCACGCACGTCCGAAGGCTTATACTATGCCCTGACTAAGGGCACACAGTATGACGGTTAACCTGTACTTTAGCCTACCTTGGCTGAGTGACATGCAGAGACCTGGAAAAAACGCTGTTTCTTAGTGTGCCCAAAAGTACCTCCAAAATATATCACACATCCCTGTTTTTAAATTTAGTTTTGACTAATAACATAAAAAATTGCATGTGACATTTCCATGATTGTCCAAGTGGATAAATCAATTTGACCATTTAAAGTATAATTTCTTTATGGTAAAAAATGCTCAAATTTCATTCTTAATTTAGAAAGGTATGGCATTTACTATAATTATCCGTAGCCAACGGAATTTCTTTACCTATCTCTGAGTACCCGCTGGCGAGTTTTCAGCCAGCCTTCTGGCATTTGTCTTTCAGTGTTTCTCTGAACCAATGACCTCCAATTCCTAACACATAGTCACGCCCCTTCATCATGGCTGAACAGTATTCCACGGTCTGTAGCTACCCCATTTGCGTTCATCAGTGGATGGACACGAGATTATTTCCCCAAGATTAGCTTTTGAATCCGTAAGCTGAACATAGAATGGCCATCCTCACCGAGATGGGCAGGCACCATCCAACTCATCATGGCACCAATGGAATAAAAAAGCAGAGGAAGGACCGTTGTATTTGCTCTGACCGGTCTGGGGCAGTCTTTCCTCCCTTTCTCTGCCATCAGAGCTCTGCTTTCTCACACCTTTGGATTAGATGGAATTCATTCAGCGTGATCTTTCCCAGCTCTTGCAGCTTGCCGGCGGCATATCCGGGGCTCTCTCAGCTTCCATAACGGCAGGACCAAATCCCTTACTACCTATATTCACATCCTGTCTGTTGCACCTGGGCTAATGCACACAGCCGGTACGAGAGGAGCTGGTTTTGAATTCAGACAGATCCAGTTTCACCAGAACAGTGTCACCATCCCTTCCCTAGAGCCCCAAAGTGCAAGTCCAGACATTCTGGGGTGACAGGTGGACACCTCCCCAATTCCACTGCAGAGACACAACCCTAGAGTCTTCCCCCTGCTCACTTTTTTTATTAACTTACAAACAATCGGATAAGGCACTCTTGAAACAAAATTTTGTTTCACTTTTTCTCTCTTCCGCCCCCAGGAGCTCCGCCCCATTTCTTGCTACCTCTTGCCCTTCCCTCATGGCCTCCCGTCTACCTGTCTAGACGCACTCTTTCCCCGTTTTTACATTCACACAAACGTTAAGTTAGGATCCGCGCCTGAGAGCGGACTTGTCATTCTCTCTTTCTGTGACTGGGTTGTCACACTTCCTCGCTCTCAGTAAATCTCCTCATTAACAAGGGAACGGGGGCTCTAAAAGTGCAACTGCTTGTCCGGAGAAGGACGAACTGCTAAGTTCAGGAACCAGTGCTGAGACTCGGGGATGCCTGAGTTCCTAAGGAACCTGCCCGACTTTGCCTTGGTGGCAGTGTGTATGCTAGGGTCTGCTTGTGCAGTCTCCTGCCCCAGAGGCTCAGCTGCCTCAGCAGACATGCTTTTAGCACATTAGTGACACAGGCATCAGGATCACAGCAGGGGTGCAAAGGGTGGGGTCCTGGATGCCTTGCTGATGTCAAAACCCACACTCAGATCCCTTACACAGAATGGCGTCACACTCGCCTAGAACCTTCCTAGCATCCTTCCACAGTCTCTCAACCGTCTCTCACTTCACTTTCTGCACCTAACATAGAAGTCAGAAATCCACTGGGCAGCACGGTCTCTTCCAGAGCAGCATGCCCGAGGAGGTCAAGATGGAGTTGGGTGGGAAAGGGCTCTGATACGCCCTGAGGCTGGGAGAGAGACCTTGGGAGGAGGCACGTTTACCCCAAATACCTTCAGTCTGGTCTCGGTTGTGTCCACTCACATGGAGCCTGCACACACAGAAGCCACAGTGCAATGTCCCCAGCATAGACTGTGGAGGGAAACGAATTGTCCCGGCTTCGCACCTGTTTTTTTATTCGCCTGATTAAGCTCCTTCCTGGGAAGCTTGCATGGACCCGCCATCCCACGCGGTAGGTCCTTCTCGCTCGCACCTCAATTCGCATTCTCATTTCTTTAATGTACCTTTCAATTTGAGAGATGAGAAATGGCGTCTCGGGGGTGCTTTGATTTGCAATTTTTACCACAAGCGAGGTTAAATCAATCATCTGTGGAGTGGCTGTTCTGCATTTAACACTGAGAAGGTAAGTTGGGAGCGAGGGTGACACGTGAAGTTATTTATCAACATGAGGACCACGCAGCAGCAGAGGCGGAAGCGCGAACGGGCGGCTTAGGCTGCAGCAGAGCGCATGCCAAGGCAAAATTCAGCAGGGAAGAGCTCTCTGTCTGCCCTCAAGCAGGAGGAGAAGTGTCAAGAGGAGGCGGGGAGGGGGTAGCGCTGAGCAAGGAGGAGCTCTCCTGCGCATCTTTCTCTTCATATGCTCTGCCTTCTCCAGGTTTCCAGCTCCCAAAGCTCCGCCCCATCTCACCCCCTGACCGTTGCACGTGCCGTTTCCTCTTCCCCACCCCATCTTCCGCAGATTTCTTTTAACTTTTCAGGCCACTTTTTAAGTGTGTCTTTCCTCCAGAGGAGCCTCTCAGACACACTTGTGTTGCCCTGTGACATCTGCTTTCCGAGGTACTTAATTAATTAACTGTGTGTAATTATCCGCGTCCCCAGTCTGTAGGCTCTGGATAGACCACTGCCTTTGAGAACGCGGACTCACCTCTGGGTTCCCAAGGCCTCCTGCCTGTCGGTTTGATTGACTCTGCTGCGGCTCGCTAACCTGCCTAACCTGCATCCGGCTGGAGTGCAGGGTCTGCAAACTGCATTTCTCCTTTGCCTGCTGGGTTTCTTCATGGCTTCTGTCAACGGCTGGAAGAGAGAGACGCCCCAAACCTCAAAGGACAACACGTGAACAGAAAAGAGCAAGACTGGACGAATGGGAAGAGCCTCCTGTGATATACCTCCCCAGCGATGTCTTCCAGCCTGCGCCCAATGCTTCAAGCCTCCAGGAGACTTTGCACTCCGTATTGCCCATCTACAAGGGGCAGCTCAGAACGGGTGTGACAACTTGTTAGATCTAAGCTTTGATGCCAAAGGCCACTCTTCTCTGCCTCTTCTTACTGCCCTGCCACATGTCTCTGAAGTGTGAGGGTAGGGGACGGTCCTCACCTGCCTCCTTTAGCCCCTAGGTCTCCAGCAGCTCCTGCTCAGTCATGGTGTTTCCTTCATCCATAACCCGCATCTTTCTAAGTCCCTTTTGAGAATCCTGCCTTGGTTCCCACCCATCCTCACTGAGCCCTGGTGATGGAGCAGAATCTCAGTGGAATTCCGTTCAGGCTCCAGAACACTCCGTGGTCAGAGCTGACTTAAAAAGCCCCTCAGAACCTCATGGCTGAGACTCTTCCGTGTGCCTGGCGCCATGTTGGGTCCTCGAGGTCCAGAGAGGAAATCAACAGAGTGAGTCAGAAGCATCCAAGCCATCTTCTCTCGGAGGACAGACCCTCCATCATCCCATCGCGCTTCCCAAAGCAGAAGCCAAAAGAGATACAACAGAAGCCAAAGGTTCCTGTCCTGTGTTCTCTGTGACTTCCGGTGAGTTTCTTTGGGCTCCCAGGATAGAGTGATCCTCTCTTGCTCATGGCGGACTTGGCAAGTTCACCTTTCCGCCTCTCCCTGGTTGGCTTTGTAGAGCGCCATCTTCTGAACTAAAAGCTAGGACCGCTCACAGCCACCTTCAAGATGGAGCCTGCTGGCAATCTCTCTCAGAGGGGGATGTACCCTCACTTGAGAGTCCAGCCACTCTTTCCCACACCTCTCGGCTGCACGTGGCTCTACTCGAACTGCAGGTGGCTTCATGGTCCCACAAGATGACCCAATGTATAGTGTGTGAAGGTTGATTGAAGAGGGGACTCCATCTATACAGCTAGGATGTCATCATTTATGCTGGGTGCAGACTTTTCAGTGATGTAGTTTTGGGGGGCCATCTATGCCCTATGAGTAATCCTTTACCCGTGTTATATAAGCCCAGTGTGCTCATTCATTTGCCAAGCTTGACTTTGGCCGTTGTTCTTTGATCTGCTCTTGACGGCCTATCAAGAGGGAAAGTGGAAGTTTGTTTGTATTTACCACAGAAAATAGCACCCCTTTCCCAGTCTCTTCATCTGTCCAACAGTGTCCCCACAAATCAACAGGCATCCCTTGGGTGGTACCACCCCTCCCCCAACTACTACAGAATCAGCCATGAAGAAGATACCCCAAGGTGGGGGGATAAAGAATTCCCTAATTAGTTTTGGCATTATCAGCCCCAGCAGAGAAACCTTTAATAAATGAAGAGGACGGCGCATTTCTGTGTGGGATCTTCAAATTATCCCAGACAGCCAGCAGAATTTGAGCCAACACAGGGCGTGACAGGGCAGGCTGGTGGTGCTGGGTGCAGGGAGAAGGCAGCCAGAAACCTAATTAGCCAGGAGCGGCTGGCACCAAGCGGCTCCGTTCCCAGCTGCCTCCTGACGCATGAGATGTTGAAAAAGAAATCATTAGGAAGCCCTTGCACAAGGCTCCTTGTTAGAAACGCATCCTCGACAGCCCTAATTGGAAGAGGAGAAGTGGGGAGGAGGCAGAGCATGGAAGGAAAGGAAGAGGTAGGTGGGTGTCCGTGGACTGTGAATAACACATACGCAAAGTAGGGTATTTCTTCCCTTTTTTCATTGGTGTGTGTGTGTGTGTGTGTGTGTGTGTGTGTGTGTGTGTGTGTGTGTGTGTGTAGGCCTGAGGGTGATGTTCGGAATCACCCTCAACTGCTTTTTCACCTCATTTATTGAGGCAAGGTCTCTCAGTCAAACCCAGAGCTCACAGATATGGCTAGTTCTTCCTAGCCGACTTGTTCTGGGGAACCTTTGTCTCCAACTTCTGTGGCACCCACCTGGCATTTTTGTGGGTGCCCGGGATCAATTCCAGTCCCAAATTCCACTCTGTCGGAACAGTCAATGTTCCTAACCACTGAGCCATCTCCCCAACTCCCAATAGGGCATTTTTGAAGGAACCAAGGCTGACTAAAGCTCCCCACACTCACCTGCCCCACATGTTGGTGATGAGCAGGGCACCAGTCCCCAAGGCAGCCTGGCATTCCCTGATGTAGGGGAACTGGTTGTGAAGCGCAGGCAAAGTTTTCATATTATGATTAAGATTTATAAACTGGTTTAAAAATACCAAAGTCTTACAATATTTTCTCCTTTCTACATCTCTCTTCATTCCTTTAGGGAGAAAAAAATCAATTACAATGTTTCAAGTTGTCTCTCGCATGTTATTCTCTGCTTGTATATCCGATGTCTCCTGTTCTGCAGAAGAAACATGGAGGGTCCCAGATTACAGCCTAACCAGTTCCAGTCCTCCTCATCTGGTCACAAAGGGTGTGCTTTCCCAGGGGATAGTCACATCCCACCTTCCATCCCACACGGGAAAATCTGCTTTGAATTTTGAGACCACCATTGTACAGCAGCATCAGCAGAGCTTACAAACAGAAGGGGCTGATTTCTACTCTGCCTGAGCACACAAACGTCCCGGGACCAGAAGTAAGGCACTGGCAAACTGTGAACTCTGGTTTGAGAATACAGACCAGCCCCCAGCATGCCAACCTCCGGACTCCGGCTGCTGCTGGGAAACAGGACCCCTCATATCTACACTACCAGTGAGACAGGACAATCATGGAATCTGGAGGGTAAAGATGGTGTGCCAACTAGTGTCTGTCAGCTTGATACAAGCTAGGCTCATCTGGGAAGAAAGATCTCCAATTGCAAAAATACCTCCATTCGGCTGACCCATAGGCAGCTTGTGGTACATTTTCTTGATTGATGATTGATGTGGTGTGGCTGGTGTCATCTCTGAGCAAGTGGCCTGAGTTGCATAAGAAAACAGGCTGAGCCAGCCCTGGGGAGCAAGCCAGTAATCAGTACACATCTATGACCTCTGCTTCAGTTCCTGCTTCCTGGTTCTAGCCTTGACTTCCTGCCTTGGCTTCCCTCAGTGGACTGTG
The DNA here is from genome assembly GCF_037038515.1 of Microtus pennsylvanicus. Taxonomy (NCBI): domain Eukaryota; kingdom Metazoa; phylum Chordata; class Mammalia; order Rodentia; family Cricetidae; genus Microtus; species Microtus pennsylvanicus. Next base: position 119,049,813 of record NC_134579.1, read on the forward strand.
ACTCAGAATGCATAAGCCAAATAAACCCTTTCCTCCTCAAGTTGCTTTAGGTTAAGATCTTTATCACAGCAGGAGAAAGCAAGCTAGGATAGGATGCCAGGATCTTTCAGTGTGTGCAGAGAAACTTTAGCCTTGACGCTTTAGCCTGGAGATGTGTTCGTGGCATTATGATTTGTCTCTCAAGGGATACCCCAGGAGAGAACCCGCTAGAGCAGGTGAGTGTGTGGTGACCCCTCTGGATTGCATACATAGCCAACAGTTACCCAAGAATGCTTGCCACAGAATTCCAATTTACTCACTCTCTTAAGAGCTAAATGGTGTGTGTGTGTGTGTGTGTGTGTGTGTGTGTGTGTGTGTGTGTGTGTGTATGTGTGTGTGCCCATGTATGTGGAGGCCAACTTTGGGTGACACTTTTCAGGTGCCATCCACCTTGGAGGTTTTGCAGTCAGGGACACCTGATTTTTGATGAAGCATTTCTCACTGGCCTGGAGCTCCCCCAGGCTAGGCTGGCCAGCCAGCTCAGATCTGCCTGTCTCTGCCTCCCCATTGCAGAGATTATAAGAATGAGTCACCACACCCAGCTTCTTGGCTTGGGCTCTTCAGGCCACACTCAGACCCTTCCACCTGCACAGCAAACACTTAACAGGATGGGCCTTTTCCACACTTCAACAACCGAATATCTGAAGCTAAACTATACCACTGGCATCTCTAAGGGAAGAAAAACAACCACGGTAACACCCTGGTCCTTGTCAGCAACTGAAACAAGACCACCCGACATGGTTCTAACCATGATGGGGAATCAGACAGACGCTCCTGGGAAGCGATAGCTTCATCTTCCAAAGTTGACACTGTTGTCAAGGCGGGTGTCTTCTTCAGCCATCTTAGAAAGAATGAAAAAGAATAGGACCCGGAAGCCAGTCCCTGAGGTGCTGGGAGATTCAGAATCTCTGAGTCCTGCAGTTCATTCTGGAGTTGTCTTGTCCAAAGAGATCTTGACGCAGAGGAGAACTATGCCCTAGTACACGCTGGCTTTGCTAGACGCATACCTGTTTTGTCTGTGCCAGCACACCATCCCTATTGTACCTGACAAGAACAAAATCTTCCTAGTTTGGATGACAAATGGTGTGGTCTCCTAACTGGCCATCAGTGTCCATATTTTTAAGCCATTTTGAGTTAAAGTCATCCTTTGCTTCAAAATATCCCGAAAAAATCCAGGTCTAGAGGTAGGGAGGAAGGGCGTATGTACGCATGCCTGTGCACATCTGCGCAGTGTACATGAGGGACTGAGGTTCAGAGTGAAGACTCCATGGGTTTGCAATCCCCTGTGACTTCTCCTCTTTGCACCTTAGTAGGCAGCATGACTGTGAAAGCACAAAGAAAGACACAGAGAAGGAAATGCCAAAGAATCTGGGAATTTATCTTGTTCCAGATGCCTTGTGAATCTCGAAGGCAATCCCTTCCTTCTTGTTTTTAAAGCAGTTTAAGATTGTGTGTGTGCGTGTGTGTGTGAGAGAGAGTGAGAGAGAGAGAGAGAGAGAGAGAGAGAGAGAGAGAGAGAGAGACTGTGTGTGTGTGAGAGAGAGAGAAGAGAGAGAGAGTGTGTGTGTGTGTGTGTGTGTGAGAGAGAGAGAGAGAGAGAGAGAGAGAGAGAGAGAGACAGAGTGTGGTGCCCATGGAGGCCTGAAGAGTGCATAGATAGACTCTCCTGGAGCTGGTGTTACAGATGAGCATGAGCTGCACAACATGGGGTTTGGGAACTGAACTCTGGGCCTCTGTAAGAGCCGTGCTCTTAAGACTGGGTCATCATCCTTTGAATTTTAATGGCCTTGCACCTTCAGTGCCTCTGGGATAGGAATAGTCCCCAAAAGGCTCAAATAAGATGGCCTCCCAGTGACAAGAGAACGTGATTAGTTCCTTAAAGGTGGCATTTTGGGTGGTGGTAGTGATGGTGGTGGTAATATGTGATAGGGAGCTGGCATTGCAGTGGTCGCTGAGTGTGGTTGATCCTGTTATCAGCTCAGTCCTGAGCTTTTTTTTTTTTTTTTTGGTTTTTCGAGACAGGGTTTCTCTGTGGCTTTGGAGCCTGTCCTGGAACTAGCTCTTGTAGACCAGGCTGGTCTCGAACTCACAGAGATCCACCTGCCTCTGCCTCCCGAGTGCTGGGATTAAAGGCGTGCGCTACCACCGCCCGGCTTCAGTCCTGAGCTTTCAAGTGACAGTGGCACTCGTGTGTACCAGGATTTAAGATTATACAACCATTTGTTCTCTCCAGCAATAGTTTGAAAACGAAGATGTCAGCTGTCATCAGAGGAAGCCAACACCAAAATAGGAAGAGTGACACAACAGAGGAGAAGCAACGATGATGATAGAGGGGTCGAGGGTAAAGTTGATGACATGGGGGGGGGGGGCTGAGGCTCTTAGAGGACCTTCTACAATGGACTCTAAGCCTCTGAGACAGCCCTCACCAGACCCATGCACTCTAAGCCTGTAAGAGAACTATCACCAGATCCATGAACTCTAAGTCTATGAGACAGCCCTCACCAGATCCGTGCACTCTAAGCCTGTGAGACAGCCCTCACCAGACCCGTGGACTCTAAGCCTGTGAGACAGCCCTCACCAGATCCCTCTCTTTTCCGGGAGAAATACTTTTCCTCTCTTGGTGCGCTTCTCTCTGGAACAGAGGTTCTCAACCTTTGGAGATTCAACAACCTTTTCATAGTGGCTAGTTTTTAATGGCCAACTTGACATAATTTAGAATCACCAAGGGACTCTTAAGGAGGGAATGTCTACATGAGGTTGGCCCATGGACATTTCTATGGAGGAAATTATCTTGATTAAGTTACTTGAGGTGGGAAAATCTACCCACTATGGGTGGCACCACCCCCTAGGCTTAAGGTCCTGTACTATTAAAAGTGAGAAAAGTGAGCTGAACGCTAGCAAACATGTGTTCACTCTCTGCTCTTGACTGTGAATGTATTGACTGCTTCAAGTTCCTTGCAAGCGCCTGCCTCCCTAAGTTGCCCGAAATTATGGACTATAACCTCGAATTGTGAGCCCTTTCTCCTTGAGTTGCTTTTATAAGATTTTTTTAATCACAACAAAAAGGAAACCAGGACAGCCTCCTTCATGGAATGCACAGGGGCTGTTATAGAACTAGAATAAAACACTACATGAGGAAAGTGGGAACTGCTAGAGCAGTGTGGTTGCTGGCTGCTGCTTCTGAAAGCCAAAAACGTTAATGATTTTTTTCAAAGCTAGAAGCAGGGCAAGTCAGCATTGCCCTAATAAATTTCCTCCTCATTGTGGGATCTACTAAAAGCATACCAGGTATGACCTCTGGGAGCTTCTTGGGCCTCCAAGGTCAATTTCCACATACAGAAAAATTCATACCAATATTAGCTGAAAGGCCATTTGAGTGAATGCTGCAGTGAACACGTCAGACAGTCATTGTTCCTCTCTACTCAAAGATGGGAAAATCAAGTTCCCAACTTCCAGACTCTCTTGCAGCTAGAAGGTCTATAGCCCATGAACACCAATAAAACACCTGCAAAGGCTCCCCGATGGTCTTTGATTTTTTTTATCTGAAACAGTCAAGCTTTTCAGTTTGATGATGACAATTTTATGATATAATAACTATAACATATTGTACTTAGAAATCTGATGAGTAAATTCCAAGTGTTCTCATCACACACACACACACACACAAGAAGTTTGTGAAGCCAGGTGTGGTGACACATACCTGTAGTCTCAGCATTCAAGCAGCTGAAGCAGGCACATGGTTGCAAATGCAAGGTTAGTATGCATTGTATGTGTTCCAGGCTGGTCAGGGTTATAGAGCGAGATGCCATTCCAAAAACAAAATATTTCATATGTTAAATAAGCTTGACTTGGTACTCCAAAATGAATACAAATACCAAAATTTTACATTGTATGCTATATATAAATACACAAAATTTACTTATTCATTAAAATAAGCAAAAAATAAATAAATAAAATTTGAAAAAATAGCCTAAGGCCAGGCAGTGGTGGCCCACACCTTTAATCCCAGCACTCAGGAGGCAGAGGCAGGTGGATCTCTGTGAGTTCGAGGCCAGCTTAGTTTACAGAGTGAGTTCCAGGACAGGCTCCAAAGCTACACAGAGAAAAGGCTCAGATAAGGTTAACAGATGTGAAAGCTGAAACGGCAACAGCTACATTGAAACCTCCAGGGGAAATACAAGAGAATTATAAAGTCCTCATTCTGGGATGACAGAGCCAATGCATCAGAAACAGAAGTCACCTTCCCTCAAATCCTAATGCTATTAAAAAAAAATAAAAAATAAAAAACTAAACCCCTTACTTAGAATGTGCTCCTTTCAGCTAGATAAAAATCCTCACTCATAAAAAGTAATAGCAAGAAAGTTCTGATTGGGATTTTAATCTTGAGAATCAAATTTAAAATTAGGAAAATGTGTTTATCTCTCATATTAAAACAACCTCAAGTTGTAATTAGGTTTCTGTGATTCCATGCTCTGACGCTCAAGCCGGGAAGTGTTTTGGATAATTTGTTTGGGACAGAGCAGAATTCTTTCAGTTGAATGATATCCCAGTACGTTGTGAAGACTCGTGGTCTCCTATTTAAGTCTCATGGCAAGTTCATTGAGATGAGCGTCACAGAATCCCCCAGAAGTCTTTTTTTCCTTGGGATTCTCTCCTTGCCCTCTGCAGGACTCCCAGGGTCAATCTCATGATTGTTTTCTCTGCAGTCACCTGCTTCTGCCAGGATTTTTCGCCATCAATGTCTTCCCTTGAGATTCAACCATTCCCTGCCCTCACGCCCACGCAGCCTCACAACCTTTTCCCATTATATTCCTCAACACTCTTGGATGCTCCCAGCATCAGGGACTGGGGATGGGCTGAGAGAGGCAGAACAGACGGAGACGATCAAGGAGCACGCCCGGTGGCCTGGTGGCCTGGTGGTTAATGCTGCATGTGGGCAGGTCACTGGTGAACATTTCTGTGTGGATGACAGCCAAAGACCTCGAACTGGTGTTGCTCTTCATCTGGTCGAGAAAGCAAACATGGTCTCTGGAAGACCAGATGCACACTCCTGTCCCTGGCAGGCTGGGTAAACAACTGAGAAACTCCTCTCCCTGACCAGGACTCAGTTTTCTCAACTACAAAACAAGGCTTCTTGTCCTAGTCAATGTTACTATTGTTGTGATAAGACACCATGACTACAACAGCCTGGGAAAGGAAGGAGTTATTTGGTTTACACCTCCATATCATTGTTCTTCATCTAAGGAAGTCAGGACAGGAACTCAAACAGGGCAGGAACCTGGAGGCAGGGGTTGATGCAGAGGCCATGGAGGGTGCTGCTTACTGCTTGTTCCCGTGGCTTGTGTCCAGCCCAATCTTTTGGAGGCATTTTCTCAATGCCTCTTCTCTGCAATTTCTCAATTTTCTCCTCTCTGCAGACTGTGCCTTGTGTCAAGCTGTCAGAAAATTAGCTAGTACAGTCTTGTAAACACTCTAAGACCCTTCTCAGTTGCTGAAATACCTACTAGCCGGAAAATAGCTGCTAAGGGGGCAGAGATGCCAAGCTGGGCTCCTAGCCCTGGAAACCTATGCAGGAGGTGGCAGAGAACTCTGGCCAAGGGCTGGGGAGATAGCTCAGCTGGTGAAGAGCTTGCCTTACAAGCTTAAGGACCTGTGTTTGATTCCAGGAATCCACTCTCAAAGGCCAGGCATGGTGTCCTGTGCTTGTAATCTCAACTCTGGGGCAACAAAGACAGGCTGGTTCCCAGAGCTCACTGGCTAGCAGACTAGTCTTATCAAGGAGTTCGAGGCCAATGAGAGATCCTGTCTCAAAACACAGTGTGTCCTCTGGCCTCCTTATGCACACATACACATGTGCATGCATAGCGGCAATCATGCATGTACCTGCATGGAAACAGTGCACAGAACATTCTTCAGAAAAGCAATAAAAAGCTCCCTTGCTAAGTGTGACTCCGGCTGTATTTTCATTTTGAAGATGCCCTTCTCCATCTCAGCCACAGAGAAAGGAATCACATTTAATGAGAGACACGGCTGATAAATGAAATACATGAGAAATACCACATTGCCGGAGATTAACACATGCTCTGGTGTGTCCTTAATAAGAAACCCGCAACCCCTGTTTATTCTGGAATCTGTGAGACAGAGGGGGAGGGAGGCACCCCTTCGTGCTGGAGGAGTGAACATTGTCACCACAAGCGCAGGAGGAAATGCCAATCCCATCCTGAAGCAGACAGGAGCTGAGTGTCAGAGGGGAAGCCGCCCTCACTGCTCTCAAATGTCAGTAAACCCCTGCTGTGTATCTTTTTAATGGCTTCCCACTGTGTCCAAGACGTGCCCAGCAGGCCGCTGGAAGCCCCCACCCCTAGTCACACACAAGCCCTGTCTCTTCACACTTGTTTGGCAACCCTAGGGTTTGAATTCAGGACCTTGCGATTGGTGAGCTACATCCTAGGACCCCTCAGACCTCATTACAGGGTGGGGAAAATGCTTTCTCAGAAGCTCCCACAGTCAGCACAGCTTCTCTGGAAAAGGATGAAATTGGGCCAGCCCTGACTCTCCACCCCCCATGTCACCAGTGTGTCCTTGACCACTCTTCGCATTTAAAAAAAAAATTAGCAACATTTACTATGTGTTATGAAGCACCACATACAATACAGATTCTCAAAAGAAAAATCTCTGCAGTCATGTAAGGTTACACTCAAACTAACTCTGAGAAAAACCAAGGCCTAGAATGGTTAAGTGAGAACACCAAGGACACATAGCTGGAGAAGGATAGAGACAGAATTCAGACTCAAGTGTGCACAAAGGAAAGAGGGCTGGCTCTCGGATTCCCAGCCTCTCATGCCTTCCTCCTCTTGACATGCTGCAGCCAGAGTTGTCCCCCACCTCCACCCTGGTTTCATCGTCTAATGGGTGTTGAGCAGCATGCTGGGTGCATCTTGGACACGGTGGGAAGCCAGTGGAGAGGTATAAGCATCAGATGCTTATGGACATGGGGGGGGGTCACAACTTCGAAGCCACAGTCTGCTTCTGGGTGGGGCTGATGTTGCTTGAGGTGACAGCCCTTGATCCTCCACGAAAATGTCCTGATCTCCTTGTAACTCAAGAGGGCCATTCCCTCCAGCCCGCCCTCTCCTCAATCCAGCGGTCTCTGGTGGCCGCACTGTGTTCACACTGAGTTTACTACTCAGCCTCAGCATTGGCTCTGGTACTTCTGTTGGCATCGCCCCAGGAACTGCTGGGCCCAAGGTTATCAGTGACCTTGTCGGGAGCTCAGGTCTCTGACAGCTGCACAATGCACCCTTATCCTTGACTTGATTAATTGGCAGGGCAGCCAGGTACTGCCTGGGGCTCTAAACCTCCCCGCAAATGTAAGGAGAGGAAGAAACTTGCTTATGGGAGCCCCTCCTAGCTGGAAAGCAGGCTTTGATAAGCTGGGGGGGGCTATGGGACCCCCACTCAATCAAGGGGGTGCCTGGGTAACAACAAATGGCTTCCAGTATCCTCCCTAGGAGGCTGGGTCTCTTCCACTGCAGGACCCCTGGTGAGTGAACCTTGGGAACGGGGTTTAGAGCCCTTGTTAATACTTCTGTTCGTGCAAGGCAGACTGAGGCACCCACAGCACTCAGATCCCAGGGGTGGGCACCCATCAAGTATCAGAGGATCAGAGACACTAGCATTGCAGGAGCAAAGACATTAGCCTGCCCGGCACACCAGTTCAGCCCTTCCCCACGTGGCAGAGCCGCTTGCTTCCTCCCATCCCCAAGGCTTGGTCTCCCTCCTGGGTTCTGGTTCTCCACTGATTTTGCATTTCTACTTAGCCTTAGTCAGTGTTCTATACATGACCATGGTAACTCTTACAAAAGAAAGCATCTAGTCGGGGGCTTGCTTACAGTTTCAGAGTCCATTATCATCATGGCAGAAAAGCTGACGGCAGGCAGACATGGTGCTGGGGCAGCAGCTGGGAGCTACATATTGATCTGCAAGCTGGGGTGGGGGTGAGAGAGAGAGACTAGACCTGGGGCTTTTGAAACCTCCAAGCCCACCCCCAGTGACATACTTCCTCCAACAAGACCACACCTCCTAATCCTCCTAATCTTTTCAAAGAGTTCCACTCCTTGGTGACTACATATTCAAATATATGAACCTACAGGGGGACACCATTCTTATTCAACCCCACATCTTCATCCTCTCTCCTTCTTCCTTTCTTCTTCCTTCTCCTCTTCATTTCTTTCCTCCTCCTCTCTTTCTTCTCCCCTCCTCTTTCTCTTCTTCCCCTTCTTCCTCCTCCTTCCTCTCTTCTTCTGCCCCATCCCTCCTTTCCCCCTCCCCATCTCCTCTCTTCCCATCTGCTTCCCTGGCTCCTTGTTCACTTCCCGCTCTTTCCTCCAGGCTCCGACTCACATCCATCTCCCTAAATATTCTCCCAGTCTCCGCCGTCCATCCCAGGTTGTATCAAATCTCTATAACAAAGTACCCTCAAGCTTAATAGCTACACCAACAAACCCTGGCATCCTCAACAGATTCAAGGAAACAGGGCCTTCTTTGGGACTGTATATGATTCCAAGACTCTGCCTTTGACTGTGGAATGCCCATGCCACGGCCCTTTTACCACTCCATTCCTGCCCCCACAAGGCATGCCATGGAAATGTGGCAGACTATGCCAACTCACGTTCTACCTAAGCCCAGTCTCTATTTTCAGGTTTCCTTCTGACTTGCTCTCCTCGTTCCATGGACTGTCGTGTCACCTGTTCCTGACCTAAGCCTCCAAGTCACCCTTGATCCTTCGAGTCAGTGAAGCCCCTCATCGATATCCTCCATCACACTCTGGGTGTGTACCAGACAAATTCAGAAACACTATCCTACTTGAATTACAATTAGCACTAGATGGTAGATATGTTCACTCCCATTTGGTACAGGAGTAGCTGCTTTGGTTGTGAGCAACAGCTGGATTCTAACATGGAGTCCTCCCAAGAGACCAAATGCACAAAACCCTGAGCCTGTGGGAGACACTTTCCAACCAGGCCACAGCAGTACAAGTGCTTTTTAATGTGACAGTGTGTGTGTGTGTGTGTGTGTGTGTGTGTGTGTGTGTGTGTGTGTGTGTGTGTGATTGTTTACATGTGTATGCTCACGTTCTGGGCCATTTTCCCATTTCTTTGCACACAGTTGTTTGTTGTGAAAATTCTTGTTTACTGTTCACAGAAGGCGTCACCATCCTTTGGATTCTGAGCCCCACTTGGGCTTCAGAGAATAATAATTAAGGCCTTGAGGCAAAGCAGAGCTCCCTCTAGGGCCCATAGAAAGAATTACAAAATATACTAACCCTTTCCCACTGAGGCAAAGCAGAGCTCCTTCTAGGGCCCATAGAAAGAATTACAAAACACACTTAGCTCTTTCCCACTGAGTCAAAGCAGAGCTCCCTCTAGGACCCATAGAAAGAATTACAAAACACACTTACCACTTTCCCACTGATGAACCACAGGGGATTTCCTTTATTACACATTAGACCACTCTCCTGGGCTCCACACAGTTCCTTGGCTTTGCTGGAAAAAAAAACTCCATAGGATGCAAACTCCAGGGACAGCCCATGCGTGCTCCCAGCATGCACCTGGACCCTCACTCGCAGTCTTCATTATGACAGTCACAATTCTGTCATCAACAAGCCCCCTTCTAAGCCTCTCCTTCTGTCTCCAGGTGAGGAATGTAGGGACTTTTTCTTATCCCTTCTCTCTCCCTCTCCCATTGTATCCTCCCATTGCCGTACAGGAAGCTGGATTGGTCATGAGCTGTGGATATGGTGTCAGACTCACCTGCGTCATGTGGCTACCTGTGTGACCTTGGATGAGTCACCCAACCTCTCAGAGCCTCAAATCAGTCTTTATCTGAAAAAATGAAGCTTCGGTGGAGATGGACTGGAATCTGTACCTGCTTGGGATTTTGGCTGCTGCGTGATTTGTGCTAACTATACGTGAGAAGCCATTTCGAACTGATACTGACTCTCAGTAGAAACTGGACTAAGCTCGTGGGAATGGTTCCTATCTGTTAGGAATGAACCTCTAGTCAAAGGTAGAGTAGGCAGCTGTCGCACTAGCGTGGAGAAGACTGCTCTGGATTCAACAGCATCATATGCCGGTTTCTTCAGAATTGAAGCAGCCCTTCCAGGTGGTAACAGAATACTCGCGGGACTGGGAGCAGGGGGAGTGGGCCAATGGTAAAACACATTTCTGGAAAAGCTGAAGCCGGCAAGATTCTTCCCCAGCTCCATTGGAGTGAGCAGCAGACACTGCTGGGGGAGGGGACTGATAGGTTGAGCTTCTGCCAGGAGATTCCTCAGTCCTGCTGAGTCACCTGTCAATCATACAGATCTCGGGAGATGCGCTTTTCCCAAGTCCTCACCTGGACTGGGTTGGGTTTAGTGGAGATTCAGCTGCTCCTGAGTTGCTCCTACTCCTGTGAGTAATCCCTCAGCCATACTACTACTAGGAACCCCAATAAAATCTCTCTGTACCAAGTTGGACTTCAATACAGTCATTACATTGGTCTTTTATGGATTCCCATTCCAGACCTGTGTGTTACCTCTCCCAGGAAAAGCCTGGTACACAGCCTGTAGGCTCTGTCCCATAAGACCTTTGGTGATAGACTCGGCTCCTCCAGTATCTGTTTCCTCTGCTATGAGGAACCGTAGAGACCCCTGCCTCTCTGGGACCCCTTCCATTTCCAGCCTGAGCTCTCTCTTTTCCCTATTTCCCAAAGAGGTGAAATAGCTTCTCCTCTCTCTCTCTCTCTCTCTCTCTCTCTCTCTCTCTCTCTCTCTCTCTCTCTCCTCTTCCCCCTTCTCCCTTTCCCCCTTTCCCTTTCCCCTCCATAACCCACTGAATAAACTACACCCAAACCCTCTTTCTGCATGGTGTGCCTATCCGTCTCTGTCTCTCACCCTCTGCGGCTCCTCATGGGACCCAGCTGCTCCTCATGAGCCCCGTTGTGCCCCTCAGGGAACTGCAGTGTTTTACCATTACACGGCAACCCCTCCCTTATACAAAATAAGAATTGTTAAGAAATGTGATCATTGTTCACGAATAAGATATGCATACTAATTGTGATGTGAGTGGTCCTGGCTGCTGACTGGAGACCTTTCAACAAAGAGGTTCTACCTGAAGCAGGTGATGCTGAGTCCACCCTTCCATGATAGCTACTTGACTAAGCATTAATCATCTGACCTAAACGCAGCCAATCCAGAGACTTAGAACATAGAAATGAACTGAGCCCCTCAGCTTCTCTCTCTCTCTCTCTCTCTCTCTCTCTCTCTCTCTCTCTCTCTCTCTTCCCCCTCTTCCTTCTCCTCCCTCTCCCTTCTCCTCCCTCTGCCCCCCCCCCTAGAGCAGCCTAAAGACTCTTCAGCAGATTGGAAGAGCGGAAACCAAGAGTTAAAGATGAGACTGAAGGGAGCAGCATAGGGAGCATAGAGCAAATAGCGACAAGAGGAGGGAAAAGAGATTCTGGAACCTCCTATTCCAAGATGTAGACTTTGATTGACACCTGCTAGTGTCCTTTGCAAGTTGCCTCATTGCCTTAAATAGGTAACTGTCATTCACCTATTTTACAGATAAGGAAACTGAGGCTCAGAGATGTCAATCAACATGTCCAAGATGGCACAGCCACCATGGAGAGGCTGAGCAGAAGCTGGAATGTGAGAAGTCCCTACGCCCCGTCCTTTCTGGTACCTCCAGAACTGCGATGAAGTTTACCTTAGCAACAACCCTGCACTTGACAGGCAACTTTACTCTGGGATTCTGTCGTCCTGGTGGAACCTTTGATTCCATCTCTCTGGAGCTGAGTTAATTGCCAAGACTGTGGGGAAATGGCACCACCCCCTCAGTTCACCCAGCAGGACCCCAATCCTTAACAAGGCAACTTTCTGACGAAGAGTGTTAGCTGGCCTCCCGACTAAACTTTCCTAGCAGGGGATTGGAGAGGGAGAAAAACTAAAGACTGAGTAGAAAAGCAGGGTGGAGGGGCGGTTTCTTGCCATTGATTTCTTCGCCAATGAGAAGTCTTTAAAGAAACACATTTCAGCTGCCTCCCTCGGGTGCCTGAGCTGTTCAGCCGAGGGAGAGGGAGGAAAAAAAATCAAAGTCTGGATCAGATCAAACTGTGATCTTTCATTCATCTGTAAAGTGTCCATCTTGGTAAACAGGAAATTAGAACTTCAAACAGAAGAAGGAGTGGGGGTTGATGTAGGAGTGACCTACAAAACTGAGGCTGGAAAGCACCCACAGAGGCCATATTTCTCTGCCCCAGACAGAACTGGCCATGTGTGAAGTCAGGAAGAGAATTTGGGACTGAACTGTCCTGACTTTCTTTCACTTCCTGATGTCCTACCACTCAAGTCTTCCCGATGCCTGCCCCAGAACTGCTTCCTGCCGCCCCCGCCCCCAGAAGTGACTGACTGCTGGCTCTATAGACGCTTTACTATAGAGGGCAGAGGGCAGAGGATAACTTTTAAAAGGTGGCTGTTTTCTTCCACCATGTTCCTTCCTGGAATCAAACTCTGGTCATCAGGTTGGGTACAAGCCCCTTTACCAGCTGAGACATCTCTCCTGGCCCTGCAACAAAGCATCACTTGAATAACAACCTCTAAACTGTAAATAACCCTGCCTCACCAACCTGGATGTATTGGAGATTTGGAAGAAGAGTTGTCAAACAATTCAAAGTCTTGAAGACACTAGGACTCCGGGTGTGATGACCCGTTTGGTAATTAGGGGACCCAGTGGGTGCCGTCCACCACTCCACTCAGCCTTTTACGTGAGTATGATAGATCCAAACTCAGGTCCTCACACTTGTGCGTCAAGGGCTGTACTGACTGAGCCTCCCCCACCCAGTCCCCTCTTTATCGCTGCTGCGGCCTCGCACGGCTGCTGTTTCTGGAAGCTCCGTCTTGGAAAGCTCCTGCCTGCCAATCTCCAGCATCTTACAGCCCTCAATAATCCATCTGTAGCAGCACAGTTGAGGACCCTTCCCAGCAGAACCACCTCTCCTCTCTAATCCTCTTTAAAGTCGTTCCCAACCCATGCTCATCACTCACTATGTGGCATTGTATGGTTCCTCCCCCTCCAAATCTCCATTTCTTCCCTGTGATTAGACTACTGATTCACTGTCAATGCCCTAGACTCCCTCCTTCTTTTTCCCAGTATGCCTTGTGGCCAGGAACAACCTTGCGGGTGTCGTGTGCCCACACTGTAACCAATGATGTGAGCACACCATGAAGTGAACATAGCAGAAGCTGTGCCATCCTTCACTAATATACTCTGCTCCCCTAAATCAGGTTTTCTCTGTGTTTTCTTCCCTTTAGGTAAGAAATTACAAGTGGATGACCTGCTTTGAATCCGTAAGCAAAAGTCGCTCCAAATACCCAAGTTCTGTCAGTCACACAGGAGAGAACTCAGTTTACCTTGGTAAACTGCTGGACCCTGGGGTGGGAGCATCTTGTCAGGTTATCGGAAGTCACATGAGCACACAGGAGTTAAAATCTTCACCTCACATATTTCCCAATGTTCACTCATTCTCAGGACGAGCCCCCAAATGTTAAGCCCAAATCCACAAAGTCCCCACAAAAGCCAACAATGAAACCGAGTTCTGTATGTAAAAGCAAAGAGCCTTTATTTTAATCAAGTTTGCAAACTCAGTCTCTCCGCGTATCCAATGTATAACCTGAGAGCCCCGAGCTCAATTAGAATTGGGTGTTTATAGTAGTAAAGGTGGGGGTGAGGGGTTTCTGAGGTTTAGAACCCTTGATTGGCTGACATTTGTCCTGGTGAGTGTATGCTGGCAGGTGGTCCTATCTACAGCGGTTGGAATGTTAGGCATTTCCTTTGGATGGTGTGTTCTGGGTGGTGCTATGTAATCTCAGTTTGTGGTTCTTTCTGCAACCAGGTATTGCCTCAGGGTAAATCAATGGCCAAGTTTTACTCTGGCAGGTGATAATGGTTGGAAGTAAAGAACCTTTTTTGGGTGACCTGTCCAGACTTAGCTTATTATGGCTGGGCCCCACAAGGTTCAAGTTCTCTTATTTTTGCTGACTCTCATCTAGAACTAGGGGTTTGAGATACTGATCTTGGACTCCTCAGATTAGCCTGTAGACATGTCCATGGGAAATTTTCTTAATGAATGATTGGTGTGGGACAACCCAGCCCACTGCAGGTGTTGCCATCCCCTGGGCAGGTGGTCCTGGGGTGTATAAGAAGCAGGGTGAGTGAGCCACGGAGAGCAAGCCAGTAAGCAGTGTTCTATCCTGGCTTCTGCATCAGTTCCTGCTTCCAAGTTCCTGCCTTGACTCCCCTTCACATTGGTCTATCAATCGTAAAATGAAATAAACCCTCTCCCTCCTGTGGGTGCTTTTGGTCGTGGTGTTTAGCACAGCAACAGAGACACAGACTGTATCTGATAATGCAGCTGAAACCCGCATGGTCATTTGCTCATTTAAAGGTTTCTCAGTAGCCATAAACACAGTTCACGGCAGCAAGGCACTAATGGATAAGAATAAGACTAGTAAGTAAGTCTTCCAAGACTAACGCGCAGACTTTGAAGGGAATTGGCACGTCAGTCACTCACTGCCTCAGCCACATCTATTCTTCTTAGCAGTAGAACCAGTTTCTATCTAGAACTGAAATGCAAGCTGCCCAACTGGGCTGTCGTTGACCTCGATCCACCATGACAGTGTTACTCTCTTTTCCCATCCTCTCTTGCAGCTGGGAATGGTCGTGTGTCCCTGGTGCAGCCAATGAATATGAGCAGAAGCCTCCTGACAGGGAACTGACTCCAGGAGAAAGGTTTTTCATATCATGAAACAGGAGCACAGCAGCTGGTGCCCGTGCCTTCCCCCCACCCCTGCCTGTCTTGAACATCTGTGAGATGACAGAGATCAAAGGTACTATTGCATAGCAGGGAGGTAGCAGACATCTTGACCCTAACATTTGAAAGCCATTTCCTGAACCAGCTCCAGGACCCAGGAAACCACATACCCTGTCTCCCTGATGTAAACCCCACAGATGAGTCTAACTTGCAGTCCCATATATTCCTAACTTCATGCATCCTTCCACAGAAAACAGGGGTAGAGCCACAGGATGAGCCTGGAGGCTATGTGGGGTTCTACTTGTATGTCTGAGCCATGAGGCTGGCAGGAAGGACAAGACTATAACAACATAGCCATCTTCCCAGCTTTGCAATTGTACCTGCACCATCATCTACCTCAGCTCTGAGGATAAGCTCCCCCACCGTGGATCTAGGGAGCATGTTGATCAGCCAAAGGGCACAATTCACCTAATGACAGAGAGAATGCGTCGTCTCTGCCCTTAAATGGCAGCCTTGCTCAATTTGAGCCACCACTCTCTGTAACTCACAGGCTTTTCCCTTCCCATCACTTTTGCTTTTCCACGTAGCAATTCTGTCTCAAAGGTTTCCTGCACTTTTTCAACTCTGTAATCACCCAGCGGTTGGTAAGAACTATTAATATTGAGTCTCGTTTCTTTTTTCCCAATTGGAAGGCCATGGTACTCATTGAACACAAGCCCTCTAAATGCACCCAGGTGTCTAATGCCCTTCAGAGCAGGGTGAGGCGGGGTTTCAGGACCCTGGAGAGCGCTTTGTGCTGTTACTCAAGGTCAGCGTTTCCAACCCCTCTTCCAAGATCCTGGGGACAGCTATGACGCTTCTGGCACATTAGCCAGAAAAGAAACAAAAAACAATGTTTTGATTAAGAAAACCATTCAGAAATGCGTCCATGTCTCTGCGTGTATGCCACGTACATGCAGGTGTCCATAGAAGAGAACATCAGATCCCACCAGAGTTGTACTTCCGGGTGACTGTGTCACTCACTGTAGATTCTAGGGATAAAACCCAGATCCTCTGGCAGAGCAGAGAGTGCTCCTAACCATGGAGCCTTCTCGTCAGCCAAGACAACCATTTCTTTTGCCTAAGATGTGGCAACCCTCTTCAAGGGAGCTTAGGAAATTATGTGTACACTAAGCAGGATTAAGACACTAAGTGGCGTTCATCCACTAAGTGTCTGATATGGAAACGCAAGACACTTTTCTGTGACTTTACAAAAGGGATAGTAAAGGGGTAATAAGCTACTCCATTCCTGGACACTTGATAAATGTCAGGTCGCCTGCTACGACACAGAGAAATGTGTGCACATAGACAGAGTTCCCATCTCTCTGAAACTGCCCATCCACAATCCCACAGGGATATGCTGGTGGGTTTTGGTGCACGGATGTAAAACATTCTTGCGTTCTGATTTCTAAAAACTGACTTATCAAAGCGCACGCACTCACACACACACATACTTGTCAGGGGGTGAGGTCCAGTGGTGAGGATGCAAAGGCCAGATTCTCCAGTGGCTTCAGAATACATATTCAGCATGCCAGAGCATGTAACCAGTCCCCACCTGTGTGGACCTGAAGAAACAATGACCCTCAGGGCTCACACTGAGTGTGGGTTCAATACATCTCATTGTTTCTATCATCACCCAGCCCTTGCTGATGTGAGGACCACAGTAGATAACAGCTGTAAAGTGGTCCAGAGATGCACACACAGCATCTCCCAGGGCTTCCCTGACACTGCATCCTGCACTCTGGTTCTGAAGGAAGCATCAATCCTGGGGTGTGTGAGATGACTCCAGGCCCACCCACCCTGAGTTGATGGATAGATAACCAGTGAAGTGCTGAGGCTGACTGGAACTCCCATCTGCCACACCCCAGGAAAGCAGCCCAGGTTGCTAGAACAACCATTGATGTCTGCCGGGGCATCTGATCTCTCAGCTAAATTCAGATTGGCAATCGATGGAGGCTCCTTCCGAAAGTCATTTTCCAGGCTCGCTGAGCTGGCCAGCGTGTCACTGTGCAGTAGTGAGAACTTCATTCAGGGCAGCTGCTTCTGTCTATAAACAGCCACCTGGAGCTCCCCAGCCCTCCTTCCTGTCCCCTCCAGGCTCATAACTGATTCATCTTAAAGAACAAAAACACATTGTAGCCATGGCCACTTTTCTCGAGGTGTGGTTAAAGATATCAGATCGTGAAATCTTAGAAATCCGGATAGAGCCATTTAAAGACTGCTCTGGGCTTCATTCTAAAGATCAAGGTTTACTTATGCGTGTGTATGTATAGGAGTCAGGAAGAATCCAGAAGAGAATATGGGGTCGCTGGAGCTGGAGTTAGAGGGAGTGAGGAGCCACTGATGAGTGCTGGCAACTGGCTCCAGGTCCTCAAGGAGAGCAGTGAGTGCTCTTAACCACAGAGCCATCTCTCCACGCCCGGGAACCATAATGACTCCTGTTCATTCAGACTCCCTCCCACTCCAGCCTCCAGTTAGCCACAGCTGGCCACCCAACTGAGCCCATCAGATTCTCTCTGGGAATATCTAGCAAGGATTAGATGTCCCAAACTCCTACCGCTGGAGGCTCAGACCCTAGGCTTTTACTTCTTTCTCCAGCTCTCTCCTGTCTTGGTACCCCAGTCCTATGCTTTATTTCCCATTCCCCATCGCTCCAAGACAAAGCTCAGCATAGAGTTTTGTTAATTCTAGTGGGCATCACAGGAGTGACTTCCTCCTTCTCAACCAGCCTCAGAAAATAAAGGATGCGTGCGTCTGATTCGCTGGGCCTGGGTCAGATGACCTACAGCCATGACTAGCAATCCATCACAGGACCAAGAGCGTGACAGGCAAGGGTGCCCGAAGGGAAACTGAGTTTCCATGGTCAGAAGATGACCCGGGCCTATATTACATTAGACTCTGGTGGGTCTAAAGACACACTGAGGCCCATAACTTCCTTCCTCTGCTAAAAAGTGTGTTATTTGTGTATCATTTATAAATAATGTATGTGGAGGGTGGGGTATAAAGACAAACACAACCCAGATTAGATAATATTTGGTGTTTTGTGATTTAAAAAAAAAAACAGCAAACCTTCTTTGCTGGTCCTGGGAGTGTTTGGGTTGTGAGACCCATCTGCTTGCTGTATAGTGGGTAAAATCAGGTAAGAGAAAGTAGGACCAGACCTGCTTTCAAAATGAAACATTCTGGGGTTGTGATGGCCCAGCCCCAATCCCAGCTTTGGGGAGGCTGAAGCCAGGGGACGGCACCTTCAAGGTCAGCAAGACCCTGTCTCCAAAAGCAAACGGAAGGAAATCCTTTACAAGCCGATGATCAAGACTTCTTCACTGCATATTTTTCCGCGACACCTCCAGGCTCATCCTGAGAGACGCTGAGAAGGAACCAATGTTCCTGGAGGGAGAAAAGGTGCCACATGGATCAAGGGTTGCTTAACAAACACAAGCACCCAGAGAAAGGGTTCCTTACTCAGTACCGAAAGTTCTCCCTCTGTAACCACTCAGTTCCCCTGCGGCAGCTCAACAGCCTTCCGAGCCCTCAGTCCCACTGCACGGAGCTCTGTTCATTGCCCTTCGCTTCCGATGGCGTGGAGTCTGTAACTATCGGCTTTCTTCTGAAGTGAAATGAGCTAATAGAAGGCTTTCCTGAGGAAAATGGAAGACAGAGACGAGGTTTAAAGACTCTTATGGCTTTGGAACCAGAAAGCTTCCAGGGACTGTCTGAGGTTCACCGGAAACTGCTAACCCCACCGCCTAACGCTGAAATTGGAACAAGAACCACGTCTCCTGATGGCATAGCGTGCAGCAACACTCCCATTTGCTTAGCGCCTAGTGGTTTTTACCTTATATGTGTGGCAAGTGCTCTCTGTCACTTCTTAAAACAACTCATGGGGTTTTTCCCCCATAGAGCCTTCTTCTGAGCACCCTGATTCACAAGACTAACGGTTTTGCAAAGTGAGGGAGCATGATGGTATATAACTCTAATCCCAGCTCTTCAGAGACTAAGACAGGACTGAACCTGTGGCCAGCCTGATGTGGCAGGACCTTGTCTCAAAACAGTTTGACAAACTGGATACAGTCTTTCTGATACATTTAGTTACAAACCAACTGATCAAATAGAAAAGTCTCTCACAGAGGAGCGCCTTCATGAGAATACCCTACTGAACACACACATCTGTGATGACACCTGCCGTCAATTATTAGCTTTGTGGCTTTGAAGAGGTTTCTTAACCTCTCTGAAATGGTCTGATGCCTCTTTCCTAAAACCCCAACAATGTGTTTACGTAGCTGAATTTTGCAAGATTGCACCCCACCTTTCTCTCCCCGTTGTCTGTTTTCTTTTTTTAAAAAAAAACCTTTATGAATATACATATAATTTTCCTGTTTGTCTTACCAGTGCCTATTCAAGGGGTGGAATGTGGTATTTCGTTCACAGTGAGCAGAACTGGGTGACTGCCATGCCTATCTTGCCATTACGTTCTGCAGAGTTGAGCTCCTCTGGAGATGAGATGGCTCTGGAGGTCAAGCGCTTGTCATCAAAGCCGGACAACCTGAGTTCGAGTCTTGGGTCCCATATGGTGGAAGGGGAGACCTGACTCCCGTAAACTGACATCCAACTTAGACATGAGAGAGCATTTGAGCATATATGTGTGCGTGCACACACACACACACACACTTTATGTAGCAGAGAACTAAAACATACAACATGTTGCAGGTATTGTTGTCTCCCTGTGCTGTGGACACAAGAGCTGATTCCTCCCGTCTAACTGGACCTTGGTTCCCTTACACAGCCCCTCCCTCTTTACTCTTCATGCCATCTGATGGTTGAGTCCACTCCCTGCTTTGAAGTTGTGTGTCTGATTCTCACTTAGGAGTGAACACATGTCCCTCATCTTCCTGGCCTTGGTTTATTTAGTACCTTCCAGTCCCATCCTTATTGCTTATTCATTTTAAATCAGGGAGCCCTATAGATAAACCTTAAAGCTAAGTTTAACTTGAGCTGATCACCCTCGTTCTCAGCATTTCAGATCTAATAGAATACTTTTCTACCATCCACTCAAGGTCCTTAAAAATCTCAAGAGATTTTTCCTGTGCTTTCCCCTCTGGAAGCAACATTGCTCCAACTCCAACTACTCTTCACCTGCCAGCCTTGTTTGCCTCTGCCCACTGCCTCCAGCATAGGCCATTTCTTCCATCAAAATAACTCAGTATCATTTTGTATCTCCCACGAGTAATTTTTTTTAATTTGAGCATTGTTTCACTGATGTTTGACCTCGTCACTAGACGTTTCATGTGGCCAGCAGCAGCATTTACTTTCATGGCAGATGTGTTTCCAGAAGTTTCTATGGTGCCTGGATCACAGCAAGCAGCCATTTCTTGAATGACAGATTGCTAGGAAGGCTTGGGTTTTAAAATTTCACAGAAGGCTCAACCCGTCTGCTAGCCTGTTGTTTCTGCCTTGTGTGGTTGTCTTTGATATCTAGTTTAAACCCCTCCTCATTCTTGGCAGAGTAAAGAGTCCATAAACAGCTATACCCAAAAGTTTTGCTCTGCGAGAACCTGCCGGCCTGTTTCTCTAAGATCCCTGGGAGTCACACGCACGCACACACACACACACACACAGGTGAGATGCACATGTTCCTCATACCTGTTCGCCACGGATGCAGCCTACCATCACCTGGTAAATAAAACACAATTATCTGGGAAGCTGGTCCAGAAAAAGGCCCCGACGGAGGCGGCTTGAGAACAGGGAGGAAGCGAGAACATTATCCGGGCAGCGAGTAAGCAAGCAAGATCCATCGCGGCTAATTATTTGTTCTTAATTGTCAGGAAATGAAGGCTGGATAGGAGAGGGCTTACGGTGGAATACCACCGAACCGTTCTTCCCAGACAGTGGAGCCAAATTTGCAAGGGAGACTTTGCATAGTCCGCGAGTTGTTAATCATCAAAACACGGGGCCCCTCGGAGCTGCCTGAGTGAAGATTAATTAGTTTTTGAAATAATAGCTAAATTGATGCGGTGAAGGAGCTCAGACTCCAAATAATGGCTGAAAATTAGCCACCCTATTTCTTCATTTCTCTTCGCCGGGGCTCCCGGAGGACATTCATCTTTGTTGCTTTTGTGGAAAGGACTCATTAATCAAACAGGCAGATGGGCCTTCCGAAATCTGTGACGTGGAATGAAATAACCAGCCCCACAGAGCAAAGGTGGGTGGGTGGCTGTCTGCTCGGGGCGCTTTCCAAACCCAGCCATGGCCAGATGTTTTGGTCCCATCGTGAGCAACACCAACATGCTAATCTTTTTTCCCAGACTAGAAAAAAGGACTTGCAAAGGAAAGGGGCTTTCCTGAGTCCACTGTCCAATTCAAAAATACGGCTCCACTAAGGGGATTTAAGTAAACTTCATACGGAGTCTTTAAACCAATCTATGTAAGTAAAATATCACCTTTTTATTACTGTATTATACTCCCCGCCTCCTCTGGAGGCAGGACATTTTAACACTAAATCTAGCTCTTCACTAAATTTAGGAAGGAAATGGAGGATGGTCCAAATGAGCATCAGCTGCTACCGAGAGCCATGGGCAGACTCGGAGCATCGGCTCCTGGGAGCCTTGGGCTGAGATTTCGAAACCCAGGGAGGTCAGGTCTGTGAGGCAGCAGCAAGTGGTAACACATCAAATGTTGATTGAGAGCAACTCAAAAGGATCATGGATATCACACAACACAGCCCTGCCACCCCCGTCAAGCACCCAACGATCAGAACACTAAGAGAAGCCATCTTTGGCCCAATTAAAGACCAAGCTCTAAAACCCAAAACCGAACACGGAGATCTCTCTCGCTGCTTAATGCTACGTCCTGCCTCCAACCCAGGCAAGACCCAGGTCTCTGGCTCTCCTTAGATTCTCCTGGTGCCTCCGCATCACTGCAGCCTGATTCCTCTCCACCACCCATCTACACCTCCCAGTTAGGTGGTACACAGGACAGACGCACCATGTTCTCTCTGTCCTCTAGACCTTTCGATATGCTGTTCCTCTTTCCTTTCATTCTCTTCCCAACTCTCTCACACTCTTCCACATGCCCATCTCAGACCCCAGCAAAATAAGTCCCATTCCAGATGAACGGCTCCTTCGGACAAACCTCCCAAACTCCCTGCTGGTGGTGTGCGCACTGATCAAATACATTTCCGAATTGTGTGGTCTCTTTTCATAGACACATTTCTCTCTGCCATGATGCCCTGAGTTTTACAAGGGCAGAAGAGATGACTCGTTCACTAATGTCTAATGCCCCTCATACCTGCCACATAGCATTTACTCAAGAAAATGTGGTCCAATGGGTATGAAGCAAAGATTAGGGAACTTTTTCTGATGTTCTATTTTCTTCAGATCACTCTAGTCCCAGTCAATTTGTTTTGACTCATAGTATGTCCCTACTATGAAGCAGAAGGATGTCTCTGTTCTCTGACCATCCCTTCTGCCAAGAGCATCCTGACTTCCTGTGCTTGGGAGTTAGAAGAGGAAGAATGCAAATGTTCCCCTGCGATGGTGTCATGGAAGGGAGGTGTGTGGAGCGGTAGAGGTTCTAGAGAAAGAGAAAGTTGAGGAGCACGGCTTTAATGAGGAGGCTGCAGTTGTGTGGGAGGACGTGATCTCTCCTGGCTGGCTTCAGCAAGAGAAAGAGAAATGATAAATCAGAAGCCTGCAAACCTTGCCAGGCAGCAAAGATCCGTCCGCACACTAATTGACCTCCACGACTGACATTGGAGTTGGGGAATTTAAATGTATCCAGATGTCCAAGCAGTCAATAATCCCCAAGGAAGCCAATCAAATTAGCCGGAGCCCAGCAGACTGTGGCCAGAAAGAAATTGGACCGAGTCTAAAGGAAATCCATTTGCAGGCTAGGGCAGGAATGAAAATCAAAAGACAAGGACTTTCCGGCTGGTGCTGCAGTTCCGACGAGAACGCCTCCTTTCTCCAGCGGACTATGAGCTCCATAAGGGCTGGACTCTGTCCACCTTTTACATGTGTGCCTCTAGAGCTCAGCCCAGGACCAGGAGGACAGCAAGTCTTCATTGAATCCCCACCCCCACGTGTGCGCGCACAGACCTGCATATGTGTGCCAGGGCCCACAGAAGCCAGAAAAGGGCATCGGGTCCCCTAGAGCTGGAGTTAGAGTTTGTTATGAGCCACCTGCTGTGGGTGCTGGAATCCTAACTCAGCCCTCTAGAGGAGCAGTTAATGACCTTCATCTCTGAGCCATCTTCCCAGACTCCGGCATCATTTCTTGCAGCAGCATCTTTACAAGGGTCCCAGATGGGAAAATGAGGTGCCTGCCAATGGGAGAGGTCATAGAATGGATTTTTAAAACTGACTCTGTATGGTAGGGTCGCCATAGGATGGGGTACAGGAATGAGGAAAAAGAGAGGACTCTGTGTAACCAGATATGAGTATAACACCAGAAAGAAGCAATACACCAGGAAATTTGCATATAATCTAATTTACATAAGGCTCAAAACCAAGCAAGATAATATATCAACGGTTCCTGACTTGCAATGATTCGGCTTAAAATTTTCAATTTACAAGAGTGACAAGGGTCCAGTCAAAACATTTCACGTCTGGAATTTTGATTTTTTTTCTCTCTAGGGATAGCAATATGCAGTATACCTTTTTGGATTCTGGCCAGTGGCAGTAAGTTTGGACCCGCAGTCAGCCATGCAAATGAACTTTTAGGAAAATAAAAATTCAGTATATTGTTCTACTGACTGATGTTTGGTTGCTAGGCAAATTGGATGCATTTTTTATTTTTAATGTCATTTATTTATTGTGGTCCATTACTTGAGGCTCATGTGGAGATCAGAAGACAAATTTCAGAAGTCTGTTCTCTCCTTCCCCTTGTGGGCTCTAGGGTGGAACTTTGCTCATTGCCAGGTTTGGTGCCAAGTGTCTTTACACGCTGAGCTATCCTGCCAGCCTTGGATGCACTGCCGACTTAGCGATGTTTGAAGCTCACAATGTATTTGTTGGGACATAGCTGAGATGCATCTGTGTTCTGCTAGATGATAGGCCATAAACAGACATGGGTAGATACAGCAGTGACCCATGGGGCTAGGGTAGACATGGGGGTTTTAGCTGAGATCCGACTATGTGTGACACTTGCCATACTTAGCTTATATGCCACTTAAATACATTAAAACGTAATAAAAGAACCATTCCCCCAATGGCTTGAGACGCCATTGCCTCCATTGTACCCTTGCTGTATGCAACAGAAGCGGTCAGTGGCCAGGTGTGAGGAGAAATAACAAGTGTTGTGGGCTGTGAGTTGAGAGGCACAGGCCTCTGAAAACACTCACATTTGTTTTTTAAAAAGTCTCTATTCGTGCAGCAAAACCTGACTATGGGCCAGGTTTAGCCTACAGATAGCTACTTATCAATTAGTTTATGTTTGGTCTGTACCTTTACCCATTGTTGACGACACCCTTAAAAGCATGACCGCAGCCTTGGCCACACCTTGCCTTCTCGCATTGCCTCCCCTGAAAAAGCCTTTCTCACCTGAGGCCCCGTGCCAGCAACCTTCACTCCATCGGAAACTGATGGTCGCTCCCTCCTTTGTTCTCTACTAGACTGCTCAAAAGGATGTGGATCTTAGCTTTGTTAAGAATCGAATCTTCAGGACCTAGAATGACATATTGCATGCCTTTGACAGCCTATGTGCCAAAAGCCACTGGTAGATACTCAAAAAATAAGGCTAATAATCCACCAACAGAACCTCAAGGAATTGCTGAGCTTCTGTACACCGAAAACAACAGCTCATTGAGCGAAGAGAGCCCACGGTGTGAACAAAAGCCTTTGTCATCTAGAGAGCAGAAAGAAGAGTCAGACTTAAAAACTAAATAAGACATCAAATAATCTAATCACTAAGTGGGGTGTCTTAGTCAGGGTTTCTATTACTGTGAAGAGATGTCATGACCACAGCAACTCTTATAGAGAAAACATTTCATTAGGCTGGCTTGCTTACGGTTTTAGAGGTTCAGTCCATTATCATCATGGTGGGGAGCATGGTGGCAGGCAGGAAGACATAGTACTGGCCACATCTTGATATGCAGGCCACAGGAAGTTGATTGACTCGCTGGGTGGTATCCAGAGCATAAGAAACCTCAGAGCCCGCCCCCACAGGGACATGTTTCCTCCCACAAGGCCAGACCCACTCCAAAAAGGGCACACCTCCTAATAGTGCCACTCCCTATGAGGTTGTGGGGGCCAATTACATTCAAACTACCACATGGGGTAAGGAAGGGAGCAGACAGTTCTCGAAAGACTAAATCCAAATGGCTAATAAACATATGAAAAATTATTCCTCCTCACGAGCCACCAGACAAATGCAACCCAAAAGCCACTGAGACTCCATCTCACCCTGGAGGGCCGTCATTGAGAGAGCAAATGAAATTACATTGCTTGATAGATAGGTAGATAGAACTAGAACTAGACATCATGCTAAGTCAACCTAGCCAGGCTCTGAAGGAGAAACACCACGTTTTCTCTCATTTGTGAATCCTAGATATTTTTACAGATATATAAAGCTACATTGGATGGGACCCTTTAACACTGTATCATAACCTACAGATTCTGGCAAAGCTGCTCTCCTAGACAAAGGGACTTTTCCGTGCCTTCAGGAATGGCATCCTAGGGTCTTGTCTGAGACCGAACCTCACACTTGTTCCCAGTATCTGCCTTCCCTCTTCTTTGGATCGTCTATGTCCTGGCTTCCTTTCTGCCCTGTAACAAATACCCTAACAAAAAGCACCATGGGGGTAGAAAGGGTCCACTTGGCTGACAGTCCAAGTTTAGGGTTCATAACATGGGAAGATGTCAAGCAGGAACTGAAGCAGCCAGTCACATCACACCCACAGCCAAGGAAACAGAACAAAGTCACCTTTGCCAGCCTCCATGCTCTCAGCTAGCTTTCCCCTCTCTGGTATAGTTCTAGATCCCTACCCAGGGAATGGTGCTGCCCACAACGGTCTGGACTTCCTATGTCAATCAGCAATCAAGACGATCCCCACAGACATGCCCACAACAGGTCCACCTGCACTGGGGGACTCCTCACTCCAGGTGAATCTAGGTTGCTTCCAGTTGACAGTTCAAACCAGCAGGCACACTCTGCTTATAAAAGAGATTCCTTGTGCTTGGGGGCTCAGGTTCCAGCACAGTTCCCTCTGGGCCACTTGGGCCTGCTTTGGTTCCGCTATCGTGGCAGAGTGTGAAGCGAGAAGTCTTTGGAGTAGAGAGAGCAATGAGGCAGTTAGTCTGGATTCACTCACGGTGAATTATTTTTGAAAATAAGAAAGAGAAAATAGAGCAATGAGATGTCCCTCCTCCCCGCCAAGATTAACCCCCTACAGCTCATCTCATGTTCAGCACTGTGCTGAAAGAGCGTCTCTCCTGCTGTGATATTGGTCCTAATGTTTGCCAGTGAGGTAGATGAGTTCTCCGCTCCATAACAACCATCTCACACTGTATTCTCGTGAGCCCTGTGCCATTAGTTTCCCTAGGAGACAGGGATCTCCCTGATGTTCACACTGTGCCTCTAGGTGCCCCCCAGGCACTCACGGAGGGCTGGAGCAGAGCTATGTGTTGAAGTTCTCTGCTGGGTGATTATTGAAGGAAAGTTGCTGCTATTGGCAAAACAAGAGCATTTTAAACTGATTCCGTGTTTCCCCCGCAGCTTACATACGTCCAGAGCTCTGCACAGACCCCCTTGTTCGTGAGACAAGAGGCACAGGAATGAAATGTGGGTGACTGGAAGCTTGGAAGGTTCCACATGATGGTTTTACACTGTGCTCTGTCTGCACACCTGAGGGCTCTGCCTTTGACATTCGGGAAACTGCACTTGGGCTAGCCTTGAGATGCTATTGATACATTCCTGGGATTGTAAATGCATCCACAGGCGCTACCCCCAACCACGAATTAATGTGGAGAGGAGGGTAACTCCAGCGCAAGTGTAAACTCTCTGGGATGGAGAAATGGCTCAGTGGTTAAAGCTCTTGCCTCACAAGCGTTAGGGTCGGAGTTCAAATCCCCAGATCCCCATTAAAGCTAGGCGTCAGTAGCTCACCTCTGTAATCTCCTACAGCAGAATGGGAGGTAGATGCAGAAGCATCTCCCAAAGCTTGTGGACCAGCCAGCATGGAGAACAACCAAAAGACCTTGTCTTGAACAAGATGGAAGGCAAAGTCCTACACCAAAGATTATCTTCTGACCTGCACACGTGTGCTATGGCATATGCACCTCATGTTCCCACACACAAACGTGTACACACATTGTACACATCAAAAACATATTTACCCATAATGCAATATGCTAATCGTAAGAACTTTGGAAAAGGCTGTAGTGAGGAGCAGCGGGCTGCGTTCCCGCCCAGCTCCCGCATGGCTAGCTTTATACCCAAAATAACAACACACAAATTGTATTCTTTTAAACACTGTCTGGCCCATTAGTTTTAGCCTCTTATTGGCTAACTCTCACATCTTGATTAACCCATTTATTAATGTGTGTAGCACCACGAGGTGGTAGCTTACCGGGAAGATTCTTAACCTGCGGCCATCTCGGAGAGGAGAGCTATGGCGTTTGTCTCACTTCCTTCTTTCTCCCAGCATTCTGTTCTGTTTACTCCGCCTACCTAATTTTCTGTACTATTAAAGGGCAGTCTCTTTATTAACCAATGAAAGTAACACATAGACAGATGACCCTCCTCCATCAAAAGGCAAAATAGTTCTCATAAATGCATGTTACTACCATTAGAAGTAGACAGGACAATTCTTCAATACCCTAGTGCTGTGGTTAGCCATGAGAAATGCCTCACTCCATCTATTGTTGGTTCTACCCAGTTATTCCTATATGGGCTCCACCAGCTGTGTGCCTGTGGTCCCCTCCTCAGGGCTTCCCACCTCCCACTGTCTCACCTTGGGACACTCCTCCCAGGTTGAACAGTAGGACCCACTAAAAAGTCCCCCCTCTCATTTCTCTGTTGAGATTTAGTGGCAGCTCTTTACCTTGCCCCCCTCAGGCACTTCCTTTATGAAGTGCCTTTAGAAACTACATTGTAAGTCAAAAACTATACATTTAAATATATACACACACTGTATATTTATTATAATAGGTGTGTTCACCACAACATACGACCTTTATAATGTGTTTATTATATATTTATAATATACTGCTCCATGTTTAACCTAGTACATATTAAATGTATTTAGTTATGCCACATCATATATTCATACTTGTATAATTTTATATTAATTTGAAATTAGATATTACATATTTGTCACACTCTATTATAATCCCCATTTGTTACAAACATTTGCACATGTTACTACATTCCCACTGGTGTCAACCTGATTCTTCCTGGGCCAGCTGAATTCCTAAGTCACCCTGGTGGTGTGCCTTCCAGGAAAGAGAGAAAACAAACCTACCCACAACACATGCATGTGTGAGCACACACACACAAATGCATATACACATACATATACACACAACCACATGTACACACATAACACACATATGAATATATACACACATACACATGTAAACACAGATATGACACAGACATGTATACACACACATTACAGGTATACATGTATGCACACATCCAAATATACAAATATACACACAAAAAAATCCCTGAGCCTTATCACATGGAAGATCTTAATAATTCTAAGACACACTATTTTCATACTAAGGAAGCACATCACACATAGAGCATAAAGACACAGCTCCATGGGTCATCTCAAAATCAATACCCATGTGACCACCACCAGTCAGGAGGCAGGTGGGTGCCAGTCTCTCAGAAGACAGCAGCCACCTCTACTCCACCTTATCCTTGAGACATGGTCTCTCACTGAACCTGGAGCCCATGGAGATTGCATTATGCTGCCTGGTTAGCAAGGCACAGGCATCCCCCGCCTCCTCCTTCCCAGCACTGGGATCACAAACAAGCACCAGCACACCTGGCTTCTTATGTAGTTGCCGGGATCTGAACTTGGGTCCTTACACTTGTGCTGTGAGCACTTTACCCACTGAGCCATCTCCCCAGCCCGTCACAGTCTTGACAGCCAGAAATATAAGCAATGGAAATTATAGTGTTTCTCAAACTCCTTTCATTCAGAGCCTAACTCTTCTTCTTACTCCCTTGCAACTCACGGATGAAAGCATCTATGTTCTGTTTTGCTCTTTCCATCAGTGCTTCCTGCTGGACCGCGGCACGGGCCATGAAGCATCTCCCTTGAACATCACAGACCTGCTGCCCGGTGTTTCTCACTCAAGCTTTGGGTCCCATCTGCAAATGGCTGATCCTGGTGTTTCTCAGTCCTCCAAAAAACGTCAAAGAGATCCTTTCAGATGACAACCCAAATTTCATTTGTCCTTCCACGAGGGTCCCAAATGGTTTATTGACTGAAACAATATTTATGAATCCAAGTTGGCTGCTGGAGCCAGACAGTTGAGTCTGTAAAAATTCAGATGATGACGATTACACAAAATGACCACAGCTGGCAGGGACCCCCAAAGGCTGTGAGGTCTAAGATACATCCAGCTCACACAGGAGATCTTTATTTCTAAGAGAAAAAAGAGGAAAAAGTAAAAAACTAAGAGGAACAAGTCAGCAAATCTGCCAAGAAAATCCCTACTTTTGTGGGTTTTCCTGCAACCGTGGCATCTCTGCTTCCAGGCCTCATGTATTCTCTTCTGTTGCCCTCTTTCTGTTTGTTTGCTTCCTTACACACTTCAGCTCTAAAGTCCTCTTTATAGCTTCATAGGCATGTATGTATTTACTTATGTATGTGTGTATGTATATATGCATGCACGCATGTGTGTATCTATGTATGTATGTGCATGTATGCACGCACGCATGTGTGTATGCATGCATGTATGTGTGTATGCATGCATGTAAGTATTTATGTATGTGCGTAGTGCATCATTCAACACCCTTAGCCATCAGGGTTAGCAAGTCAACAATAATCTGTGACTTCATCTGACCCTAGAAGGCTAACATGAAGAAAATGACAGAGGGCTGGAGAAGTGGCTCAGCAGTTAATAGCACTCACAGAGGGCCCAGGTTCAGTTCCCATCACCCACATGGTGCCTTACAGCTGCCTGCAATGCCAGTTCCAGAGGCTCTGGTGCCCTCTTCTGGCTTTCACAGGCATCTGCACCCACATGCATGATGTACATAAACTCATGCAGGCACACACACACACGCACGCACGCACGCATACAATAAATAAATGTTTTTAAAAGAAAAACAATAAATGTTGGGAAAGATAGGAGAAAGTACAACCCTTGCTCACTACTAATAGGAGTGTAAACTGGTACACTCGTCATGAAGTCAATATGGAGGTTCTCGCATAAATACTAACTGAGCTATCATGTGAAGCATTATAGCACTCCTGGGTACTCTTCTAAAGGACTCTGCATCAGCCTACCACAGAGATCCTTCAGCACAACTCACAGCAACCAAGGTATGGAATCAGCCTAGATGCCCATCAACTGATGAACAGATAAAGGGAACAGGGCACACGACACAGTGAAATTTTATACAGCTCTATAGAAAAAGGAACTCAAGGCATTTGTAAGAAAAGTGGATTGAACAGAAAATCATCATGCTAAGCGAAAAAATCCAGACTCCGTGTTCTTAATTGCCCATTCTGCTCCCTGAGAATCAGGGCTGTCTCCCAGCTTGGTCCTTTGACTCAAAACACAGTTCGAGTGTCAGGGAAGGTGCAGAGAGTGAGCGAAAGGTGAAGAACAGCTTTGATACCTGCGTTCCCAGATCTGGAAGAGGCACGGGCATGGTCTGACTATAGAGGGGAGTGGGCGGTGCCTGCAACTGGCCCTTTCCTCCCAGAGGCTCCCACACCCACCGTGTTCATAGGCAACGGTCATGATGCCCCAGGACACCCCAGGACCACGTCTTTTCTGGCTGTTCCAATTCTGACAAGTATTTTAAGAGCCTGTTCCATCCTCAGCATTTTGTTAGGAGAACATGCCAACTCCAGCCACCCACTGAGGGAAAGACTTCCCCATACTCTGTCCCATCCCCTTGCTTTCTGGTCACTTTATTCTTTTTTAAGGAATGCTGGTTGCCTACAACCAGGAAGCATAGCAGAAGAGGAGGCAGAAAGACTTTAAGAGGACCAGGGAATCTTCTTTGAGATCAGGTCTCCTGTACAACACAGGGACACGTCAGCCGTGAAATGACACAGTACAGTTACCCAAGCAAGATTTGACATCAGTTGACACACCACCATGAATGGGGGAAATTTTACAAGTCTCCATTCCTGTATAAAAAGTAATAGGCCATTAATGGCAGCTGAGAAAGAAAAAATGTGGTTTTCTTCAGGGCCATCCCCCACCCCCAGATTATCCGATCCCAAGTGGGCAACCCTAACATGTGACATACGAGCAACATTGAGAGGACTTAGCAGGTTGTATTTGTGGACTAAACCCATCCCTCCTTGGGTGGTTCTTTATCAAATTTATCACAGGAAAGAGAA
Organism: Microtus pennsylvanicus; assembly: GCF_037038515.1. Lineage (NCBI taxonomy): Eukaryota > Metazoa > Chordata > Mammalia > Rodentia > Cricetidae > Microtus > Microtus pennsylvanicus. The sequence continues at coordinate 119,081,275 of NC_134579.1, forward strand.
AAATAACTAACAGTTGTCGGGCAGCCACATGAAGGCAAGCCACCATCACCCTCGCCAAGGGGCTACCAGGAGCTAGGGAGTGAAATGAGTTTCATGTATGTAACTCCTAAATTGCACCTGTGGTAAACAAACACAAGGAAAACAATACCCTCATCTCTTGCTGTCTGATTCTTTGTTCATTTTACTGGAGGATGAGGCATTATAGAAGAAGTTACTGTTTTAAGCCACGGAACCCAAACGGAAGAACAGCGCGCCTTGGAAGCGCAATTGAAAAAGTCAGCAACGCAGCTGAGATTTAGTGAGCACCTATAATATTCCCATCACCACACCAGACACGCTAAATATATTCTACAGGGTAAACATTATTTCCATTTTCTAAAGGAAAATCACTGAAGCTGAGAGAAACAAGAGTGTAGACCAGGTCAGAGAGACAAGTGAAGGGCAGAGGCGAGAGGTTAACCCCTACCTGTCCACGGGCCTCCGTGTGTACCACACCCAAGCGTACTGCCAACCACCCCCAAGTGCAAATGCCCTTCCAGACGCCCATCCTTGTAAGCAATGCCCCCAACAGTATCATAGCTCAAACATAATAGGAATTTCTCACTTAAGTGTTTCAACGGCAGTTCTCCTTAACTACGGACAGCTCCTCCTAAACAGTGACATAATAAACCCAAGCCCTGCTTTCTCCTGGCTTTGCCGTCTTCACACACAAGAGGGTTTGCCTGGGATGAATGCTTGCCTAGCAGACAGGGAGCTCTGGGGTTGACACCCAGTTCCATATGAACTGAGCATGGTGACACACACAATCAGTGTCGCTATGGTGTTACACTTCCCAGGTTGTCATGGTGTGGAAACATTTTCACAGATCAGCCATCATCGTCACAGGGAATGGTGAGGAGCTACGTTTGATAGGCGGTAAGCAAAGAAGCCGGGTGTGATGGCTCACACCCGTAACCCCCTGGAAGGTGGATGTAAGAAGACCAAGAGTTAGCCTCAGCTACAGAGTGAGTGTGGAGCCAGCCTGGGCTACCTGAGACCCTGTCATAAAACAAAAACAGAAGTACTGAGGCGCTAGCTCAGTCAGTACGTGCTTGCTTTACCTCACAATAAGCTGTCGTCTGAGCTGAGGCTAGATCTTCTGAACAGGATTTACCCAGGACGTCCCCTCTTCTCTTAGACTCCTCTGTGCCCTGCCTGTTCTCAGCAGTGCATTCCAGGACAAAGAAGAAAAAGTGGACAGAGTCTGACAGGAAGGCTGGATGCCACCCTGACACATTAATTTTTGGAAAGGCAGCATATACCTCATGGGTGCTCATCAAGTCGGCCCATGCTCCGAGTCAGAGCTCCTCGCTGGTGGCCTCATTAAGGAAGCCAAAGTAGACGCTAGAACTGTGACGTTCATGCCTCTAGTGTATCTTCAAAATGGGAAGACAGTGGTGGGACTTGCCGGCTAACCTCCTGGTGTAGGAGAAGGTCCCGTCTGGAGCAGTCACCCCTGTGGGATTCCCTTGTGTCTTTAAAGCTGCGACAACACTTCTGAGAGCCGGCTCCAGTTTCCTCGGAGCAGAGCCCTTTAAAACACGCCTGGGGGTCACTCGAGCACAGCGCTCTTCCAGAGTTGTGATTTTTTTAAATTCATTTCTCAAGTTTTCACTGCCCTGCCCCCAATTTGACCGCATTTCTTCAAAACTCGTCTTTTTTTAGGCACATAATTTTATCTTATTTTTTTCTTTTTTATTGAAAAAAAATTTCCTCCTCCTCCCAGCCTCCCATTTCCCTCCCCCTCCCTCCCACTCCTCTCCCCTTCCCCAACTCCTCTCTCCCTCATACTGATGAATATCTTGCTTATCACCATAGAACCTTCATCTGGCGATGGATGGAGATAGAGACAGAGACCCACATTGGAGCACCGGAACGAGCTCCCAAGGTCCCAATGAGGAGCGGAAGGAGGGAAAACTCGTCTTTTTTGAGTCAGTTTAAAACATTTAACTCAACATTCAGGGAGGCAGTGCCTATCTTTTAACACGTATTTCACTTATAGTATTTAAAGTCTGTACTCAGAACAAAACCTAAAAGGCAAATCCACAAGCACCTGCCAGACATCTGCCTGGCTCACGATCTCTCCCGTTAGAGTTTTGCTCAAATGCCACTTTACAGGAGAGGTTTGCTGACCCTATTCAAAACTAAAACCCTGTCCCTTCATAAACTTGCTGAATGAATGGCTGGAAGTTCCAAGTGGAGACCAGGGCCCAAAGATAGGGCCTAATAGACTGGTAACACCACCATGTTTAAGAGAAACCTGGCTTCAAGGTCACACTTAGTGACTGACCAAGTGAACTAGAGAAGAGCCCACCACACTCAACTCCCACCTCATCCTCCTGCGTCCTTCAGAGTATACAGGGACCCAGTCTGTCTTAGTCAGGGTTTCTACTGCTTTGACGAGACACCATGACCACAACAACTCTTATAAAGAAAGCATTTAGTTGGGGAGGCTTACGTTTTCAGTGGCTTAGTCCACTATCATCACGGTATGACATGGTGGCACACAGGCAGACACAGTGATGGAGAAGCAGCCAAGACTCCAACATCTTGCACAGGCAACAGGAAGTGGTCTGAGACACTGGGTGTGGCCTGAGCATATATGAGACCTCAAAGCCTGCCTCCACAGTGACACACTTCCTCCAACGAGGCCACACCCCTAAACCTAACCCTAACCCTAACCCTAACTCCTTTGGGGGCCAGTTTCTTTCAAACCACCATACAATCATAGCCTGAAGAGCAAAGTTTTATGGGAACAGGTTATTGTCAACCCCCCTGCAGGGTGAATACGGGGTGGGGGACAATGTCTATCAGCTCAGAAGCCATACAAGGAGAAATTTCTCTCTTTTGGTTCCCTATAATTTTTTATAGATATAGATTTATGTTTATCCTGCCCAGAGCTTGCAGAATGTTTTAAGTCTACAGCTGATGGTTCTTGTTGGATTTTTCTGCTCTGGCTTCTACCACATTCTCTTTCTCTTCTCCTCTGGGGACTTAGGCTGTGCCTCCTCCCTGTGTTTGTTGGTGTGTCCTCTGCTCCACCTGGAACTTTCTCTTCTTGACATGGAGAATTTCCTCTTGACCCATCTTCTAATTCACTAAGTCTCTCTTCAGACTCATCCAACCTGATGCTCAGCTGTCTGCTGGATTCTCAGCTGAAGCCATTCTTTCCATGTCTAAAATTCAGTTGTTTCTCTGTTGTTTCTAGTTTTCTAGCCAGTGTCTCACTTTGTCTTTTATTTCTTTCAAGTTGGCAGGTACAGTGAAAGGCTTGTTTTGGTAATCCTAATGTTTAGAAGCCCTGCAGGGCTGTTTGATTAGTCGTCTGTTTCTACATTTGTTTCACTTTGTTTTGTTATTGATGATGTTGTGGTTGTTGTTTTTGTCTCAGCTGCTCATGTGCCTGATTGTTGTTTAAATGCACATCAGTCTGGGGCTGGAAAAATGGATCTTTAGTTAAAAACATAGTCTGCTCTTACAGAAGACAAGAGTTCAGCTCCCAGCACCTATATCGAGTGGCTCACAAGTGCCTGTAACTCCAACTCGAGCGACCACAGCGCTCCCTTCTGGAACCCATAGGTACTGCAGTCACATGCACATAATCAGACACATGTGCAAGTGTTCTCACCCACACATGAAATTTAAAACTAAACAAATCTTTAAATGCACACTAGACACTCAATAGCAAACTTCCTTGTGGAAGTCACCAGAGGCCTGTATAGTTGCTTCTTTCAACTTACTGAAGGAATGAACAGCCAGAAGTCACCTGAACCCAAGTTCGGGAGTTCAAACAAGTCAACGATGAGCCGTGCTCTCTGCCAGAGCCTGGCTCCTCCCTCATCACCCTTCCTTCTAGAATTTGGCCTTTAGGGACTCAAACCAAAAGTCAGAAGAGTTCACAGACCTCCTCCCCTTGGTCAACCCTGAATGCCTCCTCTGCCCTTGCCCTGGAATGGCCTTGAAATGGCCCTGACCCCTTAGCTCTCCACCATAACCAGACCTTACAGATATTGGTGTCAAGTCTCTGGGCCTCTGGCATCCAAGGTTTTGGTAAATTTTCCTTATCTCTCTGGCATCCTAAAAGGCTTCATGTCTGCGCATATACATAGGGGGACATGTGTGTGCATTCCATTGCCTAAATCTAATGGTAGGACTGCTCTAAATCACCTTGGCTGACATTGTCAACAGAAATAGCTTCATTTTCCATGTGAGAGTATGGTCTAGGCTGAGATGAGCAAGATAGCTGAGGCGCAAAATTGAAAGGGAGGCTCATACACAGGTGCCTGCAGATGCAGACCTGGTGCCTGCAGATGCAGCCCTGTACTGAGAAGGAGCCTATCACCGCAGCCCTGCACTGAGAAGGAGCCTATCACCGCAGCCCTGCACTGAGAAGGAGCCTATCACCGCAGCCCTGTACTGAGAAGGAGCCTATCACTGCAGCCCTGCACTGAGAAGGAGCCTATCACCGCAGCCCTGTACTGAGAAGGAGCCTATCGCTGCAGCCCTGTACTGAGAAGGAGCCTATCGCTGCAGCCCTGTACTGAGAAGGAGCCTATCGCCGCAGCCCTGCACTGAGAAGGAGCCTATCGCTGCAGCCCTCTACTGAGAAGGAGCCTATCGCCGCAGCCCTGCACTGAGAAGGAGCCTATCGCCGCAGCCCTGCACTGAGAAGGAGCCTATCGCCGCAGCCCTGCACTGAGAAGGAGCCTATCGCTGCAGCCCTGCACTGAGAAGGAGCCTATCGCTGCAGCCCTGTACTGAGAAGGAGCCTATCGCCGCAGCCCTGCACTGAGAAGGAGCCTATCACTGCAGCCCTGCACTGAGAAGGAGCCTATCGCTGCAGCCCTGCACTGAGAAGGAGCCTATCACTGCAGTTTGCACCTCATTTGGCTTCTTCATCCCCACCCCCAACTTATCAAGATTTGCATAAATTCACATATCTGGGTAGACACAACTCCCAGAATGGGTAGATTTTAGAAACTGGAGAAGCTGAGAAGAGGACTCAACTGATAAGTTTATTGCTGTGCAAAAAGCATGTGGACTGTTTCCAATACTCACATCAAGACTAGGCCAGTGGCTTCTGCTTGTATGTGCCTGCGATCTCAGGACAGGCAGAGACATGAGCATTCCTGGGGCTCACTGGCCAGCAGTCAGAGACCCTGCCTCAAAAAATAAGGTGGCAAGTGATATGGGAAATACCAAATGCTGACCTTCAGGCTCTACTCACACAACCACACACAAGCCCACATTCTCCCTCTCCCTCTCCCCCCACTCTCCCTCTCTCCCCCCTCTCTCTCACATACACACCCCCCACACACACACACATGGAAATCAGAGACTGCCTATCTGAGTTTTCTTGACTATTCTTACCAAACCAGGCATTGTTGCTTAGGCAACGCTAAGTGTCTGCCATGGGTTGTCACACCTCATCCTACATGGCAGGGCCACACAGAGCCTCCCAGGGCATGTGAGTATTGGAATAAAATTTCTGCAATTTTAAGGCATGTTGCAAAATAAAACCTGAACTAAGGTTGTGGTTGACACTGCATCACCACATACCCGTAGGCTGCACACCCCTAACCTGGGCATCTGTAGGCTGCACGCCCCTAACCTGGGCATCCATAGGCTGCGTGCCCTAACCTTGGCATCCGTAGGCTACACACCCCTAACCTGGGCATCCATAGGCTGCACGCCCTAACCTGGGCATCCGTAGGCTGCACACGCTAACCTGGGCATCTGTAGGCTGCACGCCCCTAACCTGGGCATCTGTAGGCTTTGCACCCTTAACCTGAGCAGTCAAAACATGAAATGTTGTAAAAAAACAGAGCCAACATGACACCCCAAGTGGAAAATTTGAGATCATGAAATTTTATTTCAAAATCATTAGAGATACCATGTACAATTACTTTTGCTTTCATGTCATTCAAATAAGATGCATTTGAAATAAAAGTGAATTGCATATTCAGAGCTATTCCCCCCAAGACACCTTATTAACAGTATGTAAATATTCTAAAATCTAAAATGATCCCAAGTCTGCAACACTTCTGGCCTCATCAAGTATTTCATGCTTGATATTTTTGGTTGTGAGCCTAGCCTTTAATGGCTGAGCCATCTCTCCAGCCACAGTTCATTTTTAAAGAACAACTGGATTTTATGTTTTAGTATGTGTTTGAGAGCATTGGTGCATGGGGATGTGAGTGCAAGAGCCTGTGGACTCCAGAAAAAGGTACCAGATCCCCTAGCCATGGAGTTATAGGCAATTGTGAGCTGTCCTGCATGGGTCCTGAAATCTAATCCCAGTTCTCTGCAAGTGTCAAATGTCCTCTTAACTGCTGAGCCATCTCTCCAGCCCCTAATCAAAGGTTTCAGACGGGAGATCCTCAGCCTGTGGATGAAAAATGACTAGATGAAGTGTTCTTGCGCCTCAGCACACAGGACATCAGCAGGCTGAGGCTGTCTCCGGTCAGAGCCGCACTGGGAGGAAGCAAGACTCCGCCAGCACCTTCTCTCTCCATCCCTGGCCTTTTCCCCATGCCTCAGCACACAGGAAAAATGACCAGAGGCCTGATTACAAGCATGTCAGGAGGCCAGACTACAGCTGGGCCACGCTGGTACGCTTGTTGTTACCGAGTCAGCTGGGGCCTGTGTCCACGACATGGTGCCCGGCTCCCATTACTCACGCTGTCCTTCCCTGTCCAGCTGTGCTTAGAAAGTGATTTCTCAGCAGGAGCCTGGGACAGGCTGCCAGGCTCGGAGCAGAAGGAAGCCTGAGGCTCCCTTACCATATGAAGTCCTGGTGTCCAAAACAGATGCCGAGCAATGTCAAAAGCCTGGTCCAGGGTGTCTGGGCATTGTTCATTATTCATTAGTCATTCATCCAACCAATATTTCCCGGGGACCTAAAGCTGGCTAGCCCCAGGGGCTCTGCATACCTGGAGAAGACGGACACTCTGACCCATGGAGGGGTTGAGTATGTGTGAGGTGTTATCAAGAGAAGAAGCAGGGCCTTCTACTGGCCACTGAGGAAGACATCATTCAGTGTCAGGACAGGAGTCACTCCACCACGCGTGGGCAAGCCCGCCAGGCAGCGGTCACAGCCCAATAATGGTACGCTGTTCATGAAGACCTTGTGCCACAGTTCGGCACCGTGACAAATACCTGGCAGACCTAGGTAACGAAGGAGAAGTTCCTCTCGTGGGACTAAGGAGAGGCCTGACAGTAAATCACGTGCCTTGCAAGCTTGAGGGATGAGTTTAATCCCCAGAATCAGATTTAAAAAGAGATAAAAGCTAGATGTGTTGGCACCTGCTTCGAGGGTCCCAGGCAGGTGACCTATCTACTTATCAGATTCCAGGTCAGCAAAAACCCCTTCTCAAAACACACACACACACACACACACACACACACACACACACACACACACACACACCAAAAAAACAAGGGACAAAACCCAGACTTGGTCTGCTTATGACTTTGGGCTCTCAGTTCACTGCTGATTGCAAGTTGTGGCTCAGTGAGGCGGCTAACATACTGGTGGAGGGAGGGAGGAGAGGGGAGGGCGTGCCCCTGTTCATTCCCCTTCTCCTTTCCCAATTTTAACCCACACAATCCTCAGCCAATAGGAGAGTGCTGCCCACCTGTCACTCCTGCCTGGAGCCGCCCTCACAGATGCCGCCAAAGCTTTTCTCTCCTGATCACCTACGCTCTTCAGCCAAAACACGTTAACAACTGAGATTAGTTATCAAAGCTCTGTATAAGGCAGAGTGGTCAGAAACCAAAGCAGGCTGGAGGAGAGAGAAGGGGAGGCGAACTAGACCAGGGCACGTACAACGTGACCTTAGTTCATATTCAGAAGCTCGAGGAGACCCCTCAGAGGGCGGCACGCAGAGGCGGGTGAGGAGCTGACTCGCATTTTAGAAAGCCCACTAGGGAAAGTGGCTTGGGAAGAAACAGCGCCAACAAGAGGAGCTGCCTAGCAACCCTGCTCTGCGCGCTTCTGCCCTGCAGGAATGGCCCCTCCCTCTTTGACACCCTCCCCCCAGCTATCCATACCCCTGCTTTTGGAAAGCAACACAAAGATCCGTTTAGATGTTACAGCGATGTCGGATTGTTCTAAAAACTTCTAGACACGAACTCCTGGTTACTTACTCATCAGGGACCAGGGAGAGGTTGCTGCTGTCACCGAGTATGGACGACACTTTCAGTAGTGTTGGTGTAGCATAGTCTTGGTCCCAAGAAAGCTCAGACGACTCTCTTAGAGCTAGGGAGATGGCTCGGAAGGTACAGCGCTTGCTGCCAAGCCTGAGGACCTCAGTTTGATTCCCGGTACGTAATGGAAGGTGAAGACTGACTCCCGTTAGGGGTCCTCTGACCTCCCCACACTAAATAAACAAATAGTGGTAATTTAAAAATATGTATTTTTGAGTCCAGTTCAGTATGGGACATTTGACCTCTGTTTGGCCTGATACAGAAGGAATATTCCCAGCTCTTAAGATAGGACACAAGTTGCTGCTTGCATACTCTGTGGGTCTTTCATCCTCCAGGTCCCTCATCCCACCCACCTGCCTGCCTCTGAAGGGATCATGCACATGCCCTGGTAGGAAGATCAAATCCCCCACCCTGGAGCCCGACCCCTATGGGCGTGGCCGTTCTTAGGCAGGTGGTTCTGGCTGCTATAAGAAAGCTAGGCAGGCACAGGCCTGGGAAGGAGCCAGAAGCAGTTTTACTATGTGATCCAGGTTCCTTACCTGAGTTTCTTCGGGGAAAAGGGGAGAGAGAGGGAGGGAGAGAGAGAGAAATAAGTGATTGATAGATGATGGATGGATAGGTGATGTATAGACAGATGATATATTGATCATAGATGACGGACTGATAAATGATCAATAATAGATAATGAACAAAAGATCAATGATTGGTATAGATAGATGATTGGTAGATAAATAGATGATAGATAATTAGAGATAAATCGATAGACAGATTATGGAGAGATCAGTGACTGATTGGTAGACAAGTTAGATAAATGGTTGATTGATAGATATAGGTAGATAGATGATAGAGCAATGAAAGATGATAGATAGACACACAGGCAGATAGACATATGGACAGATACGTGATAGATTCAGCACCTTAACAGAACCCTGATTCACTACTTCCTCTCTCTGAGGGAACTTCACAGCTGTGTGCCTAACAGCCACCACTGACTCTTGGTCCTCTTGACACTTAAAGGAGCAAGGCATCCGGAGTCCCTTGCCCTTAGATGTCCATACTTGAAGCCAAGTCCTTAAGTTATGGGGGATGGAACGAACTCTGAGTCACAGCTTTTCCATCATTTCAACCCTTCCTCCCTCATCCCTGCTCCCTCCTCCTTCCCTCCTTCTCTCCCGCTCCTTTCCTCCTTTCCTTTCTCCCTTCTCTCTCTCCCTCCTTTCCTTTTCTCCCTCCTTCCCTCTCCTTTATTCCCTCCCTCTCCCTCCTTTCTCTTCTTCCTCTCTTCCTCCAGGGACAAGTATGCCCTTTGAAGGTACATCCCCAGTTACCCCCTCCCTCCACCTCCTCCCCACCTCTGAACAGTTCATCCATGGGTTGAACATTCCAGAACCAAACCATAGTGCAGGTACAAGTAGAGACTGGCTGCCATCACTCACGCCCAAGGGTTCTAAACATGAGAAGTCACAATGTCTAGAATGAATGGCCTGTTTTGAATGTTCTCTTGACAATCTCAGGAAAAGGACGGGCCTTCAGTCAGGTGGGGGGTGCTCATGGACCATCCAGAGGGTCTCTACTTTAGTCTCTGCCATTTATAACCATCAGGGAAAAGCTGAGCTACAAGGAAGGATGCTGTTCTCTGGGAACCACTGGCATTTGAGCATCTGAAAGAGCTGCCAACCCTGAGGGTATGATGGATGGGAAGGCTTGAGGAGAGTGTCTGAGTTAATTGTTCATTGTATCAAGTAATTACACAGCACTCATTCATCAGCACCGGAGGGAAAGGGAAAGTCTGATTTGAGACGTGGACACATGGGCACTTGGTCCGCCATCACAGCCCTGGGGAAGTAGCTTCTCTATTCTGGATTTCCCTCCCAAACCTCCAAAGATTGGCAGAGGATGCTGTGGATGAGGAAACAAAGTTCACTGGTGATGAGAAGGAGATGGACACAGGGGAGAGCTGACGGAAGAGCTAAGGGGTGGGGCTAAAGGGTGCAGCTGAGGGGTGAGGATGAGGGGTGAGGCTGAGGGGTGGGGCTGAGGGGTAGGGCTGAGGGGTGAGGCTGAGGGGTGAGGCTGAGAGGTGGGGCTGAGGGGTGGGGCTGAGGATTGGAGCTGATGGGTGGGGCTGAGGGGTGAGGCTGACAGGGGGGGGCTGAGAAGTGGGTCTGAGGGGTGGGGCTGAGGGGTGAGGCTGAGGGGTGGAGCTGAAGGGTGGGGCTGAGGGGTGAGGCTGAGGGTTGGAGCTGAGGGGTGGGGCAGAGGGGTGAGGCTGAGGGGTGAGGCTGAGGGGTGGGGCTGAGGGGTGGGGCTGAGGGTTGGAGCTGATGGGTGGGGCTGAGGGGTGAGGCTGAGGGGTGGGGCTGAGAAGTGAGGCTGAGGGATGGAGCTGAGGGTTGGGGCTTAGGGGTGAGGCTGAGGGGTGGGGCTGAGGGGTGGAGCTGAGGGGTGAGGATGAGGGGTGGGGCTGAGGGGTGAGGCTGAGGGGTGGGGCTGAGGGGTGGGGTTGAGGGGTGAGGCTGAGGGGTGAGGCTGAGGGGTGGGGCTGAGGAGTGGGGCACAGGGTTGAGGCTGAGGGGTGGGACTGATGGGTGTGGCTGGGGTGGGGCTGAGGGGTGGGACTGAGGGATGTGGATGGGGTGGGGCTGAGGGGTGAGCCTGATGGGTGGGACTGATAGGTGTGGCTGGAGTGGGACTGAGGGGTGGGACTGAGGGGTGGGACTGAGGGGTGGTACTGAGGGGTGGGACTGAGGGGTGGTACTGAGGGGTGGGACTGAAAGGTGAGCCTGAAGGGTGGGAATGAGGGGTGGCACTGAGGGGTGGGAATGAGGGGTGGGACTGAGGGGTGTGGCTGGGGTAGGGATGATCGTGGGGCTGAGGGGTGGGACTGAGGGGTGTGGCTGGGGTAGGGATGATGGTGGGGCTGAGGGGTGGGACTGAGGGGTGGTGAGGGTTGGGGCTTAGGGGTGAGGCTGAGGGGTGGGGCTGAGGGGTGGAGCTGAGAGGTGAGGCTGAGGGGTGGGGCTGAGGGGTGAGGCTGAGGGGTGGGGCTGAGGGTTGTGGCTGAGGGGTGAGGCTGAGAAGTGAGGTTGAGGTGTGGGGCTGAGGAGTGGGGATGAGGGTTGAGGCTGAGGGGTAGGACGGATGGGTGTGGCTGGGGTGGGACTGAGGGGTGGGACTTCCTGGTGGGTCTGAGGGGTGGGACTGAGGGGTGGTACTGAGGGGTGGGACTGAGAGGTGATGCTGAGGGGTGGGACTGAGGGTTGTGGCTGAGGGGTGGGACTGAAGGGTGGGCTGAGGGGAGGGACTGAGTGGTGAGGCTGAGGGGTGTGGCTGGGGTGGGGCTGATTGGTGGGGCTGAGGGGTGGGACTGAGGGGTGTGGATGGGGTGGGGCTGAGGGGTGTGGCTGGTTTGGGACAGAGGGGTGGGACTGAGGGGTGGGACTGAGGGGTGGGACTGAGAGGTGAGCCTGAAGGGTGGGAATGAGGGGTGGCACTGAGAGGTGGGACTGAGGGGTGGGACTGAGCGGTGGGATTAAGGGTGACGCTGAGGGGTGGGACAGACGTCTGGGACTGAGGGTTTGGACTGAGGGGTGGGACTGAGGGGTGGGACTGATGGGTGGGACTGAGGGGTGGGACTGAGGGGTGAGGCTGAGTGGTGGGGCTGATGGGTGGGGTGATTTGTGGGCTGAGGGGTGGGCCTGATGGGTGAGGCTGTGGGGTGTGGATGGGGTGGGTCTGAGGGTAGGACTGAGGGGTGGGACTGAGGGGTGGGACTGAGGGGTGAGGCTGAGGGGTGTGGCTGGGGTGGGACTGAGGGGCTAGGCTGAGGGGTGGGGCTGAGGGGGAGGACTGATGGGTGTGACTGAGGGTTGTGGCTGGGGTGGGACTGATGGTGGGGCTGAGGTGTGGCACTGAGTGTTGAGACTGAGGGGTGTGGATGGGGTGGGGTTGAGGGGTGGGTCTGAGGGGTGGGACTGAGGGGTGGGACTGATGGGTGGGACTGAGAGGTGAGGCTGAGGGGTGGGGCTGAGGGGTGAGGCTGAGGGGTGGGGCAGAGGAGTGGGGATGAGGGTTGAGGCTGAGGGGTAGGACTGATGGGTGTGGCTGGGGTGGGACTGAGGGGTGGGACTTCCTGGTGGGTCTGAGGGGTGGGACTGAGGGGTGGTACTGAGGGGTGGGACTGAGAGGTGATGCTGAGGGGTGAGACTGAGGGGTGTGGCTGAGGGGTGGGACTGAAGGGTGGGCTGAGGGGTGGGACTGAGTGGTGAGGCTGAGGGGTGTGGCTGGGGTGGGGCTGATTGGTGGGGCTGAGTGGTGGGACTGAGGGGTGTGGATGGGGTGGGGCTGAGGGGTGTGGCTGGTTTGGGACAGAGGGGTGGGACTGAGGGGTGGGACTGAGCGGTGGGATTAAGGGTGACGCTGAGGGGTGGGACAGAAGTCTGGGACTGAGGGTTTGGACTCAGGGGTGGGACTGAGGGGTGGGACTGATGGGTGGGACTGAGGGGTGGGACTGAGGGGTGAGGCTGAGTGGTGGGGCTGATGGGTGGGGTGATTTGTGGGCTGAGGGGTGGGCCTGATGGGTGAGGCTGTAAGGTGTGGATGGGGTGGGTCTGAGGGTGGGACTGAGGGGTGGGACTGAGGGGTGGGACAGAGGGGTGAGGCTGAGGGGTGTGGCTGGGGTGGGACTGAGGGGTGTGGCTGAGGTGTGGGACTGATGGGTGTGGCTGGGGTGGGACTGAAGGGTGGGCTGAGGGGTGGGACTGAGTGGTGAGGCTGAGGGGTATGGCTGGGGTGGGGCTGATTGGTGGGGCTGAGGGGTGAGTCTGAGGGGTAGGGCTGAGGGGTGGGGCTGAGGGGTGGGACTGAGGGTTGGAGCTGAGGGGTGAGGCTGAGGGGTGGGACTGATGGGTGTGGCTGGGCTGGGACTGAGGGGTGGTATTGCCTGGTGGGTCTAAGGGGTGGGACTGAGGGGTGGTACTGAGGGGTGGGACTGAGAGGTGAAGCTGAGGGGTAGGACTGAGAGGTGGGACTTAGGGGTGGGACTTAGGTGTGGGACTGAGGGGTGGGACTGAGGGGTGGGACTGAGGGGTGGGACTGAGGGGTGGGTCTTAGGGGTGAGGCTGAGGGGTGGGACTGAGGGCTGGGAGTGAGGGGTGAGGCTGAGGGGTGTGGCTGGGGTGGGGCTGAGGAGTGAGGCTGAAGGTGTGGCTGGGGTGTGAGACTGATGGGTGAGGCTGCAGGGTGTGGCTGGGGTGGGACTGTGGGGTGGGATTGAGGGGTGACGCTGAGGGGTGTGGTTGGCGAGGGGCTGAGGAGTGAGGCTGAGGGGTGGTACTGAGGGGAATGACTGAGAGGTGAGGCTGAGGGGTGGGACTGAGGTGTGGGACGGAGGGGTGGTGATGAGGGTTGTGGCTGAGGGGTGAGGTTGAGGGGTGTCCTGAGAGGTGGGGCTGATGGGTGGGGCTCAGGGGTGAGGCTGAGGTGTGGGGCTGAGAAGTGAGCCTGAGGGGTGGGGCTGAGGGTTGGAGCTGAGGGGTGAGGCTGAGGGGTGGGACTGATGGGTGTGTCTGGCCTGGGACTGAGGGGTGGGATTGCCTGGTGGGTCTGAGGGGTGGTACTGAGGGGAATGACTGAGAGGTGAGGCTGAGGGGTGGAACTGAGGGGTGGGAATAAGGGGTGAGGCTGAAGGGTGGGGCTGAGGGGTGAGGCTAAGGGGTGGGACTGAGGGGTGGGCTGTGGGGTGGGACTGAGGGGTGAGGCTGAGGGGTGTGGCTGGGGTGGGGCTGAGGGGTGGAGCTGAGGGGTGGGACTGAGGGGTGTGGATGGGGTGGGGCTGAAGGGTGGGTCTGAGGTGTGGGACTGAGGGGTGGGACTGATGGGTGGGACTGAGGGGTGGGACTGAGAGGTGAGCCTGAAGTGTGGGAATGAGGGGTGGCACTGAGGGGTGGGAATGAGGGGTGGGACTGAGGGGTGTGGCTGGGGTAGGGATGATGGTGGGGCTGAGGGGTGGGACTGAGGGGTGGTGATGAGGGTTGTCGCTGAGGGGTGAGGTTGAGGGGTGGCCTGAGAGGTGGGGCTGATGGGTGGGGCTGAGTGTGAGCCTGAGGGGTGGGGCTGAGGGTTGGAGCTGAGGGGTGGGGCTGAGGGTTGGGGCTGAGGGGTGGGACTGAGGGTTGGGGCTGAGGGGTGAGGCTGAAGGGTGGGGCTGAGGGGTGAGGCTGAGGGTTGGAGCTGAGGGGTGGGGCAGAGGGGTGAGGTTGAGGGGTGAGGCTGAGGGGTGGGGCTGAGGGGTGGGGCTGAGGGTTGGAGCTGATGGGTGGGGCTGAGGGGTGGGGCTGAGAAGTGAGGCTGAGGGATGGAGCTGAGTGTTGGGGCTTAGGGGTGAGGCTGAGGGGTGGGGCTGAGGGGTGGAGCTGAGGGGTGAGGATGAGGGGTGGGGCTGAGGGGTGAGGCTGAGGGGTGAGGCTGATGGGTGGGGCTGAGGAGTGGGGCACAGGGTTGAGGCTGAGGGGTGGGACTGATGGGTGTGGCTGGGGTGGGGCTGAGGGGTGGGACTGAGGAATGTGGATGGGGTGGGGCTGAGGGGTGAGCCTGATGGGTGGGACTGATGGGTGTGGCTGGAGTGGGACTGAGGGGTGGGACTGAGGGGTGGGACTGAGGGGTGGTACTGAGGGGTGGGACAGATGGGTAGGACTGAGGGGTGGGACTGAAAGGTGAGCCTGAAGGGTGGGAATGAGGGGTGGCACTGAGGGGTGGGAATGAGGGGTGGGACTGAGGGGTGTGGCTGGGGTAAGGATGATCGTGGGGCTGAGGGGTGGGACTGAGGGGTGTGGCTGGGGTAGGGATGATGGTGGGGCTGAGGGGTGGGACTGAGGGGTGGTGAGGGTTGGGGCTTAGGGGTGAGGCTGAGGGGTGGGGCTGAGGGGTGGAGCTGAGAGGTGAGGCTGAGGGGTGGGGCTGAGGGGTGAGGCTGAGGGGTGGGGCTGAGGGTTGTGGCTGAGGGGTGAGGCTGAGGGGTGAGTTTGAGGGGTGGGGCTGAGGAGTGGGGATGAGGGTTGAGGCTGAGAGGTAGGACGGATGGGTGTGGCTGGGGTGGGACTGAGGGGTGGGACTTCCTGGTGGGTCTGAGGGGTGGGACTGAGGGGTGGTACTGAGGGGTGGGACTGAGAGGTGATGCTGAGGGGTGGGACTGAGGGTTGTGGCTGAGGGGTGTGGCTGGGGTGGGGCTGATTGGTGGGGCTGAGGGTTGGGACTGAGGGGTGTGGATGGGATGGGGCTGAGGGGTGTGGCTGGTTTGGGACAGAGGGGTGGGACTGAGGGGTGGGACTGAGCGGTGGGATTAAGGGTGAGGCTGAGGGGTGGGACAGACGTCTGGGACTGATGGTTTGGACTGAGGGGTGGGACTGAGGGTTTGGACTGATGGGTGGGACTGAGGGGTGGGACTGAGGGGTGAGGCTGAGTGGTGGGGCTGATGGGTGGGGTGATTTGTGGGCTGAGGGGTGGGCCTGATGGGTGAGGCTGTGGGGTGTGGATGGGGTGGGTCTGAGGGTGGGACTGAGGGGTGGGACTGAGGGGTGGGACTGAGGGGTGAGACTGAGGGGTGTGGCTGGGGTGGGACTGAGGGGCTAGGCTGAGGGGTGTTGCTGAGGGGGAGGACTGAGGGGTGTGACTGTGGGTTGTTGCTGGGGTGGGACTGATGGTGGGGCTGAGGTGTGGCACTGAGTGTTGAGACTGAGGGGTGTGGATGGGGTGGGGTTGAGGGGTGGGTCTGAGGGGTGGTACTGAGGGGTGGGACTGATGGGTGGGACTGAGAGAGGTGAGGCTGAGGGGTGGGACTGAGGGGTGTGGCTGAGGGGTGGGACTGATGGGTGTGGCTGGGGTGGGACTGAAGGGTGGGCTGAGGGGTGGGACTGAGTGGTGAGCTGAGGGGTGTGGCTCGGGTGGGGCTGATTGGTGGGGCTGAGGGGTGAGTCTGAAAGGTAGGGCTGAGGGGTTGGGCTGAGGGGTGGGACTGAGGGTTGGAGCTGAGGGGTGAGGCTGAGGGGTGGGACTGATGGGTGTGGCTGGGCTGGGACTGAGGTGTGGTATTGCCTGGTGGGTCTGAGGGGTGGGACTAAGGGGTGGGACTGAGGGGTGGGACTGAGAGGTGAAGCTGAGGGGTAGGACTGAGAGGTGGGACTTAGGGGTGGGACTTAGGTGTGGGACTGAGGGGTGGGACTGAGGGGTGGGACTGAGGGGTGGGACTGAGGGGTGGGTCTTAAGGGTGAGGCTGAGGGGTGGGACTGAGGGCTGGGAGTGAGGGGTGAGGCTGAGGGGTGTGGCTGGGGTGGGGATGAGGAGTGAGGCTGAAGGTGTGGCTGGGGTGTGAGACTGAGGGGTGAGGCTGCGGGGTGTGGCTGGGGTGGGACTGTGGGGTGGGATTGAGGGGTGAGGCTGAGGGGTGT
Source organism: Microtus pennsylvanicus (assembly GCF_037038515.1). NCBI lineage: Eukaryota > Metazoa > Chordata > Mammalia > Rodentia > Cricetidae > Microtus > Microtus pennsylvanicus. The sequence continues at coordinate 119,097,966 of NC_134579.1, forward strand.
GGTTGGCGAGGGGCTGAGGAGTGAGGCTGAGGGGTGGTACTGAGGGGAATGACTGAGAGGTGAGGCTGAGGGGTGGGACTGAGGGGTGGGACGGAGGGGTGGTGATGAGGGTTGTGGCTGAGGGGTGAGGTTGAGGGGTGTCCTGAGACGTGGGGCTGATGGGTGGGGCTCAGGGGTGAGGCTGAGGGGTGGGGCTGAGAAGTGAGCCTGAGGGGTGGGGCTGAGGGTTGGAGCTGAGGGGTGAGGCTGAGGGGTGGGGCTGAGGGGTGGGGCTGAGGGTTGGAGCTGAGGGGTGAGGTTGAGGGGTGGGACTGATGGGTGTGGCTGGCCTGGGACTGAGGAGTGGGATTGCCTGCTGGGTCTGAGGGGTGGTACTGAGGGGAATGACTGAGAGGTGAGGCTGAGGGGTGGAACTGAGGGGTGGGAATAAGGGGTGAGGCTGAAGGGTGGGGCTGAGGGGTGAGGCTGAGGGGTGGAACTGAGGGGTGGGCTGTTGGTGGGACTGAGGGGTGAGGCTGAGGGGTGTGGCTGGGGTGGGGCTGAGGGGTGGGGCTGAGGGGTGGGACTGAGGGGTGTGGATGGGGTGGGGCTGAAGGGTGGGTCTGAGGTGTGGGACTGAGGGGTGGGACTGATGGGCGGGACTGAGGGGTGGGACTGAGAGGTGAGCCTGAAGTGTGGGAATGAGGGGTGGCACTGAGGGGTGGGAAAGAGGGGTGGGACTGAGGGGTGTGGCTGGGGTAGGGATGATGGTGGGGCTGAGGGGTGGGACTGAGGGGTGGTGATGAGGGTTGTCGCTGAGGGGTGTCCTGAGAGGTGGGGCTGATGGGTGGGGCTGAGTGTGAGCCTGAGGGGTGGGGCTGAGGGTTGGAGCTGAGGGGTGAGGCTGAGGGTTGGGGCTGAGGGGTGGGACTGAGGGTTGGAGCTGAGGGGTGAAGCTGAGGCGTGGGACTGATGGTTGTGGCTGGGCTGGGACTGAGGGGTGGGATTGCCTGGTGGGTCTGAGGGGTGGGACTGAGGGGTGGGACTGAGGGGTATGACTGAGAGGTGAGGCTGAGGGGTGGGACTGAGGGGTGGGACTAAGGGGTGAGGCTGAGGGGTGGGACTGAGGGTTTGGCTGAGGGTTGGGACTGAGGGGTGAGGCTGAGGGGTGTGGCTGGTGTGGGGTGTAAGGGTGGGGCTGAGGGGTGGGGCTCAGGGGTGGGACTGAAGGGTGAGGCTGACGGGTTTGGCTGGGGTGGGACTGAGGGTGGGGCTGAGGTGTGGGACTGAGTGTTGAGACTGAGGGGTGTGGATGGGGTGGTACTGAGGGGTGGTACTGATGGGTGGGACTGAGGGGTGGGACTGAGAGGTGAGCCTGAGAGGTGGGAATGAGGGGTGGCACTGATGGGTGGAAATGAGGGGTGGGAGTGAGTGGTGAGGCTGAGGGGTGGAGCTGAGGGGTGAGGCTGAGGGGTGGAATGAGGGATGAGGCTGAGGGGTGGGGCTGAGGGGTGAGGCTGAGGGGTGGGGCTGAGAAGTGGGTCTGAGGGGTGGGGCTGAGGGGTGAGGCTGAGGGGTGGAGCTGAAGGGTGGGGCTGAGGGGTGAGGCTGAGGGTTGGGGCTGAGAAGTGAGGCTGAGGGATGGAGCTGAGATTTGGGGCTTAGGGGTGAGGCTGAGGGTTGGGGCTGAGTAGTGAGGCTGAGGGATGGAGCTGAGATTTGGGGCTTAGGGGTGGGGCTGAGGGTTGTGGCTGAGGGGTGGGACTGAGGGGTGAGGTTGAGGGGTGGGGCTGAGGAGTGGGGATGAGGGTTGAGGCTGAGGGGTAGGACGGATGGGTGTGGCTGGGGTGGGACAGAGGGGTGGGACTTCCTGGTGGGTCTGAGGGGTGGGGCTGAGAAGTGGGTCTGAGGGGTCGGGCTGATGGGTGAGGCTGAGGGGTGGAGCTGAAGGGTGGGGCTGAGGAGTGAGGCTGAGGGTTGGAGCTTGGGGTGGGGCAGAGGGGTGAGGCTGAGGGGTGAGGCTGAGGGGTGGGGCTGAGGGGTGGGGCTGAGGGTTGGAGCTGATGGGTGGGGCTGAGGGGTGAGGCTGAGGGTTGGGGCTGAGAAGTGAGGCTGAGGGATGGAGCTGGGGGTTGGGGCTAAGGGGTGAGGCTGAGGGGTGGGGCTGAGGGGTGGAGCTGAGGGGTGAGGATGAGGGATGGGGCTGAGGGGTGAGGCTGAGGGGTGGGGCTGAGGGGTGGGGCTGAGGGGTGAGGCTGAGGGGTGAGGCTGAGGGGTGGGGCTGAGGAGTGGGGCACAGGGTTGAGGCTGAGGGGTGGGACTGATGGGTGTGGTTGGGGTGGGGCTGAGGGGTGGGACTGAGGGATGTGGATGGGGTGGGACTGAGGGGTGAGCCTGATGGGTGGGACTGATGGGTGTGGCTGGAGTGGGACTGAGGGGTGGGATGAGGGTTGGGACTGAGGGGTGGGTCGGAGGGGTGGTACTGAGGGGTGGGACAGATGGGTAGGACTGAGGGGTGGGACTGAAAGGTGAGCCTGAAGGGTGGGAATGAGGGGTGTCACTGAGGGGTGGGAATGAGGGGTGGGACTGAGGGGTGTGGCTGGGGTAGGGATGATCGTGGGGCTGAGGGGTGGGACTGAGGGGTGTGGCTGGGGTAGGGATGATGGTGGGGTTGAGGGGTGGGACTGAGGGGTGGTGAGGGTTGGGGCTTAGGGGTGAGGCTGAGGGGTGGGGCTGAGGGGTGGAGCTGAGAGGTGAGGCTGAGGGGTGAGGCTGAGGGGTGGGGCTGAGGGTTGTGGCTGAGGGGTGAGGCTGAGTGGTGAGGTTGAGGGGTGGGGCTGAGGGGTGAGGCTGAGCGGTGGGGCTGAGGAGTGGGGATGAGGGTTGAGGCTGAGGGGTAGGACTGATGGGTGTGGCTGGGGTGGGACTGAGGGGTGGTACTGAGGGGTGGTACTGAGAGGTGATGCTGAGGGGTGGGACTGAGGGGTGGGCTGAGGGGTGGGACTGAGTGGTGAGGCTGAGGGGTGTGGCTGGGGTGGGGCTGATTGGTGGGGCTGAGTGGTGGGACTGAGGGTTGTGGATGGGGTGGAGCTGAAGTTTGTGGCTGGTTTGGGACAGAGGGGTGGGACTGAGGGGTGGGACTGAGCGGTGGGATTAAGGGTGACGCTGAGGGGTGGGACAGACGTCTGGGACTGAGGGTTTGGACTGAGGGGTGGGACTGAGGGGTGGGACTGATGGGTGGGACTGAGGGCTGGGAGTGAAGGGTGAGGCTGAGGGTTGTGGCTGGGGTGGGGCTGAGGAGTGAGGCTGAAGGTGTGGCTGGGGTGTGAGACTGAGGGGTGAGGCTGCTGGGTGTGGCTGGGGTGGGACTGTGGGGTGGGATTGAGGGGTGACGCTGAGGGGTGTGGTTGGCGAGGGGCTGAGGAGTGAGGCTGAGGGGTGGTACTGAGGGGAATGACTGAGAGGTGAGGCTGAGGGGTGGAACTGAGGGGTGGGAATAAGGGGTGAGTATGAAGGGTGGGGCTGAGGGGTGAGGCTGAGGGGTGGGACTGAGGGGTGGGCTGTGGGGTGGGACTGAGGGGTGAGGCTGAGGGGTGTGGCTGGGCTGGAGCTGAGGGGTGGGGCTGAGGGGTGGGACTGAGGGGTGTGGATGGGGTGGGGCTGAAGGGTGGGTCTGAGGTGTGGGACTGAGGGGTGGGACTGATGGGTGGGACTGAGGGGTGGGACTGAGAGCTGAGCCTGAACTGTGGGAATGAGGGGTGGCACTGAGGGGTGGGAATGAGGGGTGGGACTGAGGGGTGTGGCTGGGGTAGGGATGATGGTGGGGCTGAGGGTTGGGACTGAGGGGTGGTGATGAGGGTTGTCGCTGAGGGGTGAGGTTGAGGGGTGTCCTGAGAGGTGGGGCTGATGGGTGGGGCTGAGTGTGAGCCTAAGGGGTGGGGCTGAGGGTTGGAGCTGAGGGGTGAGGCTGAGGGTTGGGGTGAGGGGTGGGGCTGAGGGTTGGAGCTGAGGGGTGAGGCTGAGTGGTGGGACTGATGGGTGTGGCTGGGCTGGGACTGAGGGGTGGGATTGCCTGGTGGGTCTGAGGGGTGGGACTGAGAGGTGGTACTGAGGTGTATGACTGAGAGGTGAGGCTGAGGGGTGGGACTGAGGGGTGGGAATAAGGGGTGAGGCTGAGGGGTGTGACTGAGGGTTTGGCTGAGGGGTGGGACTGAGGGGTGTGGCTGGTGTGTGGTGGAGGGGTGGGGCTGAGGGGTGGGGCTGACGGGTGGGACTGAAGGGTGAGGCTGACGGGTGTGGCTGGGGTGGGACTGATGGTGTGGCTGAGGTGTGGGACTGAGTGTTGGGACTGAGGGGTGTGGATGGGGTGGTACTGAGGTGTGGTACTGATGGGTGGGACTGAGAGGTGAGCCTGAGAGGTGGGAATGAGGGGTGGCACTGATGGGTGGAAATGAGGGGTGGGAGTGAGTGGTGAGGCTGAGGGGTGGGGCTGAGGGGTGAGGCTGAGGGGTGGGAATGAGGGGTTGCACTGAGGGGTGGGACTAGGGGTGGGACTGAGGGGTGTGGCTGGGGTGGGGCTGAGGGGTGACGCTGAGGGATGGGACTGATGGGTGTGGCTGGGATGGGACTGAGCGGTGGGACATAGGGGTGGGACTGAGGGGTGTGGCTGGGGTAGGGATGATGGTGGGGCTGAGGGGTGGGACAGAGGGGTGGTGATGAGGGTTGTGGCTGAGGGGTGAGGCTGAGGGGTGGCCTGAGAGGTGGGGCTGATGGGTGGGGCTGAGGGGCGAGGCGGAGGGGTGAGGTTGAGGGGTGGGGCTGAGGAGTGGGGCTGAGGGTTGAGGCTGAGTGGTGGGACTGATGGGTGTGGCTGGGGTGGGACTGAGGGGTGGGACTGCCTGGTTGGTCTGAGGTGTGGGACTGAGGGGTGGGACTGAGGGGTGGGACTGAGAGGTGAGGCTGAGGGGTGGAACTGTGGGGTGTGTCGGAGGGGTCGGACTGAAGGGTGGGCTGAGGGGTGGGACTGAGTGGTCAGGCTGAGGGGTGTGGCTGGGGTGGGGCTGAGGGGTGGGGCTGAGGGGTGGGACTGAGGGGTGTGGATGGGGTGGGGCTGAAGGGTGGGTTTGAGAGGTGGTACTGAGGGGTGGGACTGATGGGTGTGACTGAGGGGTGGGACTGAGAGGTGAGCATGAGAGGTGGGAATGAGGGGTGGCACTTATGGGTGGAAATGAGGGGTGGGAGTGAGTGGTGATGCTGAGGGGTAGGGCTGAGGGGTGAGGCTGAGGGGTGGGATTGAGGGGTGGGCTGTGTGGTGGGATTGAGGGGTGAGGCTGAGGGGTGTGGCTGGGGTGGGGCTGAGGGGTGGGGCTGAGGGGTGGGACTGAGGGGTGTGGATGGGGTGGGGCTGAAGGGTGGGTCTGAGGGGTGGGACTGAGGGGTGGGACTGATGGGTGGGACTGAGGGGTGGGACTGAGAGGTGAGCCTGAAGGGTGGGAATGAGGGGTGGCACTGAGAGGTGGGACTGAGGGGTGGGACTGAGGGGTGTGGCTGGGGTGGGGCTGAGGGGTGAGGCTGAGGGATGGGACTGATGGGTGTGGCTGGGATGGGACTGAGGCGTGGGACTGAGGGGTGGGACTGAGGGGTGTGGCTGGGGTAGGAATGATGGTGGGGCTGAGGGGTGGGACAGAGGGGTGGTGATGAGGATTGTGGCTGAGGGGTGAGGCTGAGGGGTGGCCTGAGATGTGGGGCTGATTGGTGGGGCTGAGGGGCGAGGTGGAGGGGTGAGTTTGAGGGGTGCAGCTTAGGAGTGGGGCTGAGGGTTGAGGCTGAGGGGTAGGACTGATGGGTGTGGCTGGGGTGGGACTGAGGGGTGGGACTGCCTGGTGGGTCTGAGGTGTGGGACTGAGGGGTGGTACTGAGGGGTGGGACTTAGAGGTGAGGCTGAGGGGTGGAACTGAGGGGTGTGGCGGAGGAGTGGGACTGAAGGGTAGGCTGAGGGGTGGGACTGAGTTGTGAGGCTGAGGTGTGTGGCTGGGGTGGGGCTGATTGGTGGGGCTGAGGAGTGGGACTGAGGGTTGGAGCTGAGGGGTGAGGCTGAGGGGTGGGACTGATGGGTGTGGCTGGGCTGGGACTGAGGGGTGGTATTGCCTGGTGGGTCTGAGCGGTGGGACTGAGGGGTGGTACTGAGGGGTGGGACTGAGAGGTGAAGCTGAGGGGTAGGACTGAGAGGTGGGACTTAGGGGTGGGACTTAGGTGTGGGACTGAGGGGTGGGACTGAGGGGTGGGACTGAGGGGTGGGTCTTAGGGGTGAGGCTGAGGGGTGGGACTGAGGGCTGGGAGTGAAGGGTGAGGCTGAGGGTTGTGTCTGGGGTGGGGCTGAGGAGTGAGGCTGAAGGTGTGGCTGGGGTGTGAGACTGAGGGGTGAGGCTGCGGGGTGTGGCTGGGGTGGGACTGTGGGGTTGGATTGAGGGGTGACGCTGAGGGGTGTGGTTGGCAAGGGGCTGAGGAGTGTGGCTGAGGGGTGGTACTGAGGGGAATGACTGAGAGGTGAGGCTGAGGGGTGGGACTGAGGGGTGGGCCGGAGGGGTGGTGATGAGGGTTGTGGCTGAGGGGTGAGGTTGAGGGGTGTCCTGAGAGGTGGGGCTGATGGGTGGGGCTCAGGGGTGAGGCTGAGGGGTGGGGCTGAGAAGTGAGCCTGAGGGGTGGGGCTGAGGGTTGGAGCTGAGGGGTGAGGCTGAGGGGTGGGGCTGAGGGGTGGGGCTGAGGGTTGGAGCTGAGGGGTGAGGCTGAGGGGTGGGACTGATGGGTGTGGCTGGCCTGGGACTGAGGGGTGGGATTGCCTGGTGGGTCTGAGGGGTGGTACTGAGGGGAATGACTGAGAGGTGAGGCTGAGGGGTGGTGCTGAGGGGTGGGGCTGAGAATTTAGCCTGAGGGGTGGGGCTGATGGTTGGACCTGAAGGGTGAGTCTGAGGGGTGGGGCTGAGGGGTGGGGCTGAGGGTCGGAGCTAGGGGTGAGGCTGAGGGGTGGGGCTGAGGGGTGGGGCTGAGGGGTGAGGCTGAGGGGTGAGGCTGAGGGGTGGGACTGAGGGGTGGGACCGAGGGGTGGGACTGAGGGTGAGGCTCAGTGGTGGGGCTGATGGGTGGGCTAGATGTGGGCTGAGGGGTGGGTCTGATGGGTGAGGTGGGGGGTTTGAATGGGGTGGGTCTGTGGGGTGGGTGTGAGGGGTGGGACTGAGGGGTGGGACTGATGGATGGGACTGAGGGGTGGGACTGAGAGATGAGCCTGAGGGGTGGGAATGAGCGGTGGCACTGAAGGGTGGGAATGAGGGGTGGGACTGAGGGGTGTGGCTGGGGTAGGGATGATGGTGGGGCTGAGGGTGGGGACTGAGGGGTGGTGAGGGTTGGTGCTTAGGGGTGAGGCTGATGGGGGTGGCTGGGGTGGGGCTGATTGGTGGGGCTGAGGGGTGGAACTGAGGGGTGGGACTGAGTGGTGGGACTGAGCGTTGGGATTGTGGGGTGACGCTGATGGGTGGGACTGACATCTGGGACTGAGGGTTTGGACTGAGGGGTGGGACTGAGGTGTGGGACTGATGGGTGGAACTGAGAGGTGGGACTGAGGGGTGAGGTTGAGCGGTGGGGCTGATGGGTGGGGTGATTTGTGGGCTGAGGGGTGGGCCTGATGGGTGAGGCTTTGAGGTGTGGATGGGGTGGGTCTGAGGGTGGGACTGAGGGGTGGGACTGAGGGGTGGGACTGAGGGGTGAGGCTGAGGGGTGTGGCTGGTGTGGGACTGAGGGGTGAGGCTGAGGGGTGGGGCTTATGGGTAAGACTGAGGGGTGTGGCTGGGGTGGGATTGAGGGTGGGGCTGAGGTGTGGCACTGAGTGTTGAGACTGAGGGGTGTGGATGGGGTGGGGCTGAGGGGTGGGTCTGAGGTGTGGTACTGAGGGGTGGGACAAATGGGTGGGACTGAGGGGTGGGACTGAGAGGTGAGCCTGAAGGGTGGGAATGAGGGGTGGCACTGAGGGGTGAGAATGAGGGGTGGGACTGAGAGCTGAGGGGTGGGACTGAGGGGTGTGGCTGGGGTAGGGATTTTGGTTGGGCTGAGGGGTGGGACTGAGGGGTGGGAATGAGGGGTGGCACTGAGGGGTGAGAATGAGGGGTGGGACTGAGAGCTGAGGGGTGGGACTGAGGGGTGTGGCTGGGGTAGGGATTTTGGTTGGGCTGAGGGGTGGGACTGAGGGGTGGTGAGGGTTGGGACTTAGGGGTGGGGCTGAGGGGTGGAACTGCCTGGTGGGTCTGAGGGGTGGGACTGAGGGGTGTGACTGAAGGGTGGGCTGAGGGGTGGGACTGAGTGGTGAGGCTGAGGGGTGTGGCTGGGGTGGGACTGAGGGGTGGTGATGAGGGTTGTGGCCTAGGGGTGAGGTTGAGGCGTGGCCTGAGAGGTGGGGCTGATGGGTGGGGCTGAGAAGTGAGGCTGAGGGGTGGGGCTGATGGATAGAACTGAGGGGTGTGGCTGAGGGGTGGGACTGAGGGGTGGGGCTGATGGGTAGGACTGAGGGGTGTGGCTGAGGGGTGGGACTGAGGGGTGAGGCTGAGGCGTGTGGCTGGGGTGGGACTGAGGGGTGAGGCTGAGGGGTGGGGCTGATGGGTAGGACTGAGGTGTGTGGCTGAGGGGTGTGGCTGGGGTGCGACTGAGGGTGGGGCTGAGGTGTTGCACTGAGTGCTGAGACGGAGGGGTGTGGATGGGGTGGGGCTGAGGGGTGGGTCTGTGGGGTGGTACTGAGGGGTGGGACAAATGGGTGGGACTGAGGGGTGGGACTGAGAGGTGAGCCTGAAGGGTTCGAATGAGGGGTGGCACTGAGGGGTGGGAATGAGGGGTGGGACTGAGCGGTGTGGCTGGGGTAGGGTTGATGGTGGGGCTGAGGGGTGGGACGGAGGGGTGGTGAGGGTTGGGGCTTAGGGGTGAGGCTGAGGGGTGGCCCTGAGGGGTGGAGCTGAGTGGTGAGTCTGAGGGGTGGGGCTGAGGTGTGAGACTGAGGCGTGGGGTTGAGGGGTGGGGCTGAGGAGTGGGGCTGAGGGTTGAGGCTGAGGGGTGGGACTGAAGGGTGGGCTGAGGGGTGGGACTAAGTGGTGAGGCTGAGGGTTGTGGCTGGGGTGTGGCTGATTGGTGGGGCTGAGGGGTGGGACTGAGGGTGTGGATGGGGTGGGGCTGAGGGGTGTGGCTGGTTTGGGACTGAGGGGTGGGACTGAGCGGTGGGATTGAGGGGTGACCCTGAGGGGTGGGACAGACGTCTAGGACTGAGGGTTTGGACTGAGGGGTGGGACTGAGGGGTGGGACTGATGGGTGGGACTGAGGGGTGGGACTGAGCGGTAAGGCTGAGTGGTGGGGCTGATGGGTGGGGTGATTTGTGGGCTGAGGTGTGGGCCTGATGGGTGAGGCTGTGGGGTGTGGATGGGGTGGGTCTGAGGGTGGGACTGAGGGGTGGGACTGAGGGGTGAGGCTGAAGGGTGTGGCTGGGGTGGGACTGAGGGGCTAGGCTGAGGGGTGTTGCTGAGGGGTAAGACTGAGGGGTGTGGCTGAGGGGTGTGGCTGGGGTGGGACTGAGGGGTGGGACTGAGGGGTGGGACTGAGGGGTGGGCTGAGGGGTGGGACTGAGGGGTGAGGCTGAGGGGTGAGGCTAGTGTGTGGCTGAGGGGTGGTGCTGAGGGGTGGAGCTGAGGTGTGGGACTGAGGGGTGGACTGAGGGGTGGGACTGAGGGGTGGGACTGAGGGGTGAGGCTCAGGGGTGTGGCTGGGGTGGGGCTGAGGGGTGGGATTGCTTGTTAGGTCTGAGGGGTGGGACTTAGGGGTGGGACTGAGTGGTGAGGGTGAGGGCTGTTGCTGGGGTGGGGCTGAGGGGTCGGGCTGAGGGGTGGGACTGAGGGGTGTGGATGGGGTGGGGCTGAGGGGTGTGGCTGGTTTGGGACTGAGGGGTGGGATTGCCTGTTGGGACTGAGGGGTGGGACTGAGGGTTGAGGCTGAGGGGTGAGGCTAGGGTGTGGCTGAGGGGTGGGGCTGAGGGGTGGGGCTGAGGGGTGGGACTGAGGGATGTGGATGGGGTGCGGCTGAGGGGTGAGGCTGAGGGGTGGGACTGAGGGGTGGACTGAGTGGTGGGACTGTGGGGTAGGCTGAGGGGTGGGACTGAGGGGTGTGGATGGGGTGGGGCTGAGGGGTGTGGCTCGTTTGGGACTGAGGGGTGGGACTGACGTCTGGGACTGAGGGTTTGGACTGAGGGTTGGGACTGAGAGGTGGGACTTATGGGTGGGACTGAGGGGTGGGACTGAGGGGTGAGGCTGAGGGGTGGGACTGACGTCTGGGACTGCGGGTTTGGACTGAGGGGTGGGACTGAGATGTGGGACTGATGGGTGGGACTGAGGGGTGGGACTGAGGGGTGAGGCTGAGTGGTGGGGCTGATGGGTGGGGTGATTTTTGGGATGAGGGGTGGGCCTGATGGGTGAGGCTGTGGGGTGTCAATGTGGTGGGTCTGAGGGTGGGACTGAGGGGTGGGGCTGATGGGTGGGGTGATTTGTGGGATGAGGGGTGGGCCTGATGGGTGAGGCTGTGGAGTGTCAATGTGGTGGGTCTGAGGGTGGGACTGAGGGGTGGGGCTGATGGGTGGGACTGAGGGGTGGGACTGAGGGGTGAGGCTGAGTGGTGGGGATGATGGGTGGGGTGATTTGTGGGATGAGGGGTGGGCCTGATGGGTGAGGCTGTGGGGTGTGGATGGGGTGGGTCTGAGGGTGGGACTGAGGGGTAGGACTGAGGGGTGGGACTGAGGGGTGATGCTGAGGGGTGTGGCTGGGGTGGGGCTGAGGGGTAGGACTGAGGGGTGTGGCTGAGGGGTGTGGCTGGGGTGCGACTGATGGTGGGGCTGAGATGTGGCACTGAGTGTTGAGACTGAGGGGTGTGGATGGGGTGGGGCTAAGGGGTGGGTCTGAGGGGTGGTACTGAGTGGTGGGACAGATGGGTGCCACTGAGGGGTGGGACTGAGAGGTGGGCCTGAAGGGTGGGAATGAGGGGTGGCACTGAGGGGTGGGAATGAGGTTTGGGACTGAGGGGTGTGGCTGGGGTAGGGATGATGGTGGGGCTGAGGGGTGGGACTGAGGGGTGGTGATGAGGGTTGTGGCTGAGGGGTGAGGTTGAGGGGTTGCTTGAGAGGTGGGGCTGATGGGTGTTGTTGAGGGGTGAGGCTGAGGGGTGTGGCTGAGTGTGAGCCTGAGGGGTGGGGCTGAGGGTTGGAGCTGAGGGGTGAGGCTGAGGGGTGGGGCTGAGGGGTGGGGCTGATGGTTGGAGCTGAGGGGTGATGTCAGGAGCCAATTTCCTCCTAAAATCATTACAGGAACCATCACCCTGGGGAGTCTGCAGAGAACCCCACACCCCTAATTTTGTTAAGAATGGCTCTATTGACAGACCCTACCCCACACCCAAATTGGCTGTTGATGAGAGCTATCTGTTAGCGGAACCCACCCCGCATTCTAAACTATCTAGGGAACTAGGTGTGTCAACTTCCAGGCCTACTGTGACTTGACCGAAGATAACCTCCTGCCTATGTGACCAACGAGGACCATGTGACCAACGTGAACCACGCGGCAAGAGCCCAGAACCCTGTGCCCATCCCCCAACTCTTTACTCTATATAAAGCTATACCCCATCTGTAATAAACGGAGGCTTTGACAAACTTTGCATGGCCTTCTTCCTGTTTCCTAGCCCATATCTTCCAGGTAGTGCCTCTCCGTGACCCTGGAATAACTGAACTGCCAGGCGGGCTACTAACCCTAGACTAAGTAACCCACCAAGGCAATCGACAGTGGCGCCCGAACCAGCGACCCGGAGCATGGTCAACTATCAGACGACAACGCGCAGTCCCGGGACAACAAGAAGAAAACAGAAGGTTCTGCGGCTGTAGAACTCGGACAGATCTGCAGGACAAGGTAGGCGTAGGCTCACCGTCGTCCAAAAAGATATGGGACTTTCAAGGGAAGATAAATTCATACAGGAATTTAATCAATCACTCAGGGAGAGAGGAGTAAGAGTCAAAAACAGAGATTCATGTGTTTGCTTCATGTGTTTGCTTTATGTGTTTGCTTGTGGACTCAAAAGGGAGTCCCTCAAGATGCGAGAAGTTAAGGTACAATCCACACAGCTATGCCTGCCAAGCAGGCTGGCTGCTAGGGCTAGAGAGCCTATGTCTTTAACCCCCTGCCATATGGAGCGAAAGCTGACAGGCAGGTTTGCTATACAGGAATCTAGACTCAAAAAGCTGCAGCTTCATTTAGGACAGTAAATATGCTTCTTTTCCATTTTAAAAGTCTTGCTTCTTGGTCAAAAATCTTTAGTTTGTAGGTGTATAAGTCTATATCTAAGGTAGATTAATTTCAGTACTATGTTTCTGTAAGAAAGTTTTAAAATCAAAGATTGTGATATATTCAGAGGATTTTTAGAATTGTTTAGGCTATCCTGAGTTTTTATTTCTTTCGTATAAGGTTGGAGATTGTTCTTTTGAGTTCTATATTGTTCTCTTGAGTTCTGTAAAACGTTTTGCTATAATTTTAATGAACATTTACATTAAATCTGTGAGTTCTGTGAGGAATGTTGCTATAATTTTTAATGGACATTTACACTGAATCTGTAAACTGCTTTCAGTGAAATTGTCATTTTTGCTGTGTTTCTTCTGCTTTTGAAGAAAGTAGGGGATCTTTCAAGATTTAAAGTTCTTATCCTACAAGTTTTTCCATTTGTAAGGCCCGCTCTTAGGCGGGGGTCATATCGTTTCAGCTTGAGGACCTTTCCTGCTGCCAGGTGTGGCTTCAAGGTGGTCTGCTGAGACTCAGGCCTCTTAATTAACTTTATCAAGGGCCAGAGTTATACTCTAACAAGTGATAATGGTTAAAAATAAAAAACATTTCCGCCTTCACAGGCAGAGATGACAGGACCCAAAAACTTCTGTCCTGCTTGCTTGGAATTACTCCAAGATATTTTGTGGTATTCATGGATATTTAAAATGATGATGTCTCATTTATCCTAGGTGTAAAAGAGGTACATCTGGGTTATTTTCAGATTCTAGGCTATGATAAAATGGTTCTGCTATGGGCATGGCTGAGCACATGTCCTTGTGGTTTGGTCAAACATCTTTGTATTTAGGCCCAAAAGGGGTATTGCTAAGTTTTGAGGTAGATATTTGCCTAATTTTAAAAAATAGACAGAATGAGGGTCCCTCAGTGCTGGGGAGACTCTCACTCAGGTCTTGGGATGGCGCAGCTGCCCCATAGCTCGCCAGAGACCATCCTTGCTGAGGTCGCACACGTGGCCTTGGTTGGTGGGGGAGGAGTTCGACCCCCAATGACCAGGAGAAAGAATTTTTTGAGGAAAGGGGCCACACCCCAGTGGTCCGGGAGGGTCATAAATTTGAAAAATCCTGTGGTGGTTGCAGGAAGACAGCTCTCCTGCCTCGGGACCACTCCCAATAATCCGCTAGTTCCTAAAACAGTACTGTGATAGTTGCAGCTGAAAAACCTGTTTTTCCAGGTCAAGGCTTTGTCTTCAGCTGGTTCCTAGGGCAGTTTCTAGGGCTGAAGCGGCTAGCCCTGGATTTTCGGTTCTTCTCTTCCTGCTGGGAGAGTCTGGTTTATCCAGGATTTTCAATACTAGGTATGATCCAAAAGTGGCTGTGCCAGTATGCACTTCCAGCACCAGTTTACATGTCCAGCAATAAAAGTTTTTTCTTTACCCACATTTTCTTAAGCATAAATTGTTAATAATAATTTTTAATCTTGGTCATTTTTACCAGGAAAAGATAAAATCTCAGAGTTTTGGTTTGCATTTCTCTGATGGCTAAAGGATGTTATGTTTAAAAGTTTTTTGAGTGTCTCAGTCATTTTTTAAGTTCGTCTGAGAGTTTTCAGTTTAGGTCTATAACAAATATTTTTTGGATCAAATTTTTAATAACTAAGTTCCTGAGTTCTTCATATATTTTTGGAATGGATTTATGATAAGTAAAGATCTTTTCCCACTATATAGTCTTGTTATACAAAAGTTTCTCAGTTCAGGAGATTTATGGTTTCTCCAAATGTTTATGCCACTGAGGCTGTGTTTGAGATGTGGCAAAGTGTGCTTCAAAAATTTTTCTCTGTAATGTTCAACATAATTTTTATATGCTGAGGCCTTTGGCTCATTTAAACTTAAGTTTTGTACATGGAGATGGATGTAGATTTATTTTCATTCTTCTACATGTTGGTGTCTAATGAGGCCAGCATTATTAGTCAAAAAATGCTTCATTTTTCCATTTTCCTATCTGCAAGGCAGACTTAAAACTTAAGAGGAGGATAGCTTACAAACTTTTGGTTGGAGGTCCAATGGTTAAAGCCCTAGTTATAATATTCTTATGAAAGACCTTGAGCCGCTAGGTAAAATTCTTACAAAAAACAATTTCCAATAAAAAGCTTAAACAAGCTGCCTAACAGGTATTCAAGCAGGTAAAATATAAATCAACAGGTAAAGTATACAGTAATCAACAAATACAGTATATTAATTATAATTCACCTATGACAAATGTGTATATTAAATGTAAAACTTATTCTATAACAGTTTTATAAAAAATGCTGTTTATGGCTAAACCTTCTCAGTTTTGCTAGTTAAGATATTAAACTCTTAATTTAAAACAATAGCCTGTCTAATACAAAAGGGCAGGATAAAAGCTGAAAAATGGTTTTACAAAATATTGACTATGATCAATACTTCTTATACTAAATAATAGATTCATTGATAATTTTAAGATTAATTCCTGGACAATTATGTTTGCTCAATTCAAAGACAAAAACAATAATCTTTTCCAAGATCATTGCTACAATTCACACAACTGTATTTTGCTAATGTTATAGCAAAAAATCCCTTAAAGGATTTTATGCTAAATTTTACAAACGGCTTTTCCAATGGAAAACTGCATATATGGCTAAAAAAAAAAATTCTGGAGCGTAACAAGGCTCCTTGAAAGCAACTCATAAAAAGTTGCAAGCAGATCCTGATGCAAATGGATCTGGTGTGATAACACCAAGCTAACCTTTGCTAAGGCAAGGTGGAAAGGTCCTTGCAATGCATTATAAAAAAAAAAAACCCGACCTATTTATATTTGGGGTCGAGGATATGTTTATGCTTTTTTCACAGAAAGAAAATAAAAGCTGGATCTGATGCTGTCGTGGCTGCGGACGCCCCACAGAGGAGTTCCAGAGGCGACTGGGGAGAGGTCCTTGGTCCGGCCTTTCCTGCCCCCGAGGAGGGGAGGAATGACTGATAACAGAACCTGCTACACCACTCTGCAGGGTGTCATTCTGCCCCTAGATAGTCCAGGGAGACCCACCTGAGAAGTGCCAGGATGTGCTTCAGATAGCTGACTCCAGCTCACCTCACTCAGGAATCCCACCTGCCCTAAAGCACAAATGCTAAGCTGCTTCTGATGCAGACTAAACATCAGACAGTTTTAATCTTTGGGACAAAAAACTCATTTTAATTAAAATATTAACCTCTCTTCACTTAAGAAGGGGAAAGATTAGGGTTCCTGTCACTGTTGCTCAGACACTGGAACTGGTGGTATTTGATGACAACAATATATGTCATTGTGATCTTACTACAATTGACCTGATACTTATAACTGCTTATAGATGTTGGGAAAAGTCTGACACACGCTGTAAAATGTTTGGGTTTAATGCATATGTTGAAAATTTTAGATTTAGATCCCTTTTACACTGCCCTAATTATTGGCAGGCAGCACACGTAATTTTATGTGGAGTAGGCATTGAAGAAGGAGGATACCTAAGGCCAGATAAAAAGGTGAATACTGGGTTTGGAAAACGCCCTTTCTTCTTGTCTGGAAGATGGAGTTATTGGTGCCCAAAATTATATCATTATATTTTGTTTGAGGAGCTACTCACAATCTTTTCATTAGTGATAGACACAGGGGCCCAATGACGGGAGTTAGTGTGGATCCTCGCCTGAACAGCACACCATACAGAGGTTGTAGAAACCGGCTCAACATGGCATGGTGCCAGGCACGAGGAGTGCCCTCCACATGGCCTAAGACAGGGTGACCTGTGATCTGTTTACTTTAAATCTCGCTAGATACCTTTCATTTGAGGAGCTCCAAGGATGGGTGACTTGTGGCAGGAAATCCCCCAACCTAAGACAGGATACTGGGAATCCTAAGACGGGTAAGGGGGATAAAGACCTGGTCCCCACTAGACCTAAGAATCATAAGGCACCCCTCTGTTCCCAGGAGAGGTAAATTGCTTCACCATTCGAGAGGAGGGTCTCTCCTTGTCCCAGTCCCTTCTCCTTTAGATCTAACACCATGGTTGGACTCTGACCTGATGCCCTTCACTTAATAGCTGCCTGTCTTTATAAAAGAAAGGGGGATCTGTCAGGAGCCAATTTCCTCCTAAAATCATTACAGGAACCATCACCCTGGGGAGTCTGCAGAGAACCCCACACCCCTAATTTTGATAAGAATGGCTCTATTGACAGAGCCTACCCCACACCCAAATTGGCTGTTGATGAGAGCTATCTGTTAGCGGAACCCACCCCGCATTCTAAACTATCTAGGGAACTAGGTGTGTCAACTTCCAGGCCTACTGTGACTTGACCGAAGATAACCTCCTGCCTACGTGACCAACGAGGACCATGTGACCAACGTGAACCACGCGGCAAGAGCCCAGAACCCTGTGCCCATCCCCCAACTCTTTACTCTATATAAAGCTATACCCCATCTGTAATAAACGGAGGCTTTGACAAACTTTGCATGGCCTTCTTCCTGTTTCCTAGCCCATATCTTCCAGGTAGTGCCTCTCCGTGACCCTGGAATAACTGAACTGCCAGGCGGGCTACTAACCCTAGACTAAGTAACCCGCCAAGGCAATCGACAGGGTGAGGCTGAGGGGTGGGACTGATGGGTGTGGCTGGGCTGGGACTGAGGGGTGGGATTGCCTGGTGGGTCTGAGGGGTGGGACTGAGGGGTGGTACTGAGGGGTATGACTGAGAGGTGAGGCTGAGGGGTGGGACTGAGGGGTGGGACTAAGGGCTGAGGATGAAGGGTGGGGCTGAGGGGTGAGGCTGAGGGGTGGGACTGAGAGGTGGGCTGAGGGGTGGGACTGAGGGGTGAGGCTGAGGGGTGTGGCTGGGGTGGGGTGGAGGGGTGGGGCTGAGGGGTGGGACTGATGGTTGAGGCTGACGGGTGTGGCTGGGGTGGGACTGAGGGTGGGGCTGAGGTGTGGGACTGAGTGTTGAGACTGAGGGGTGTGGATGGGGTGGTACTGAGGGGTGGTACTGATGGGTGGGACTGAGGGGTGGGACTGAGAGGTGAGCCTGAGAGGTGGGAATGAGGGGTCGCACTGATGGGTGGAAATGAGGGGTGGGAGTGAGTGGTGAGGCTGAGGAGTGGAGCTGAGGGGTGAGGCTGAGGGGTGGAATGAGGGGTGTGGCTGAGGCGTGGGGCTGAGGGGTGGGGCTGAGAGGTGGGACTGAGGGATGTGGATGGGGTGGGGCTGAGGAGTGAGGCAGAGGCATGGGACTGATGGGTGTGGCTGGGATGGGACTGAGGGGTGGGACTGAGGGGTGTGGCTGGGGTAGGGTTGATGGTGGGGCTGAGGGGTGGGACTGAGGGGTGGTGATGAGGGTTGTGGCTGAGGGGTGAGGCTGAGGGGTGGCCTGAGAGGTGGGGCTGATGGGTGGGGCTGAGGGGTGAGGCTGTGGGGTGGGACTGAGAAGTGAGGCTGAGGGGTAGGGCTGACGGTTGGAGCTGAGGGGTGAGTCTGAGGGGTGGGGCTGAGGGGTGGGACTGAGGGTTGGAGCTGAGGGGTGAGGCTGAGGGGTGGGACTGATGGGTGTGGCTGGGCTGGGACTGAGGGGTGGGACTGCCTTGTGGGTCTGAGGGGTGGGACTGAGGGGTGGTACTGAGGGGTGGGACTGAGAGGTGAAGCTGAGGGGTAGGACTGAGGGGTGGGACTGAGGGGTGGGACTTAAGTGTGGGACTGAGGGGTGGGACTGTGGGGTGGGACTGAGGGGTGGGAAAAGGGGTGGGACTGAGGGGTGAGGCTGAGGGGTGGGACTGAGGGCTGGGAGTGAGGGGTGAGGCTGAGGGGTGTGGCTGGGGTGGGGCTGAGGAGTGAGGCTGAGGGGTGCGGCTGGGGTGTGAGACTGAGGGGTGAGGCTGCGGGGTGTGGCTGGGGTGGGACTGAGGGGTGGGATTGAGGGGTGACGCTGAGGGGTGTGGCTGGCGTGGGGCTGAGGAGTGAGTCTGAGGGGTGGTATTGAGGGGAATGACTGAGAGGTGAGGCTGAGGGGTGGGACTGAGGGGTGGGACTGAGGGGTGGAGATGAGGGTTGTGGCTGAGGGGTGAGGTTGAGGGGTGTCCTGAGAGGTGGGGCTGATGGGTGGGGCTCAGGGGTGAGGCTGAGGGGTGGGGCTGAGAAGTGAGCCTGAGGGGAGGGGCTGAGGGTTGGAGCTAGGGGTGAGGCTGAGGGGTGGGGCTGAGGGGTGGGGCTGAGGGTTGGAGCTGAGGGGTGAGGCTGAGGGGTGGGACTGATGGGTGTGGCTGGCCTGGGACTGAGGGGTGGGATTGCCTGGTGGGTCTGAGGGGTGGTACTGAGGGGAATGACTCAGAGGTGAGGCTGAGGGGTGGAACTGAGGGGTGGGAATAAGGGGTGAGGCTGAATGGTGGGGCTGAGGGGTGGGACTGATGGGTGGGACTGAGGGGTGGGACTGAGAGGTGAGCCTGAAGGGTGGGAATGAGGGGTGGCACTGAGGGGTGGGAATGAGGGGTGGGACTGAGGGGTGTGGCTAGGGTAGGGATGATGGTGGGGCTGATTTGTGGGACTGAGGGGTGGTGATGAGGGTTGTGGCAGAGGGGTGAGGTTGAGGGGTGGCCAGAGAGGTGGGGCTCATGGGTGGGGCTGAGTGTGAGCCTGAGGGGTGGGGCTGAGGGTTGGAGCTGAGGGGTGAGGCTGAGGGGTGGGGCTGAGGGGTGGGACTGAGGGTTGGAGCTGAGGGTTGAGGCTGAGGGGTGGGACTGATGGGTGTGCCTGGGCTGGGACTGAGGGGTGGGATTGCCTGGTGGGTCTGAGGGGTGGGACTGAGGGGTGGTACTGAGGGGTATGACTGAGAGGTGAGGCTGAGGGGTGGGACTGAGGGGTGGGACTAAGGGCTGAGGCTTAAGGGTGGGGCTGAGGGGTGAGGATGATGGGTGGGACTGAGGGGTGGGCTGAGGGGTGAGGCTGAGGGGTGGGACTGAGGGTTGGGCTGAGGGGTGGGACTGAGGAGTGAGGCTGAGGGGTGTGGCTGAGGTGGGGTGGAGGGGTGGGGCTGAGGGGTGGGGCTGAGGGGTGGGACTGAAGGGTGAGGCTGACGGGTGTGGCTGGGTGGGACTGAGGGTGGGGCTGAGGTGTGGGACTGAGGGTTGAGACTGAGGGGTGTGGATGGGGTTTTACTGAGGGGTGGTACTGATGGGTGGGACTGAGGGGTGGGACTGAGAGGTGAGCCTGAGAGGTGGGAATGAGGGGTGGCACTGATGGGTGGAAATGAGTGGTGGGAGTGAGTGGTGAGGCTGACGGTGGGGCTGAGTGGTGAGGCTGAGGGGTGGAATGAGGGGTGTGGCTGGGGTAGGGATGATGGTGGGGCTGAGGGGTGGGACTGAGGGGTGGTGATGAGGGTTGTGGTTGAGGGGTGAGGCTGAGGGGTGGCATGATAGGTGGGGCTGATGTGTGGGGCTGAGGGGTGAGGCTGAGGGGTCAGGTTGAGGGGTGGGACTGAGGGTTGAGGCTGAGGGGTGAGGCTGAGGGGTGGGACTGATGGGTGTGGCTGGGCTGGGACTGAGGGGTGGGACTGCCTGGTGGGTCTGAGGTGTGGGACTGAGGGGTGGTACTGAGGGTTGGTACTGAGAGGTGAGGCTGAGGCGTGGAACTGAGGGGTGTGGCAGAGGGGTGGGACTGAAGGGTGGGCTGAGGGGTGGGAATGAGTGGTCAGGCTGAGGGGTGTGGCTGGGTTGGGGCTGAGGGGTGGGGCTGAGGGGTGGGACTGAGAGGTGTGGATTGGGTGGGGCTGAGGGGTGGGTCTGCTTGGAGGTACTGAGGGGAGGGACTGATGGGTGGGACTGAGGGGTGGGACTGAGAGGTGAGCCTGAAGTGTGGGAATGAGGTGTGGCACTGAGGTGGGAATGAGGGGTGGGACTCAGGGGTGTGGCTGGGGTAGGGATGATGGTGGGGCTGAGGGGTGGGACTGAGGGGTGGTGATGAGGGTTGTTGCTGAGGGGTGAGTTTGAGGGGTGTCCTGGGAGGTGGGGATGATGGGTGCGGCTCAGGGGTGGGGCTGAGGAGTGGGGCTGGGAAGTGAGCCTGAGGGGTGGGGCTGAGGTTTGGAGCTGAGGGGTGAGGCTGAGGGGTGGGACTGATGGGTGTGGCTGCGCTGGGACTGAGGGGTGGGATTGCCTGGTGGGTCTGAGGGGTGGTACTGAGGGGAATGACTGAGAGGTGAGGCTGAGGGGTGGGAGTGAGGGGTGAGTCTAAGGGGTGAGGCTGAAGGGTGGGGCTGTGGGGTGAGGCTGAGGGGTGGGACTGAGGGGTGGGCTGTGGGGTGGGACTGAGGGGTGAGGCTTAGGGGTGTGGCTGGGGTGGGACTGAGGGGTGGTACTGAGAGGTGAGCCTTAGGGGTGGGAATGAGGGGTTGCACTGAGGGGTGGGAATGAGGGGTGGGACTGAGGGTTGTGGCTGGGGTAGGGATGATGGTGGGGCTGATTTGTGGGACTGAGGGGTGGTGATGAGGGTTGTGGCTGAGGGGTGAGGCTGAGTGGTGGCCTGAGAGGTGGGGCTGATGGGTGGGGCTGAGGGGTGAGGCTGAGGGGTGGGGCTGAGAAGTGAGCCTGAGGGTTGGGGCTGATGTTTGGAGCTGAGGGGTGAGGCTGAGGGGTGGGGCCTAGTGGTGAGGCTGAGGGGTGAGGTGGAAGGGTGTGGCTGAGATGTGGGGCTGAGTTGAGGCTGAGGGGTGAGGTTGAAGGGTGGGGCTGAGGAGTGGGGCTGAGGGGTGAGGATGAGGGGTGGGACTGTTGGGTGTGGCTGGGGTGGGACTGAGGGGTGGGACTGCCTGGTGGGTCTGAGGGGTGGGACTGAGGGGTGGGACTGAGGTTTGAGTCTGAGGGGTGTGGCTGGGGTGGGGCTGAGGGGTGGGGCTGAGGGGTGGGGCTGAGGGGTGGGACTGAGGGGTGAGGATGGGGTGGGGCGGAGGGGTGAGGCTGAGGGGTGGGACTGATCCGTGTGGCTGGGGTGGGACTGAGGGGTGGGACTGAGGGGTGGGACTGAGGGGTGGGACTGAAAGGTGGGATTGAGGGGTAAGGCTGAGGGGTGGGACTGAGGGGTGGGAGTGAGGGGTTAGGCTGAGGGGTGTGGCTGGGGTGTGGGTGAGGGGTGTGGCTGAGGGGTGGGACTGAGGGGTCTGGATGGGGTGGGGCTTAGGGGTGACGCTGAGGGGTGGGACAGATCCGTGTGGCTGGGGTGGGACAGAGGGGTGGGACTGAGGGGTGGCACTGAGGGGTGGGACTAGGGGTGGGACTGAGTGGTGGGACTCAGGGGTGAGGCTGAGTGGTGTGGTTGGGGGTGGCCGGAGTGAGGCTGAGGGGTGGGGCTGAGGTGTAGGACTGAGGGGTGGGACTGAGGGGTGGGACTGAGGGGTGAGGCTGAGGGCTGTGCCTCGGGTGGGGCTGTGGGGTGGGGCTGAGGGGTGGGACTGAGGGGTGTGGATCGGATGGGGCTGAGGGGTGGGGCTGAGGGGTGAGGCTGAGGGGTGGGGCTGAGTTGAGGCTGAGGGGTGAGGTTGAAGGGTGGGGCTAGGAGTGGGGCTGAGGGGTGAGGCTGAGGGGTGGGACTGTTGGGTGTGGCTGGGGTGGGACTGAGGGGTGGGACTGCCTGGTGGGGCTGAGGGGTGGGACTGAGGGGTGGGACTGAGGGGTGGGACTGAGGTTTGAGGCTGAGGGGTGTGGCTGGGGTGGGGCTGAGGTGTGGGGCTGAGGGGTGGGACTGAGGGGTGAGGATGGGGTGGGGCGGAGGGGTGAGGCTGAGGGGTGGGACTGGTCCGTGTGGCTGGGGTGGGACTGAGGGGTGGGACTGAGGGGTGGGACTGAGGGGTGGGACTGAAAGGTGGGATTGAGGGGTAAGGCTGAGGGGTGGGACTGAGGGTTGGAGCTGAGGGGTGAGGCTGAGGGGTGAGTCTGAGGGGTGGGGCTGAGGGTTGGAGCTGAGGGGTGAGGCTGAGGGGTTGGGCTGAGGGGTGAGGCTGAGTGGTGGAGCTGATGGGTGGGGCTGAGGGTTGAGGCTGAAGGGTGGGGCTGAGTGGTGAGGCTGAGGGGTGAGGTGGAAGGGTGTGGCTGAGGGGTGGGGCTGAGTTGAGGCTGAGGAGTGAGGTTGAAGGGTGGGGCTGAGGAGTGGGGCTGAGTAGTGAGGCTGAGGGGTGGGACTGTTGGGTGTGGCTGGGGTGGGACTGAGGGGTGGGACTGCCTGGTGGGTCTGAGTTGTGGGACTGAGGGGTGGGACTGAGGGGTGAGGCTGTGGGCTGTGGCTGGGGTGGGACTGAGGTTGGGGCTGAGGGGTGGGACTCAGGGGTGAGGCCTTGAGGTGTGGACGGGGTGGGGCTGAGTGGTGGGACTGAGAGGTGGGGCTGAGGGTGGGGCTGAGGGGTGGGGCTGAGGGTTGGGGCTGCGTGTGAGGCTGAGGGATGGGGCTGATGGATGAGGCTGAGTGGTGGGGCTGATGGGTGGGCTGAGATATGGGCTGAGGGGTGGGCCTGATGGGTGAGGCTGTGGGTGTGGATGGGGTGGGTCTGAGGGGTGGAACTGAGGGGTGGGACTGAGGGGTGAGGCCGAGCGGTGTGGCTGGGGCGGGACTGAGTGTTGAGGCTGAGGGGTGGGGCTGAGTGGTGGGACTGAGGGGTGGGACTGAGGGGTGTGGCTGGGGTGGGACTGAAGGGTGAGGCTGAGGGGTGTGGCCGGGGTTGGGACTGAGGGTGGGGCTGAGTTGTGGGACTGTGTGTTGAGACTGAGGGGTTGTGGATGTGGTAGGGCTGAGGGTTGGGTCTGAGGGGAGGTACTGAGGGGTGGGACTGATGGGTGGGACTGAGGGGTGGGACTGAGAGGTGAGCCTGAGGGGTGGGAATGAGGGGTGGCACTGAGGGGTGGGAATGAGGAGTGGGACTGAGGGGTGTGGCTGGGGTAGGGATGATGGTGGGGCTGAGGGGTGGGACTGAGGGGTGGTGATGAGGGTTGTGGCTGAGGGGTGAGGCTGATTGGTGGCCTGAGAGGTGGTGTGATGGGTGGGGCTGAGGGGTGAGGCTGAGGGGTGGGGCTGAGAAGTGAGCCTGAGGGTTGGGGCTGAGGGTTTGAGCTGAGGGGTGGGCCTGAGGGGTGGGGCTGAGGGGTGAGTCTGAGGGGTGGGACTGAGAGCTGGGCTGAGGGGTGGGACTGAGGGTTGAGGCTGAGTGGTGGGAATGAGGGGTGGGACTGAGGGTGGGACTGATGGGTAAAACTGAGGGGTTGGACTGAGGGGTGGGGCTGAGGGGTGGGGCAGAGGGGTGGGACTGAGGGGTGTGGATGGGGTGGGGCTGAGCGGTGGGTCTGAGGGGTGGGGCTGAGGATTGAGGCTGAGGGGTGATGTTGAAGTTTGGGGCTGAGGATGGGGCTGAGGGGTGGGGCTGAGTGGTGGGACTGAGAAGTGGGGCTGAGGGGTGAGGCTAAGGGGTGAGGCTGAGGGGTGGGGCTGAGGGGTGGGGCTGAGGATTGGAGGTGATGGGTGGGTCTGAGGGGTGAGGCTGAGGGGTGGGGCTGAGGTGTGGCTGAGGGGTGAGTTTGATGGGTGGGCCTGAGGAGTGGGGCTGAGGGGTGAGGCTGAGGGGTTGGAATGTTGGCTGTGGCTTGGGTGGGACTGAGGGTTTTGACTGCCTGGTGGGTCTGAGGGGTGGGACTGAGGGGTGGGAGTGAGGGGTGAGGCTGAGGGGTGTGGCTGGGGTGTGGCTGAGGGGTGTGGCTGAGGGGTGGGACTGAGGGGTGTGGATGGGGTGTGGCTTAGGGGTGATGCTGTGGGGTGGGACAGATCCGTGTGGCTGGGGTGGGACAGAGGGGTGGGACTGAGGGGTGGCACTGAGGGGTGGGACTAGGGGTGGGACTGAGTGGTGGGACTCAGGGGTGAGGCTGAGGGGTGTGGTTGGGGGTGGCCGGGGTGAGGCTGAGGGGTGGGACTGAGGGGTGGGACTGAGGGGTGGGACTGAGGGGTGAGGCTGAGGGCTGTGCCTGGGGTGGGGCTGTGGGGTTAGGCTGATGGGTGGGACTGAGGGGTGTGGATGGGGTGGGGCTGAGGGGTGGGGCTGAGGGTTGGGGCTGAGGATTGAGGCTGAGGGGTGACGTTGAATGTTGCCGCTGAGGAGTGGGGCTGAGGGGTGGCGCTGAGGGGTGGGGCTGAGGGGTGAGGCTGAGGGGTGGGGCTGAGTGGTGAGGCTGAGGGGTTAGGTTGAAGGGTGTGGCTGAGGGGTGGGGCTGAGTTGAGGCTCAGGGGTGAGGTTGAAGGGTGGGGCTGAGGAGTGGGGCTGAGGGGTGAGGCTGAGGGGTGGGACTGTTTTGTGTGGCTGGGGTGGGACTGAGGGGTGGGACTGCCTGGTGGGTCTGAGGGGTGGGACTGAGGGGTGGGACTGAGGGGTGAGGCTGAGGGGTGTGGCTGGGGTGGGGCTGAGGGGTGGGGCTGAGGGGTGGGACTGAGGGGTGAGGATGGGGTGGGGCTGAGGGGTGAGGCTGAGGAGTGGGACTGATCCGTGTGGCTTGGGTGGGACTGAGGGGTCGGACTGAGGGGTGGGACTGAGGGGTGGGACTGAAAGGTGGGATTGAGGGGTAAGGCTGAGGGGTGGGACTGAGGGTTGGAGCTGAGGGGTGAGGCTGAGGGGTGAGTCTGAGGGGTGGTGCTGAGGGTTGGAGCTGAGGGGTGAGGCTGAGGGGTTGGGCTGAGGGGTGAGGCTGAGGGGTGGGGCTGAGGGGTGGGGCTGAGAGCTGGGGTTGAGGGGTGAGGCTGAGGGGTTGGACTGATGGGTGTGGCTGGCCTGGGACTGAGGGGTGGGATTGCCTGGTGGGTCTGAGGTGTGGGACTGAGGGGTGGTACTGAGGGGTGGGACTGAGAGGTAAGGCAGAGAGGTGAGGCTGAGGGGTGGCGCTGAGGGGTGGGGCTGAGGGGTTAGGCTGAGGGGTGTGGCTGCGGGGTGAGGCTGAGGGGTGGGACTGAGGGGTGAGGCTGAGGGGTGAGGCTGAGGGGTGGGAGTGACGGGTGAGGCTGAGGGGTGGGACTGAGGGATGTGGATGGGATGGGACTGAGGGGTGGGACTGCCTGGTGGGTTGAGGGGTGGGACTTAGGTTGGGACTTAGGTGTGGGACTGAGGGGTGGGACTGAGGGGTGGGACTGAAGGGTGGGACTAAGTGGTGAGGCTGAAGGGTGGGACTGAGGGGTGGGAGTGAGGGGAGAGGCTGAGGGGTGTGGCTGGGGTGGCACTGAGGGGTGAGTCTGAGGGGTGGGACTGATGGGTGTGGCTGGGATCGGACTGAGGGGTCGGACTGCCTGGTGGGTTGAGGGGTGGGACTTAGGTGTGGGACTGAAGGGTGGGACTAAGTGGTGAGGCTGAAGGGTGGGACTGAGGCGTGGGAGTGAGGGGAGAGGCTGAGGGGTGTTGCTGGGGTGGCACTGAGGGGTGAGGCTGAGGGGTGGGGCTGAGGGATAGGACTGAGGGGTGGCACTGAGGGGTGGCACTGAGGGGTGAGTCTGAGGGGTGGGACTGTTTTGTGTGGCTGGGGTGGGACTGAGGGGTGGGACTGCCTGGTGGGTCTGAGGGGTGGGACTGAGGGGTGGGACTGAGGGGTGAGGCTGAGGGGTGTGGCTGGGGTGGGGCTGAGGGGTGGGGCTGAGGGGTGGGACTGAGGGGTGAGGATGGGGTGGGGCTGAGGGGTGAGGCTGAGGAGTGGGACTGATCCGTGTGGCTTGGGTGGGACTGAGGGGTCGGACTGAGGGGTGGGACTGAGGGGTGGGACTGAAAGGTGGGATTGAGGGGTAAGGCTGAGGGGTGGGACTGAGGGTTGGAGCTGAGGGGTGAGGCTGAGGGGTGAGTCTGAGGGGTGGTGCTGAGGGTTGGAGCTGAGGGGTGAGGCTGAGGGGTTGGGCTGAGGGGTGAGGCTGAGGGGTGGGGCTGAGGGGTGGGGCTGAGAGCTGGGGTTGAGGGGTGAGGCTGAGGGGTTGGACTGATGGGTGTGGCTGGCCTGGGACTGAGGGGTGGGATTGCCTGGTGGGTCTGAGGTGTGGGACTGAGGGGTGGTACTGAGGGGTGGGACTGAGAGGTAAGGCAGAGAGGTGAGGCTGAGGGGTGGCGCTGAGGGGTGGGGCTGAGGGGTTAGGCTGAGGGGTGTGGCTGCGGGGTGAGGCTGAGGGGTGGGACTGAGGGGTGAGGCTGAGGGGTGAGGCTGAGGGGTGGGAGTGACGGGTGAGGCTGAGGGGTGGGACTGAGGGATGTGGATGGGATGGGACTGAGGGGTGGGACTGCCTGGTGGGTTGAGGGGTGGGACTTAGGTTGGGACTTAGGTGTGGGACTGAGGGGTGGGACTGAGGGGTGGGACTGAAGGGTGGGACTAAGTGGTGAGGCTGAAGGGTGGGACTGAGGGGTGGGAGTGAGGGGAGAGGCTGAGGGGTGTGGCTGGGGTGGCACTGAGGGGTGAGTCTGAGGGGTGGGACTGATGGGTGTGGCTGGGATCGGACTGAGGGGTCGGACTGCCTGGTGGGTTGAGGGGTGGGACTTAGGTGTGGGACTGAAGGGTGGGACTAAGTGGTGAGGCTGAAGGGTGGGACTGAGGCGTGGGAGTGAGGGGAGAGGCTGAGGGGTGTTGCTGGGGTGGCACTGAGGGGTGAGGCTGAGGGGTGGGGCTGAGGGATAGGACTGAGGGGTGGGACTGAGGGGTGGGACTGAGGGGTGAGGCTGAGGTGTGTGGCTGGGGTGGGACTGAGGGTGGGGCTGAGGAGTGGGACCGAGGGGTGGGACTTAGGAATGTGGATGGGGTAGGGCTGAGGGGTGTGTCTGAGGGGTGGGACTGAGGGGTGTGTCTGAGGGGTGGGACTGAGGGGTGGGACTGATGGGTGGGACTGAGGGGTGGGACTGAGAGGTGAGCCTGAGGGGTGGGAATGAGCGGTGGAATTGAGTGGTGGGAATGAAGGGTGGGATTGAGGGGTGTGGCTTAGTGGTGGGGCTGAGGAGTGGGGCTGAGGGGTGAGGCTGAGGGGTTGGAATGTTGGCTGTGGCTTGGGTGGGACTGAGGGTTTTGACTGCCTGGTGGGTCTGAGGAGTGGGACTGAGGGGTGGGACTAAGGGGTGGGACTGCCTGGTGGGTCTGAGGGGTGGGACTGAGGGGTGGGACTGAGGGGTGGGAGTGAGGGGTGGGAGTGAGGGGTGCGACTGAGGGGTGGGCCTGAGGGGTGAGGCTGAGGGGTGGGACTGAGGGTTGGGAGTGAGGGGTGAGGCTGAGGGGTGTGGCTGGGGTGGGGCTGAGGAGTGAGGCTGAGGGGTGTGACTGGGGTGTGAGACTGAGATGCGAGACTGCGGGGTGTGGCTGGGGTGGGACTGAGGGGTGGGATTGAGGGGTGATGCTGAGGGGTGTGGCTGGGGTGGGGCGGAGGAGTGAGGCTGAGAAATGGGACTGAGGGGTGGGAGTGAGGAGTGAGGCTAAGGGGTGTGGCTGTGGTGTGAGACTGAGCGGTGAGGCTGAGGGGTGTGGTTGGGGTGTGAGACTGAGGGGTGAGGCTGCGGGGTGTGGCTGGGGTTGGACTGAGTGTTGGGCTGAGGGCTGGGCTGAGGGGTGGGCCTGAGTTGTGGGACTGAGGGGTGGGACTGAGGGGTGAGGCTGTGGGGTGTTGCTGGGTTGGGACTGAGGTTGGGGCTGAGGGGTGGGTTCAGGGGTGAGGCCGTGAGGTGTGGACGGGGTGGGGCTGAGTGGTGGGACTGAGAGGTGGGGCTGAGGGTGGGGCTGAGGTGTGGGGCTGAGGGTTGGGGCTGCGTGTGAGGCTGAGGGATGGGGCTGATGGATGAGGCTGAGTGGTGGGGCTGATGGGTGGGCTGAGATATGGGCTGAGGGGTGGGCCTGATGGGTGAGGCTGTGGGTGTGGATGGGGTGGGTCTGAGGGGTGGAACTGAGGGGTGGGACTGAGGAGTGAGGCCGAGGGGTGTGGCTGGGGCGGGACTGAGGGTTGAGGCTGAGGGGTGGGGCTGAGTGGTGGGACTGAGGGGTTTGACTGAGGGGTGGGACTGAGGGGTGTGGCTGGGGTGGGACTGAAGGGTGAGGCTGAGGGGTGTGGCTGGGGTGGGACTGAGGGTGGGGCTGAGTTGTGGGACTGTGTGTTGAGACTGAGGGGTTGTGGATGTGGTAGGGCTGAGGGTTGGGTCTGAGGGGAGGTACTGAGGGGTGGGACTGATGGCTGGGACGGAGGGGTGGGACTGAGAGGTAAGCCTGAGGGGTGGGAATGAGGGGTGGCACTGAGGGGTGGGAATGAGGAGTGGGACTGAGGGGTGTGGCTGGGGTAGGGATGATGGTGGGGCTGAGGGGTGGGACTGAGGGGTGGTGATGAGGGTTGTGGCTGAGGGGTGAGGCTGATTGGTGGCCTCACAGGTGCGGCTGATGGGTGGGGCTGAGGGGTGAGGCTGAGGAGTGGGACTGATCCGTGTGGCTTGGGTGGGACTGAGGGGTCGGACTGAGGGGTGGGACTATGGGGTGGGACTGAAAGGTGGGATTGAGGGGTAAGGCTGAGGGGTGGGACTGAGGGTTGGAGCTGAGGGGTGAGGCTGAGGGGTGAGTCTGAGGGGTGGTGCTGAGGGTTGGAGCTGAGGGGTGAGGCTGAGGGGTTGGGCTGAGGGGTGAGGCTGAGGGGTGGGGCTGAGGGGTGGGGCTGAGAGCTGGGGTTGAGGGGTGAGGCTGAGGGGTTGGACTGATGGGTGTGGCTGGCCTGGGACTGAGGGGTGGGATTGCCTGGTGGGTCTGAGGTGTGGGACTGAGGGGTGGTACTGAGGGGTGGGACTGAGAGGTAAGGCAGAGAGGTGAGGCTGAGGGGTGGCGCTGAGGGGTGGGGCTGAGGGGTTAGGCTGAGGGGTGTGGCTGCGGGGTGAGGCTGAGGGGTGGGACTGAGGGGTGAGGCTGAGGGGTGAGGCTGAGGGGTGGGAGTGACGGGTGAGGCTGAGGGGTGGGACTGAGGGATGTGGATGGGATGGGACTGAGGGGTGGGACTGCCTGGTGGGTTGAGGGGTGGGACTTAGGTTGGGACTTAGGTGTGGGACTGAGGGGTGGGACTGAGGGGTGGGACTGAAGGGTGGGACTAAGTGGTGAGGCTGAAGGGTGGGACTGAGGGGTGGGAGTGAGGGGAGAGGCTGAGGGGTGTGGCTGGGGTGGCACTGAGGGGTGAGTCTGAGGGGTGGGACTGATGGGTGTGGCTGGGATCGGACTGAGGGGTCGGACTGCCTGGTGGGTTGAGGGGTGGGACTTAGGTGTGGGACTGAAGGGTGGGACTAAGTGGTGAGGCTGAAGGGTGGGACTGAGGCGTGGGAGTGAGGGGAGAGGCTGAGGGGTGTTGCTGGGGTGGCACTGAGGGGTGAGGCTGAGGGGTGGGGCTGAGGGATAGGACTGAGGGGTGGGACTGAGGGGTGGGACTGAGGGGTGAGGCTGAGGTGTGTGGCTGGGGTGGGACTGAGGGTGGGGCTGAGGAGTGGGACCGAGGGGTGGGACTTAGGAATGTGGATGGGGTAGGGCTGAGGGGTGTGTCTGAGGGGTGGGACTGAGGGGTGTGTCTGAGGGGTGGGACTGAGGGGTGGGACTGATGGGTGGGACTGAGGGGTGGGACTGAGAGGTGAGCCTGAGGGGTGGGAATGAGCGGTGGAATTGAGTGGTGGGAATGAAGGGTGGGATTGAGGGGTGTGGCTTAGTGGTGGGGCTGAGGAGTGGGGCTGAGGGGTGAGGCTGAGGGGTTGGAATGTTGGCTGTGGCTTGGGTGGGACTGAGGGTTTTGACTGCCTGGTGGGTCTGAGGAGTGGGACTGAGGGGTGGGACTAAGGGGTGGGACTGCCTGGTGGGTCTGAGGGGTGGGACTGAGGGGTGGGACTGAGGGGTGGGACTGAGGGGTGGGACTGAGGGGTGGGAGTGAGGGGTGCGACTGAGGGGTGGGCCTGAGGGGTGAGGCTGAGGGGTGGGACTGAGGGTTGGGAGTGAGGGGTGAGGCTGAGGGGTGTGGCTGGGGTGGGGCTGAGGAGTGAGGCTGAGGGGTGTGACTGGGGTGTGAGACTGAGATGCGAGACTGCGGGGTGTGGCTGGGGTGGGACTGAGGGGTGGGATTGAGGGGTGATGCTGAGGGGTGTGGCTGGGGTGGGGCGGAGGAGTGAGGCTGAGAAATGGGACTGAGGGGTGGGAGTGAGGAGTGAGGCTAAGGGGTGTGGCTGTGGTGTGAGACTGAGCGGTGAGGCTGAGGGGTGTGGTTGGGGTGTGAGACTGAGGGGTGAGGCTGCGGGGTGTGGCTGGGGTTGGACTGAGTGTTGGGCTGAGGGCTGGGCTGAGGGGTGGGCCTGAGTTGTGGGACTGAGGGGTGGGACTGAGGGGTGAGGCTGTGGGGTGTTGCTGGGTTGGGACTGAGGTTGGGGCTGAGGGGTGGGTTCAGGGGTGAGGCCGTGAGGTGTGGACGGGGTGGGGCTGAGTGGTGGGACTGAGAGGTGGGGCTGAGGGTGGGGCTGAGGTGTGGGGCTGAGGGTTGGGGCTGCGTGTGAGGCTGAGGGATGGGGCTGATGGATGAGGCTGAGTGGTGGGGCTGATGGGTGGGCTGAGATATGGGCTGAGGGGTGGGCCTGATGGGTGAGGCTGTGGGTGTGGATGGGGTGGGTCTGAGGGGTGGAACTGAGGGGTGGGACTGAGGAGTGAGGCCGAGGGGTGTGGCTGGGGCGGGACTGAGGGTTGAGGCTGAGGGGTGGGGCTGAGTGGTGGGACTGAGGGGTTTGACTGAGGGGTGGGACTGAGGGGTGTGGCTGGGGTGGGACTGAAGGGTGAGGCTGAGGGGTGTGGCTGGGGTGGGACTGAGGGTGGGGCTGAGTTGTGGGACTGTGTGTTGAGACTGAGGGGTTGTGGATGTGGTAGGGCTGAGGGTTGGGTCTGAGGGGAGGTACTGAGGGGTGGGACTGATGGCTGGGACGGAGGGGTGGGACTGAGAGGTAAGCCTGAGGGGTGGGAATGAGGGGTGGCACTGAGGGGTGGGAATGAGGAGTGGGACTGAGGGGTGTGGCTGGGGTAGGGATGATGGTGGGGCTGAGGGGTGGGACTGAGGGGTGGTGATGAGGGTTGTGGCTGAGGGGTGAGGCTGATTGGTGGCCTCACAGGTGCGGCTGATGGGTGGGGCTGAGGGGTGAGGCTGAGGGGTGGGGCTGAGAAGTGAGCCTGAGGGTTGGGGCTGAGGGTTTGAGCTGAGGGGTGGGCCTGAGGGGTGGGGCTGAGGGGTGAGACTGAGGGGTGGGACTGAGAGCTGGGCTGAGGGGTGGGACTGAGGGTTGAGGCTGAGTGGTGGGAATGAGGGGTGGGACTGAGGGTGGGACTGATGGGTAAAACTGAGGGGTTGGACTGAGGGGTGGGGCTGAGGGGTGGGGCAGAGGGGTGCGACTGAGGGGTGTGGATGGGGTGGGGCTGAGCGGTGGGTCTGAGGGGTGGGGCTGAGGATTGAGGCTGAGGGGTGATGTTGAAGTTTGGGGCTGAGGATGGGGCTGAGGGGTGGGGCTGAGTGGTGGGCCTGAGGGGTGGGGCTGAGTGGTGGGACTGAGGGGTGGGGCTGAGGGGTGAGGCTAAGGGGTGAGGTTGAAGGGTGCGGCTGAGGGGTGGGGCTGAGGTGAGGCTGAGAGGTGTGACTGCCTGGTGGGTCTGAGGGGTGGGACTGAGGGGTGGGACTGAGGGTTGGAGCTTACGGGAGAGGCTGAGGGGTAAGGCTGAGGGTTGGGGCTGAGGGGTGAGGCTGAGGGGTGGGGCTGTGAGGTGGGGCTGAGGGTTGGAGCTGAGGGGTGAGGCCGAGGGGTGGGGCTGAGGGGTGGGGCTGAGGGGTGGGGCTGAGGATTGGAGGTGATGGGTGGGGCTGAGGGGTGAGGCTGAGGGGTGGGGCTGAGGTGAGGCTGAGGGGTGAGTTTGAAGGGTGGGCCTGAGGAGTGGGGCTGAGGGGTGAGGCTGAGGGGTGGGAATGTTGGCTGTGGCTGTGGTGGGACTGAGGGGTGTGACTGCCTGGTTGGTCTGAGAGGTGGGACTGAGGGGTGGGAGTGAGGGGTGAGGCTGAGGGGTGTGGCTGGGGTGTGGCTGAGGGGTGTGGCTGAGGGGTGGGACTGAGGGGTGTGGATGGGGTGGGGCTTAGGGGTGACCCTGAGGGGTGGGACAGATCCGTGTTGCTGGGGTGGGACAGAGGGGTGGGACTGAGGGGTGGGACTAGGGGTGGGACTGAGTGGTGGGACTCAGGGGTGAGGCTGAGGGGTGTGGTTGCGGGTGGCCGGGGTGAGGCTGAGGGGTGGGGCTGAGGTGTAGGACTGAGGGGTGGGACTGAGGGGTGGGTGAGGGGTAAGGCTGAGGGCTGTGCCTGGGGTGGGGCTGTGGGGTGGGGCTGAGGGGTGGGACTGAGGGGTGTGGATGGGGTGGGGCTGAGTGGTGGGGCTGAGGGGTGGGACTGAGGGGTGAGGATGGGGTGGGGCGGAGGGGTGAGGCTGAGGGGTGGGACTGATCCGTGTGGCTGGGGTGGGACTGAGGGGTGGGACTGAGGGGTGGGACTGAGGGGTGGGACTGAAAGGTGGGATTGAGGGGTAAGGCTGAGGGGTGGGACTGAGGGTTGGAGCTGAGGGGTGAGGCTGAGGGGTGAGTCTGAGGGGTGGGGCTGAGGGTTGGAGCTGAGGGGTGAGGCTGAGGGGTTGGGCTGAGGGGTGAGGCTGAGGGGTGGGGCTGAGGGGTGGGGCTGAGAGCTTGGGCTGAGGGGTGAGGCTGAGGGGTGAGGCTGAGGGGTGGGGCTGAGGAGTGGGGCTTAAGGGTGAGGCTGAGCGGTGGGACTGATGGGTGGGACTGAGGGGTGGGTCTGATGGGTGGGACTGAGGGGTGGGACTGTGGTGTGGGACTGAGGGGTGAGGCTGAGGGTTGTGGCTGGGGTGTGGGACTGGGTTGTGAGGCTGAGGGGTGTGGCTGGGGTGGGACTGAGAAGTGTGGCTGTGGGGTGGGACTGAGGGGTGGGACTGAAGGGTGGGACTGAGGGGTGGGACTGAAGGGTGGGACTGAGGGGTCGGACTGAGGGGTGGGACTAGGGGTGGGACTGAGTGGTGGGACTCAGGGGTGAGGCTGAGGGGTGTGGTTGCGGGTGGCCGGGGTGAGGCTAAGGGGTGGTGCTGAGGTGTAGGACTGAGGGGTGGGACTGAGGGGTGGGACTGAGGGGTAAGGCTGAGGGCTGTGCCTGGGGTGGGGCTGTGGGGTGGGGCTGAGGGGTGGGACTGAGGGGTGTGGATGGGGTGGGGCTGAGTGGTGGGGCTGAGGGTTGGGGCTGAGGATTGAGGCTGAGGGGTGATGTTGAATGTTGCTGCTGAGGAGTGGGGCTGAGGGGTGGGGCTGAGGGGTGGGGCTGATGGGTGGGGCTGAGGGGTGAGGCTGAGGGGTGGGGCTGAGTGGTGAGGCTGAGGGGTGAGTTTGAAGGGTGTGGCTGAGGGGTGGGGCTGAGTTGAGGCTGAGGGGTGAGGTTGAAGGGTGGGGCTCAGGAGTGGGGCTGAGGGGTGAGGCTGAGGGGTGGGACTGTTGGGTGTGGCTGGGGTGGGACTGAGGGGTGGGACTGCCTGGTGGGTCTGAGGGGTGGGACTGAGGGGTGGGACTGAGGTTTGAGGCTGAGGGTTGTGGCTGGGGTGGGGCTGAGGGGTGGGGCTGAGGGGTGGGACTTTGGGGTGAGGATGGGGTGGGGCGGAGGGGTGAGGCTGAGGGGTGGGACTGATCCGTGTGGCTGGGGTGGGACTCAGGGGTGGGACTGAGGGGTGGGACTGAAAGGTGGGATTGAGGGGTAAGGCTGAGGGGTGGGACTGAGGGTTGGAGCTGAGGGGTGAGGCTGAGGGGTGAGTCTGAGGGGTGGGGCTGAGGGTTGGAGCTGAGGGGTGAAACTGACGGGTGGGGCTGAGGGGTGATGCTGAGGGGTTGGGCTGAAGAGTGGGGCTGAGGGATGGCACTGAGGGGTGGGACTAGGGGTGGGACTGAGTGGTGGGACTGAGGGGTGAGGCTGAGGCGTGTGGCTGGGGGTGGCCGGGCTGAGGCTGAGGGGTGGGGCTGAGGTGTAGGACTTAGGGTTGGGACTGAGGGGTGGGACTGAGGGGTGAGTCTGAGGGGTGGGGCTGAGGGTTGGAGCTGAGGGGTGAGGCTGAGGGGTTGGGCTGAGGGGTGAGGCTGAGGGGTGGGGCTGAGGTGTGGGGCTGAGAGCTGGGGCTGAGGGGTGAGGCTGAGGGGTGAGGCTGAGGGGTGGGGCTGAGGAGTCGGGCTGAGGGGTGAGGCTGAGGGGTGGGACTGATGGGTGTTGCTGGGGTGGGACTGAGGGGTGGACTGCCTGGAGGGTCTGAGGGGTGGGACTGAGAGGTGAGGCTGAGGTGTGGGACTGAGTTGTGAGGCTGAGGGGTGGGACTGAGTTGTGAGTCTGAGGGGTGGGGCTGAGGGGTGAGGCTGAGGGGTGGGACTGAATGGTGACACTGAGGGGTGGGACTTAGGGGTGAGGCTGAGGGGTGTGGCTGGGGTGGGACTGAGGGTGGGGCTGAGGGGTGTTGCTGAAGGGTGTGGCTCGGTTGGGGCTGAGGGGTGGGGCTGAAGGTTGGGGCTGAGGGGTAGGATTGAGGGGTGTGACTGAGGGGTGGGGCTCTGGGGTGAGGCTGAGGGGTGTGGCTGGGATGGGAGTGAGTGGTGGGACTGAGTGGTGGGACTGAGGGGTGGGACTGAGGGGTGGGATTGAGGGGTGACGCTGAGGGGTGGGACTGAGGGGTAGGACTGAGGGGGTTGGATGGGGGGGCTGTAGGGTGAGAATGAGGGGTGGGACTGATGGGTGTGGCTGGAATGGGACTGTGGGTTGTGACTGAGGGGTGGGACTGAGGGGTGACGCTGAGGGGTGGGACTGAGGTCTGGGACTGAGGGGTTGGACTGAGGGGTGGGACTGAGGGGTGGGACTGAGGGGTGGGTCTGATGGGTGGGACTCAGGGGTGGGACTGTGGTGTGGGACTGAGGGGTGAGGCTGAGGGTTGTGGCTGGGGTGGGACTGAGAAGTGTGGCTGTGGGGTGGGACTGAGGGGTGGGACTGAA
Organism: Microtus pennsylvanicus; assembly: GCF_037038515.1. Lineage (NCBI taxonomy): Eukaryota > Metazoa > Chordata > Mammalia > Rodentia > Cricetidae > Microtus > Microtus pennsylvanicus. Next base: position 119,133,367 of record NC_134579.1, read on the forward strand.
GGGTGGGACTGAGGGGTGGGACTGAAGGGTGGGACTGAGGGGTCGGACTGAGGGGTGTGGCTGGGGTGAGACTGAGGGTGGGGCTGAGGAATGGGACTGAGGGGTGGTGCTGAGGGTTTGGGCTGAGGGGTGAAACTGACGGGTGGGGCTGAGGGGTGATGCTGAGGGGTTGGGCTGAAGAGTGGGGCTGAGGGATGGCACTGAGGGGTGTGACTAGGGGTGGGACTGAGTGGTGGGACTGAGGGGTGAGGCTGAGGCTTGTGGCTGGGGGTGGCCGGGCTGAGGCTGAGGGGTGGGGCTGAGGTGTAGGACTTAGGGGTGGGACTGAGGGGTGGGACTGAGGGGTAGGACTGAGGGGTGAAACTGAGGGGTTGGACTGAGGGTTGGGACTGAGGGATGTGGCTGTGGGTTGTGGCTGTCGTGGGACTGAAGGGTGAGGCTGAGTTGTGGGACAGAGGGGTGGGACTGAGGGGTGGGACTGAGTGGTGACGCTGAGGGGTGGGACTGAGGGTGAGGCTGAGTGGTGTGGCTGGGGAGGGACTGAGGGTGGGGCTGAGCGGTGGGACTGAGGGGTGGGACTGAGGGGTGGGACTGAGGGGTGGGACTGAAGGGTGGGACTGATGGGTGGGACTGAGGAGTGGAACTGAGGGGTGAGGCTGAGCGGTGGGACTGAGGGGTGGGACTTAGGTGTGGGACTGAGGGGTGGGACTGAGGGGTGGGACTGAGGGGTGGGACTGAGTGGTGGAACTGAGGGGTGAGGCTGAGGGGTGAGGCTGAGGGGTGGGACTGAGGGGTGGGAGTGAGGGGTGAGGCTGAGGGGTGTGGCTGGGATTGGGCTGAGGGTTGAGGCTGAGGGGTGGGACTTAGGGGTGGGACTGAGGGGTGAGACTGAGGGGTGTGGCTCTGGTAGGACCTAGGGGTGGGACTGAGGGGTGAGTCTGTGGGGTGTGGCTGGGGTAGGACTGAGGGGTGGGACTGAGGGGTGAGGCTGAGGGGTGTGGCTGGGATGGGACTCAGGGGTGAGGCTGAGTGGTGGGACTGAGCGGTGGGACTGAGCAGTGAGGCTGAGGGGTGTGCCTGGGGTGGGACTGTGGGGTGAGGCTGAGGGGTGGGACTGAGGGGTGGGACTGAGGGGTGAGACTGAGGGGTGCGACTGAGGGGTGAGACTGAAGGGTGGGAACGAGGGGTGGGACTGAGGTGTGGGACTGAGGGGTGGGACTGAGGGGTGAGGCTGAGGGGTGTGGCTGTGGTGGGACTGAGGGGTGAGGCTGAGGGGTGTGGCTGGGGTTGGAGTTAGGGGGTAGGCTGAGGGGTGGGACTTAGGGGTGGGACTGAGGGGAGGGACTGAGGGGTGGGACTTAGGGGTGGGACTTAGGGGTGGGACTGAGGGGTGAGGCTGAGGGGTGTGGCTGGGTGGAACTGAGGGGTGGGACTGAGGGGTGGGACTGAGGGGTGGGACTGAGTGGTGAGGCTGAGAGTTGGGACTGATGAGGGTGGCTGGGGTGGGACTGAGGGGTGGGACTTTGGGGTCGGACTGAGGGGTGAGGCTGAGGGGTGGGACTGAGCGGTTGGACTGAGGGGTGAGCTGTGGGGTGTGGATGGTGTGGGGTTGAGGAGTGGGGCTGAGTGTATGGACTGAGGGGTGTGGCTGGTGTCCTGACTGTGTGGTGAGGCCTAGGGGTGGGGCTGAGGGGTAGGATTGAGGGGTGAGGTTGAGGGGTGAGGATGGGGTGTGGCTGAGGGGCGAGGCTGAGGGGTGGGGCTGAGGGGTAGGACTGAGGGGTGAAACTGAGGGGTGGGCATGAGGCATGGGAATGAGGGGTAGGACTGAGGGGTGGGACTGAGGTGTGAGGCTGTGGGGTGTTGCTGGGGTGGGACTGAGGTTGGGGCTGAGGGGTAGGACTCAGGGGTGAGGCTGAGGGGAGGGACTGAAAGGTGGGGCTGACGGGTGGGGCTGAGGTGTGGGACTGAGGGGTGGGACTGAGGCGTGGGTCTGACTGGTGGGACTGAGGGGTGGGACTGAGGGTTGGGACTGAGGGGTGGGACTGAGGGGTGGGGCTGTGGGGTGAGGCTGAAGGGTGGCCTGAGAGGTTGGACTGAGGGGTGGGACTGAGGGCTGGGGCTGAGGGGTGGACTGAGGGGTGAGGCTGAGAGTTGAGACTGAGGGGTGGGCCTTAGGGGGGCTGAGGGAACAGGCTGAGGGTTGGAGCTGAGGGATGGGGCTGAGGTGTGGGTCTGAAGGGTGAGGCTGAGGGGTGAGGCTGAGTGCTGAGATTGAGGCGTGGGACTGAGGGGTGGGACTAGGGGTGAGGCTGAGGGTTGGAGTTGAAGGGTGGGCCTGAGGGGTGAAGCTGAGGGGTGGGGCTTAGGGGTGAGGCTGAGGGGTGGGGTTGAGGGGTGAGGCTGAGGGGTGAGGCTGAGGGTGGTGCTGAGGGGTGGGGCTGAGGGGTGGGCTGAGGGGTGAGGCTGAGGGGTGGCCTGAGAGGTGGGGCTGAATGGTGGGGCTGAGGGGTGGGGCTGAGGGTGGGGCTGAGGCGTGGGGCTGAGGGGTGATGCTGAGGGGTGGGCTGAGGGGTGGGACTGAGCGGTGGGCTGAGGGAGTGAGGTATAGGAAGTTTTCAGGTGGGGTCCGGAGAGATCTCCCTGTATTGCTCTGGAACTTGGTGTGCATTAGAAGTGAAGACAGGACTCCTTTCAGTTTCATGTTCTTCCATGTCCAAGCCAGCAGAGAACAAGAGCCTAGATATTCAGGGACAGGTCCCAAAGAGAGGAGGAAAGACACTGTCCACGCAACAGGTCCTGCTAGAGGGGCAGCCACATGCCAGGACCTGGTGCTCAGCAGCAAAAATAGTGAACAGAGCAAGTAGGCAGAGGGCTGTATGTGTGTGTGTTTGGGTTCGCATATGTGTTCATGTCTGTCTGCATGTCTGTGTATGTTTATGTGCATGTGTGTCTATGTCTGTATACATCTTATGCATGTATTGTGTCATGTGTATATGTCTACACATGTTTCCGTGCATGTGTCTTGTGTCTATTTTGAGCATGTATACATCTTTATGTATGTGTGTGTGTTTATGTGTATCTTTGTCTCCACATACCTGTATCTACATTTTTCTTTGTCTATATATCCTTGTGTGTTTATATGTGTCTGTGTGTATTTATATATCTTTGTATATATGTATACGTATAGTCGCATGCCTGTCTTTGTGTGTTCATATTTTTGTATGCTTATATGTCTGTGTATTGCATGTCTGTGTGTATGTATCTTTATATGTGTATATGTGTGTGTTTGTCTGTCTCTGTGTGTATATATTCATATGTGTATATGTGTGTTTTGTACCTATGTCAGTGTGCCTATCTGTGTGTATGTGTGTGTATTTGTGTATGTGCCTGTGTCTATCTTTATGTATGTATGTATGTCTGCATGTTCTTCTGCTTGTGTGCATGTGTGTTTGTGTGTGTGCACTCTGTCCACCCATGACTGCATGTGCTTCTGCTTGTGTGCATGTGTGTTTGTGTGTGTGCACTCTGTCCACCCATGACATCAGCACCCTGCACAGGCTCTGAAGTCTTTGGATTTCATACACACTATGAGTACAAAGCCTTGATGCCAAAGTTTCAAGACCCCAAAACTGTGGGGAATGAAGTTCTGGGAACTCAACACACCACGTGTTTGAGACAGTGAAGCTTCTTTAACAAGGACTGATGGCTGCTGCCTCCTCCAGGGGCTCCTTCGTCTGCCACTGCTGAGTTCATGACAATGTTAAGTTGTCAGAACAGAAGACCAGCTGGGCGTGGCCTTCTAGGATTCCTCCCCGCCTGCCTGGAAACCTGCATCATCATCAGGGGTAGGATGCTGGGGAGAGACACGGACCTGTGCACACTCACCCCCAACTCAAAATGTAAGCCTCAGGAACCCGAAGTTCTCCGAGAGCCCTGTGGACTGCCGACTGGCAACACTTTGCGTGCTAGGCATCTTGCCCACTAAGAAGCTTGTAGCTGCGGTCTCTGTTTGAAGCTGCAGAGTTCATGCAACACAGCCCCAGATAGCCAAAGGGAGGCTCCAGTCAGAATGGACAGATATGAGCAACCATGCCGTGCCTCAGTTTCCCATCTGTCAAATGTGAATAAGAACAGGTAGTTATCTTCCCGGGCTGTGGTTTGCATTTACTGAGCCCATGCATAAAAGGGCTTGAAGGGGTCAATGATATACAGAAAGCACTAAACGAATGCAGTCTGTTACTGCTATTAGCCTCAGAAAAGGTTTTCTCCCAGCCGTACACTTCTGGAAGATAGAAAGGGGGCAGAAAGGGCAGGAAAGCAGGATGTTACATGTCTACAAGCTAATTAAACCAGACAAAAGAACAGATCAATTTCTATAACACGTTAACATAAATGTTTTATCGTGTTAGACTTGACTGGAACGTGAATGTATCTCTTCCAAACTGTGAAGTGCTCCTTTTTCTGTTCCAAATCATTGTGTCATGTTTTGCTTAAGAGAAGAGAAGAAAGGAGAAAAGGGAGAAACAGTGACAGCGCAGACATGGAAGAGCCGAGGGAAGTGTGGCCCGCACCCTCATTGGCCTCACCTTCACCAGTGTGTGCGTGTCTGGACTGCTACACAGGCACACGTTGAATGAATGGATCTGCCCCTTGGCCCCTATGCCTGCTCTGCCCGGTGCATTTCCTTTGGAGTCACCCAGTGTCAAAGATAAAGTGGACATGCCTTCCAGGGAATACGTTGTCGTGACAGAATGGAAACTCTGGTGTTTGATACTTACCAGCCACCATGCTAAACAGAGCCAAGCTACACTGACTCATTTCCACTCCCTAGTAACAGCTGGGGGTGGGGCTCAGCAGGTGCTCGCTCCTCAAAGTCACAGCATGGTGACCATTGTTGGCTCTATAAGTGGAAGGGGCTAGTTTTGTCTGCCATCTTAAACAGATAGGGGGAGATTGTGGCCTCTGGGGAATCCTACTGTGCGAGGGGCTGGGCATGTAGAGGCAGAGACACAGAAGGGACAAGGTGTTGCTTTCAGTGATGGCAGGTATGTTAAGGAAGGAGAGTTGGAGAGATACTATCTCCCCCACCACAACACCTGCCTGCTTATCCCTGGCAGCGGCTCAGCCTGTACGGGGAGCGAAGAACATGATGATGGATTACAGCACCCTGACCCCATATGGTATCTGGGAGATGCTCCCAGCCCACACCTGTGCAGGGACGCACCGCGGAAGGCGCTGTGCCCAGCTGCACAGGGAAGCAGCATTTGCTATAAGGGAAGAGTCTGGCGGAGGCGGAACTTGTGTGCCGTTTGGAATATCACCGAGGACTTAGCTGCAGTGTCTTCCCTCCACAGGAGGGTGGAAAAATGGCTGCACCATCAGGACGCACTTGACACTCAGCCAATAACAGGTGGCTCCCGGCCCACCTTCCCCTTGAGACTGTTTGCAAGTTCCCCAAATGACCGTGTGTATTTTCCACACTTCCAGTGGTAGGAGATGAATCTAGATGGAACCCAAAAGGATATTTTAGCTCTAACCTCACTTGTGATCTTAGGTGCATTTGAAAATGTGGCTATTCACCTGCTCTCTCTGTCTTCTTCCTCTGTTCCCTTTTACCTGGGTACCAGGGACAAGGCTGTGGGTAGTGAGGCAAGCCCCAGAGGCTGAGGACGTTGCCAACAGTAGGCACTGCCTGACAGGGTGGGGACAATCTCTCCAAACAGGAGACGTGAGTGCAGGCAAGAGTTTAGGAAGGGAGTCCTAGAGAGACAGAGCGGCTGGTCCCAGGCCACACGAGCAGGTTTGCACATTTGAGGGACAGCTGAAAAGTCACGGGGAGGACGGCTCAAACCAAGTTTCATAAATGCCAATGGCCGGCAGATGTGAGGCCACGTGGGACCGCAAAAGGCGGGAGTGGAAAGCGTGGAGGTCACCTAATACAAAGGGAAGCTTCGGAGTCTTAGTGCCCAAGTCGCACCGCTGCCACTCTCCCAGCTATGGAGAACGTAAACGGGGAGAGCCAGGAGCCAGGCCAACAGCACAGACACATGTATGGAAACTACCCAGTTCAGAAACGATGGCGGAAATAAAGCTTTGGCTATTAAAACCACGTGACAATAGCAAGATCATGATTTATAATGGCCGCAGGCTAGAGGCAAGCCATATACCCACCAGCTGTAAACTGCACAGACAAATGAAGTTCATACAGCGGAATAGCACACAGCGACAAAGAGGACAGACTGCCACCATCCACAAAAATATGCATGAACCTTCCTGACATGATATGGAGACTACAGAGTCATAGCGGCCTATTCTGTGTGGTTCTCTTTACAGGAAGCTCTGAAAGGACAGAAATCATCTTTGGGGAGATATAGACACCGCAGTATCCTTGGGGTAACTTGATTGAGAGGTATAATAAGAGTCTTCTAGGTGCTAAGGGATGCTTTTGCAGGCAGTCTATGAGTTGTTGAATGTGTTCATACATAAAATTCACACATCTATGTCCTTCAGATCTACGTTGCTGGTAGCTTGTTAGACCTCTATTTTTAAAAGAAGAGAAACATTGAAATGAAATGAAAAGTGATAGTAGAAGGGTCAGGCTGTCAGCCATGCAGAGAAAGAAAAGGGTGCAGGGGACTCAGAAGGCTGAGCCCAGTCATCCCTGAGCAGTTTGGAAGAGCAATTGGTCTCCTGGGGCCATGGCTGCTCATTTTATAACCTGTGAGCAAGACACTCTCTCATAGCGGCTGTCACAGCAGAACTAGGGCGGGCCCTGCAGCAAATGCAGCCCAAGAGAATTTCCGGGGAGTGTTGGAAAGTTCCCAGGCGAGTCCTGCATGGCAGACTCCGGTTCCTAGAATGGCAGGTCCACAAGGGAACCCTCCACATTGTTCAGGGAGCTGCAGGCAGCGCTGACTGGTTCTGAATGCCATTGAATGCTTGCTTCCCAGCATGCCTCATTGGAAGGGCTGGAGGAGCCACAGGCCCAAGACTAGACTCCTCTTTCTAGACAGCACAGCTGGGTTTATGCTCTAAGCGTATCCACAAGTGCTGGTTACAGCCAGGCTGCCCATCACTCATGGAAATCAGATGCTGTAATTCTTACTCCTCCCTGTATCTCTTCAGAGACAAAATAAAAACGTCCCCCACTGAATCATAAAGTTCACATAGAGATGGTGGATTTAAGTACCAAAACAAAAGAGGAAATTATATCATATACAGTGTAAAAGCTCCCCTCTCACCCATCTTCCATGCAATAAGTCTTGGCTGTGGCTGTGGTTCAGTGGCCCCAGCGCTCACCTAGCAGGAAGTCTTGGGTTCGAGACCCAGCCTCGTCTCCCATTCCCTTGCCTTCCACCGTGAATTCGCTGACATTCTCTATAGATTTCCTCGGTCAGGGTTTTCACAGGAATGGAATCATAAAGTGGATTACTGTGGTTCACTTTCGCCATTTAGCACCGTGTATTCAAGGTTCATCCACAGGGTTCCAAGTATCAGGACTTTGACTCCTATCCCTGAGTGGAGCCTGGCTGAGAGAGAGGCGGGTGAGAGCATGGTCAGTAAGGCTGGAAAGGTGGGGCTGCACAAGCCTTTTGCAGACAGACGCTGCTCTTGCTATCCCTCACTCCTCTGAAGATAAGCTCCGGTGGTTCTGAGTTCTGCCTTGTGATGGAGGCCGCCGTAAACACATGTGTATATGTTTTATGTGGCTGTCTGTGATCAGTGCTCCTGGAATATATCTGGCAGTCACAATGCTTCCTTAACACATAGAATTTTATTTCCACTCATTTGAAAGACATTTTTGGATTTATTTAGACATCATTGTTTATCACATTACATATCATTCTGCTCACACTTCCAGGGAAAAGAAAATAGAGGCAAAACATATGGAGTAGATATTCCAAAATGCCTCGTCCTTCCTTCCCTCCCTCCCTCCCTTCCCTCTCTCCCTCCCTTCCTCCCTCCCCCCTCCTCCCTCCCTCTCTTCCCTCCCTCCCTCCCTCCCTCCCTCCCTCCCTCCCTCCTTCCTTTCTTCCTTCCTTCCTTCCTTCCTTCCTTCCTTCCTTCCTTCCTTCCTTCCAGGCTAGCCTCAAACTCACCATGTAGATGAGGATGACTTTGGACTTCTGATCCTCCAGCCTCTGCCTTGAGAGTACTGCAGTGGAGGTATGCACCACCATCCCCAGTTTAGGGCATGCTGGAGTCAGACCCAGAGCTCTGAACAGCCCAATAAGCATGCTACTCACTGAACTACTCCCCGGCCCCAATGCTTCCTGTACAGGACTCATTTTATAGCCCTGGATGGTCATCTGCAACGAATTGCATAGCCCAGGCCAGCCCTGAACTTGTAGGAATCCTCCTGCCTCAACCTTTTGGGTGCTGTAATTACAAGAATTAGCCACCACACCCAGCCCCCAAATTACCTTCAGTAAGTGTGACCAAACGAATACTCTAAATAATCTTTTTGTTCTCTACAGAGTAGCTTTTCAAATCATAGTTCCCAAGACTGACATTTCCCTGTAAGATATTGTGCCCTGTGCGTAGAAGGGTCTTAGAGACCTGGGAACTCTCCAAATGCAGATGCAGCTTCTCGGTTGTGTTCTGTTGAGGCTCCCCTGGTCCTGGCTGCTGCTAGCCTACAGCAGATCCATAGCACTGCCTGCTGGGAGAAGCCCCCAGTTCCAAAGAAGTGAGTCAGTCAGAACACAAGTCTTAAATCAGGCCTGAATCCAGTATCAGTGTCCTGAAGGCTGGAGCAGGATGGGGCAGCCAGCTGTCTAGCGATTTCCCTGAGTGAAGTCCCGGCACCTCTGGCGACCAGCGCTCTGACTTTCTCCCATCTCAGGCAGGTGGCTCACCTACCCCCCCACAGGGTGGTGACCTAAGGAGGTGCGTCCTCATGGAGGCTACCATCTCACTGCCGTCTGTGCCACCACCTGGCCCAAGTGTCCTGCCACCTCCTCGGGTGTACTTGGCACATAAGTTCCCATCCACAGATATGAAATCCCCTCACCAGTTAGCTGGATAAATTTCAGGGCGTTTCTCACCTTCATGATTTCATCAGCTAACTGGGGGCACCAGTGTCACCCCCCCAAAGCTGCTATGAGAATGTTTCAGACCACCCTTTTGAAGCCTGGAGCTCAGCTATAATAACCTCCAAGAAGACCTTGTGACCCCTGGTGCCCTCCAAGCCAAGCCTACCTTCCAAGATGGCCGAAAGCTCCAGCAGGTTCCACCCACTGCAGGTGAACCCAAAACCTAGTGAGTGACATCAGCCCCCTCCTCCCAGATAAATAAACCATCACAGGAGAGCCATGTGCATCCCCACAGCCTCTGTGGGGTCTGAATTATATATAACAAGACAGTGAGAGCAATTTATCCCAGGCACAAGCAAGCCAAGAACGGAGCGTTCTCAGGCACCAGAGACAATTTCCAGATATTGCCAGTTTTATCAAAGCAATAAGGCCCACCCAAGGAGCGTGCCCTGCAGAGTCAGGCATGCCTTGATGAAGATTAGTTATTATTGGGGGAGAGAAATCACATACCTGCCCATTCTGACACCTCCCTTCTTCCTCCCTGAGGCAGCTGCTTCTCAACTTAGGGGTGAATGTTGGTTGGAGCAGACACCAGCTCCAACCCTTTTCCTAAAGAGTTGCAAGCGGGCTGGGGGTGCACCAACTTCCAGAGAGACAGAGGAGAGGGGGTGGAAGGAAGGGAAATACTATTAGGTGCTGCCTAAGCAAAAAGCTCAGAGAGCGAGACAGACAGACGGGGGGAGCTTGAATAATAACCAGCTCCACCAGGAAAGAACTCCTTGAGCCCCTGCCATCCATGTCAGCCTTAGGGGTACAAGTGTCATCAGACTGTAGCTGCGACCCTCTGACAGCCTCCATGTCTGTCTTGGTTACTTTTCCTGTTTTGATTACACCCTGGAACAAGAAGCCACTTGAGGAAGAAAGGATTTTCTTGGCCCCCAGCTCAGGGTTATAGATTTGATCATGGTGAGAAGTCATGGCAGTAGAAGGCAGAGACAGTCAGCTCCATAGCAGCTGTAGTCAAGAAGCAGAAGGCCATGAGCCACAGTGAAAGACATCGGCCGCTCTTCCAGAGGACCTGAGTTCAGTTCCCAGCACCCATGCCAGGCAGCTCACGACCACCTGTAACTCCAGCTCCATGGGATCCAATACCCTTTTCTGGCCTCTGTGAACACCAGCACACACATGGCATAGACACATACAGACGTACACATCCTAGCAGAAAGCCCTTTCTTTGTCCTGGGGCCCCACCATCTCCTGTGTTGGGTGCAGAGGAGTGTGGAGTGTGCGGTGATGCCTAAGGATCCACCTCAGAGACAGGAAGGGCAAGTGTAGGGCAAGGTGAGGGGAAGTGACATTGTGACCTCCATGACCTTTCCTCCCCAATAAATAGCTAGGTAGCATCAAAGGCCATCTGCTCAGTCAGGCTGGGCTGTCTGGGCTGTGCCCAAGCCTTACTCTGCCTTAGCCTCTGACTGTGGGTTTCCCTGAACAGTCAGGACCTTAATTAAGCAAAGTATCTCTCTGCAGCTAAGACAGATCTGGAAGGCAAAGGCAGTGCATGGGGCGGGGCTGTCTGCTGACATGGGGAAGGGCTGTCTGCTGACATGGGGCGGGGCTCTCTGCTAACATGGGGCGGGGCTCTCTGCTAACATACTCTCTAAAGCTAGACAGAAAGTCCTTTCCAAATGGTATGCATGGCCTCCCCACACCTGCAATGGCCTCATCTTGCCTCCTCATCCAGATGCCTGAATGAGGCATCCTCCCTGGGGCCTGGAAGCATATCTGGTATTTCTGTCCTTCATCCTGCCCCCAGTGCTGACCGGGGTGTCACTACACCAGTGAAAACTGAATGAATCATGGCGGAGTGTATAAATGGAGCTCTAAGGGTGATGAGTGTGTCTCTGGGTGACCAGGCATCTGACCGCTTCAGTCACGACACGATGTCCATAAGAATAAAAATAGCCATGGATCAGGTAACACCAGTTCTAGCCAGATCCTGTGCTAAGCAGTTTCTATACACCAGCACTCTGGGTCCTAACATCAGCCATGCAAAGTATGGGCTTTTCGCAGAGTGGCTGCTCAACATACAAAGTGGAATCCGCCAATGACGCAGATGTGGGCTTTGCTTAGTTTTTACTGCTCTGCCTTGGGAATTTCACAGCCTTGAGTCGGAGCCACTCCACCTGAAGGTTAGTATCGTCAACTTTGCAGGATCTAGAACTACCCAAGAGATGAACCTCTGGGCATGCCCATGAGGCACTACCTAGATTAGGACAATTGATGTGGAAAGACCCTCCTTAACTGCGGTGACACCATTCCATGGACTGGGAACCTGGACAGAAGGAGGGATTGAGCTGAGCAGCAGCGTTCATCTCTAATCCCTAGCTGTGGACACAGCGTAATCAACCACATCCCACTCTTGCTACCTAGCTCTCTCTGCCATGATGAACTTCACCTGCAGAGCTAAGCTACCTCCCTTCCTCAAGTTAGACAAGAAGCTAATACATTCTGCTTTTCAAAGAAGGTTACAGGGCAAGCCTACGCTGGAAGGGGAGAGAATGAGGCCCTGCCTCACGATGGAAGGTTGAGTCAGCTAAGTATTTCTTCTCCAGATCTTCCCTCAATACTGCCACAGGAAGTACTCAGAGCAAGCTTCCTGTCTGCTGGAGAGGTTTTCCTGGCAGCTTTTGGTCCTCTGTGCTTTGGTCATGGTGGACATCATCTTTCCTGAAATGTGATAATGTATTCAAATGAGTGGCAGCCAAGCCTTGCAGGCTTGAGAGCCACCAGCAAGGTGACTTTGTGTTCCTTTGCTTTGATCCATAATATATTGACTTCAGGATTTAGTTCTCAGAAGTCCAGCTCCCCATGTTTTTTCTTTTTCTTTTTTTCTTCTCCTTTATTTATTTAGAGACAGGACATCATTTATCCCTGGCTGGTCTCAAACTGGGCTGAGTAGCTAAGGGTGACCTCACACTTCTCATCCTCCTCACTCCACTTCCAGAATCCTAAGGTTATAGGCTTGACCACCACAGTGGGTTTCTGTAGTCCTGGGTGTGGAACCCAGGGCTTCAGAATTGCTAGGCAACTGAGCCAAATACCCAATTCCATTTGTTGTTATTAAGACTAGGTCTAGACTGACTTCAAACTTGCTCTGTAGCCAAGGATGGCCTTAAACTCCTGGTCCTCCAGCTTCCATCTCCAGAGTACTGGGATAGCAGGAGCGCACTACCATGCCTGGTCACTCCCTCTACTTCTAAGTACTTGAGAAAGCCTTACTGCAGTCTCTGGGATCTGCAGGTACTTGGCCAAAATCACAGTCTTCCTTGTGTGATTCTAGGTGATTGGAAAACATCAAAGAGGTGAAGGTCGAAAAATATCTCAGAATATCTTAAAGGATAATCCTCTCATTGCTATGTAACCTAGCAATTTCCTCTGAGATAAAACATCCATCCTTCAGAAGGTAAGTAAAAACACAAAGGCTTTCAGGAAGTCCTTGAAACTGACCGTATTTTCTAGGTCCTACTCTCCCCAGTGCCGAGAGACACTGTCGGACAAGACAAGCTGCCTGGAAGAGGCTCAGACCAATTGGTCTCCCTGGGAAGCACACATTCCAGCTTGCCTTGCTGCCTCCAGGTTTCTCCATCTCATGAGCCATCACTCATGTTGGAGTGACTTTTGGGAATGCACTTGTCCTTGAGTCAATTCCGCTTCTGTAAGTGACCTTTCACCCATATTCTGGTAAGTAACCCCAATAAAACTCATTGGTTCACCAGGTTGGACTTTGGTGGTATCCACATTTTGGTCTGTCTTGAGTCCCCTGTCTGGGGAGATTCACATCTCCCCAGGAATAGTGTCACACAGCACATTAGCACGATCAAATAAGTGTGAGATGTAGGTTGTGACTTTTATGGTAACAAGCAGCATGAACAGCTTAAGCAAAGAAAGATGCTGGAAACCTGAAGGCATGATGTGATCCAGTCTCTTAAAACCCTGACATCTATCTCATCCTCTCCTAATGTCTGGCTGTATTCCGTTCTCAACAAGTGAGCAGCTAGCAACGTCACACCTATATCGCCTTGTAGTCTACACCTATATATGGTCTCAGTCTCCCCAAAATTAAACAATAGTCCTTCATTTGATGCTCAGTGGCCCAAGTTTGTCACCATGCCCAGCACATAGTTGTTGTATGTAATTTTACTATGTTAATCCTTTTTGATTAGGGGGAAATGCTGTGGCATGATCTTCCTGTATACTGTGAATATGCATTCCTCTCATTGATTAATAATAAAAGCTGTTTGACCAATAGGCTGGCAGGATAAGGTTAGGTAGAACAACAAAACTGAGAGCTCAGAGGAGGAAGGGCAGAGTCTGGGATATCAGCCAGCTGCCAGTGAAGCAAGATGTATTAGAACACAGGTAAAGTCATGAGCTATATGACAATGTATAGATTAATAGAAAGGGGTTAATTTAAAAGTAGGAGCTATTTAGTAATAAGCCTGAGCAATAGGTCAGTTTGCAATTAATATTAAGATTCTGTGTGGTTATTTGGAACTCTACAGTTAAGAAATGAAAGATGTACTGTTGCAGTACAAAAGAGTTCCACACTAGCCCAGACTTTGAACTCTCTTATTTAGACAAAAGGGGAAGGTGCTGTGGGAACTCCTTCAGCCAATAACCTTTAAGATACCGGCCTAATTTGGGAGTGGTCTCATGTACTATAAATGCAGACACTAAGCCTATGTAGGCCCCCTTGGCTGCTGGACTCAGTTCCAGTTCCCAGCGCATGCTGAAGTAGGCCAGTATCTTTTTTTTTTTTTTTTTTTTTTTTTTGGTTTTTCGAGACAGGGTTTCTCTGTGGCTTTGGAGCCTGTCCTGGAACTAGCTCTTGTAGACCAGGCTGGTCTCGAACTCACAGAGATCCACCTGCCTCTGCCTCCCGAGTGCTGGGATTAAAGGCGTGCGCAACCATCGCCCAGCAGTAGGCCAGTATCTTAAAGGCTATTGGAGGAAGGAATTCCCACAACACCCTGCCTCCATTTACATGTAACTCACCACCACGGCTAAGACACCATGGTAATGTGATTTGCTGCAACTGGGTTGCAGGGTGACCAAGATCTAAGCCCAAGATTGACAGCCTTGTTTGTTACCACCAGAAGAGAGGGTTGTAGCCTGCTGTGTGTTACGGTAGAAGAGCACTGGGTGAGGACTCTCACTGGCATGTGAGCCTGCTCTGGGATTCCCCAGAGTGATTCTGATTGGTTCAGCTCACAGTCAATCAAGTCTGGTTCTTGGCCAGCCTATGGAACAGCTTCCCCTAGCCCTGACCTACTAAGTACCTGTGGCTTGTGGGGAGAAGAAATTTGGAGCACATAGATATCTCTGCTCAGCAAGAGGGGAAAATGCAGAAGCAAAGAGAGTTGCAGGGACATAGATAAACAATGGCAGAAAATAGTAGATAAGGAAGCCTGTGCCTTGTGAGATGAGGAGAAAGGAGAGGAAGAAGAGGAGGCAGCTCCCACTCTTCTTTCGATCCCTGGTAGGAAAATCAGCCTAGTAGAAGACATTTTCAAAACTGTATTTCCATGGAAAGCTGTGGAAGCTGGAAGGAGTGTGACTCAGAATACTATCCTTTAAAAGAAGAAGAAATGAAACTTTATCAAAATAGCAAGATTTTTGGGTTCCCATTTCTACTCTGCATGAATTCCAATTCAGAAGAGAAAATGAATTAAGCAGTGAGTTCTGGGGTGTAATTTTTCTGACAAAGTCCTTCATTTCAGGTATGGCCTTCAGAGCCCAGTAGCAAAAGGGTCATTTAAAAATACAGCCTTGGGCTTTGCCAAGTTTCCCTGAGGCCCTCCTGAGTCTTTTGATGTGGAAATCTTTCTCGTTTGAAGTGCCCACCCTGTAGTTCTCCATTATCACATTTCCCTTCAACCATTAACTGGTCTTGAGGTGATAATAAAAATATTGAATAGCTATTACAATGCACTGATCAATCAGTCAAAACAGTTGCCATGACAATAGTACATCCATCAACTAAGACAACCATGCTGTCAGACAGTCAGACTGAGGCCCTGTGGACCTCAGCTGAAGGGTGGACTCCAGACTCTTCCTATGGGTCACGTGTGGGTTTGTTCTAACCTCACCTCTATCAGCTCCATGGAGTCCTAAGTATTAAGGAAGATTTTCAAACATACTCGCCATTGTACATGTGCCAGGTCTGTCAAGGAGACATTAATTCTCTTTGTCAAGAGCCATGGCTTGAATTTTCTTTTGAACTAGCTTTTCTGAGTCCTTTCTTTCTTACTGAAATAATCCACAAGAGATAGTTACTAACAACCATGCTAATTAGACCAATTAAGAGTATGAGTCTTTTAATAATGGTCAGACCAAGAGTAGGCTAACGCCTCCAAATGTCTCTTGGTGCCAAAGCTCAAGGGTACAGTGTTTTTAAAGACAAAAAAGCATAAAAAGCCATAATTACAGCAGTGTTCAAGGGGGTTGAAGTAACCTTGTAACATCTGTCTTTTTGCAGGGCTTAGCAGTATTTTCCAGACCCAACAGGACAATTATTTTTGATTTCCTCTAGTTATTTTAGTTTTACATTTTCACTTGTACAAACATTAATTATTTTGGTTAATACATCTGGGCCATGGTCAGGATTTGAGACAGTTCCAACAGTGTTGCCAAGGTGGACATGTAAGAGCTATTAGGATAGGAGGGAGGGAGCTGAGTACTGTCTAAGCCAGTGGTTCTCAACCTGTGGGTCATGACCCCTCTGGGGGCTGAATGATCCCTCCCTAAGGGTTACATATCAGATATTTACAATACAATTCATAACAGTGGCAAAATTAGAGTTATGAAATAGCAATGAAAACAATGTTATGGTTGGGGTCACTACAACATGAGGAACTGTATTAAAGGGTCACAGTTCTAGGAAGGTTGAGAACCACTGCTCTAAGTAACCATAAAATGAGGTCAGGATAAGACAGTATTAACTTAGTCATTTCATTACCACCAGTGAGAACTGCCAAAGACGACTGAGATTTGCAAGTAGAACCACCAGGTAGACTCAACAGAGACAACAGAGCAAACTTCAGTGACACTTGTAACTGAAAATGCCACAGTGAAACCCACTGCTATACATCCCAATGCTGTGTAACACTATTCCTAGTGACTTGTCAATAAAGTCAACTCACTCTGGATAGGGAACCAACCACAGATCAAAATGGAGACACCACCAAAATCCAACCCATCAGAATGACCAATTCATTGGTGACCCAATATATTTTATTGGAATTACTTATAGGAATAAGGGTTACTTACATGAGCAGAAATGACTCAAAGACAGCTGCATCACCAAAATCTCAGACCAGCATGGGTAAGCTCTTGGAGCCTGGATACCCACAGGCAGTTCAAGTTGGAGAGAGTCTCTTGACAGGAGCTCAGCTGGTCTGAGCCTCTTTAGTCTAGCCGTTTTCTCTCTAGTAGTTTGGCTAATCTGAGAGCATCTCTCACAGCCCCTGCCATTTTATATATGCTTGGAGAAGAGAAGGCCTAGTGAGTCTGCTCAGTTTCATGGACTTCCTGAAGCCATGCATTGTTAATATGCTGAGCATGAAGAGAAGGAGGGGCCTGCCTAGTGAGTCTGGTCAGTTACATGGTCTTCCTGAAGCTTTGCATTATTAATGCACTGAGCATGAAGTACTTCCCTGCAGGGTGGAATGTTCCACCACCCTTTAAAACATCCTGTGTCTTTATGATCCGTAGATGGAAGTTTCTGTCCTACATGCCACTCCCAAGTAACTACACAGAGGCTTAAATATTAATTGTAAATGTTTGGCCACTAGCTAACTCTTACATTCTCAATTAACCCTTATTTTTACCTATGCTTTGCCATGTGGTTTGGTACCTTTTCTCAGTACAGCATGTCTGTCTTTCTTTCCTCTGACTCTGCCCTTCTTCATCCCAGCATCCTTAGTTTGGTTGCACCACCTATACTTCCTGTTTGGTTACCAGTCAGTCAGTTTTTATTAAACCAATTCGAGAGACAAATCTTTACAATGTACAAAAGGATTATTCCACAGCAACGATCTTTCCCCAAAGATGGAGGTTTATCTAGGAGGAAATTGCTGCACGACACCTAACTAAAAGATTACTCAAGAAATAACAGACCAACTTGGGGGAATGGACACATGTCTGTGTGTGGATCAATGGTGTGTTCTAAATCCTTTTACCCAATAAAATGTTTTGCCACCAGCCTGATTGAACAATACCCTGTTTAGAAGATTCAGGAGCAGGTCTCCATGCAGCTGCAGGCGTCAGCTCATGACCTCACAGGCAGTCTGTGACCCAAGTGTGGTGTCATCTGCCGATGTGAGCTCATGACCTCACAGGCAGGCTGTGACCCAAGTGTGGTGTCACCTGCCCATGTGAGCTCATGACCTCACAGGCAGTCTGTGACCCAAGTGTGGGAGAGTCACCTGCAGACGTCAGCTCATGATCCCACAGGCAGTCTGTGACCCAAGCGTGGGAGAGTCACCTGCAGGTGTTAGCTCATGACCTCACAGGCAGTCTGTGACCCAAGCATGGGAGTGGCCTTTTAACCACATGATGAGAACGACAGAAAAAACTGGAGACAAAAGGCAACAGAAGCCACAGTGTCTTCCTCGTGTGTCTTTGCTACAGATTTGAGTTTCTGATCCTTGAACAGAAGGGTCGGGCCCAATTGGTCTCAGGTCACTGGGAGCCCCTCATTTTGAGCCACAACAGCAAGAGCTTCTTGTTCTGCAATAATGAACTTGAATCAGCCACGGGTCTGCCTGAGTCAGACACAGCTCTGAAAACAGAGCTTAGGAAGTTTGCAGACTGCACATTTTCCTAATTAACATGTAAGCACACATCCTTTTCATGGGTCTAGTCAGTGCTACCTCTTTCCTGAACCCCACACAGGAAGCCCTGGCTCTCAGGAAAGCAGAGCCAAGAAGGAGGGGCTTAGGGGCAGAGTACACATAGAATACCCTGGATTCTATACCCAGCACTGCAGAAAAGTTAAACAGAAGTGAGACTGGAAATGAATCTGCAGCCGAAACACTTTCCGTGCCTGCGGAGGACCAGCACCCACGCAGTACTCACAACCGTCCCTGACTCCCAACTCCAGGGAATCTTGCGTGTTCTGCTCTCCAGGAACTCCGCATGCATGTGCTACCCAGATATGCATGCATGCAAATAAATACAAAGAAATATTTTTAAAAACAGTCTAACATTTCTTAAAGATAAACTAAGTGTAGTGGAAACAATGAGAGAAAGCTAGTGCCCCTCACAGGGGAGTCTACGTGGGTTCTCCACGCAGTGACTCCTTAATAATTATCACGGAGCCAACCCAGTGGGGAAGGTCTATTATCTGCACCCTACTACGTATACTCTTTTCCTCTTTATAAAACATAAATTTCATTTTCTTTAATTTTTGTTTTGTTATTGGCCTACCAGCCTACCCGAGAGCTTGAGCGGTTCTAGGCTCCATCAGAGATCCTGTCTGGAAAAATTGGGGAATGATGGAGGAAGATACCTGAGGTCGACCTGCGGCTCTTAGACCTACACACACGGGCAGGCACACCCACTGGTACATCACACACACTGAGACACACACACGCACACGCACACACAACTTTTAAAAATTGGGATAGACTTACGAAGAGATCTTTTCCACTTTGCTGTTTTAGGGGAGACATTCTTTAACCAATGTGCTATCCAAACTGTATCTGCAAATTCCCAGGACACTCGTTATCCCAGGGCTGTGTGGCTAATAACATAGTAGCTGAGGATTGGGTCCGATGAGGTCTAATGACTCCTAGAGGAAATTTTCATGCCCCTCCCACCCGCACACAGGTGGCCCACCTGAAACCTCCCCTTCTTTTGGACCCATAGATGGCATCGCAATTCTCTGCTGCCCCCTAGAGCTGTTTTCTTGGGACCCACAGCAGACCCTGTGGTATTGTGACATTGAGCAATAGCACAAGAGGGTCTTGTCCACTCGGACTGACAGAGGAAAGGAAATATTTGGAGCAGAATGATTTCCATGCAGCAATAGCAGTGGCCTCAGAGAACCAGAGAGGTTGCTAGGATGTTACTCCCTGTCTGCTTCAGGGAGAGGAGGCACAGAATGCCTTACCCTGTCCTTACCACCCTCCACCCCCAGCAATTTCTACTCATCCCCCAAAAAAGTCTGCCATGTACTTGCCAAGCTGGGGGTTTCTCCCCAGCTCAGCTGTAAAGCTTCTCGGTGGAAGCAGAGCCAGGTTGATGGGTAAAGTTCTGTGGGTAAATACACTTGCTGAGGCTGAGCCCCGGAACACACACAAAAAGCTGAACACAGTAATCTGCAGCTGTAATCCCAGCATTCCAGGGGTGAAATGAGAGGTAGAGACAGAAGAGTGGCCGAGAAGCTCTCCGAGCAGCAAGGCTGGAGTAGGCAGTGCAGTACTGGGGACGAGAAGATGACTGCAGAGACGGCTCAAATGAAGCTCTTGCAGAGGACCCCAGGTCAGTTCCAGCACCCGTCCAAGGCAGCCCACAGCTGCTTGTAACTCTAGCTTCAAGAGCTCCAATGTCCTCTCCTGGAGTCTGCATTTCCTCTCTCCCTGGAGCCCAGGCAGACCCTCCATAACCAGGAGCAGAGAGAGGGAAGAATCTCCAGGTTCATTGTCCTAGAACACTAGTAGAGACCACTATGGAAAAGGAAGGGGGCTGTGTTGTCCTGGATGGTCTCCCGGGAGGAAGATGCTTCCTGTTCGGTCATCCTGGAACCCATTCCATCAAAGTCTTTTACTGGTAAGGCTTAGACCACACAGACGCAGCCAGTGTGAGGAGAGCAGTCTCCCATCAAGCAGGGATGGAGATGATGGTATCATCACAAAGGGAAGGAGCCTGCCAGTCAGCAGTGGAAGAGGTCCCCTGCACAGTCTCCCAGCAAGCATGGATGGAGATGACGGTATCACAAAGGGAAGGAGCCTGGGTCCCCAGTCAGCAGATGGAAGAGGTCCCCTGCACACAGCTTCAGACTCCCTAAAGTTTAAATAGAGGGCTAGGGATATGCCCATCTCAGCAGTCCTGGTCAAGGTAGGGTGTGTCACACCCCCACCCCCACCCCAATGACCTATCCTTGTCTGGGCTTCAATCTCCTCCTATGAGATGGTGAAAAGATGTTAGAACTGTCTGAAGTTTGCTTCCAGGAGCTCAGTCCTCCTCTGGCTGGTGTCTTTTCCTCCTCCCAGTATGAGGTTCCTGGGAAAATCTCCATTTCTTCTGGGTCCGTTGTTTCCATAATTTGGTAGTCAGATGGGCACAGAAGTATCTCTTGAGACCACCTTCATCTTTGCCAGGTTGGTTGCACTCACAGAATCCATACAGAACAAGGCCCTGTGTGGTGATCCGAAGGCTAATCGTGTAGGATTTGGAGGCAGCACAGAAATGTCCACTTCATCAGAGGCAGAATGTGAAGATTTGAATAAGAATAGGCCCCTATATTTGAAGGATTAATCACCAGGGAGTGACCCTATTTGAAAGGATTCGGAGGTGTGGTCTTCTTGGAGGAAGTGTGTCACTGGGGGTGGGCTTTGAGGTTTCACAAGCCCTTGGCACATACAGAGTCTCATAGCTCTCCGCTACTTCTCCTTTGCCATGTCTGCCTACATGCTGCCGTGCTCTCCGTCTTGATGACAACGGACAACTGTAAACAAGATTCCAATTAAATGTTTTCCTTTCTGAGCGTTGCCATGCTCATGGCGTCTCTTCACAGCAATAGAACAGATATAGAGTGAAAACTTGGTGTCTGACACACCAGACATCACCATCCTGGCACATGCCCTCTGGTCCCCAAACATCCAAATGTCACCGATCCCTGGTTCCTGAACATCCACCCTGGAGCCAAAGGCGTGGATGACTTTCACACTGACTTAGATTTTTTTCAGATCATCTTAGGCTCAATTACAGCTAAACCAATAACGGCCCCCGAACATCATGATTGGAAAATCACCCAGCAAGCCTGCTAATCATGTTTGCCACTTCTTCATCAAATTAGTGCTGTCGTCGGGATGGCGTGATCTTCCCAGGAGAGAGCCAATCACAAGGCCAATTTCCTTAGAGTGGCACATTCATATCATATCACTTTGGAACTAATATATCTTGGGAAATAAACTGTCAGATCAGTAACATTTGCAACTAGGAAATATTTGGAGCAAACAGCATCCTGGAGCCTGCAACTGAAAAGGACATAATCTGGTCCTGACACTCGGAAGCACGATGACGCCTAACTCCGAGGGGTCTTCCAAAGGGTCATTTTGGAGATATTTATCACGGCTCCTGCCAAGACAGAGAGGCCTCACTAATAGCATTTTTGAGAACCTTTTCTGGGAAGTCTACTTCAGTATCACTAAAAACAAATCACATTTATCCGGTTCCTTCTGTGTGTGGCTTAAAGCAGGATTGGGGCATTAAGTAGCACATGCAGAAACAAATGTTCTTGACTGGCAGTTCATAAAAGGGTTCAAATTCTGGGTCTGGAATGCACTGGGGGGAGTACTGCATTTCCCTGTGATTCTGTTTCCAAGGCAGCAACAAGAAGTAAAAATAACTACTTCCAGACCAGACGTTCAGTGGGTAAAGGCCCTGGCTGCCATGCCTGATGACCTGGGCTTGATACCCGGGAGCCAAATGGCGGAAGGAGAGAACCATAAAGCTGTCCTCAGACTCCCACACTACCACTGTAGTGTGCAGGTGCCTGGACACATGCATAAAGGAATACATAAATGCAACGATTAAAATTAATAATGTCTCCAAAACGTGCTGCTGACTAAAGACAAAAGGAAACAAGGTACCTATCTTAGTGCATGGCACACAGTAGGTCCTCACCAGAAACAATTACTGCCGCAACTATTAAGACCTCTTTTTAATTAAAATTAGCAATGTTCGTTGAACAAATGCATGTCGTTCAGCTGGCCATTTGAGGGCAATGATATTTCTAGACTGACCCACAGAATTCTCTTACCAAGACTGAAATACCATTTTGTTGAGATAAGAGAAAGAAGTAGTCAGCTTCTCTCTCTTTTTCCCCTTTCCTCTCTCCAGGAACATTCCTTTATCTAACTTCCTATTGTCTGACTATTTACATCTCCCAAAAGTTCATGTGGGAACCAAACGCTCAATGTGAAATAGTAGGAGCCTGGGTCTTTCAGAGATCATTAAGTCATGAAGTCAGAACCCCCTTGCATGGGAATAGTGGCCTTGGAGTCTGTGGATGGCCAAATGGATTATGGATGGATGGATGGATGGATGGATGGATGGATGGATGGATGGATTAATGGATGGATGGATGGATGGATGAATGGATGAATTAATGGATGGATGGATGGATGGATGAATCAATGGATGATGATAGACAGATGATGGATAGATATGGATGGATGACACACATATGCAACAGAATATTATTCTGCCTTTAAAAAGAAAGCCTATCACTTTAGACAATGACAGCAAAGCCACAGGGATGGCCTTCTACCACATGAGGACACAGCTGAAAAGTAAATCTACCTCCCCAGACACTGAATCAGCCAACACCTTGATCTTGCACTTCCCAGCCCCAATAGAGATGATAAGCTCCTGATGTTCATGAGCCCAGTTTGTAGCATCTTGTAGTGGTAGCCTGGATGAACTCCAACCATCTAACACTCTATGGCTATCAAAAAACCAGACTGGAAGTCAGACCTAGAAACAAAAAAGTACGAAAGCTGTGGAAAGATAAGAGTGCTTTAGTAATGCGTATGGGTCAGGCTGCCTTAAAGATGGAGACCCGAGTTTGAATCTCAGCCTGACAACACCCACCGTGGAGACTCGAGGGAAACAGCCTAATTCCTTGAGAGATTTTAAATGAGGTGATTCATGGACTAAGAAGGTGAATGGTAAACTTTTTGAAAATAATCATTTTATTCCTTTCTCTTTATCCCCCATCACTACAAGGCTCATTTTTCAAAATCTTTTAGTGTTTCATTGACAAAACTTTCATGTTTGATTGTGCAAAAAGTATTTGGAAATACGTAAGCATTATGGAATGGCCTAGTTTTCTAAGACATAATAACCTATTGTGTGCATAGTGTACCACACATCTATCACTTAGGTTGAATCCTTGTCTTAGCGATTGTGAATAATGTTCCACTAAAAAGCCAGAGGTGATGGCACAGACCTGGACTGCTAGTACTCATATGAGACCAGGGAGTTCAAGATAAGCCCAAGAAATATGGCTAGAGTCCATCTCAAAAATCATGAGTTAAGTGCGTAATTTAGTATAATTTTTTTAGTAACTTTCCCCCCTAGAATGTGAAATTCCCTGAGTTTAAGGGCTAACACTACAACTAAGAGAAATGAAATAATACAATAAAATAAACGGGCTTGGCATAGTGGCTCACACCTTTAATTGCAGCACTCAGGAGGCAGAGACAGGCTGATCTTTGTCAGTCAAGAATGATGTGGTCTACAAAGTGAGTTCCAGGACAGCTAGGGCTATTACACAAAGAAACCCTGTCTCGAAAAACCAAAAATAAATAAACAAATATAAGTAAGTAAGTAAATAAATAAATGTGATTGACGTGATTACACACAGTACTGAATCTTGTCAACATACAGATTTCATTTCTTATGACCCAAATTAATTACATAAATGTGTGCAGGGTGCACAAAGAAAGAAACAGCCAATAGAAGAAAAATCACAGGTGACTCATATTTTGGAGTTATATAAAAATCATTAATATTTGTATGCTTGGGATGGTCAAGCTTCACTGTCAACTTGACTGGATTCTGAGTTGCCTAGGAGACACAATTCTGGCCACACCTGAAACCATTTCCATGGAGGATTAAGTAAGGATATAAGATCCACTCTGAGTGGGTAGGACTCCAGACTAAATAAGAAGGAAAAGGGGGAAGTCAGATGAGCATGAGCTTCCAGCTCTCTTCCTGTTTTCTGAATCATGTGACACGGCCATCCAACTAACACACCTGCATCAGGCCTTTTCCACTCTGCTAAACGGTACCACCTCAAACTGTGAGCCAAAATAATTTTCCCTTCCCAAAGTTGCTTCTGTTGGATATTTTGTCACAGTAACACAAAAAGAAGAAAAAATGGTACCAAGGAGTAGAGTTGATGCTGTGATAAACTTGGTTTGATGTTTGCTGTTGGAGCTGCAGGTCAAGAAGACCCTAAGAATGCTGTAATAATGTTCAGTGAGCCATTCTGGTGGGCTTTCCAGAATACTGAAAGACGTGTGAGCAATGTCCTGAGGTTTCAGAACATGATTCTGTGGAGAACTGGGCTAGAAACCATGCGTGTTATATTCTGGCAGCCCATAGGGATGAATTCTCTACATGTTCTGAGAACTAAACAACAAATGAAGCACAAAGGCGTTCGGTGCGGGAAATTTCAAAGCAGTGGAACATCCAGGGTGTGGCATAGTTGCTGCTTTCTATGCTCATAGAGACTTATGATGAGGAAATGAGGATGTGAAATTTGTAATTTGATTCAAGACAATGACAGGAATCACTGTACAAATTAAAATGTTATGTGTACAAGAAACGTCCCTAAACATGAAGCCAGTGGAGAGACACTTGTGGGCTAGCTAAAACTGCAGCAATTTGTCACCAACTGTTGGGCGAGACTTTCCTGAAGAGACATTACACAAACATCTGTTCACTTCAGATGAGGCATCAATGAAAGAACAAAGTAATGGTTATACCAAAATCTAGTTTGGTGAATAAAAGAGTTTATTGGAATTACTTAAAGCATGTTCAGGAGAATGACTGAAGAGTCACTTACAGTGAATAGATGTCTCCCACGCAGCTGCCCCATTAGAAGCCTACTCTAGCCTGGATGACTCTCCTAATGGCTCTGAAAGTCTGTCCTGCTTATAGAACCTTGATTGAGGGAGGAGTCTTGTGAAACCAGTCAGTTTCAGGGACTTCCTGAGACTTATGAGTTGTTTACTTCTCAATTTTTTTTTTGTTTTATTTTTCAAGACAGAGTGTTTCTCTGTGTAGCTTTGAAACCTGTCCTATTATAACTCACGCTGTAGACCAGGCTGGCCTCAAACTCACAGAGATTCACCTGCCTCTGCCTCCTGAGTGCTGGGATTAAAGGCACATGCCACCAGCTCCCAGCATATTTCCTGACTGCTAGGGATAGAATGTTTCAACTTTGAGGAAATTAATATATACTACCAGCAAAGCCAATAGCAAATAAATATGGAAGAGACTTCTGCAGGCAAATGGAAACTTACCCCAGAGAGAAAGAACACAAAAAGTATCCCCCACAGGAAAAAAAGCATATGAAAAAAATACAATTAACACTGAAAACAACAGTAGTTTCGAATGAGGATTTAGACATCTGTAGATTTAAATGAAAAATAGACACATACATAAAAGGCAGAAAACAGATAAATTAGTTTAGAGTGTGATAGACCTTAATATTGTCTTGAAAGTGATTTTAAAATACTGGTTTATATCAAACGCCAATAAACAGAGACACCATATCTTCAATTCTAGGGTAACTGCTAGAAGACAGAGTCTTGGTGACTTTTCTATTGCTATAAAAAGATACCATGAGCAAGGCAACTTATAAAAGAGCGTATTTTGGTGCTTACAGTTTGGGAGGGTGAGTCCACGGTCATCATAGCAGGGAGCATGGCTGCAGACAGGCAGGCATGGTGTTGGAGCAGTAGCTGAGAGTTGATATCAGATTCACAAGGTGAGGCAGAGGTGTGGGGAGATTGGGCTTGGTTTGGGTTTTTGAAACCTCAAAGCTCACCCTTGGTGACACACCTCCCCCAACAAAGCCTTATCTTCTCTGACAGACCACACTTATTAATCCTTCCCAAAACAGTGCCACCAACTAGGGACCACACATTCACATATATGAGCCTATGGGGGCCACTGTCATCTAGCACGGATGTATTCATAATGGTTCATAATGCTTCATAATGGAAATATTAATCTGATTTTTAAAAATTGACTCAAATTATAGAAAAAAAGAAAAGAAATCAAACAAAAAATAAGAGAAATAGAAAAGGGCACTAATATGGACAGATACAAAACAGGATGTATTAGTAATTACATTAAACATAAATGGACTAAATATTCCAGTTGAAAGACCTACGTCGACTAACTGTGTTGGAATAATACAGCATTCTGCTGCTTACATGAGGCATATCCTAAACATAAGGGCCCATAAGCCTGAAAGTGCAAAAGATAAAGACTGAACAAAAGCAAAACTAACCAGCACAGCTAAACCTGAAGTCAACAGTGAGCTACATACAAAACGGTGTTTTCAGTGAAAGAGACAGTCCAATGGAAAATAAAACAGGTTTTATTTGCATGCTTGTAACAGCTAACTTCCAAAATGTATAAAGTAAGAAGTTGGCTAAAAAGAAAAGGCAGATAAGCCCATCAGACTTGAATATTTTCACACCTTTACTTTGCAACTTATTTTAAAAAGTGAACAAATGCCTGTTAAGGGTTTAGAAGAAATAAACAACACAATGAATGAATCTGAGCAGTTAATCCTTTACATAATTGGACCAGACAGGGATATCCACAGAAGACCCAAATATAAATCCTGAAAATTAAAAATATAATTGAAATTAAAAACCTAATAGACATTTGATTAAAGATTGGATGAAGCTGCAAAAAATAAAGTTTTGGTAAAACCGGAGATAAATAAAAATCCATTCTATACAAAAAGCACAATTTTTTGTTTTGTTTTTCAAGACAGGGTTTCTTTGTATAATTCTGGTTGTCTTGGAACTCTTACTGTAGACCAGGCTGGCCTCAAGCTCACAGTGATCTGCCAGCCTCCGCCTCCCGAGTGCTGGAATTAAAGGCAGGCACCACCACGACCAGCTAGAAAGCAAAATATTTCAAATGCACGGGAAACATTTACCCCATTAATCAAAATTTGAGTCAGAAAGCTAAGTTAAACAAAATTGTAAAAAAAAATTATCAGAATGCATTTGCTGATCACAATGCAATTGCTAGAAATCAATAATGACAATTAAAATATTTTTTAAATATGATACTTAGGAACTAATTGGAATATAGAAGGCATTGAGCATTCTTTTAAATAAATGATAATGAAAATGAGATGCATCAGAAACTGTGGCACAGAGCTAAGTCTCCAGCTAGATACAAGCTCACAGCTCTCAACGGGCAAACTAGAAGAGAATGGGAATCAGAGACAAACAGCCATCCGAAGCATTTCAAAAGTACATGTCAAATCAAAGAAGGAAGAAAACAGTAAAGAACAGAAATCAATAAAAACAGAAAGCAAACTTGCAATAGAGAAAAATCAACAAACCCTAAATTGTTTATTTGAAAGTTGATAAACTCCAAGCAAGATCCCAAGATGCTGAAAAAAAAAACAACAGAAAATTATTTTAAAAAGAGAAAAACTTTATCTCAATGGAATTAAGACGCTGGGAGAAGGACACAAATGAAAGACATACTTTATGGGGAAAATCAACACAAAGAGAAACAAAGCATCTGAGTGCTTCAGCATCGATTTTAAAAATTGAGTCTGTAATTACCTTTTCCACAAAGAAATCTGTAGACCCAGTGGTTTTCACTGCTTAATTATTCCAAGTATTTAAGAAAGAAATCAAAATGACCTTCCCCAACCTCTAACAGAAAATACGAAACAATGAAACACTTCTCAGTTCAGCTCTGTGAAGTCAACACAGCCTTGGTGTGCACACGTGCATATATAAAAGCCAGATGAGTAAATTATCACACACACAAAAAAACCTCAGGCTGCTCTCTCTCATGTATCCAAATATAAAAATGAAAATAAACAAATTGAACAATATACTGAATCCTACAAAACAGCATGAAACAAGGATGCTGTCCTGAACTAGTTCGGTTAATGACAAGAGCTTCATGTTTGAAAGGAAATGACATGAATGGGATTCAGAAAGAGCAAAATGATCTAGTTGGAGTTTGACTGAGAAACGTCCCCCACAGGCTCCTGTGTTTGAACTCTTGGCCCCCAGTTGGTGGTGCTGTTTAGAAGATCATAGAACCTTTAGGACATAGAACCTTGCTGGAGAGTGAGTCACTGGCACGTGCTTTGGGGTTCTATAGCCTGACCCATTTCCTGTTCCCCCCTCCCTTCCTCCCTTCCTCCCTTCCTCCCTTCCTCCCTCAGTCTCCCTCTGTCTCTGTCTCCTGTATGTAGATGAAATGTGACCACTCTGCTTCCCAACATTCAGGCCGGCCCCACACTCCTGTTTCCATGACCATGCAGTCAGCCATACCCCACCCTTTCTTCCTTGGCTTTTTCTTTGTTTGTTTTTTTTGGAGGGAGAGGGGAGGGTACTCTATCACAGCAACAGAAAAATGATGCACACCCCAAGAGAATCAGAAAAAGCTTACAAACTCCAGTGCTTACTTACAGATTAATCTTTGCAAAGGAGAAATAGTTTTGAAAAAGAGTGAGCTGCTTTCCAAGTCACCTGTAACGGTGGAACATGGAGAAAAATCATGCCGTGTGAGGTTTAGAATGGGTGGGTGTGAATTGTCACCATACCCACTGGTCAGACCTGTGGGAGTCCAACCAGCTCTTTGGCACAAACCTCCCAGCTGCTTTCTCTGTCATCCAGTCACTACTGACCAGCTGAGGCCAGCACCTTCCTGTTCCTTTGTAGAGGTTACCAGACGTTCTCCTCCCCGAGGGGTCTGAGTCAGCCTGATCCACCAGGAAGGGTCCTCTTAACTGCCCATCTGTTTTCTTCTATAGTCAGTCCCACTGCCTCAACAAATGCTTTCTGCATCCACACAGTTGATACCCGAGAGTCCTTCACCATCTTATAGTTGTACGACTTAACAAATTTTTAAATGAAAATTTCACTGCTCAGATCACAAATCTGGTTCCTGAAACCTAATAGATTCAGATCAAACCTAATAAATTCAGACATCATTGTCCCGGAGTGGAAAACGCCATACTGCAAAAGCAAGCTGTTCCTGAGGCTAAGAAGGCAGGTAAGTTGGTAAAGGGCACACGCACGGAGGGCCTGAGCTCAGAACCCCAGAACTACATAAAATCTGAGTGTGGCAGCATTTCTGGAGAGACCAAGAGAGGCGGATCCCTAGAGCTCACCCACTACCCAGCCTCACACAATCAGGGAGATGTCGAATCAATGAGAGATGCCGTCTCAGAAAATGAGGGGGAAGGTAATGGTGGAAGATACCCAATGCCAACCTCTGGCCTCCACATACATGGACAATTATTTCCCCCAAATTGGCCTATATGTTGAATTAAATTCCAACCCAAGTCCCAACAGTTGCTTTGTCCTTGCAGTCAACAAGCTGGTCCAGTCGTTCCCATGAAAACGAGAAGGACCAAGATGTGCTAAGACAATCTCGATTGTAAACGAGGTCGGCAGTTTCTACTCCCAGATATGAAGACTTGAAGGAAAGCTGTAGTGACCGAGGCGGTGAAGTGCCAGCCTGGTACGGAGTCAGACAAATGGCTTCATAAGAGACACTGAAGCCACCATGAGTGGATGCTTGGAGGGCGACAGAGATCCCATTTAATGCAAGGGAAGGTGTGGCATTTTCAGAAGCTTCTATTCTATCAGTAGACACTCATGGGGAGTAAATGAGGGAAGGACGCACGGTGTGGTGGGGTGCACACACCTGCAGCCCCAGCATTCATGAGGCTGAGGCAGAACGGAGATTTCAAAGTCACCACAGGCTCCATAACACAACCCAGTCTCAAAACACTGAGAAGGAAAAGAAAAGGGGACAACGACTTTTTCTCTGTATCTGGCAATTTCTTTACCAGAGCGTTCTAGTGAATCCAGCCTTAGCCACAATTCTGTACAAATCCAATAGGAATATGGCTTCCAAGCCCCCAGTATCTTCCATTCCCTGACCGGTTGCCCTGAGCATCTTTGTCCCTCAGACCTTCCCTTATAGTCCTAGATATCAAGTCCTCAGTGCTTTGAAGATCCCAGGTTAAGTGTTAATTCTCCTCAGGATTCATCCAGTCCCCTGGCTCTGAGCCATTTAAAATTCCACCCTCAATGTCTTTGCAGTGAGCTCCAAAATCTTTACTTGGGCACTTTCTTCTATTTGTTCGTCTATCTCCAATATCTCTCCCTGGCTATAAGCATCCTTAGGGCCATAGCTGGTCTTGAGTATCCCTGAATTCCCAACAAAGGTTTGCTGATTGAACCAGTGTCTTAGACATGGTCTTCATCCTCATTGTCAATAAAAGAAGACTGTTAAACCAATCATGATCTCTGTCCTGGCTAGCTTTTATGTCAACTTGAAACAAGGTAAAGTCATCTGAGAGAAGAGAATCTCAACTGAGAAAATGTTTCCATAAGACCAGGCTGTAGTGCATTTTCTGAATCAGAGATTGATGAAGGAGGGCCCAATCCATCATCGGTGGTGCCATCCCTGAACTGGTGGTACAGGATTATATAAGAAGCTGTCTGAACAAGCCATGAAGAACAAGCCAGGAAGCAGCACCCTCCATGGCCTCTACATCAGCCCCTGCCTCCAGGTCCCTGCCCTGTTTGAGTTCCTGTCCTGACTTCCTTTGATGATGAATAGTGACAGTAATAGTGTGTAAACACAGAGTGTTCTTTAGTTTTACCGCTTCCCAGACTCAAATAATTACACACAAACTATATTAATTACAACACTATTTGGCCAATGACTCTGGCATATTCCTAGCTAGCTCTTACATCTTGAATTAACCCATTTCTATTAATCTATGTATCACCACAAGACTGTAAGGTCTACAAGTAAGGTTCTGGTGTCTCTCTCCTTCAGCAGCTACTTGGCATCTCCCTGACCATCCACCTTCTTTCTCCCAGCATTCAGTTTAGTTTTCCACACCTCTCTCTATTCTGCCGTGTCATAGACCAAAGAAGCTTCTTTATTAACCAAAGGTAATAACACATTCACAGCATACAGAGGGGAATCCCACAGCAGAAGTGTAGGTCAAATAAACCCTTTCTTCCCCAACTTGCTTTTGGCCATGGTGTTGTGTCATAGTAAATAGTAATTCTAAGACAGTTCCCACATAGAACTGGATCTAAAGCCAGAGACAAGAGGTGGTGACCTTCTGAGTCCCTTCCAGCTCTGGCAGTCTCAAGGTTCTCCAATCAAGGTGTTGGTATGTAGAGTCAAGAATAAATGTGTGGAAACTGTCATCAGCCTGCTGTTGTGGAATGTTAGTTTAAGATGCGCTACGTTCATTTATGTTGGGGAATATTTGTTTAATGATGCAAAGGTGTGTTGCATTCCTTTATGTTGCATTTGTTTAACTATGTAAAGCTGTGTCATTTTGCCTGCCTCAAATACCTGATTGGTCTAATAAAGAGCTGCATGGCCAATAGCTGGGCAGGAAAGAGAAATAGGCAGGACTGGTGGGCAGGGAGAATAAGTAGAAGGAGAAATCTAGGGAAGAGAGCAAGGAGAGAGAAAAGGAGGAGGAGAGGAGGATGCCAGGGGCCAGCCGGCCAGCCACAGAGTAAGAAGGAAAAAAAGATATATAGAATAAAAGAAAGGTAAAAAGCCCAGAGGCAAAACGGAGTTAAAGAGAAACGGGATAAATTAAGTTAGAAAAACTAGCTAGAAACAAGCCAAGCTAAGCAACAGGCACTCGTAAGTAAGAATAAATGCCGATGTATTTATTTGGGAACTGGGTGGCGGGCCCCTGAAGAGTAACAAGAAAATCAACAACAGCATGCATCTGATAAGGATCTAAAAAGTGTCTTTCCCCTACCTGTCCCCTCGCCCAGCGCAGATTTCCTGAGCACTGATAGCTCTTTCCGGGATTACATGAAGCAGTGGAGTCTAAATGAAAACCAGAGTTCAGCCATCATAGAATCCAACCCTTGGTGGGAAAGGAGACGAAAAATGTCTGTGGGACAGGTTACAAAAGCTAGAAACCATGACAACATAAAGGAGCTGTCTGCCTGCCGACTGCCTTGGGCACAAGAGGTCCAACGATTCCTCCCGTCAAACTGCCACCCAAGACCCAAGGCGGAGCACAGAGGGCTGACAGCATTTAGGGAGATGTAAAAGCTCATGTGGCAGCTCAGGGATGAAGTCTGGGATGATGACAAGCCAGAGGACCTGAGTCGATTCCCAGAATCATGTAAGAGATAGGCATGGCAGTGTGCTTAGAATTCTGGTGTCGGGAAGGCCAATAGGAGGCTCCCTGCAGCTTGCTGGGTAACCAATTATCAAGCCCCAGGTTTAGCAGAAGACATCCAGTGTCAGTTTCTAGTCTCCACATACCTGTGCATACATGTTCACACGTACCCTGCGGTGGCTTGAATAGGAGCACACATGTTCACACGTACCCGTGGTGGCTTGAATAGGAGCACACATATTCACACATACCCTGTGGTGGCTTGAATAGGAGCACACATGTTCACACGTACCCGTGGTGGCTTGAATAGGAGCACACATATTCACACATACCCTGTGGTGGCTTGAATAGGAGCACACATGTTCACACGTACCCTGCAGTGGCTTGAATAGGAGCACACATATTCACACATACCCTGTGGTGGCTTGAATAGGAGTACACATGTTCACATGTACCCTGTGGTGGCTTGAATGGGAGTACACATGTTCACACATACCCTGTGGTGGCTTGAATAGGAGTACACATGTTCACACGTACCCTGTGGTGGCTTGAATAGGAGCACACATATTCACACGTACCCTCTGGTGGCTTGAATGGGAATAGCCCTCATAGTCTCATGCATTCCAATAGCAAAAGAACTGTTTGGAAAGTATTAGATGTGGCCTTGTTGGAGGAGGTGTGTCACAGTGCCACCACTTGTGGTTTCAATAGATTTGTGCCACTCCCAGGTAATTCTCTGCCTAGTATTTGTGGATCAGGATGTGATATGTACGCTCTCAGCTGCTCCTGGCACTGTGCCTTGGCTCCACCATCACGGACTCTAACCTCTGGAATTGTAAGCCAATTAAACATTGTCTTTTATAAGTTGCCTAGGTTGCGGGGTTCTATAATAGCGATAGAAACATAATTTATTCACACCACCACATGTAGGACCAGATACACAACGTACTGGAACAGAAGATTGGAGGCAAGAGAGAGAGTGTGTAAATAAACTTCTTAACGTTGCCTTCAGTTGGACACAAAGTGAAGAGGCCAATGGGCAGGTCGAGGGCGCACTGAGATCTGTATGGAAAAGGCCTGGGAAAGCACTCAGACTGTATCCTGAAGCAATGGGAGCCATTGGAGGCTCTGGGAAGGAAGGAGACAGCTGTGTTTTCCCATCAGCTTTCTGATTGAGGAGATAAGCTTAAGTTCAGGGGCAGGAGCTTAGGTTAAGGGAATACGATGGTGGCTTAAACATGACAGAGATTTTGGGGGTGCCACGAGAAAAAGTGTTCGAGTGTGAGTTACTGCCAGAGCCCTGGCAAATACAGGCATTCAGTAAATCAACCCCCCTCTCTCACACACACATGCACACACACACACACACACACACACATGCATGCACACACACATGCATGCACACACACACGCATGCACACACACACATCTACACACAAACACACTCAATTCTAGTCATCCAAGGAAGACCTTCAGATCATGTAGGCGTGTCAAAGAGTTCCACAATAGCCGAGAATGGAGTATACCAAAGGTCTATGTATTTGGGGATAAACTCACAGTAAGGGTAGTGAGCCACAGTCCTATGTGGGTGCTGGGAACTGGGAACCAAATCCAGCAGAAGCAAAGGGGCCGAGCATGCTTTTGTCTGCACTTACAGTGTCTGAGACCACACCCAAATCGGGCCGGTATCTAAAAGGCTATTGGCTGATGGAGCTCCCACAGCAAGATCACTGCCATGTGAGTTTGGAACATGCTGTGTCTTATCACACAAAAATAATGCCACTGCCGGACATCTTAGAACCTTAGGGCCCGATAGTGAACTTGCTTAAAGAGAAGGCAACGGAGGACGCCACTGAGCTTGAGCTGCTGGCAGACTGCTCCCTCTCCACATGCCCTGCTCCTGTCTATCACTCTAGAAGACTCGTCCTCACTCAAACCAGCAAGCCCTGCAAAGGCCAAGGCCCCTCGCCAAGCCTCTCCCGTGCTACCCCCAGCAACAACCCATCCTCACCTCTTCCCTGCACCTTTCTGTCACTCAGAGCTCAGCCTCCAGTTCCCACTCCTGCCCCTCCTCTCTGTTCTCCCTACAGCAGCAGAGGGCTAGGAATTCTAAGTTAGATCCTTATCCCCTCTCTGTTAAAGCCTTCCATCCAGTGACCTCTCTCCCACGCTGAACAGCGACTATACACACTTCCGCCTGGCTCTCACCTGTCACCCTGACCCTTCTCCTGCTCCATTCAGCATGAGCCACCTGTCCACTGCTACATAAGTCACCCCCCCCCACACACACACAACAAGGCTCTGCACTTTGGGTTCCATCTGCCAAGAGCACTGTCCCCCAGATTCCTATGCACCAACTGCTTCTCACACTCAGGTTGCCACAGAGAAGAGGGGGTTTTGCCTGGTGTTTTAACATGTCTCCATCATCTACACTGGAGACACGCAGCTGGCAGGGCTTCAGGAAGGACTGAATGGAGGGATTTATATTTGACTG
This sequence comes from Microtus pennsylvanicus, assembly GCF_037038515.1. Classification (NCBI taxonomy): domain Eukaryota; kingdom Metazoa; phylum Chordata; class Mammalia; order Rodentia; family Cricetidae; genus Microtus; species Microtus pennsylvanicus. The sequence continues at coordinate 119,168,108 of NC_134579.1, forward strand.
GCGTGGCGCCAAAACACTCAGTTGCAGGAGCATGCTTGGCTGGAGAAATGTGACTGCTTTTACTTCTTCTTGCTGCCAACCAGATGAGGAGAGAAAAAAAAAGCTTGCAAGTGATGTCCTTATTCTTTCCTTTAGGATACAGAAACTATTGCCTCCCAACATCTCCCATCTGGGGAACAACAGCCAAGCTAAAAACAGCAAGTTCCTTCGGGACTCTGCTATTGATAGAGTGAGGGTGGCTAAGACATTGCCCTAGCTGGCTTGTGTCTCTGATCCAGAGCTGAATAAATACTGAAGGAGCAGAAAGAAAAGGGGGAGAAGGGAAAGACGGAGGGAGGGAGGGAGGGAGGGAAGGAGGGAGGCAGAAAAAAGGCAGGGTTGGAGACTGGGAGAAGGGAGAAAGGAGAAAGAATTGACCTTTCAAACCACAAATCTAGTTGTTTGTTTCCTAGCTGGTCTCATTTTCAAGCCTACTGGCTCCACACCACCCACCAACTCTCAGCATCTTCTAATTGATCTCCTGGATTCCAGCCCATCACCAGCCTCGAGGAACCCTGGAAACAAAAGCAAATAATACTCAGGGATCACCCAGACTGGATCCTATATAAACCGGAGATTTGAGCCAAAGTTGAGATATTAGCACTATCTAATCCTAACCCCAGCGAAGGGCTCTGTCTTGCAGGCGGTCTCACACCAGCAACGGGACCTCAGGAGATGTGTTTTTCATGCCTCTGCTTGCTCATCTATGAAAGGGTTCTACGAACCTCTTCTTTTAAAAGTCATTTCAGGGGCTGAAGAGATGGCCCTGTGGGTAGAGGCTCCTGCTATGAAAGCCTGGCAAACCGAGTTAGAACCTAGAGCCGTGTGAAAGTGGGAGAACCAACCCACGAAGTTGTCCTCTGACCACACACGTGCGTGCACACACATTCACACACATATACACATGCACAAACACGCATTCACACACACACACTCTTATGCAAACACACACCAACAATAAGTGTTTTAAAGCCATCTCAAGAGCCGAGCACACAGGATGCTTATAGAATCGGGCATATGAGGGTGACGCAATGTTCAGCTCTTAAAGTTAAAAGCAATGAGCAGCTTCCTCTGTCCTCTAGGTTGCAGTTTTTCCACCTTCAGCATGAGTAGGGAATACTTATACACAGGACTGTTGTCAAGTTAAAATAAGTGGCTGTCAACCTTGGCTTTACCTTAGAGTCACCCAGGGGGGCCCAGCAGTTCCTGACAATGTCACTTCAAGCTCCAACAATGTCATGTGACCCCCAACAATGGGACCCTAGCCAAATTTCTGATCCAGTGGGTTTAGCTGAATATCATTTGTAAACATACAGTAGCTATTGACAAACGTCCCCTCCTCTTAGCCCTGGAGACTCTGGGAGACTGCATCCCTTGTATGGCCTGAGACCTTTGCCTATTATTATATTATATAAAAATGAATGCAAAAGCTTTTCAAAAATCAAGTAATATATAATGACACAGAGCAAGGTAGATTATATGCAAAGTGTATGCAAAGTGATGTTGATTATGCAAATGACCTTGTGGTCCTCCTAACTATCTCGGGTTTGAAAAAGGCTCCAGGAAGGATTCAGTTGACATAATTGTCTTTAAGTGATAGAAACACAGAAAGTTCCTTGTCTCAACAGCAGATGCTCCTGAAACCAGGCAGCGCCTCTGAGTGGGAGGAAGATGGCACAGCACAGCGGAGAAGAAACTGGGCTAATTCTACTCTAATCAGGGGAGGGACCATCTTCATGTGGGTTTAATTATCCCAAAATTAGGTGTGACCTCTTCCTGCACCAAGAAACACCTCTAAAACTATCATTTTGCTTTATTCTGTTCTGTTCTGTTTTTTGTTTCTTTGGGGTTTTTTTGTGGGGGGATAGGTTTGTATTATGTAATCTAGCTGGCCTCGAACTCAGAACCCTTCTATCTCTTCCCTGGCTTCTGGGATTACAGGTGTGCACCACCGTGCCTGGGAAGAAGTAAATTATACAATGCCGAAGTACAGGGCATTTTCTCCTGTTTTTAATGTGGTTTTGGAGGCATTTTAGAAAGTGTTAAAGAAGCGTCCACAGTGTTGTAAGGAGTGTTGTTACCCTCATCTTTCAGAGAAATGAGGGCAGTCTCATTGGAACACAATGCTCATCCAAGGTCCTCGGACCAGCAGTGACAGATCTCACAACTGAAACCGCCTGCACCTGTGCTGGAGAAAAAAGATTCATTTGCTCTCTGTGTTCCTTACCCCTTCGTCCATTTATTCATACATTCACTAGGTGGGCATTTCTCCACTTATTTATTTATTTACATACCTGTTTGTGGGAGCAGGGCCTGTCTGTGCACCTATCATGACACCCACGTGCTGGTCAGAGGACAACATGCAGGAGTCGGTTCCCTCCTACTATGTAGGCTCCAGACATTGCACACGTGTTATCAGGCGTGATAAAGCTGGACATCGGGGACGTTTCCCCTGATCCCATAGGAAGTCCACAATTTTCAAGAGTCACTCAATGCATCCCAGCTCGCAATCTTTGTAAAGATAGGGATCCAAGTTCAAGTCCCAGCCATTCCACTGACTTACTGGAGGTCATTACAGTACCTGTGAGATGCATTGCAGGGTATAAATGCAGTCTATCAGCATGGGGACATTCAGAATTACTCAACAAATAGCTGTAATGGGTAAGCAAAGAGCATCATGGACTCCCCCAGAGGAAGAGGCCACATTGCCAAAATAATGACAAGACATCCCAATTAGCAATGAATCACAGTTAATATAAGTATATTCCATGGGATATCTTCAACACACTGAGAAGTTATCCATGCTTCTCCATTTAACTAGAGGTTCTGGTTGTGATCTTGCGTCTTGGTCTGGGAGATTCCTGGCAGTATCTATACACATGCTTTGGCATCTTCTGCATAGGGGCCAGGTATGGTGCTAAAATCCATTCCAGGCACAGAAAAGCCCCCATAGCAAAGAACTACACAACCATATGACATGCTGAGGTGAAGAACCACGACAGGGAGGAATCAATATCCAGGAGAAAGGGTGGGACGGGCAGAATTTCATTACCCCAGTATAGGTTTAATTTTAGCCCTCCCCCCCATAAGATGTGTCCAAGGCCTAACCAAGTATCTGAGAATGTGAGGGTGTCTGAGGATTTACTTCAGAGATGCACGCTCCTTGGTGTCATTGCTCCAGGTCCCAGGGACTCAGATGTGTTCATTTTCACTGTTCTGTGGGAGTCGATCACAAATCTACTGGTGTGCGCTTCTCTGGATAGGCATTTCAGGTTATTGGTTGATTTGGTTTGCCAGACTCAGTTATTACCAACAATGCATCAGTGAAGCTGAAAGTCTCCAGGTCTGCACTGAGTAAGAATGCTGCTCCAGGGCTGCACCGCGTGGGAACATTCCAGAATTGTTTCGCTGTTGGAGCTTGAGGATCACAGATGGAAAAGAATAATGTCATTCTCATGGCTCTGTAGTCAACACCACTTTTTTTGTTTTGTTTTGTTTTCTGTCCAAAATAAAAGATAAAATATTGGGGAGCATCACACAGTATCATCTCATAAAACTTTGTTTTGACTACAAACGTGTATGTGAGAAATTGCAGCCTAGAATGTGCTTTTTCACTTCTAGTGTAAGACAGACAGACAGACAGACAGACGACAGACACACACGCACACACACACAGGGTGAAGAGATGACTCAAAGGTTAAGAGCATTGACTGTTCTTCCATAGGTCCTGAGTTCAATTCTCAGCACCCATGTGGTGACTCACAACCATCTGCCATGAGATCTGGTGCTCTCTTCTGGCCTTTTAGGGACACGTGCAGACAGAACACTGTTGAAGATAAAGTAAATAAGTCTAAAAAAGACACACACAAAAAGGAAGGAAGGAAGGAAGAAAGGAAGGAGGGAGGGAGGGAGGGAGGAGAGAGAGAGAGAGAGAGAGAGAGAGAGAGAGAGAGAGAGAGAGAGAGAGAAATATTGAGGAACAATTTCCCATGGTCTAACTACTCGGTGTGGTCAGGAGACCCACAGTTACATTGTGTGGGAGCTGATGACAGATTTGGAGTCCTAGGCCCCATCCCAGACCTGCTAGATCAGAATCCATATGTGTGTGTGTGTGTGTGTGTGTGTATTTGTGTGTGCTTGTTCCTTTGTTTGCTTGCAGGGCTGGAATGGAACCCGGGGTTCCATGCTAGGCAACTCCAGCCTGAATCCCCAACATTTTCATCAGACCCCCAGACAATTTATTCATCTACCCATTCAATCTAAGAAGCAATCTCTAGAAACAGACCATTGAGGGGGATTGCTCCCCACAGAAAACATCTGTTTCTTTCATCTTGCCAGGGGTTGTCACAATGCTATCCCAGCAGAATACACTAAAGAGTCCCTTCAGAGACCTATTTCCCATTTGTCAAAGGATGGCTACTTTGAAGCATCCTGCAAGCAGACGTAAATGAACTCACCTGTGATCCCAGCCACAGAGAGTCCATGGCAGGATTGCAAGGATGGCAAGGATCCCAAGGCCAGCCTGGGATACAGGGCAAGGGATACTCTGTTGTTTGGTTTCTTGGTTTAAAAGAATTTTTAAGAGGTTGGGGCTGTAGCTCAGTTGGTAGAAGGGCTGCCCAGCTTCCACCCACACACCTCATAAGCCAGATGCGATGGCACATGTCTGTGATCCCAGCATTCCTGAGGTAGAAGCCAGATGATTAGTTCAAGGTCATCCTTGCTTGCATAGCTCCAGGTCAACCTGGGCTACATGAGATCTTGCCTCCCCCTCACCCCCCCAAAAAAGTTTAAAAAAAAATATCCTGAGATAATTTGGGGGAATGAATTGTTTTCCCTAATCACAGGTCCTCTTTGCTGCTTTCTGTGATGGTGGCATTCATTTACTAACATCCTGACTCTCTCTGGGGAGCAAGGAAGGCCAGGGCTATGCTTCAAGTGCAAGGGAAGAAGCAGCTGTGATGGAAAACAGCGGGCCCCACGAGGCGTGTCAGTCTTCCCCAGCCACCAGGGTGCTTTCCTGGGGCTGAGGGCCTCAGCATCCCTTCTCAGCTTCCCGATTAGAGCAGCCAGACTCTCAGATGCAAACTTGAATTTGATTTTTCCACTGGAGTAACTAAGGCACTTCTGAGCGCTGCTTCCCAGAAGTCACGCTGTGTCCTGGGGCCTCCGCTCTCTACTCTGATATTTTCCTCCTCTGCTGGGGTGTCTACGCCTGGCCCTGACTCACCTTGTGTCCACCTTCTTCTGTAGAGGACCCACAGTCAGAAACCTCTGTGCTGACAGCCCCTGCCGCTGAGTGACTGTCGTGAGTCTGCTGCTGTGCTGGGGACCACTCCTCACCTCAGATAGACATGGACGGGCACAGTTAGACACTGTTTGAAAGAAAATGGTCCTCAAAGAGAGTGGCACTATTAGGAGGTGTGGCCTTGATGGAATAGGTGTGGCCTTGTTGGTGGAAGTGTGTCACTCTGGAGGCAGACTTTGAGGTCTCCTATGCTCAAGATACTGCCCATTGTCTCAGACCACTTCCTGTTGCCTGCAAGTCAAGATGGAGAACACTCTGCTCCTTCTCCAGCACCATGTCTGCCTGCACGCCACCATGTCACACCATGATGATAATGAAGTAAACCTCTGAAAATGCAAGCCATCCCAATTAAATGTTTTTCATTTATACGAGTTGCCATGATCATGGTGTCTCTTCACAGCAATAGAAACCCTAAGACAGGCATCATCATTCTGAAACACAGTGTGTCACAGTTATGGCATAGTGATGGGGAGGCCTTGGTCATCATGTGGACCAGTCTATGTGATGTGATGGGAAAACTTGGTTGGTTTCCCTGGTGAAGTGAGAAATAAAAACAGAAGTGTACTGTCTTTTCTGTTGAAGGCTTATATGAAGCAAAACTCCATTAAAAACATTGTAAAGAAATTGCTTAGTAGAAATTCAAATTCCTCCAATGTCAAGACATCTTGAAATCAAAATGTATGCTTAAGTTGTTTCTCCCTAGAAACTGCACTGTTCTGAATTAGCCAATCAAGTAAAAGAGTAAGACCCAGCCCTGGCCAATCAGAGTGAGGCACAGGATCCTTCTGTATTAGAAAGAAAACCCCAGTGTGATGCCACTGAGTGTGCTTGATGAGCCAAGGCTAGAAGCCCTTCTGCAGGAATAAAACTCTGTCCTACTGAGCACCTTGGTTTGTGTGGTCACTTTCTTGAGGCTCCAGACCCGATTCTTACAACGTGAGTGGATGGTGTATCAGTTTACAGATGTAAAATACCCTGACAAATGCAACTTAAGGGAGGAAGATTATTGGGCTCACAGTGTCAGGCTGTAGCCATCACAGCAGGGAAGTCACATGACACCCACAACCAAAAGTTACAGCAGGAAAATCACCTGACACCCACAACCAGAAGACAGCACAAATACACGCTGTTGCTCAGCTGCGGGCTCCTTTTTATTCAGTCCAGGACTCAAGCTCAGGGAATGAGGCCATCCACGGTGTATACCAGCTAACATAATGAAGATTTTAATCCCTCTCAGGAATTCTGAGGCCCGTCTCCCAGGCGATTCTGGATTGTGTCAAGTTAACAAAAGAAACCATCATTACAATTGTGTCTCCCTGTGACTACAGTCAGCAAATTGTATCGACTGACAGGGGACAGAGGGGTAAACTTTAATGTGCTGCACTATATAGACAGACACACTTGTAACTCCATGTATCGACTGACAGGGGACAGAGGGGTAAACTTTAATGTGCTGCACTATATAGACAGACACACTTGTAACTCCATGTATCGACTGACAGGGGACAGAGGGGTAAACTTTAATGTGCTGCACTATATAGACAGACACACTTGTAACTCCATGTATCGACTGACAGGGGACAGAGGGGTAAACTTTAATGTGCTGCACTATATAGACAGACACACTTGTAACTCCATGTATCGACTGACAGGGGACAGAGGGGTAAACTTTAATGTGCTGCACTATATAGACAGACACACTTGTAACTCCATGTATCGACTGACAGGGGACAGAGGGGTAAACTTTAATGTGCTGCACTATATAGACAGACACACTTGTAACTCCATGCTGTAGGGAGAAAGCTGCAGGCCTGTTATTGGCACCTCAGCATCTATGCTTTGTTTGTTCTGAGTTAACCCCATCCCAGGCGGGATGTCCCTGGGGAAAGCCAAAGGTTGGTAACAGTTGACACTGACATGGCTCATCATTTCAAGTACCTAAGCCCGAATAGTCACAGAAAGGGAGAACAGGAAGGATGATAGAGAGAGAAACACAGACTTCAAGAGTCTCAGAGAGGTGGCTGACCGCCTGACCAGAGGGGAGAGCCGAGCTCTAGAATGACTAACTGCCACTCCCTTCTCAGAATATATGTGTAATCTTCAGCCAGCAGATAGATAATACATAAATAAACATATATAGATATCTATACATATGTGTATATATCTGCTCACTGAAGATTAGGTATAAAACAGATATCTATTACATTAATCCACCATCTTTCCTGATTATCAGTTCTCTGGATAAAGAACAGTATAAAGATTCAGTTCCTGGAGTCTGGGGATATAGCTCAGTGGACAAGAACACTTCTTCTATAAACATTAGTACCTGAGTTCAAATCCCTAGTGGACACATAAAAAATGGGGCAAGGCTTTGCACTCCTGTAATCCCAGTACTGGGGTAGGCAGAGGATCCTGAGAGCTCTCTGGCCAGTCAATAGCCAAAGTGGCAAGCTTCTAGTTCAGTGACAGAACCGATCTCAGGGCAATAGGGTAGAGAGTGATAGAGGAAGATACCTACTCTGGCTCCCAAAGGGACACAAACAGGTACACACATTTGTGTACACACACACACACACACACACACACACACACTTAAAAACAGAAGGCCATAAGGACCAGTTTATGTTTAGACAGCAGCCCAAAGTAAACTATAATGTTACCTATTATAATAGCTCTTAGACCTTAACACAACTGATGCCATCATGGACGTATCTTTCAGGCCTTGAAACCTAGCTTGTAGGTAATAACACCTGCCAAAATGAGAACAAAGACCTTATCGATCAAAGTCCATAATTCTCCCTTTTAGCTTCTTGCTAACTGAGCTGTGTCAGCCCAGGATGAGGTTTTTGTGCTTAAAGTCTCACCAGGGGAAGGCTCAGGACCACACTGGGGTCCTGAACACCCACTGTAGACATCAGCTGGCTAAAAAAGACTTTATTGGCTTGAACTCTTGTCCAAGCAGTCTTCTCTGATAGATACCACACAACATTTCTGGAGGCCCCGGCGAGATCTCCAGAGACCAGACCTCATAGCCCCTAGAGCAGGGAAGATTGTGGTGGCCAAGGGACTTCTAGAGGATGCACAACCTGAGAGGTCCCAGGGCCCCAAAACTCCCTCTGATCAATTGCTGTCTAATGCCTCAGAGGAATCTGCCACCTTCACACCAAAAGGGAACAAAAGCCAAAGTCATCTTGTCTGTCACTTCTGGAATTAAGTCTAATTAAGGTACCTTCCGTTCAGAAAACAAAGAAAAGGATGGACTGGCTGTCGAGCTGGTGTCCAGAGTCCATGTGAAATGTCACCAAATTCCACTGTCTTGTTCAGGAACATGAGTGTGTGATGGCCATGTGTATTTATGTCTGAATTGAATGGATTTTCCTTTCTGTCCAACCTAACTGAGACTCAATCACTGACCAAGGAAAGAAAGTTCTGGATGGTTGTTCCAGGCCCTTTTTAGGAAAATTGAAAGCAGCTTCCTTCAAACCCACAAATCTGTCTAAGATGAATGAGGTCATACATGAGCCCCAAGAATCACCCACTGGGTTTCTGGAGCACCCCTAAGAGGCTTATCAGGTGTTTACTGCCATAGACCCAGACATGCCAGAAAACCAGCAAACAATCAACATTGCTTTTTATTAAACAGTTGGCCCCCAGATGATAAAAAGAAACTTTAAATATAAAATAGGTACCAGTTACTGGAGAGTCCTTGAATGATTAGCAATAACCCATGGTTCGATAGAAGAAAAACAAAACAAAATATGAAAGAAATCCCAGAGGAGGAAGCCAGAAACACCAGTGCGGGGGGGGGGGGGGGGGGAGATGGAGAAGGATGCCATGTCCTATGTAAGTGATTAAAAAGCAGGTCCTTGTCCAGGCACTGGGACACCAAAAGAGAACAGAGGCCCTATCTGTCCAAAGACTTGATCCTTTTTCTATCAGTTGGTTCCCTTGATGCCCATGAGATGACTGAAGACAAAACCCCGGTGTCTTTGGGCTTTCTGTTCCTTAACAAGCACAGGACATGCGTGTGAGGTCCAGCGTGTCTTGTCCCAGTCTTTCTGGCGTCTTGGGGATCATTCAAGGCCACGCTTGACTTGATCTCTAGCCTGGGACCCTTCTGAGTTTGAGAGTTCTCTGCCACCTCTAAACCCGGCCAGCTCTGCTTCCTTTTGTTGGTGGCTCTTTAAATTAATCCGTCTTTAAGCTCCCGTATCTCGATCTTTGATCTTATCATAGTAAGTATTAATCAAGTTGCCACTTTCCACACTCTCCTGGAGATGCACTGCGTCCTGGATTTAGGTCTGCAGGTGGCTTTAGGACAATGTCCAGTAGAGCCCTGGATCCTCACTGCAGGATGTGACCAGCAAACGTGACAGCCCTAGGCCACTGGTGTTCCCGCTGCTGCATCGCTAGGGTGGCCACTTTATGGCTCCTATGTCGTTTGCTATCGAGACTCTCACGCCAAGCTGTCCAGAATCCAAAGCAAGCGCAGCTGTTCCTCCAACACCACAGGATTCCTCAGTCTTCCCTGAGCCCCTATCGACAGCTTCCTCCGGCACCAGACTTCCAGTGACAATCTCTTTGAGGCCCACTCTCTGTTATTAAGCTTACATCCAGAAGGACGAAGACGTTTGTCCACGTTATACACAGTCTTACTCTAGTGGACAGACCCACAGCAGGCATACAATCCTCCCTCAGACTGAAACAGGGAGGAAACAGGCCACGTCACTCCAGAAGCTCCAAAGATGAACTGTCCTGGGTTGCTGTCACTGTCCTGAACTTCTGTCTGCTGCTGCAGTAAAGAACTGGCCAAAACCAACCCAGGGATGAAAAGGCTTCCTTGGCTTATAGGTCATTCTTCCACAACCCAGGCCCACCTGCCCAGGGGCAGGCACCACCCATAGGATGGGCCCTCCTACATCAATCGGTAATCAAGAAAATCCCCTATAAACATGCCCATCAGCCAACTGATGGAAACGAGACCTCAACTGAGATGCCCTCTCCCCCAGCATGTGTAGGTTTGCTTCAAGTTAACAAAAACTGTGACAGAGACATTTGCTTCAATCCATGGGGAAAGGCATGTCCAGCAGAGGAGCGTCCCGGGTAAAGGCGTTTTCTCATCCTACTGGCTTCCTCGCAATGCAGACACAGATGCAACACCTAAGGCTAGCCACAGACAAGGAAACTGAGCATCTGGTTGCATTTTGGTCTGATATCATATCTAATATTTGGTAGACTAGAAGTAGAGACCATGCCTTCAAATCCCAGCCCCAGGCTTGTTTCCTTTTTTAACACACACACACACACATGCACACACACATGCACACACAAACACACACACACTCCCTGTAGGGGTGCACTCACGCTTAGATGTACACGTAGAGACATGAAGTGACCATGAGGTGTCTTCACTTTCTCTACACCTTTGTTTGTTTGTTTGTTTGTTTGTTTGTTTGTTTGTTTGAGACAGGCTCTCTCGCTGAACCAGCCCCTTACTGTTTCCTCCAGACTGTGGCAGGAGAACCCCGGATCCACCTGCTTGAGTCCTGCCCCAGCACTGGGTTAGAGTTGTGTGCCCCCACACCCGTGTTCACACAGATGCTAGCCATCTGAACTCTGGTCCTCGTGCTTAGGCGGCAAGCACTGAAACCACTGAGCCATCTCCACAGCTTCCAAGCTCGTTCTTCATAAATGGCTCATGACCCAGCGGTTCACGGAATTCTGCTCTACTTTGGAGATTTCGAATGGACGTTTTTTCCCAACAAAGCAGTAAGCTGAGGCAGTGGTCCAAAGCTCTGACCGCCAATCAGACTGACCTGGTCTTCCATCACCCTGTCACATGCGACATAAAGGAAAATAATACAACTTCCTAAACTTTTTTTTTTACATCTGTAAGTGGAGAATAATACCCAAACCCTCAACACACCCCTTACTTATTATCTGTCTTTCTTAGGACCTCATCTGGCAGGAATACACATATTCATATTTCTTGGGAGTTCCACTGCTGCCTCGTTCTCAGACCACATGCTTCAGATGAGGCCCATAGCTCCTGGTGTGAGCAGGTGACCAAAGCTTGACCAATTAGAGAATTCCCCCGTTTTCCTGGCCTCCATCATTGGCTGAGAGATCACGAGAGAACCTGAACTGGGGGCACAGTTACAGAGTGAACCACTGAGAAAGAGAACCTCTCTAGTGTATGAGTGGGCTGCGCATGTGACCCGCGGCCTTCAGACTCACCAGCCATCGCTGAAGCTGCGCATGTCGCCAGCTTGCTGAAGGAAGGTGCTTAAAAGTAAAGACAACCCAGAAGAGGAATGGAAGCAAAGATGGGAAAAGATACGTGATAGCACTTTAACCCTGGCCTAGCAGCGTCTCACTCCCCCGGACCTGTCTTTTCCGGAGACAATAAATTCTTTCCTCAAGCTATCATGGCATGGGTAACCAAATACATCCTAAAGTTCCAGTTACTGTGGCTGTTGAACAGGAGGCATTGAGATAATATTTATTGTGATGATAAATACGGATTGTCAACTTGACAGGTTCTACAATCACCTAGGACACGTGATGTGGGAGTCCCTTCTGTATGCTATGAATATTTTATTACCATTGGTTAATAAAGAAGCTGCTTCAGCCTATAGCAGGGCAGAATATAGCCAGGCTGGAAGAGATATAGAGAGAGAATAGGCAAAGTCAGAGAGACACCATGTAACTTCTGAAGGAGAAAGACGCCAGAATAGAACCTTACCAGTAGGCCACAGCCTCGTGGCGATACAGATTAATAGAAATGAGTTAATTTAAGATGTAAGAGTCAGTTAATAAGAAACCTGAGCTAATAGGCTAAACAGTGTTGTAATCAATATAATTTTAGGTGTGATTATTTGGGTCTGGGCACCCTGGGAACAAATGAGCAGCCTCCATCTACAGACATGCTCTTCTGGGAATGTCTACAAGAGAGTTTCTCAGAAAGGCTTTTGAGGTGGCAGAATGAACTCTGAACATGGGCAGCACCATGCTTGTGAGTTGCAGTGTGAACTCATGATTCTGCCGCTATTCCTCCTCACCGTGATGGGCTGCGCCTTCAGACTGTGAGCCAAAGCAAACCCTTCCTTCTCCAAGTTGCCCTTGTCCTGTATTTTGTCACAGTGGCCAGAAGAGCAGTTAACACACTTGTGGCACCCATAGCACAAAGACTGGCTGGCAGGGGGACGCTTCTCATGCGCCGTGGCTGGCTTAATCCCCCCTCCCTGCATTCCTTCAGATACTTGGGGAATCAAGCAGTCTTGACATGGAGGGTGAGGCTGCAGGCTTGGCTTGAGACACCCTCTCGCTCTCCTCTCAGTACCTTCTATGCATTCTCAAACACAGACAGCTTGAGGATAGCAAAGGGAGAAACTGAGGCAGGCAGGTGGCAGCTGATCATGATGGAGAAATCTCAGGAGGATGAGAGGTAGACAAAGAGGGTATGGATAGAGACCAAGTGAACCCAAGGGACGTACAGGTCTCCAGCATCTGGAGAGTGAACTTTAGTATGTTCAGCTACACGTCTCTCCGGGATCTGTGAGTTCATGCCAACCTCATTCATCTAATGGAGTTGAGAGGGCAGGATGGGGCTGGCAGTCTCTCTGGATCCCCTGCTCCTTCTGCCCCTCACACACCTGTTATTGCTTCTGCAGAGGTGTGTGCAAAACTATGAGAGGTATTGTCAGTGACAGTCAGGGTGGGTACTGGGACTCTGCCCTGCTCTATTTCTGTTCCCCTTCCTGATCAGGATTCAGGTACGCCACATGTGCCCACTTCTCCAGTGGCTTCCGTCCTTCCCAATCCCAGGTCTGGTCTTCATGCCTCCTTTATTCAGCTGGAATGTCCAGGTTCCCATGTTCTAGAAAATTTTTCTGGTGCTGCATTCAGAGCTTTGGATGCCTCTCACCACCACTGCACACAGCTGAGCACTGCAGATGCTTTGCAGCTGTAACCTTCAAAGCATCATCCTTGAGCTTGGAGGGCTGCATCCTTCATGTAGAGACCCAGGAGTTCTGGAGAGCATACATGGTCTGGGAAGTCCACTGTCAGTGACTGGTTCATACACTTTTTAAAATTGATTTTATTGAGCTATACATTTTTCTCTGCTAACCTCCCTTCCTCTCTCTCCCCTCAATCCTCTCCCATGCTCCCAATTTACTTAGGAGATCTCTTTTCCTACTCCCCATGTAGATTAGATCCATGTATGTCTCTCTTGGGGTCCTCATTGTTGTCTAGGTTTTCTGGGATTGTGATTTGTAGGCTAGTTTTCCTTGCTTTATGTCTAAAAGCCACTTATGAGTGAGTACATATAACATTTGTCTTTCTGAGTCTGGATTACCTCACTCAATGACGTTTTCTAGATCCATCCATTTGCCTGCAAATTCAAGATGTTATTGGTTTTTTTTCTGCTGTGAAGTACTCCATTGTGTAAATGCACCACATTTTCCTTATCTGTTCTTCGGGTTAAGGGGCATTTAGGTTGTTTCCAGGTTCTGGCTATGACAATAGTTGAGCACATATCCTTGTGATATGATTGAGCATCCTTTGGATATACACCCAAAAGTGGTATTGCCAGGTCTTGAGAAAAGTTATTTCCTAATTTTCTGAGAAATCGCCACATTGACATCCAAAGGGGCTGTACCTGCTTGCACTTCTACCAACAATGCAGGAGTGTTCCCTTTTCCCCACAACCTCTCCAGCACAAGGTGTCATCAGTGTTTTTGATCTTGGCCATTCTTCAGGTGTAAGGTGGAATCTCAGAGTTGGTTTGATTTGCATTTCTCTGATGACTAAGGATGTTAAGCATTTTCTTAAGTGTCTTTCAGCCATTTTAGATTCCTCTGTTGGGAGTTCTCTGTTTAGGTCTGGACTCCATTTTTATTGGATTATTTGTTCTTTTGATGACCAATTTCTTGAGTTCTTTGTATATTTTGGAGATCAGACTTATGTCTGATGTGGAGTTGGTGAAGATCTTTTCCCATTCTGTAGGCTGCCGTTTTGTCTTATTGACCATGTCCTTTGCTTTACAGAAGCCTTCTCGGTTTCAGGAGGTCCCATTTATTAATTGTTCCTCTCAGTGTTTGTGCTGCTGGGGTTATATTTAGGAAGTGATCTCTTGTGCCAATGTGTTCAAGTGTACTTCCCACTTTCTCTTCTATGAGGTTCAGTGTGGCTAGCTTTATGTTGAGGTCTTTGATTCATTTGGATTTCAGTTTTGTGCATGGTGATAGATATGGATCTATTTTTCATTCTTCTACATGGTGATATCGAGTTATGCAAGCACCATTTGTTAATTATGATTTTTTTCCATTTGATATTTTTTTACTTCTTTGTCAAAAATCAGATGTTCGTAGGTATGTGGATTAATATCCAGGTCTTCAATTCAGTTCTATTGGTCCTCCTGTCTGCTCTTATGCCAATACAAGGCTGTTTTCAGTACTGTAGCTCTGTAGTAGAGTTTGAATTTCAGTTTTGTGATGCCTCCAAAAGTTCTTTTATTGTACAGGATTGTTTTGGCTATCCTGGATTTTTTTGCTTTTCCATATGAAGTTGAGTGTTGTTCTTTTGAAGTCTGTGAAGAATTTTGCTGGGATTTTGATGGGCATCGCATTGAATCTGTAGATTGATTTTGGTAAGATTGCCATTTTTACTATGCTAATTCTACCTACCCAAGAGCATGGGAGATCTTTCCACTTTCTGGTGTCTTCTTCAATTTCTTTCTTCAAAGATTTAAAGTTCTTGTCATACAAGTCTTCCACTTGTTTCCTTAGAGTTACTCCAAGATACTTTAGCTATTTGTAGCTGTTGTGAAGGGTGATGTTTCTCTGATTTCTTCTCAGCCCATTTATCATCTGTGTCAAGGAGGCTACTGATTTTTTTTAGTTAATCTTGTACCGTGCTACATTCTGAAAGTTTTTATGAGCTGTAGAAGTTCCTTGGTAGAATTTTTGGAGTCACTTATGTAAACTATAATATCATCAGAAAATAGTGAGAGTTTGACTTCTTCTTTTCCAATTTGTACCCCTTAATCTCCTTTTGTTGTCTTATTGTTCTAGCTAATTCTCAAGCGTTATATTGAATAGATATGGAGAGAGTGGACCACCTTGTCTTGTTCCTGATTTCAGTGGGATCACTGGGAATTTCTCTCCATTAAGTTTGATGCTGGCTGTTGGCTTGCTGTATATTGTCTTTATTATGTTTAGGCATGTTCCTTGTATCCCTGCTCTCTCCAAGACTTTTATCATGAAGGGATGTTATATTTTGTCAAAAGCTTTATCAGCATCTAATGAGATGATCATTTGGTTTTTATTTTTCAGTTTGTTTATATGGTGAATTACGCTGACAGATTTTTGTATGTTGAACCATCCCTGCATCTGCGGGATGAAGTTGACATCATCATGGTGGATGATGGTTCTGACATGTTCTTGGATTTGATTTGTCAGTATTATATTTAGTATTTTTACATCAATGTTCATGAGTGAGATTGGCCTATAATTATTTTTCTTAGTAATGTCTTTATGTGGTTTGGATATCAGGGTAACTGTAGCCTCATAAAAAGAGTTTGGCAATATTACTTCTGTTTATATTGTGTAGAACAATTTGAGGAGTCTTGGTATTGGTTCCTTTTTGAAAATCTTGTAGAATTCTGAGTTGAAACCATCTGGTCCTGGGCTTTTTCGGTTGGGAGACTTTTGATGACTGTTTCTATTTCCTCAGCAGTTATAGGTCTATTTAATTGCTTCTCTGGCCTTGATTTAATTTTGGTAAGTAATATTTATCCAGAAAGTTGTCCATTTCCTTTAAGTTTTCCAATTTTGTGGAGTACAGGTTTTCAAAATATGACCTGATGATCCTCTGTATTTCTTACCTGATGATCCTCTGTATTTCCTCCGTGTCTGCTGTTATGTCCCCCTTTTCATTTCTGATTTTGTTAATTTGAATATTCTCTCTGTGTCTTTTGGTTAGTTTGGATAAAGGTTTGTCTATTTTGTTGATTTTCTTGAAGAACCAACTCTTTGTCTCATTGATTCTTTGTATTGTGTTCTTTGTTTCTATTTTGTTGATTTCAGCTTTCAATTTGATTATTTCCTGCCATCTAGTTCTCTGAGTTTGTTTCTTTTTGTTCTAAAGTTTTAAAATGTTCTGCTAATCCACTAGTGTGGGATTTTTCCAGCTTCTTTATGTGGGCGTTTAGTGCTATGAACTTGCCTCTTAACACTGCTTTCATTGTGTCCCGTAAATTTGGGTATGTTGTGTGGTCATTTTCATTGAATTTTAGGAAGTCTTTAGTTTCTCCCCTTGTTTCTTCCTTGACCCATTGATGATTCAGGCAAGCATTGTTTAATTTCCATGTGCTTGTGGGCTTTCTGGAATTAGTATTGCTGTTGACTTTTTTTTAAGTAATGGTAATCCAATAAAATACATAAGGTTATTCCATTTTTTTGTATCTGTTGAGGTTTGTTTTGTTACTGAGTATGTGGTCAACTTTTGAGAAGGTTCCATTAGGTGCTGAGAAGAAGGTATATTCTTTTATGTTTGGATGGAATGTTCTATAGATGTCTGTTAAGTCCATTTGAGTCATAACATCTGTTAGTTCCCTTATTTCTCTATTAACTTTCTGTCTGACTGATTTGTCCAGTGGTGAGAGTGGAGTGTTGAAGTCTCCCACTATTAGTGTGTAGAGTTTAATGTATGATTTAAGCTTTAGAAATGTTTCCTTTACATACGAGGATGCCCTTGTATTGGGGGCATAGATGTTCAGTATTGAGGTTTCCTCTTGATGGAATTTTTTCTGTGACTAATATGAAATTTCCTTCTTTGTCTCTTTTGATTGATTTTAGTTTGAAGTCTATTTGTTGATAGTAAGATAGTTATACCAACTTGTTTCTTGAGTTCATTTGATTGTATTTTTTTCCCAATCCTTTATTCTGAGGCAATGTCCATCTTTGAGGGTGAGGTGTGTTTCTTGTATGCAGCAGAAGGATAGATTCTGTTTTCTTATCCAATCTTTTAGCCTGTGACTTTTTATGAGTGAGTTGAATCCATTTATAGTAAGGGATATTAATGACCAGTGATTGCTATCTTCTGTTAATTTAGTTTTCGTTTTTGGTGATGCTAATTTGTGTTTTTCTCTTCTTTGGGATTTGCTGCTCTGAGATCATCAACTGTCTGTGTTTTTGTTGATGTAGCCAACTTTCTTTAGTTGTAGTTTTCCTTCTAGTATTTTGTGTAGAGCTAGGTTTGTGGCTAGGTATTGGTTAAATCTGGTTTTGTCATGGAATATCTTGTTTTGTCCTTCTGTGGTGACTGAAAGTTTAGCTGGATATAGTAGTTTGGGCTGGCATCTGTGGTCTCTTAATGTCTGCATAAACACTTGACTAGGACATTCTGGCTTTCATTGTCTCCAGTGAGGAGTCAGGTGTAATTCTGATAGGTCTGCCTTTATATGTTACTTGAACTTTTTCCTTTGTAACTCTTAATATTTTTTCTTTAATCTGTATGTTTAGTGTTTTGATTATCATGTGGCAAGGGGCCTTTTTTTTGTACCCAGTCTATTTGGTGTTCTGTATGCTTCTTCTATCTTCATAGGCATATCTTTCTTTTGGTTGGAAAAGTTTTCTTCTATGATTTTGTTAATTATTTTCTGTGGTTTTGAGTTGAACTTCTTCTTCTATCCCTATTATTCTTAGGTTTGGCATTTTCATGGATATTTTGTGTTAAGCGTTTGTTAGATTTAATGTCCCTGGCTAGGGGTTAGTCCCGCAAAAGTCTCTGGCTCCCATATACTCCCTCGGAGGTCCCAGACTCGGATGGGTGCACCCAGACCCACAAAGGTCTCTGTCTGGTTCCTGCCTACTTCTTCAGAGGTCCCAGACCGATGCCCAGACCCACATAGGTCCTGGCTCAAGCCTACTACCTCTGAGGTCCCAGGCTCAGGGCCAGACCCACAGAGGTCTCTGGCTCTGGCCCACTCCATCAGTGATTGTTCCTCTTTAACCTGCTCTTGTGGAGTTTGCTGTCTCGGGCCTGCTACAGCCTAGGTCACTGGTTCAGCCCTGCTCCTGTGGAGTCCGCAGTCCCAGTACTGCTCTGGCCCAGGTCATTGGCTCAGTCCTGCCTCCGCAAATATCCCTGGTCTGGATCTGCTCCCAATCCCACAGAGCTTGCAGCCTGAGGCCCACTCCAGCCTAGGTTGCCAGCTCTGGTTCATGGATTTAAAATCCCCACATGCCTTGCTTTTCAAAGTGGGACATACACTGAGGTGTAATTTACACTCAAAACACCTCACATGGCCAGGTTAAAATTATACTAACACTTGACCTATAATAAAAAAAAAACCTTTGCTACTTTCTCCTTTTCCCTGTCTTTGCTCCCTATTCTTATAAGAACATATATAGAGAGATATAGGTATAGATATAGATATATACATAGATATAGATGGGGGGGCTCATATACTCATGTAGCCTGGGCTGGCCTCCAACTTACTACATAGCCAAGGTTAACCTTGAGCTTCTAATCTTCCTGCCTCTACCTCCTGAATGTTGGGATGAATAGACACGTACCACCCATCCTTGTGTTACTGCAGTGCTAGGGGTGGAATTCGGGGTTTCTCCAATGCTAAGCCAACCACATTAGGACTTCTTCGTGAATAAACTCCTTGGAAATAAAGTCCTCACGTCTGACACATCCCTGAGAGGGAGGACATGCCTGAGAGGGAGGACATCCCTGAGAGGGAGGACATCCCTGAAAGGGAGGACATCCCTGAGAGGAAGGACATCCCTGAGAGGGAGGACATGCCTGAGAGGGAGGACATGCCTAAGAGGGAGGACATCCCTGAGAGGGAGGACATGCCTAAGAGGGAGGACATGCCTGAGAGGGAGGACATCCCTGAGAGGGAGGACATCCCTGAGAGGGAGGACATGCCTGAGAGGAAGGACATCCCTGAGAGGGAGGACATGCCTAAGAGGGAGGACATGCCTGAGAGGGAGGACATCCCTGAGAGGGAGGACATCCCTGAGAGGGAGGACATGCCTAAGAGGGAGGACATCCCTGAGAGGGAGGACATCCCTGAGAGGGAGGACATCCCTGAGAGGGAGGACATGCCTGAGAGGAAGGACATGCCTAAGAGGGAGGACATCCCTGAGAGGGAGGACATCCCTGAGAGGGAGGACATCCCTGAGAGGGAGGACATGCCTGAGAGGGAGGACATCCCTGAGAGGAAGGACATCCCTGAGAGGGAGGACATGCCTGCGCAGCACACGTTCCGCTTCTTCTAGGAAGACCCACACTCTCCTCCCACATCTACTCCCCATGGCTTGCTTGAGGATGATGACTACGGTCTGGCCAAGAAGCTTATTTGTCACAACTCAAGGCTCCAAAGATCGGTTGAAGGATAAGTACGTGAGCCCGTGGATTTTGCCATAGTTCTTAGAAAAGGAAAGTCTGCTATGCTGAGATCATGGGCAATGACTAAGTCTTGAGCTGTAAAGGATTATCTCACCCAGGAAGTGAGAGAATGCTGTGACCAGAAGCAGGGCTGGGAGATATGGAGAGGGCAAGACAGTGACGTCACATACCCAACCTTCACGTCTACCCAGAAGCCAATCTATTCTTTGGTTTTCATATGTTTGTTTCCCCATCCACCCATCTCACAATGACCCTGTGAAACTGGATTCATTGTTGTTCCCATTCTACAGATGGGGAAGCTGGGGTCCAGAGGGGTGATGTCGCTTGTTCCAGGATTTTACCTGAAATCATAGCTCTGCAGGACTGGATGGATGGATGGATGGATGGATGGATGGATGGATGGATGGACGGACGAGTGAGTGAATTAACGGTAGGATTGGGAGGGAAAGCAAACAAGAATTCTGCTGGTTTCTGCATCTTTGATGGGTGAGAGATGCCCACATCTGAGGCATTAAGTCTCCTGTTTATAATGACCTCAGGTAAAACTCCCAAGGACAGAGGCAGGGTGCTGACTCAGTATGGGAGCTAAGAGCCCTGAGATCTTCCTGTGTCTTTGCTCCGGGAATACCCTATTAGCGACACAATAGAGGACCCAGGGGCCTTTCGAGTAACTCCTGGGTCAAACCCATAGTTTATCTTAACCTGGGAGCTTTGTGACCTTGGGCCAGACACCTGATTTGTCTGAGCCTTTACTTCCTCACCCATAAAAAAAAAAACCAGTTGGCAGATGCATTTTCCACGGCTGGCAAGAGGAGACACACAGGGCGGGCGTGTGCTCATTTAGATACCAACTCCCTTTAGCACCTGGCTCACAGTCTTTGAGTTCTGTTTCTCTCCCCTTTAAAACAGCGATGTCAATAACCCTTTCCATTTAATAGCATTGAATAGTTCTAGAAGCCCTTTCACTCAATAGCCACCAGTCGGCTACCTCCCCGGAGCCCCGGGAGCTTAAATGGGACATTGCATAGAAAATGCTTTGGAAGGAGCGGGGAGACAGAGAACCCAACGCGCTATTATTAGACACCGGGAGGAGCAAGCCGGAGCCCACACGCGCCTCTCTCTAATCAAACTGACATTGCGGTTTACGGAGCGTTGAACACTACGTTCCAGTCCAGGGAGCTAAAAATGGAAAGTTGCAGAAATAGCAGTCGGGTTCAAACGGGAGCAGGAGGGGTGTGTGCTGAGCCCTGCAGAGCAGCAAAGATGCCAGCTGGGCCCTCCCCACCAAAGCTGGGGGGACAGCGGGCCTCGGGAAGGCTCCACCTGCCACAGGCTCATGTGGGCATCAGGAGCTATGGGCTGCAGATTTGGGGAAAGGGCAGGTCAGGGAGCCAGCCTGGCCTACAGCACATTTTGACGCCTGGGGCCTCAGTGTCCCTTTTGGGAAAGTGGAGATGTTACAAGGAGACATTGAGCAAGGATTTTGTCCGCTAATAATAATTTGTCAGAAGTGCTTCAGGTTTGGAGTTTTTTGTTGGTGGTGGGTTTGGGCGGGGTTTGTTTGCTGATTGTTTTTTCCAGATTTAGATATTTGCATATATGCTTGCAGGGTGGGAATCAAATCTATACAGAAATTTCACCTCTGCTTCTCAAGCACCTCATACCCACAGCTGGGAGGAAACTGTGTTGACCTTTAATCTTGCCTTTATCTTGATAGCACATAAGGTCACGTATAGAATTTTACATCTGTGACATCATGGGTTGATTGATTTTGTTTTGGTTTTTTTTGGCGGGTGGGGCTTATATTTGTAGCCCAAGTTAGACTGGGGCTCACTATGGAGCCCAGACTGGCCTTGAACTCAGGGCAATCCTCCTGCCTCAGCCTCCCAAGGGCAAGGATTACATCCATAAGCCACCACATTCAGCTGTAACATGCCAGCGTTGGTTCGGAGGCAGAGCACTCCCGTGGTGTGTACAAGACCCTCGTGTCCATCCCGAGCTCTGGGAGATAATCTGGATTTTCACCTTGTGGAGTGAGCTGGCCAGAGATGTCAGCTTCAGCTACTGCTGGCCGAGTCTACTGTACCCTAGGTATAGCCTTGTCCATGCTGTCGTCCCCGCCCCCTAGCCCACCCACCAACCACGAGTCCTCCCTCACTTAGTCCCACCTACCCCGCAAGCTTGCTATCCCAAACCACACGCATGCTGGGAGACACGTTCATTTCTTCATTGAGTGCCTACTGTATGCTGGATTCTGACCCCGGGGCGAGGCTTTGATAGTGGGCAACTAGAGCAAGGCCCCAGGGCCTTGCACACACCCGGGAAGTGCTTCATAGATACATAGCTACCTGGTGGGTAAAGCAGACCGCCCATTCTCATTTTTCTCTTTTAAATATCCCAAGAATATCTGGCGGGGCTTAAAGAGTGCTGTGTACAATCACGTCCCCGCGTCCCCCATGACTCTGCATCTCAGATGATATGTCTGAGATAGCAGAATAATCAGCCCAGCCAAGTCTCTCCCCAGAGCGTGAGAGGCTGATCTGGAGTCCAGTGATGCCTCGGTGCGTCCTTGGACAGACCCAAGGGATCTTCAGAAGAACAATACACACTTGCAGGGATCAGCGCAACCTTCTGACCCAGAGGCAGCACAGCCCTTGGGGGAGGGGAAAGGACTTCATGCCAGAGTTCTCAGCTTCTGACAGAGAGAAGCTGAGGTTCAAAGTCTGACGTTGTGAACTTTGGACTGCTCCAGGGAGACACTTCCCACCTGAGGCCACAATGGCTGAGAAGGAAGTGCTCCGGTTTCCCGTCTGGGACAGAGGCTCTGACTTGCCATCTGTGAGCTTGATTCTCACTCTCCTTGTCTGCAAAATGGGGAGGGGCTGAGGAGGAGCTCACTCATGAGATTCTTGCCTGACAAGCATGAGGACCTGAATTTATTCCTAGAACTCATATCAGAGGGTGTGTGTGATGGCGTATGCTCGGGACCCAAGCATTTGTGGGGATCTCTGCCGGCTCACTGCCCAGCCAACCTCACATTGGTGAGCTCCAAGGCAGGGAAAGCCAGTCCCAAAGAAGGCAGACAGCTCCTGATATGACATCTGAGGCTGCCCTTCACATGACTCTCTCTCTCTCTCTCTCTCTCTCTCTCTCTCTCTGTCTCTCTCTGTCTCTCTCTGTCTCTCTCACACACACAGGCATGCTCACACACATTTGCACACACACATGCACATGCTCACAATACACACACATGCACATACACACATTTATGTACACACACAATTTATGTACACACCTTAACAATTTTTAAAATTTGTTTTAGTTCTATTCATCTTCATTATATTTATTTAGTGTGTGTGTGTGTGTTTGTGTGTGTGTGTGTGTCCACGTGTGCAAAGAACAACAGTATAGATTAAAGACAACTTACAGAAGGCAGTCTCTCTCCTACAGCCATGTGGGTTCTGGGAGCCAAACTTCAGGTTGGTGACAAGTACCCTGACTCGTCAAGCCTTCTCGATGGCGCCAACCAAACATCAGCTTTTGAAGCCCCATCTTGTTTTCCTTTTGTTACCTGCATGATAGGCCAGCACTCTGCCACCGGGCTACGTTCTAGCTCCCAGAACCACTGTTTTTTTTTTTTTACTTTTATTTTTTTATTTTTTTTGTTTTTTTTTTTTGTTTTTATTTTTTTCTGTTTTAAATTTATTTATTTATTAAAGATTTCTGTCTCTTCCCCACCACCGCCTCCCATTTCCCTCCCCCTCCCCCAATTAAGTCCCCCCCCAGCCCGAAAAGCCATCAGGGTTCCCTGTCCTATGGGAAGTCCAAGGAACCCCCACCACCATCCAGGTCTAGTAAGTTGAGCATCCAAACTGCTTAGGTTCCCACAAAGCCAGTGCGTGCAGTAGGATCAGAAACCCATTGCCATTGTTCTTGAGTTGTCAGTAGTCCTCATTTTTAACAGTGTCTATGTAAAGCAAATACTCAGTATCCCCACCCCCACCCCAGCTCTAAGCCAAAACTCCCACTGGTGGGAACAGAGAGCCCACACGCCGCCGCCAGGCTGACTTTTAGGGCCAGTCATTTAATCAGGGTTGTTGTAAAGATTAAAGGAGGACTCGTTGCTGAACAAGAAGCTCAATAAATAGGCTCGTTATTATTCTTCTAATCCGCTAACACTAGATCCCAGGCTCCGGAGTCCATCTGACGCCAACCCCAGCCCTGCCGCCTTCTGAGTGGGTTGGACAAGGCAGCTCTGTGTCTCCACCACGCTCCAGGGGGATGCCACTTCTGCTGCTTAGAGCTATTTAAGAGCAAGAGGCGGGAAGATAGGTGGCCCTGAGTAGGAGCTGAATAGCTGAGGCAAAGTGGACCATGCCTCCTTGCTGTTCAGTACTGAACCTACTTTGCAGTTAAGAAGAAAAGGCCTTGACATCTTGTTCAAGTTTATCCAGCTAAGAAGCGCCGGGGCCTGGGACTGGCAGGTCACCCTCTTGAGTGCCCGACAACCTGGCCAGTGCCTGACAACCTGGCCAGTGCCTTCCCTCGCCTTTGTGTGGCACCTGTCCTGTCCTTCCGCCATTGCTGAACTCTGTAGACACTAGCAGGCATCAAACACCATCGCTCGCACCGACAGTTAGGTTCTCATTCCCAGGGACATTTCCCAGGAGAATCCCTTCCCCTTCTCTGTAGCAATCCCAGCCCCCAGGATACCTGATGGTAACTGTGATAGTTAATATGATTATTAATTATGATCATTGAGGCGATAACAGTAACACGCCAAACATGAACACACAGCACGCAATTACACATCAGAAGAAGAGAAAGCAAGTGAAGGACCTCACATTCACTCATTGTTCCACAATCACTCAGAGGTCCGCTCTCCTGTTATCCCCATTTCCCAGCTGAAGAAACTGAGTCTCAGAGGGGATTGAGGAGTTAGCCAAGATCTGACTTTGGAAGTACGCTCAAGGGAGAAAGGTATGGGGGAACTTGTTAAAAGAGACACAAGCCCTTCTGGACATTTTATTTTTCTTTGCTCTGCCCTTCCTCCCCAGATCCATAAAGAAAGCCTGGACCCCACAGGAAGAACAAAAGCAGTTTTAACACAAAGTAAAAATAATAAGCGGAGCTTTCCAGCCTTAAGAAAAAAGATTGCCTTAGCCATTAAAAAGCTCACAGGAATTATCAAGAGGAGTCAGCCCCAGGGAAACCTAGGAACAGCTTCCAAAGGGCAGGCTTAAAACCTCTAGACACCCTGAGCTCTGAGATTATATAAGTCAATGCAAAAAAAAAATCAATTCAGAAAGTCAGCATAAGGAACGTCAAAAAAAAAAAGAAAAGAGCCTTCTCTTAGATATCAAATTTTCCCCTAGCAAGAAAAATGAGGGAAGAGAGGGAGAGTTTATTGCTTATTCTTGTCTGATTTTTGACCAGGACAATGTATTATTTTTATAGGCTAGACTTTTTAAAATAGAAATTGCTTTCAGGGTCTGGAGAAATGGCTCCCAGGGTTCCCAGCACCTATATCAGGCAGCTTACTATGACTCCAAAGGATACAGCGCCCTCTCCTGGCCTCTGTGGGCAAGTGCACTCATGGACACGTACCCTACACAGACACCTTCATATACATAATTTTTTAAAAGAATAATTAAAATATAAATTATTTCCAATGAATCAGTGTTTATGATGAAAGAAAAGCCAGTATAAAATGGCATAAACCACAAACCAGTATCACCTTCTCTCTTTTTTATGGTTGGTTTTATATGCCAAAACCTAACCTTAGCCAGTAGGCAATATATAATGATATAATGTATGGGTGGGTTTAATTGTCTCTGTTCTGCTTTCCTGGGGTTTTTTTAACATATAGTTTACATGAATAGCCTGTGCAGAAAGAAACACAAAGTAGTTTGTCGGAGAGAAGAAGGTCTTTGCTGAAGGTTAAGTTTCATAGATTTGAGCTGGGGCAGGAAATGGGGATAGGGAATTCCAGCTTTGGGGAAGAGGTCAGAAGCTGGAGTGCAGAAAATCATGGGTGCTGAGAGTGGACCCCAGAATTCGTATGTTAAAACACAGTCTCCAAAAAGAGTATGTTTGTGGTATCTGGAGGCGGGGCCTTGGGGAGGAAATGAGGCTTGGATGCAGTCATAAGGGTGGGGTTCCAACAAGGGCGTTAGTGGCTTTCTAAGAAGAGGAAGAGAGAGGTGATTTGGTACCTTAGCACTGTGTCGTCCTGGGATAGTGTCTGCCATGCTTCCATGCAACAAGAAGACCCTGAAGGCCAGCACTGCACTCTTATACTTTGCTACAGAAACTTAAAACATTGACCTTTGAAAGTTTTGTACATAGATACAATGTATCTAACCATATCAGCCTCCCCATTTTCTCCCTCCAGCTCAACCCCACTCTACCCTCACAATGCATCTCCCATCCGAATTCATGTTTCTCTTTTTATTCTTGTAACACACTGAGTCTGATTAGCACCCCCCATAAGCACATGGCTGTGGGGACATCCAGAGACATGAGCTTCTGAGCGGACATTGCACAGGAAAAGAGTGAGTTTCTCCCCAAGCAGCCAGCAACTACCAATGGCTCCTCAGCCAAGAGTGGGGCCCCAGGAGTACAGCCCTGATCCGGGCTGGAATTGTTACCAGTTTGATCTTGTGTGCATCTTGTGCAGGTAACCACACTGCTGTGAGCCCATGTGTATAACAGCCATGTCTTTCCAAAGGGCTCTTACAGTCGTTCTGCCCCTTCCTCAGAGATGTTCCCTGAGCCTTGGTGGGAAAGGAATTGGCATAGATGTCCTCTCAACTCCTGAACACTCATATTCTCAGCCCTTTGAACAGTTACAAGTCTCTGCATTAACTGATTCCTGTTAGTGGAGGCTGTTCGTTCGTTTCTGGCCACCCAGACCCGAAATAACCACACAGAAACTGTACTGATTAAATACTGCTTGGCCTATTAGCTCATGTTTATTGGCTAGCTCTTATATCTTAAATTAACCCATTTCTATTTTTTTTTATTTTACCACCAGGCTCATGGTTTACCAGCAAGGTTCTGGTGCGCCTGCCTCCTATGGCAGTTTCATGGCGTCTCCTTGACTCCAACTTCTTTTTTCCTCTATTAGCTTGGAATTCTCACCTTGCCCTATTCTGCTAAGCCATTGGCCAAAAGAGCTTCATTCATTAACCAATAAAAGCAACACATATACAGAAGGACTTTACATACCAGATTCCTGCTGCAATAAAAACTTCTGACCAAGGTTGAGAGCAGCCTAAATTCATGGTTATAAACATATTTAGAAGCTGTTTGACAAACCCATTTAGAAACACAACATCAATGGATTATCCCCTAGAGCCTGGGATTGTCTTAGCCAGAGGCTTTGGTTATATTTACATCACCAGCAGTCAATTCCCTTTAGTGGAACATGTCTCCAGTTCTATCAAGAGAACAGTTGTTTGCCCCATGAATGGCCCAGCCACTGCTACACCAGGAGTCACATCTTGCCTGACATGCACGGTCCAGAGTTGGGTAAGACCATTGATGTCTTTTCTCTCCCAGCAGGCAGCATAGCCCTTCCCAGCACTATGAAAGCGAGGCAGCCAGCGGGGAGCCTCTTGGTCAAGATTGACTTCCATGTGTCTGGCAACTAACCTGAGCCACACAAACTTGTAATCATCACAACCTACTTCACCTCCAGGGTCCATCCCAGCAAGAAAAGAGATGGAGATGCCGGCATCCTGAGGCCATGAAGCGAGTGGCTAATGATGGGTTGACTGACCAGAAACCACTGACAGAAGAAAAATCTAGAAACAAGAAGTGGGTAAGCTTAACTTGATCTTGGACACAGCCGTGAAAGTGGAGGTAGATCTGAGAACCCTGGAAAGGTTTCAGTAAGAGTTAGATTGGGGCTACCAAGTGAGTGATGACCAATTCCTGGTTTTAATTGTATACTCTTCATGCTAAATAAACTTCTCAAAGGATAAAAAAGAATCAGATGTCAAAAAATTATATAGAAGGGTGAGTTAGATGGCTCAGGGGGTGAAGGTACTTGAAAATGAAGTTCCATTCCTCCAACCCGCATAATGGAAGGAAATAACCAACTCCTTCAGGATGTCCTCTGGCCAGCACACAAGTACCAGAGCACACACTCACATGTACATGCACATGTGCACATGCGTGTGCGCACACACGCGCAATTAATAGAAATAAATAAATAATTGTGATAAAAATTCCATGGGGGAGGAGAGAATTCTTGAAGGGACACTGAGCTATGATGAAAAAGAGGATCCTTCTATCCACAAGGCCAGGCAGACAGGACACCCAGGAGTGATGACATAGATAAAGGGGAAGTGATGACCTGAAGCAGTTCAGGGGTGCTACAGCCTCAAACTCAAAAGCAACGTTGAAGCCAAGCTCATCTTCTAGGACTCAAGAAGAAAGATTTAGCAGATCATGAAATGTGGGGACCTGAGCAAAGTAGAAGAGACAGGCCAAGCTTTCGGGAGGGTGTGTATGTGTGTTCACGTGCGTGGCCTTGAGTGTGTGCAGGTGCACACCATGTACGGTGTGCATGTGTGTTCACGTGCGTGGCCTTGAGTGTGTGCAGGTGCACCCCATGTACGGTGTGCATGTGTGTTCACGTGCGCGGCCTTGAGTGTGTGCAGGTGCACCCCATGTACGGTGTGCATGTGTGTTCACGTGCGCGGCCTTGAGTGTGTGCAGGTGCACCCCATGTACGGTGTGCATGTGTGTTCACGTGCGCGGCCTTGAGTGTGTGCAGGTGCACCCCATGTACGGTGTGCATGTGGGGGTCAGCAGCAGGACCATGTACGGTGTGCATGTGGGGGTCAGCAGCAGGACCACGTACGGTGTGCATGTGGGGGTCAGCAGCAGGTATGCCCCTTTACTTACTGCGGTAAGGTCTTTCTCTGGACCCAGAACTTCCTAAATCAGCTAGTCTAGTTACCCAGTTTCCCTCTTCCTGAACCCCTGTCTCAGCCTCCTGAGCCCTGGGATGCCTGGCTTTTATGGGGGTTCTGGGGAGCCCAACTCAAGCTCTCAGGCTTTATCAGCTGAGCCATCTCACTAGGCCCTCTGAGGAGTATTTTGATGGTCTTTAAAACAATGCCTGGCACTTAGTAGAATATACAGGTGGTTGGTTGGTTGGTTGGTTGGTTGGTTGGTTGGTTGGTTGGTTAATCAGTCTGTTTTAGAAGGAAAGAATGATATTTTTAAATTCTGTTTTCAATAAAAGTTTACGGAGAGCTGAGACAGCCTGGGTATCTTCATAAGGGATCTTATCACTTGCAAGATTAATTTCCTCATTATTTCTGCTGCAGATTATCTTCCCTCCACAGCTCCCGTCTCCTCCATGCCGACAGTGCTGGTGTCCTCTGGCAATAGCCCACATCAAGCTGTCTCCCTGACTCTGCCACTAAGCTTTCCCCAAAAGTACAGAAGAGCTTTCATGGGTGCATTCTTCAAGTGCAGGGGGTCCAGGCCAGGAGGAGCCCTCAGCACAGGAACCCTCAGCCCAGGAGGCATAGGAGTCAGTGCCAACCCATCTCACCCACCGCTCGGTAGCTGGTTCTGAACCACAACTCCCAGCCTCCGCATCATGGACCTGTTTGATAATGAACCATTTACATCTTTGTAAATCCATTTATATCTTCTCTTGTCTCATTCTCTCCAGTGCTTTATGTATGTGTGTGTGTACATGTGTGCGCATGTGTTGTGTGTGTGCTGTGTGTATGTTTGTGCATGCGTTGTTGCATGTACATATATTGTGTATACATGCGAATATGTTGTGTGTCTGTGTGTGATGTGTGTATATGCATAGGCTTGTACATGTGTTGTGTGTTCATGTGTTGTGTGCATGTACACATGCTGTGTGTTCATGTGTTGTGTGCATGTACATATGCTGTGTGCATATGTTGTGTGTATGTATATATGTTGTGTGTGCATGTATTGCATGTATGTACACATGTCATGTGTGTGCATTGGAGACCGAGGTTGATGTCACTTTCTACCTTGCTTTTTGAGGCAATGTCTCTCCCTGGACCTGAAGCTTACCGGTTTGGCTAGCTGGTGGTCATCCCGCACCAGGAAGCCTCCTGTCTCTTTCTCTCCAGGGCTGAGGTGACAGGAGCTCACACTATGCCCAGCTTTTTAAGCGGGTGATGGGGATTCAGGCTCAAGCCACTCAAGCTAGTGGTCCAAAGACAGAACCACCCCCCAGGACCCTTGTTCTCACGTCCTGTTTTCTGGGGTTGACCATTAAATTATTACTTTCAAGTCCTCGTCTCAGGTCCTGCTTTGAAACAAACTCACCCATAATCTTCATCCTTACACGGTAAGCACTTTGAGGACCATGTTGGAGAAAGGGATACACCACATAGGCCCTCCATCAGGACCACGAGACGTTCTCCCCTAACTGCTGAGCATGCTGCGCTTGGCTCTCACTCCGCTTCAGGGACTGCCTCAGCTGCAGGGAGCTGCCCAGACCACAGTTGCATCTCAGGGATCTCCACAGTCAGTGATGTGTGGCCTACATTTGGCGGCATACTGGCCTGGTCCTCTGCACCCAAACTAGAACATTCCTAAGAGACCACCCAGTTTCAGGATTTCCCGGAAGCTTGGTTAAGCCTTCAGTTAGATTGTGCAGCAGCTCGCGGGATCCACTGCCCAATTCTATGGGAACATTTGTACCCACAGATATGGGCCCAAGTGCTCACCCTGACATATATGCTGGACTCTGTCTTCACAGTGGAGTGTCTCTGCAGTACAGGTCAGTGCAGGCCCAGTCCCTGGCTTATAGCCAATGTTTGCTATTGGTTCAATTAGTTGATAGATCGATTTGGCGGTGGCAAAACTCCTGATGGAAACTCTACCAGTCCCATCTGTGAAGTTAAGTAAAGTGAAGTTCTTCCTTCCATTGTCAACTTTCCTCTACTTTTTTGGAATCTGAGCAGATTAGTGCTGCCAACAGCCCAAGGCTCACGTATGACTAAAACATTCCCAGACTCCCAACTCCTAGCCTCTTCACCTGCCTCCTAGCATCAACCCAAGGCTATAAAAGCAAAAACCAATCTCATCCTGGACACCACAAGCCAGAAACCAAACGGCTGCACTTGACTTGTGCAAAATTCGGATGCTGTTTATTGCAAACTGTACCCGGGGCTGAAGAGAGCATGGAGCTGTAAATAAGTCATCGTCCATGCACCTAAATCTCTCTGAAAATGATTAATTGCCCAAGGCTAGGAACTGACTGTTCTGATGTCCGCTATTGAAGACAGTTTGCCTCCACCTGCCCTCTGGACCAGCAGCAGAGAGCTGGCACACAGACAGTGGCATCCAGAGGACTGGCCTATGGAACAGCATCTGCTTGGGGTGAGGTCACAGCAGGTTGGGAGCATGATGGGAGTGGTGGCCAGCTACCATGGCCAAACTCTGACACACTTCCTGGCTCTGGGTAATGAAGATATGGAGTTTTCTGTCTTCCTTTAGATAATGTAGCTCTGCATAAGCGTTGGATTTGATAAACAAGTGGAGCCTTTGATCCGCGAATCCTCTCCTTTCAAATGTGACCAGTGATGAATTCAGCTGCAAGGACGGTCATCAAAGTCCTTTGAAAATGGTCACAAAGGATTGGAAATAGCTTGAAGGTTCACTGGAAGGGGATCTGTTAAATAAGTCACAGTCTAACACAGCAGAAAAAGTAGTCATTAAAATCGATGCTACAGGAGACTGGAGGGATGCTTCGGTCTGTAAAGTTTTTCATGAGGACCCGAGTGCAGATCTTCAGCTCCCATGTAAAAGACGGTATGATAATGTTCATCTATAATCCCAGTACTGAGGGATGGGCACGTATAAACACTCAGGTCTCTGCAACTCACTGGCTGGCCAGCCCAGCTGAATCAGCCAATTGAAGGTCCAGTGAGAGACTTTGTCTCAAAAAGGAGGGCGGGGCTAGGAGCTGGACACCTCGGCATTTAAGGGCACTTGAGAGTCTTGCAGAAGAGCCAAGCACAGTTTCCACCAACCACATCAGGTGGCTTACAACCACCTGTAACTCCAGCTCCAGGGGATCTGATGCCCTCTTCTGGCTGCTCCGGGCACCTGGACCAATATGCACAGATACATAATTAAAAATAAAAATCTAAAAAGTAAAAAAATGGAGCATAATCGTAATCCATGACCCCCAACGTTGACCTTCAGTCTCCACACACGTGCACACAAATAGGGTATACCCCGTAAAGTCCTGGTGTGTTGTTACAGAAAAAATGACCTTGTGTGTATCTTACTTCCATTAAAAAGGAGGAACAAGAAAAGGGATGGGGACAAAGAGAAAGTCGTGTGCTCTGACCTGAAACCTCAAGCTTTCCCTGATAGAAAAATGGCTGGGTGCCCTGGAGCCCCCAGTGACAGAAGCTGATTTGAGAGGAGAGCCTCTAAGGGATAATTTCTTAAAAGAGGTTGGGAAGACCAGCAGAGCCACAGGGGAAAGAATGAGATGGTGAATTCAGAGCACAGGGCTCCTGCCTCCCACTTGGAGCTCTGCCTCCAAGAAGCTTCCCAGCCTGGCCATTCCCCAGCAGTGCTGGCCAGAGGGGTCACTGAGGTCTCCTCTGTGCTCATATGCCATGCCTGGAGAAGGCTTCTGAGACTCTCTGGATCCTAGCATCAGCTCTGCCTCAAAGCTCTCATTGCCCTGACTAGCACAGCCCAACTAGGCCTACTTTTCCTAAGGAAGGCAATAGTGGATATGCTTCGGGGCCCCCCTCCCCAGATCTACCCCAATATTCCACTTCTCAGGATGAGTTCCTAATTGAAAGGCAGGTCAAGGCAGTCACATTGGATGAGAGGACATGACCTTCCTTTGTCACAGCTATGGATGAGGGCTGGGCAGGTGATACAAGGAAAGACAAAGTCTTTTCCTTATCAATAGCCCATTCAATATCACTCTCCTCTCCTGTCTCTGCCTCTCTTTCCTCTGTCTTAGTTCCCTTCGCATCTTTATGTGCTGTGCATGGTGTAGTCAGACCACAGAGAGCAAGGCTGGCAGTGGTGTTGAGTCACAGGCAGACAGAGAAGGGCATTCAAAGGAAGGACAGAGAAAGCAGTGAAAAACTGTATATGTCCTGGGAACCAAGGAGAGCGCTGAGGTCATCCCGTCAAGGACATTAAAGGGGCTGTCATTCACTTCTCACATCAACCCTGGAACTCAAGAGACATCAGTTCTGGGTTAACCTTGGTCCTCTGGCATTGATGACTAACTCGATCTTTGTCATGAGGTCTTTGGCAGCTGACATGTGCCCTGTAGGGCGGTCGACAATGTCAAAGCCAGCAACCATCTCCTTCACCCAATTGTGACAACCAAAAATGTCTCTATGTGTTACCGTCACCAATTGTCCCTCAGGGCCCAGGCCTATGGTAGGGGTGAATTCTGGACTGAGGAGGCTCTAAGAGTTGGGATCACTGGATTAGATGAGGACTTGAGAATACACAGCTAACAAGTGCTGGGACCAGGATCTCAACCTGGATACTGCAGACAAAACTTGTGACCAGAGTCCTGTATAATTTTAAATTACGTTTAATTGTGGTGAGAAAGATCCATGTGTCCTAGCTCCCTTTCTGTTGCTGTGAGAAAATACTGTGACCAAAGGCAACTTAGAGGAGTAAAGGGTTCGTTTGGCTTATACTTCCAGGTCACAGTTCACTGAGGGAAGTCAGAGCAGGAGCTTGAAGCCAACACCATGGAGAAACGCTGTTTCCTGGCTCTCCCACCATGCTCAGGTAGATTCCTTATACAGCCCGGGCCCAGGGAATGGTGCCGTCCACAGCTAGCTAGGCCCCTCTACATCAACTAGCAATTAAGACAATCCCCACAGACAAACCCACAAGCCAAGCAGACCCGGGCAATCCCTCAGTTGAGGCTCCCTTCTCAGATGACCCTAGGCTGTGACAAGGTGACAATTAAAGCTAACCAGGCCACCATGATATAAGTGACATTGAGTGGGGGAAAAAATGGGTCTCAAGTTAAATGATGTCATCAAGGTCAGAGTCATGAGGAAAAAAGAAAAACAATACCTAAAACATTACTGTAGTTGGGTCTGGTAGGTAGAGGTCAAGTGGCCACCCTTCTGGATCTTTCTCTGTGTTTTCCAGCACTTCCAAAATGAACATCTATGGGGGTTTTTTGGCCATCAATAAACATTCAAAACAATATTCCATCCCATGTACCAAAAAGAATTTCGCAAAATACACTTGAAATGGGCAGCGTGGCTGTGGTTTGCGTGTGCTCTGATTATACCTGGTTTGCTCAACTGCTCATTATCCCAACCTCATGTGTAGTCACGCAGTGGGACCCCACATGACAAGAGCGAGACCAGCTGGTTCTGTTTCAGCTAGACCTGGTGCTGGGCTCCACCTGGGACCAAGCTCTGCATCTCTTCAGCCTCTTCCTTTCAGATGGAGAGTCCCGCACATGGAAAGGAACAAAAGTCAAAGAAGAGTGAGGCTTACTCCTCTCCATTTCCAGGGGAGAAAACTGACTTCCAAAGAGCACGCGGCCCAGATGAAATTAAACACAGAGCAAAACCCCACTCTCCTCCCACACGCACAGCAACACTGGCCTAGGCAGGGTTTCCATTGCTGTCACCAAACACCATGACCAAAAGCAAGTTAGGGAGGAGAGGGTTTATTCAGCTTACACTTCTGTGTCATGGTCCATCATTGGAGGGAAACAGGACAGGAACTCACACTAGGCAGGAACCTGGAGGCAGAAAATTAGGTAGGTGGAGTAGACAGAACAGAATGCTGGGAAGAAGGGAAGTGAGGTCAGACGCCATGCCTCTCCTCTCCAGGCCAGACGCGATGGAGCCAGCCGCCAGGTCAGACATGCTGAATCTTTTCAGGTAAGCCACCACCTCGTGGTGCTACACAGATTATTAGAAATGGGTTAATCAAGATGTGAGAACTAGCCAATAAGAGGCTAGAACTAATGAGCCAAGCAGTGTTTAAATGAATACAATTTGTGTGTTGTTATTTCGGGTGTAAAGCTAACCATGCGGGAGCCAGGCGGGACGAAATGCAGGCCTGCCTGCAGCTCCTTCTACAGGTGCTGCTTACTGGTTTGTTCCTCATGGCTTGCTCAGCCTGCTTTCTTATAGAACCCGGGACTACCATTCTGTGGATGGCACCACCCACAATGAGCTGGGCCCTCCCCATCAATCATTAAGAAAATGCCCTACAGCTGAATTTTATGAAGGCATTTTCTCAATGGAGGTTGCCTCCTTTCAGATGAATCTAGCCAGCCACGTGTTGACATTAAATTACTCCAGGATGGGCTGGAGAGATGGCTCAGAGGTTAAGAGCATTGCCTGCTCTTCCAAAGGTCCTGAGTTCAATTCCCAGCAACCACATGTTGGCTCACAACCATCTGTAATGGGGTCTGGTGCCCTCTTCTGGCCAGCAGGCATACACACAGACAGAAAATTGTATGCATAATAAATAAATAAATATTTAAAAAAATTACTCCAGGATAAACACCCACAAAGACACGGGCTTCTTGCACCAGGAATCCTTGTACATGACACGGCTTGTAAAGTCAGCATCTGTGTGCCTCTTTAGGGCTCTCTGCAAATGGCTGCTTGTGAAGATAAAGGAACAGGTGATGGCTTCCGATCCAAATGCATCTGGACATGCTTCAAAGATGTCCTCACCACACACTTGCCACCTGCGTGACCCTGAGTTGCTGTTGATTTACCTTCAGAAGCTAAATGTCTGCTACATAGATATGACTTTCTCTCTCTCTCTCTCTCTCTCTCTCTCTCTCTCTCTCTCTCTCTCTCCCCCCCCCCCCCCCGTGTGTATATGTGTATTGGAGTGTCCACTGAGATAAGTAACTAAGATAAGAGCTGTGACCGACATGGGGAACCCAGGACTGGGCTGTACCATTCGTAGGCTGGCCCAGTTAATAGGGGTCATAAGCATCCACGGGGTTAAGTAGGTTCTAGTCACAGAAGAGTGTATGAACTTCGTGTTGCTAGTGTGACAGATTACATAACTTGTTGGCTCTCAAGGCCATCCTCAGAGTTATTACCTGACAGTTCCAGGCAGTCAGAAGTCCAGAACCAAGTCTTACAGGTTGAAAATCAAGCTTACTGTGCAGTTGTGTTCCTTCTGAGCAGCCTCTAGAGACTTCCACACTCACTCCTTGCCTAGGGGTCACTTTCTCCATCTTCAGAACAAGCTGGGTAAGGCTTAGTGTGGTCGTGCAAACCTTTAGTCCCAGCACTTGCAAGGTAGAGGCAGGCAGATCTCTGTGAGTTTGAGGTTAGCCTGATCTACAGAGTGTCCCAGGCTAGCCAGGGCTACTTTGTCTTAAAGAAAGAAAAGAAGGAAGGAAGGAAGGAAGGAAGGAAGGAAGGAAGGAAGGAAGGAAGGAAGGAAGGGAGGAAGAAAAGGAGGACAGGGTGGGAAACAATCTTGAAAGTGTCTCTTCCTCTCTTCTCTTTCTCTCTCCCCCTCTCTATTAGACTCATCTATCCTTATAAGAACCCTTAAAAATCACTCAGGAGACAGAGGCAGGCAGATCTCTGTAAGTTTGAGACCAGACTGGTCTACAGAGCGAGTTCAAGGACAGGCTCCAGAGCTACACAGAGAAACTCTGTCTCAAAAAAACAAAAACAAAACAAAACAAAAAAGAACCCTTAAAATGGACTATGGGGCCTAGGTGTGATAGTTCGCTGGGGATTGGCTTGTATGCACGATGCCACGGATCTCCCCAGCACAATGTAAACAGACCTAGCAGTGCTTACCTGGAATCTTAGCACTTGGAGGTGGATGCAGAAGGATCAGAAACTCAATGTCATCCTCTACTACAAAGCAATTTGGAGGTTGCTGTGGGCAACGTGAGACCCAATCCAGAAAGGCAGGAAGGTGGCTACAACCATCCCAGATAAAAGTTAAGACTCTTCGTTTCAATTGTCTCCAGAGACCCTTTTGTCACGTGAGGTATTCACAAGCTTCAGCGGTCAGGATGTGAACACCTTTGTTGGGGAGGCACCGAGTGCTAACAATGGGTTTGTAGCCCCCACCCCCCCGCCCCGCCAAAGTCTTCACAGCTTGGACCTGAGCTGATACCACAGTTTATTGGACACATACCATATGCCAGGCTCCCCAAAGAAGCCCCAATTTCTGGTAAATGGGGGGTTACATTTGGAGATCTTCCCCCAGGCTAAGTCTTATCTCTATCTGTCACCAATTCTGGATTCCATTTTCCAGAAACATCGAACTGCATGAAACACTTTCACAAGCTCTGCTTAACCAAATGCTGTCATTTTAGTGATGAGCTGGTATCTGGGGGACCCAGTGAGTCACCAAATAGACACAGGAAGATCATCCTAAAAGTAAGTGAAAGTCCTTCAATACCGTAGGGCTATGGCGCTCTCGAGCTGAGTAGGTGGTCATCTCCAGAAGACACAGCACAGAGAACCTAAGGGCCTGAACTGCAAGGGCACATATAACTTCTAATATGGCCTAAACATTCACTGGGCAATGTGTTCTAAACCAGATAAGAAGGACGTGAACGCACTGGGCACAGAATGCTCACAGCCCAGCACAAAGTCAGCTGCACAGGCTGCCACGGGGAAGCAACTGGCCTTGCTGTTTCTGTTTCTATCTACCTCTCATGTGGCCAGCAACACTCCCATGGGAGCTGCCTGTGAGTCATGACGGGTGTGTCCTTCCCTCTCAGAGCCTGACGAGTTTCCCTGACACTCCTCAATTCTCCTCTGCTTCAACCCTCCCCTAGGGAAACTTCTCAAAGCCCACTAGAAAGCAGGTCTCCTGTTTAACACTCTCGTGGGATCCTGCGTTTTCTTTGTAGCCATCATCCCAATTATTAAGTAATTATTTATGTAATAATTTGTTTGACCCCTGACTTCTCCAACAGTACGAGCTCTCCAAAGACAGCTGTTAATTGGGACCACGTGACTGATTCTGTCTCATGGGCTCATATGCGTTGCTTCTGGTAAGAGGCTCAGCCAGGATGGTGTCAGCTCTCCAGTTAGCAGCTTCCGTACAGGACAGATGATGGCATCTACCCACCTGCATCACTGACTATCCAAAGAGCGCCCCCTATGGATCATGCTGAGTATGTAGAAATGAGAAGAGGTGGGGTGTTACTAACATAGTCTGGGATTTCAAAGCTAAGATCTTTGCATTTCTGTAGACTTGGCCTGTCCTGACCAGTACATTGTTGTATTCCCTGTGCATGACACAGCAGAGAACACACAGAAATAAATGAATGGCCATCTTTTGAAACCACAGAGAGTATTTCCCATCAATGGGAATGGAACGGCAGTGCCTACAGTCCCCAAGGCAAAAATTCAGCCAAGTTAAAATCAAAAACACCAATGATAGCCTTTGCTGGAGAGGTTGTGGAGGAAGGGGTACACTCATTCATTGCTGGTGGGAATGCAAACTTGTGCAACCACTTTGGAAATCAGTGTGGCAGTTTCTCAGGAAATTTGGGATCAACCTACCCCAGAACCCAGCAATACCACTCTTGGGAATATACCCAAGAGATGCCCTATCATATTGCAAAAGCATTTGTTCAACTATGTTCATAGCAGCATTATTTGTAATAGCCAGAACCTGGAAACAGCCTAGATGTCCTTCAATAGAAGAATGGATGAAGAAAGTGTGGAATATATACACATTAGAGTACTACTCAGCGGTAAAAAACAATGACTTCTTGAATTTTGCATGCAAATGGATGGAAATAGAAAACACTATCCTGAGTGAGATAACCCAGACCCAAAAAGATGAACATGGGATGTACTCACTCATAATTGGTTTCTAGCCATAAATAAAGGACATTGAGTCTATAATTTGTGATCCTAAAGAAGCTAAATAAAAAGGTGAACCCAGCCGGGCGGTGGTGGCACACGCCTTTAATCCCAGCACTCAGGAGGCAGAGGCAGGCAGATTTCTGCAGATTTCTGTGAGTTCTACAAGAGCTAGTTCCAGGACAGAAAACAAAAGCTACAGAGAAATCCTGTCTCAAAAAACCCAACAAAAAAAAAAAGAAGGTGAACCCAAAGAAAAACATATAGTTATCCTCCTGGATATGGGAAGTAGACAAGATGCGGGGCAAAAAATTGGGATCTTGGGGGTGGGGTGAGATGGGGGTAAGGGGAGATGGGGAGAAAAAAGTGAGAAAAGGAGGATGGGGGAACTTGGGGAAATGGGATAGTTGGGATAAAGAAAGGGTAGATTTGGGAGCAGGGAAGTATATATCTTAATTAAGGGAGCCATCTTAGGGTTGGCAAGAGACTTGAACCTAGAGGGGCTCCCAGGTGCCCAGGGTGATGTCCCCAGTTAGTTCCTTGGGCAGCTGGGGATAGGGAACCTGAAATGGCCCTATCCTATAGCCATACTGATGAATATCTTACATATCACCATAGAATTTTCATCTGGTGACGGATGGAGATAGAGACAGAGACCCACATTGGAGCACTGGAATGAGCTCCCAAGGTCCCAATGAGGAGCAGAAGGAGGGAGAACATGAGCAAGGAAGTCAGGACCTTGAGGGGTGCACCCACCCACTGAGACAGTGGGGCTGATCTATTGGGAGTTCACCAAGGCCAGTTGGACTGGGACTGAAAAAGCATGGGATAAAACCGGACTCTTTGAACATGGCAGACAATGAGAACTGAT
This sequence comes from Microtus pennsylvanicus, assembly GCF_037038515.1. Lineage (NCBI taxonomy): Eukaryota > Metazoa > Chordata > Mammalia > Rodentia > Cricetidae > Microtus > Microtus pennsylvanicus. Next base: position 119,207,613 of record NC_134579.1, read on the forward strand.
GAGAAGCCAAGGACAATGGCACTGGGTTTTGATCCTACCTCATGTTCTGGCTTTGTGGGAGCCTAACCAGTTTGAATGCTCACCTTCCTAGACCTGGATGGAGGGTGGAGGACCACTTTCCACAGGGCAGGGAACCCTGACTGCTCTTCGGACTGGAGAGGGAGGGGGAGAGGAGGAGGGAAGGGGAGAGGAGTGGGAGGAGGGGGAGGGAAATGGGAGGCTGGGAGGAGGCAGAAATTTTTTTCCAATAAATAAATAAATAAAAATTCAGCCAAGTACTGTTGAGAACACGAAACTGTAAAATGCCCAGTCGTAAATGGGATAGTTAGCACCCCCTCCAAGGCTAGACCAGAAAGAATGTAAGAGCTGGAATAAGGGTAGAGTCCTGTGGATGCTGTCTTCTGGGGCTGGACACAGCCCTTACAGTCCTGAGTTCATAGCATCTGTGATTACCAAGACACTGTCTATCAGCATCCTGTCATGGAGTGGGGAGGGGCTCATGAGGCCCAGCCGCTCCTTGAGGATTTACAGGTAGTTCATGGTCCAAGGGGAAGGAGGCATTTCTTCAGTGGTGGACCCACAGGTAGCATACCCATGTTCTATAAATAACCTTTCACCCTTCTCCTATAAGAAATTCTAATTAAACTCGCCCACTCACTAAAAGGGAGGCGGCAACTCGTTGAGAAGAGGAAAAGACTGAGAGAGAGGGCGAGGGGGACAGGAGAGGGTGGTGATGAATATGACCAACTCTATTACACACAGGTATGAAAACATCATGATGAAAGCCAATGTGTATAATAAATATTTGCTAATAAAGAAATCCAGGGTTTCTGTCACCCAGTCCGGCAGCTAGAAATGCAGGTTCTTTGACCTTGAAGCTGCAGGACTCAGGTCACAAAAACATTCATTGAAGCCGAGCACAATTAGGTACTCAACAGACTGGGGGACCCACTACAACCCAAGCCATTAGTCACGGGGCATTGTTTAGAAATGGTTTCAATTCATAATATTTATGAATTGATCTGTGGGAACCCATAAACACTGCTCATCAATACAACTAATTGGCTTTACGGCTTTGTTTGGTTGGCTCATGTGTTCAGGCTCCTGTTGTTAGGGTCTTAAAGAAAACAGGAATTCGCACACACTGGAGCTTGACTAGAATGTTGCATGCTGGGGTTCAGCCAGAGAACTGGGTGAAACGGGTGCATTTAAGAAGTGGAGGGCACCGCAGATGTCATTTGAGTAGTAGGGTACTTGTCCAGTAAGCATGAAACTCTAGGACTGATTCCCCAGCCCTGTATAAACCTGTGTGATAGTGCATGCTCGTAACCCTAGCACTAAAGAGGTAGAGACAGGAGGATCAGAAGTTCAAGGTCATACAAAAACATTTTTGCCCTCCCATTCGCCCCTGGGTCTCAGCTTATCATGTTCAAAGTAAAAGGAATGAAGGAGCTATGGTGCTGTGTTTGTTTTGCTTATGAGACTTATTTGTTTTTCTTCTGTGTGGGTGTTTTGTCTGCATGTGTGTCTGTGTACCACGCATGTGCAGTACCCACGGAGGCTAGAAGAGGTCATCAGATCTACGGCTTGAGTCACAGATGATTGTTAGTCACCACGTAGGTGCTAGAAATCAAACCCAGGTCCTTTAGAAGAACAGCCAGTGCTCTGAACCACTGAACCATCTCTCCAGCCCTGCAGCTACTGTGTTTAACATACGCCAGCTCCTGGGTGTCACTGACAGAAGGCAGGGTTGACAGTAACTTAACACTCCAACCTGCTACTCGTGGGCGGCATGGATTCTAGAAGCTCTGACAGAAACATTGGTAGTGGTGTTGACCAAACCAGATGAAGCCTGTGGCTATAGCATGGAGAATATTTCCTGAGTTCACTCTTTGTCCTTGAAGCTACACAAAGAAGTGAGGTTGACCAGAAGGCTCAGCCCAACAACCTAAGTTTGATCTCTAGGACCCATATGTTGGGAAGAGAGCATCAACTCCTGAAAGTTGTCCTTTGGCCTCATGTATCCTGCAGCAGGTGCTTACACACACACACACACACACACACACACACACACACACACTTAGATGTGATAAACAAATGCCTAGATGCCTGTTATTGAGATTCTCCATGTATGTGTGCCCTCTGTTCGGGAAGCCTTTGATGCGATGGGTGTGGCCCCTATTACTATCGCAGGAGCTACAGTAGTGAGATCAGCTGCCAACCCCAATAAGGAGATGTGGGTTTGTTTGTGCTGATGTTTCCTACTAGGCTAGAACTCTGAGCTGCATCCCCAGCCCTCTTTCCATCTTTACCCTGAGACACTGTCTCAACTAGGCTAGCCAAGCTGGCTTTCAAGTCACTCTTGTGGCTCATACTGGCCTTGAACCTGTGACCCTCCTGCCTCAGCCTCCCAAGCAGCTGAAACTCCAGGCCTGCACCCCTAGGTCAAGCGAGCAATGCGGTTTTAATGGGGGACTTCAGGGACTCTGTGCAGGGCCAGGTTGCTGAATTTGCATGTAAAAAGCATAGCAAGAAAGACTTCCAAAGGGAGTGGTGAACACACTTCTGAGCTGATGGGCTGCGGAAGGCACTGGAAGAAAAATGCTTCAGATGGACTGAGATGGGGGAGGGTGCAGAAGCCAGTGCTCAAGGACCTGCCAGTCCTTCAAGGAGGTGAGACCCACTAGTGAGGGAGGGAGCAGGAAAAAGTGGGATGGGTACCCAGTCTAGAGGCTTTGAGATTTTTCTTCTCTTTCTCCCAAATACAGGACAATGACCCAAGTAGGAAAGACAGACCAAAAACATTTTAAAAGCTCAAAAATTGGGTGAATGAATAAATGAACAAATGAACAAAAACACTAGATTTGGTGGATCACTGATGTTGATCCCTTTATGTGACAAATGGCTTGGGGAGGAGCTTGCTAGAAGAGTTTGGGTTCCTTTTCCAGCCTGAGTTTATTCTTTAAGACATTCATCCCAGTATTTGGATGTTGGGTGATTTATCTTTATTGAACCCGCCCTTCTGCCTCCTTACTCCCCCTCTCCCCTCCCCCCCTCCTCCCCCTGGCTGCCTGTCTCCTTTCACACGTCACAAATCTAGGCACTTCATAATCACCTTGATGGGTTTAAAAACATAATGGAGAGACCTCCGGATCCCACCTCGGTCCTGACCGAGAATGAAATTCTTCATTGCACCACGGTGGCTTTCGGAGGAGCCCTTGACTCCTTACCAGGAAGCCTACATAAGACCAATCTAGTCCCCTTGAAAGCAGATGGCAGTAGGCTTGGTCAGTTAGTGGGGCCACTGGCAGTGGGACCAGGAGCTTATCCCCTCACGGATGATCTGGCTCGAGGAAGAGGGCCGTGGTCCTGCCTCACCGTGGTGATGTGACAGAATTCGTTAACTCCCCATGGGAGGCCTTACCCTCTCTGAGAGCAGATTTGGAGGAGAGGTAGGAGGAGTGGAAAGGGGAGGGGGAACTGGACTAGTATGTAAAAAAATAAAAGTTAAATAAAAAACACCATGGAAAGGAATCCCTGGGTGTGTCTGAAAGGGATTCATTCACTAGATTGGGTTAACTGAGCGAGAAGGCCATCCCTGAATTTGAATGGCACCATTCCATGCCGGGGATGGGGTCCTGGTCCAAATATGGAGGAAGCAAGCTGAGCACAGGTATCCACTCTTCTCTGCTTCCTGGTTGTTGACACAATGTGACCAGCGGCAGGATACCTCCCTGCCAATATAGACGCGCATGCGCCCCCTAGAATTGAGAGCAGACAATAAACCCTTTCCTCTTCAAGTTGGGTTTGTCAGGTATTTCCTGACTGCAGCGGGACAAGTCTCTGCTTTCTCAGTTCTAAATCCAGACTCCCAAGGGAACTTTCTAATTGGTCCATCACAGGTCAGGAATCTATTTCTGAACCAGTCCCCTAAGGCGAAATGTAGGGGTCTGAGAAGTAACTAGAGCTTTCTTCAGGTCCTCGTGATTAGAGTGCAGGACTGTGTGGGAACTGGCTTTACTTGAGAAAATAAATTTCCCAAGAATAAATCTCTGTGCGTAATCCCTTCAAACTCTGACAGCATGAAGATCTGAATTCCAGATAAGGTGTCCACTGTTGAAAATAGCTAATAATGTGATTTTTCTTTTCTTTTTTAAAATAATGATCTTTAGTCAGGGCTAGCTAGCGCTACCCTTAAGCTGCCTAGGGCACGTGACAGTATTCTGTGCCCTGCAGTCCAGCAGAGGAGCTGTAATTGGGACAAAGCAATTTACCTTGAGCCACTCCCCAAACCTTGGCCTCTCAATTCTGTCAAAGAAGATGGTGGTCCCAGTGGACACGCACGCCCACGGATGACTCTGGCTGCCAGGTTGGCGAAGCTCATCTCTGTATGTCACCGGGAGTTGGCCCCAGCTGCCATCTGCGCACTCTGGCTGGCTCCACAGATGGCAAATGGAAGGCTTGCTCCGCCCCTTGCTCCCTGGTCTGGCGACTTCCACATTCCTTGACAATAATGCTGGTTCAGACGCTGGCACTTGGAGCCAACCCTCGCTAGGCACAGCAGGGTGGGCAAGGCAGAGAGAAGCTGGCAAGAGCAGAAGCAGGGGCTATTTATTTTATGCTGGCCCTAGCAGCCTGGAAGGCACCATGAGGGGTGTGGGCAACCAGACCTCAGCAGATGACAGAACTTTATCAAGCAAGGGAGATGGGGGAGTCTGGAAAATTACAGCCTACTTGCCAAGTCTCAGGGACACCTGCATCTAATTTAACATAAGGAAGTCTTTATGGAAAAACACATCTACCTTCCCTACAGCCGCTCTCATTAACTCTAGATCATTCTGTCTCCTAATGTGCTCCCAAACTTGTCCTCCCTCTATCCCCAGCCTGCCAGCTCTCAACCTCCACCATCTCCAGCTGCCCAAGGAGCTTCCCAAATGTCCCGTCATGTGGGGCTCACCCGTTCCCCACCCAGTGACCAAACTGACCTCACCCAGTGACCAAAGTGGCCTTTCTAAGTTGTAGGTCGAATTTTGTCTCCTTTCTGCCTGAAGCCCAGCAGTGAGGGCCAGAGGGATGACTCAGCAGTTAAGAGCATGGCCTGTTCTTGCAAAAGACTCAAGTTTAGCCCCCAGCAACTATGGCAGGCAACTCACAACTGCATCCAATGCTTCTGGCTTCCATAGGCACCAGTACGCACACACACACCCAATTAAAAGTAAAATAGAATTATTTTAGCACAGGGGCTGCTCTGAGCACAGACTCTCAAATCCTTTACCCCAGCCCCCGAGCCCTCCACAAGCTATTCCTGACCTACCTCAGAAACTTCTAAGCACCATATAGGGCTATGGTGTGTGGTGGGTGCCTCGGTACCCTGCCTTTACCATATTGGCCAAGATTTAAAAGCTGATATCTGCTTCAAGGACCATTTTTGGTAGCTAGAGCCCACTTCTGCATGGCACAATAGATGCCAGGGAAAGAGTACCACCTGGGGATAATAATAGAAGTTGGAGAATTATAAAACCCAGCCATGATAAACTCAATAGAGGCCTGAGTCTCAGTAGTTTTCCCTACAGCAATATCTGGTTGCAAGAAAGAGCCCAAACTGAGACTACCCAGGCACTACCCAGGAACAGACCATCCAAAGGAAATTCATAACTTTCCAACTGTTGTAAATAGAATCACCTGCCAGCACATACCCATCGCTTTTCACCAGGACACCCCTAGACAAATACCAGCCAATCAGGATTGAACCCATCACCCCAAACCTGCTAATTAACTTTTCTGATTTTTGCCTTTAAATGGTTATCTCTAGAAGGATGGGGTACCTCCTCTTGCTGCTGCACTGATGAGGTTCCTGACGGCTTGTACACTTGCATGAGAATAAACCTTGCTTTTGCATTTTTTGGTGAGTCAGTCTCCCTGGTGGTCTTTTGGGGTCCCCACAGACTGGGCACAGCAGAATCTGTATGCTGCCGGGTGATTGTAATGGTCTGTCCTGTCCATTTAAGAGAAAAGCCCCATTTGCTCCCTCCGCTGTCTGAAGAAACAAGCAGATCTTCCTTCTGCTTCCAGCCTGAGTGTCCTTTCCTTCTCTCTCCTGAAGAGGTAGCTTCTCCTACACCACCCACTTCTCTTTCTCTCTCTCTCTGCCTCTCTCTCCTCATCCCCCTTCTCCCTCCCTCTCCCCCTTTCCCCTTCCCTTCCATAACCCATTAAATAAATATACAACCTCCAACCTCATTCTGCATGGCATGCCTATCCATTGCTGTTTCTCACCTGCCATGTGGCTCCCTGCCTGGGGCCCGCTGCCTGCTGCCGCCCCTTGGAGAATGGTGTCCTTTTATTTTTACCATTAGAGTAGAATACTCAGGAAGCAGAGGCAAGCAGATCTCTGTGAGTTCAAGGTCAGCCTGGTCTATAGAGCTAGTTCCAGGACAGCCATGGATACACAAAGAAACCCTGGAGAGAGAGAGAGAGAGAGAGAGAGAGAGAGAGAGAGAGAGAGGAATCTGTATCCCAGCTCCATCATCCTTGGGGTGGGATAACAGAGGCGTGTTTCCTTAGTCTTCAGAGTTCACCAGTTGGCCTGCTGGTGGAGCATACCATCTTCTGAGTGCAACAGCCTCATGGTCATGAGACCCACTATTCCTGTCTGTCACTGGGGTGGGGCTCCTTGGCTGTTCTAATTCCCTCATAGAAATAGGGGGTGAGAAAGTCTCACCTGTGCTTCCAGCGGCTCCTTCCAGCCATTTCCATGTAATTCCACTCCAATTGTATGTGACCTTGGGAAGTGTTGGCGTGTAGGCTTATGGTGGGTTAACTAAGAGAAGCTTCACCTACAGGTCTTTGAAGTGGCCATCACCCAAGCTGACAGAAGACTTTCCTAGAGAGAGCCCTTCACACACACACACACACACACACACGCATGCGCACACACACATACAGACATGCACACGCACACACCTCACTCTGTAAGTGAAGGCAGTTGACTATCCAGGTTAAGTTTGGTGGAATCGATCTTTCATTTGTCACTGAGACCTTGAGAAGTAAGAAGCTGTTTACAACTCCCTGGGAAAGGAATTCTCACAAAGCACACCAATGGTCATGTTTACGATAAAACACCTCTACCAGCCCTGTGCTCTGCCCACACGGGTTCACAACCACAAGCCTACCTGGTTATTTAGTACCACTTTCTACTTAGAACTCGTGCATGCAAATTCTAATCTCGGGGTCTTTGGCAGGGACAGTTCCCAAACAGTCGATTGTTTTCTATAACCGTATTTTCCACTTACACACATGATTGCACATGACAGTCAGGAGTGTGCCGCTTCCTCTGCAGCCACTGGACCTTTGCACAGACTGTCTCTTCTGCTTAGTACATACACCCTCATCCTATGTCTCCTGGATGGATCTCATTCTACCCTGGAGCTCTGCCTTTAGCTTAGATCTACAATCTTAGATAGAACTTCTGTGAATTTTCTCTCTCTCTCTCTCTCTCTCTCTCTCTCTCTCTCACACACACACACACACACACACACACACACACACAAGCACACACAGTTTAGTTTCCCTGGGATTTTGCCCCTTTCCTGCAGTTTTGTGGTGGTATTTGTTTGTTTGTTGTTTTGGTCATTCTTTGCCCAGCACTTGTGTCCCCTCATTGAAATGTAAACTACTTGATAACAGTGTTTGTGTCAGGGGCTTGTTTCTGCCTCCCCAGAGTGGGACACCATGAAGATAATCTGTAGCGAGTTAAATATATAATGCATTGGCTTTTAAAAACTAGGGAGGAAAATGTGGAGACTGTAAAGTCACCCAGAAATGGAAATACTTTGCATATGCTAATTGGATAATCATAAACACCATCACTCAGCATGAACTGCAGGCTAGGCATCTTGCCAGGGGTGTCTCAGTTAACCTTTATAAGCTGGCACCAATGATGTCCGTGCTGGGCAAGAGGAGAAGAAATAGTCACATCGGAGAAGCACACAGCAACCAAGGGAGGAGCTGGGATGCAAACCTAGAGGGTTTGGCACCAGCATTTACTTAACCTCTGGCTCTCTTTCCTACCTCTCTCCCAGGAATAAAACTCCATTTGGAGAGTACTCCATCTTCACAGCACCATGTACAGAGTGTCTCTCCCTCACAGGAAGTAGAGGCTTTGCAGACTCCCTGTGTGCCAGAATCTGGGCCAGGAAATGAATGCCAGCAAGATAGGAAGATGTCCAGAAGATCTCTTGGGAAATATAGAAGAAGGCTATCTCCAAATAGTGAGAACAAAATCACATCTACCCTTGGCTGCCTGCTCAGTGTGTAGCTGGCATGCATGTGTATGTTCATGTGCACACTGTGGGATGATGCTCTTGTACATTGTAAAGGTTCACCACTCATATTGGTTTAATAAAATGTCAATTGGCCAGTAGCCAGGCAGGAAGTATAAGTGGAGTGAACAGACTAGGAGAATTCTGGGAAGAGAAAAGGCAGAGACTCACCAGCCAGATGCAGAGGAAGCAAGATGAGAATGCCTTATTGAGAAAAGGAATCAAACCATGTGACTAAACAGAGACAAAAATTATGGGTTAGTTTAAGTTGTAAGAGCTAGTTAATAATAAGCCTGAGCTAAGAGACCAAACAGTTTATAATTACTATAAGCCTCTGTGTGTTTCTTTGGGACTGAATGGTTGTGAGACCAGAAGGAACAGAAATTTCCTTTTACAAATGGCACCCAAACATTTGGAAAGAATTTCCACATAAAGCCTGAGAAAGCTTTATAAGAAAGGATTCTAGACAGACAAGAACAGAGTCAAGTGCAGCTTCTTAGTAACCACCTTTACTCCTGTAGGCTCTCTTTGCTCGTGGGGAGCAGAGGCGGGGCTCCTTTAAGAGAGGCTTCCTGACTCAGCATTAGCAGCAAAAACCTCACAGTTCTTTTAAGAGGCTCTGCCACCAAACATTTAAATGCTACTTATGAGCAGCTGGCAGCAGGCTTCTTGGTGGTGGCATGAACCTAGAAATTTCACAGAGTTATGACAATAAATATGGCTCCCACCAGTACCTCCACCATGACTCTCAGGAAGTCAAGAAGTGGGGTGGAGCAAGTCATCAAAGTCATAGCTTTAATCCTAGCCATGCTGCTTAGCAGATTTAAGACTCATGTACTCAGAAAAAAAAGATAGAGATATACAGTAAAGACAGATTCAGAGAGGAAAAAAAATCTTTAAACAGTTTACAGTGTGTTTAAAAATATATGTAGGCTCGGAAGAGAAAATAAAAGGGATAGAGAAACTTATTTAAAAAAAATAAAGTAGCCAGGTATGGTGGCTCATGCCTTTACCAACACTTGGGAGACAGAGGCAGGCAGATCTCTGTGAGTTTGAGGCCAGCCTGGTTGACAGAGTGAGTTGTAGGAAAGCCAAAGATACACAGAGAAACCCTGCCTCAAAAAAATTTTAAAAATAAAAATAAAAGAAGTAATGTGAGAAAAAAGCCACATAAAGATGGAAAACACACAGAGAGTCTGGATACTGTATGTTGTTGTGTTGTCTTTGAATTGTTTGTCTGCTGAGGAAGGAGCAACAGCTGCTAAAAGACATTTGACCATAAAGGTTTCTGGATTTACCCAACCTATATATTTTGAAAAGGCCTTGACTTCAAAAGGTATGTTACTTTGGAGAAGAAGTTTTGCTTTTGTTTCCACACAAAATGAGAGACTGTGAATTCATTCTTGGTTAAGAAAATAGGTTTGATTGATGAAGACCCCCCTGAAGAATCTCTAATGGGAATGGATGGCCCAAATAATTCAATGTTTTAGAGCACCTCTGTTGTAGTTTCCTCTGAGTTCTGCATCCAGAACAGCTGCTGGCTGAGATGATCCAGCCTCACAGAATACTCCAGTCAGGACTTGACCATAATCCTAAATTTTCTTTGGGTCCCCATAAGATTATCAGTGCCCCCAATCAGCAGGAAGTAGCTTAGAAAACTATGCCCACATTATCAAAAATGGATTATAGATGTTTGTCTTTGTTTAGTGTGTTGGTTACAAGTTGTTATGGATAATGGTTAGGAAAAAAAGCTAAAATGAGATTAGATTTAGGGTTCTTATTTTGAAAAGAAAAAGGAGAAATGCTATGGGATAATGCTTCTGTACACTGCAAATATTTGTCAACCATATTGGTTTAATAAAACACTGATGGGCCAGTAGCCAGGCACGAAGTATAAGTGGGGCAACCAGGTGAGGAGAAGTCTGGGAAGAGAAAAGGTAGAGACACAGTCACCAGTCAGACACAGAGGAAGCAAGATCAGTGACATTATTGAGAAAAGGTACCAAGTCATGTGGCTAAACATAGACAAGAATTATGGGTTAATTTAAGTTGTAAGAGCTAGTTAATAATAAGCCTGAACTAATAGGCCAAACAGTTTATAATTAATATAAGCCTCTGTGTGTTTCTTTGGAACTGAATGACTGCAGGACCAGGCAGGACAAAAACTTCTGTCTACATGTGCATGTGTGTATAAGGACCCATGGTTTTCTCAACTCTCCTGGGATTTAAGAACTAGTACTGGGGCTAGAGAGATGGCTTGGTGGTTGAGAGCTCTTAGTGCTCTTTGAAGGGACTCAAGTTTCTTACCCAGCAGCTTACAGTTGTCTAGAGCTCTAGCTTCAGGGTATCCAATGCCTTGGACCTCCATGAGCCCCTACACGCATGTGCACGCATCCCCACACAGACACACATAAATAGATATAAGTTTAAAATCTATAACAAAAACAAACAGACAGACAAAAACTAGTACTGGGCTGGAAGATGACTCAGTCAGTGAAGTGCTTGTCATACATGAGAATAGCATGCATGAGGAGGACCTGAGTTCCATGCCTAGAACATTAGGCATGGTCGTGTGCATTTATAATCCCAGCACTATGGAGGAGAGACAAGCAGGTTGTAGAGATCACCAGCCAGCTAGCCTAGCATGCTCGGTGAGTTTCAGACCAGTGAAAGCCCTCTTCTCAAAAGAAAAAAATGGTGAACCAAATCTAAGAAATGAAAGCCACAATTGTCTTCTGGCCACCACATGCACACACCTGAACACACATGAGCATATACAGAATGAACACACATGTGCATATTGCTATCATATTGCTATTGCTATCATATTGCTATTGATAAATTTTTGAGAGGCCAGCTGATTTTCCAAGGCTCCCAAAGCTAATCGACAGCAGAGAGAGGTTCAAGCTGTTCAGACAGAGGTTCGGGTCCGAGCTTGGAAAGCCCCTCCCCGCTCACTGCTTCCCATGCTCAGGACCAGTCACTCGTCTTCTTATGAGGCCTTAGTTACCTGGCTCCTGTTGTTCATGAGGCCTGGAAAACTACCCAGATGTTCCCTTGACCTCGCTTTGATATTGCTGCCTAAAACAGGTCCTCAGCAACAGCCCGCCACAACTCACAGCTCAGTCATCTTCAGAAATGCCTAAGAACATAAGAGGATTAGCAAACCATCATACACTACCACAGAAAAAAAAGTATACAGGTGTGAAATGCCCACCAACAGCAAACACTCAGGCTAGGGAGATGGCTCAGTGGGTAGAGCTTGTCTTCCAAGCACAGAGGCCCGAGTTCCATCCTCAGAATCTATGTTTATAGAAAGAAAGGGCAAGGAACACCAAAACTGAGTGGGAACTGCTAAAGGCATCACGCTCTCTGGATGTAGGGCATAGCAAATCAAGTTGGCACTGAGTTAGAAGCTTTCTCTATGCCTGCTAGCTTTCATAATGCTAGAAGGTGCAATGTGGGCCGCGGGGGGAGAGATGTCATCAACAGTCCTACCCAGATGTGGGCCCTGCCTACTAGCAATACTGGCCTGCCAGGCAAGATGTGCCCCCTGGTGCAGTAGTGGCATGACTGTTGTGGGAGTAACCAGTCACTTTCTGGGTGGATTTGAAGCCTGCCCCATAGGCAGGGATCCATGCCCTGCACTGTAAACCTGGTCACAAGATCTGGGGGACTTGCTATTGTCATTCTGTTCAATGTAATGGTGTCAGACTGTCTTCTTCAAACTCATGTTTGTACCCATAGATTAGTGATGTTCTCGTCCCCATTCAGAGTGGACAGCAGTTAGTATATCTCTGCAGCCTCAAAGAATGATTTTTTTAAAAATCCTTTTACCATGGACAGGTTATATAAACTTTTACTTTCGGAGCTGAGGAAGTAGTGTAGATCCCTAGGGTTCATTGGTCAGGCAGCCTAACCAAACCAGTGAGTTCTAGGCCAGTGAGAGACCGGTGTATTAGTTATTTTTCTATTGCTGTTATAAAACACCATAACCAAAGCAATTTATAAAGGAAAGAATTTAATTGGGCTTATGGTTTCAGCAGGTTATAACCCATGATTGAGGCACAAAGGCAAGCCACAGAGAGCTCATGTCTTCAGCGAGCAGAAAACAGAGTGGTACATTGGGAATGGCATGCATGATCTTTTGAAACCGCAAAGTGTGCCCTCAGTGACACACTTTCTCTGACAAGGCCACACTGCCTAATCCTTCCTAAATATTTCCACCAAGTAGAGACCAAGTACTCAAACATATGAACCTACAGGGGACATTTTCCTTCAAATCAACACACCCTGTTTTTAAAAAAGGAACAAGGTGGAAAGCACCTAAAGAATTACAGATAAGGGGCTGGAGAAATGGCTCAGAAGTTAAGAGCACCAGCTTCTCTTCCAGAGGTCCTGAGTTCATTCCCAGCAACCACATGGTGGCTCACAACCATTTATAATGGGATCTGGTGCCCTCTTCTGGCATGTAGGTGCACATGCAGACAGAACACTGTACACTTGATAAATAAATCTTTCAAAAAAAAGAAAGAAAGAAAGAAAAAGAATGACAGCTAAGGTTAATTTCTGGCATCCACACAAACACACACAGACATGCATACTCCTACATACGTGAACACCTACACACACACACCAAGTACCGTTGCTCTGTCCCGACAGCCTGTCTCTGGCCCTCCTACTTCCTAAGCTCTTTCTCTGCATTGTCCTGCTCGGTCCTCCCAGGCATAGTTCTCTCTACCCATTCTCCCTGGGGAGTAAACTGAGGCTCTGCAAGCCCAAGCCAACACCTGAAGCTCAGGTGTGTCAGCCTGAGCCAACAGCCTCTCCGGCGCCACTCCTGCCTCCATGTTTGCTTTGTATTAATTTTTATTGCATGCCTTTTGGTCATTCCAGTCCCCACCTATTTCTATTCAGGAGCCAGAAGATTCCTGAGAAAGATGACACCCACCGAGCCACCAGACACCGTCTCTCAGAGGCGGAATAAACATGTGAGGACCTGAGGCTGCCCTTTCTCCTTCTCCCCTCATCCCCCTCGGGAACCCACACTTTGGCTTCTCCTTGGCCGGAAACCAAACAGACCCCAGGGCCTGATGGGACTACACAGCTTCGAAACTGAGGAGCCCTGGCAGAATCGTTCCTGACTTTGCATAGTTTGGGGCTTTTTTAAGTTTCTTTCCGTGGAGGTTATAAATAGTCACGGACCTATCAAATCTACATCAGTGCTTCCGCTCTTTCAAAGGACCAAGACGGTAAAGGCTGTTTTAACTGGGAGAAACCTCGGTGACCTCCTCTGCCTGTGATGATGAAACTTTGATCTCCCAGCTCAGTCAGCCTGGTTTGAGCCATCAAAGTCCTCTGCTAAACACCCTGTTCCTATTACTTCCTTATTTGATATTTTAATTGAACGTGTGCCGTTGTTTCCTGGCCAATACTCCCCATCTGCCGCTTCTCCGTTTTTTTCCCGTGGAAGCGCCTGAGGCAACACCCCTTCCTGGAACAAGATCTGCTCTCTCTGGCTTCCTCCAGAGGCCAGAGCCACCCGCCTGCTGGAAACAAATTTGGCCTAGTGGGAGCCCTCTGGAAGGCACCATCTGGGTTCTGAACTGCCCTGAAGATGGCAGTGGCTAGGGCTGCCTCTGCGGGTTCCAAGACAGGTTCTGCACAATGTGATCCTTTGGAAAAGGCCCCTTCGACCTGAACAGCAGCCAGTGCAGGATCCGTCAAATAATGGCTTGGTTAAACAAATTGGCCCCACCTTGCAGAGTGAAAGGTTGTAGAAGAAATAAGAGCACAGCGAGGCAAAAGTGGAGGGGCTAGAGAGAAGAACTGCTTTCCGCTCTTGGAGGGCACCTTCATTCGGTTCCCAATACCACATGGTGCACATACATGCACTTAGGCAAAGCAGTTACAAACACCAAACACGAATAAATAGATCTAAACAACAACAACAACAAAGAACTCCACGCTTGTAAGTCCCATAAAAGGAAGGACAGGTATGGTCTGAGTTGTAGCTCCCCCCAAAGTTATAGGATGAATATTCAGAATATATTCAGCAAACACATTCCCATTCTGTGCCAGTGCCACAGAGACGGAGAAGGTGCAGCCCACACCACAGACCAGCCTTGTTTTACACAAGTATCTGTGTTACTCGTTTCTGTCCTTGTTGCACAAAACATCTGGACGAAGTAACTTAGGGAAGGGAGGGTTTGTTCAGGTTCACTGTTTGAGGTCCCCCGTGGTGGGGAGTCAGGATAGCAGAAGCTTCCGACAGCTGGTCACACTGCTGTCTGCTCTCAGGAAGTGACGGGCAATGAAGGCTGGTGCTCCGCCCACTTCCTGCAGGGTCATGGGATGATGGGATTTCCCAGCGCAGAGAATCTAATCTAGATAAACCCTTTACAGGCATGCCCATAGGATCAGGGCACAGGCGTCAACAGATCCCATCCTTGATGATCAAGCTTAACTGTTGAACATGCCGACCACTTAGGATTTATTTATTTATTTAGTGGGTGGGTGTGAGCATATGTGCATGTGTGTATTCATGCGTGAATGTGTGTGTGCTCATGTGTATGTGTGCATGCATGTGTGTGCATGAGTGTATGCTTCTATGCGTATGTTATTTATGCATGTATATGTGTGCATACAAATATGTGTGTGCTCATATGTGAGTATGTGTGAATGTGTGTGTATATGTAGGCATACACATGGCTGTACACATGCAACAGAACACAGAGGACAACTTTTTGCTAGCAAATTATTCCTTCCTACCTTATTTTGAGGCAGAATCTCTCTTGAATCTGTTACAGTGCTATATTCATGAACTTCCAGCCAAACCTCCTACCTCTGCCTCCCTTCTTGCCCTGAGAGTGCTGAGATGACATATGCAGGTCACCAAGTCCAGCTTTTGAAGTGAGTTCCAAGGATTAAGCACTGGTCTTGGGGCTTACACAGCAAGCACTATAACCCCTCTGAGCCGTCTTCCCAGCCTTCACGGTAGTGAGCTGAAAGTTTATAGCCGCACTTCGATGAGTGAAAAGAAGCAAGTCCAAAACACTTAGCAGTGTTTGCTTTAACCCGAAATACCATCCTTTTGCTGTATCATATAAATGGGAGTCTGGGGGGGCACTAGGGCCCGGCCGGCACCATCCAGCACAAGCATGCATGGATGGATGTGTCCTTCTGCTCAGAGTTGGCCTTTGGAACCCCAGTTCTGCTCCAGGAAGCATGCTCTGCAGACACAAGACAGGACGTCCCAGGCAAGGAGTAAGACGTACGCAAAAGTCAGCACTAAGAAAATTTAGCTGGGAATATTACTGGTTTCAAAAGAAAATGAAGTTGGAAAAACCCCACCTATCAGTCGATTAATGAGTATGCATGCAAAATATGGTCTATCGATGAAATATTAGTCGGCTCTCAAAAGGAATGAAGAGCTTTTCCATGCTACAATATGAATAGCACTATGGAAAATGTTATGCTAAATGAAATGTCAGGGACAAAAGGCCGTGTATCCCCAGATCCCAATAACATAAATGTCTAGAAGTGTCAAAGCCAGATAGAGAAAGCAGATTTATGGAGTGTGGAATAGGTGCGGTTGAGAATAAGTTCATGCGTTCTTTGGGAGTTAGTTGACAAAGCATTCTAGTATTAGATTGTCGTGGTGGTTGCACAACTCTGACTATGAAGTTTAATAATTGATGGAGTGTAATCTGTAAGAGATAATAAACCCTTTCCACCCCAAGTCACTTCTGGTCATAGTGTTTATCTCCAAACAGGACAGAAACCATGCCCACAGCAACCATCTCAGAAGGCCCTGAGGAATTCACACAAGAGATATCACCCACCCCCCGAGATGGAGCTGTCTAGACGGACTTGGGAGATGGACTCAGAGCTGCTGTTCCATCTAGCAAGAGGCAGAAGCCGTTGAGTAACTAACAGGTCACACAGCTCGTGGCAAGTCAGAGTTAGAAGTCCTATGTCTTCATTCACATTGGGTCCCGACAAAACCCCCTTTCTAATGTATCCGACCTGTCAGGGACAAATCATGCCCTCCCCCATACAGACATAGCATGCACACAGAACATCTATATGTGTTATAGTATGTCTTCCCTGTGCAGACATGGCATGCACATAGAATATCTGTATGTGTTATGGTATGTATTCCCTGTACAGACATGACATGGACACAGAACTTCCCTGTACAGACATGGCATGCACACAGAACATCTATATGTGTTATAGCATGTCTTCCCTGTGCAGACATGGCATGCACATAGAATATCTGTATGTGTTATGGTATGTATTCCCTGTACAGACATGACATGGACACAGAACTTCCCTGTACAGACATGACATGGACACAGAACATCTGTATGTGTTATAGTATGTCTTCCCTGTACAGACATGACATGGACACAGAACATCTGTATGTGTTATAGTATGTCTTCCCTGTACAGACATGGCATGCACACAGAACATCTGTATGTGTTATAGCATGTCTTCCCTGTGCAGACATGGCATGCACACAGAACATCTGTATGTGTTATAGCATGTCTTCCCTGTATAGACATGGCATGCACACAGAACATCTGTATGTGTTATAGCATGTCTTCCCTGTATAGACATGGCATGCACACAGAACATCTGTATGTGTTATAGATGTCTTCCCTGTATAGACATGGCATGCACACAGAACATCTGTATGTGTTATAGATGTCTTCCCTGTATAGACATGGCATGCACACAGAACATCTGTAGGCAGTCATTTATTGTGCACCTCATACTCAGCTGGGGTTGGCGAGAAAGAAATTAAGGCTCTCCGAGAGCAGCATTCAGTGCAGGGCAGCAGGTGGAGTGGGTGGCTGCAGTGTTGTGTGATGGGCACTATGGTGGAACAACTGCCCCAAGCCTAAAACAAAACATCTCACTCTGCCCAGGACCATGAGGAACAGGGGACCCCAGGAAAGGAGAGTCCCATACAAGGAGAGGCTCTGGAAACTGGAGTTAAAAGGCAATAGAAAGAGGGCTGACAAGATACAAAATAGCAGTGACAGCTCCCACTCACAAGCCCTGGATAAAACTGGCACGCCTGTCATCCCAGCACAGCAGAGGCTGGGGCAAGAGGAACATGAGTGACCAGTCTGGACTGTATAGTGAAACCCTGCCTGGACTGCCGATTGGGCTATTCCCTAAGAGAAGGGGAGAGTTAGCCTCAGCCTCAGCCTCTGCGTCTAGCATGAAAGATAATCATTCATCTTGTGGTGCTCAGCGTAATGGCTGGGTCACATAACGTGCTCAATAAAGCCTCAGCAATAATTGCTAAGGGAAGGTTTTAGAAGACTCATTATATGATAATACTCTTCGTCTGACACCTGTTGTTAGGAGAGACACTTCCCTGCTGCCATCGCGGCACTGGTGAGGTCGTGCACAGAGTGCTCTCCTAAATATTTATCACAGTTTGAAAACGCACCCAGCACAGTCACTGCCTGCCTCTCCCACTAGAATGAGAGCTCCACAGGGGAGGGGCCTATAGCTGATTCTGACACACTCTGAACTGAGGAGGTGGCTCACCTGAGAAAGTGCTTGTCTGGATCCCCCGCACCCATGAGGGAAAAAAACTGGGGGTGGAGGCATACTCCTGTAATTCAGCACTAGGGAGGTGGAGACAGTGGAGCCCCTGAGACTCTCTGGACAGTCAGGCATGCGCGCGCGCGCGCGCGCACACACACACACACACAATAAATAATGATTGGCTGAATAATGATTCCGTTCATAATAATCTACAAAATAAGTTTTACAGTTCTGGATGCTGCAAGTGAGGGTGCTGAGGTACAGAGAGGCCACCCAGCCTGGAGGTTAGTCCCCAAATGTTGTAGGCAGAAGGCTGGACACAAACACCAGTGAGGAGACAACTGCGCATGTGCTGTGAAGGAACCTGAGGTGGAGAGTAGGTATCAGACCTAGAAGCTTTTCAGAAGGTTGGTGAGGGAAGAGAGTGGATGAAAGGTGAGTGGGTGAGTGGATGGATGGATGGGTGGATGCATGGATGCATGGATGCATGGATGGGTAGGTAGATGGATGGATGGGTGGGTGGATGGATGGATGGGTGGGTGGATGGATGGATGGGTAGGTAGATGGATGGATGGGTGGGTGGATGGATGGATGGGTGGGTGGATGGATGGATGGGTAGGTAGATGGATGGATGGGTGGGTGGATGGATGGATGGGTGGGTGGATGGATGGATGGGTAGGTAGATGGATGGATGGGTGGGTGGATGGATGGATGGATGGATGGATGGATGGATAAATGGATGGATGGATGGGTGGGTGGGTGGGTGGGTGGGTGGGTGGATGGATGGATGGATGGATGGATGGATGGGTAGGTAGATGGATGGATGGGTAGGTGGATGGGTGGGTGGGTGGGTGGATGGATGGATGGATGGATGGGTAGGTAGATGGATGGATGGGTGGATGGATGGATGGATGGATGGATGGATGGATGGATAAATGGATGGATGGATGGGTGGGTGGGTGGGTGGATGGATGGATAAATGGGTGTGTAGATGGGTTGTGGACAAATGAATGGTGGATGAATGGGGAGAGAGATGGATGGTGGGTGTATAGATGGTGGATAGAGGGAAGAATGAATTATATGAATGGATGGGTACATCAGTAGATAGGTCAGAGGCTAGATGTGTGGATGGGTGGATGAGTGGATACAAGAGGGATGGATGGGTGGTGGATAGAGGGATGAAAGAGTAGATAAACAGATGGATAGATACTAGGGTAGATGGGTGAGTGGGTGCGCAGATACACAGGTGGGCGGGTGGCTTCTAAATGGGGAGGTGGATGGATGGTTATAGGGTGGATAGATATGTAGGTTGTAGATGAGTGATTGGTGTGTGAGAAGGTGGGCGTGCACCGTGCACACATGTAGTGGATGGGTGGGTGGGTGGTTCACAGATGGGTGATGAGCAGACCCTCAGAAGCACCCAGTCCACTTGCATGGTGCATTTTACACGCAGTGGGGTTTTTTTATATTAACAGTAACCAGAATAGATATGAAAATGCTGTCCTGATGATAAAAGTGATGCTTGCAACATTGTGAGATTCGGGGAATATAAAAACCCTCTCCAAGAGTCCTTCATACTAATTTTTTTTCCAACACTCGTGTGCTCAATTTTTCTTCCTTTTACCCTCCAAGTCAAATAAAGCATAAATCAGCCTTTAGCCTGTCATGCCTTCGGCAGATTTTCAAATCCTGAGTGCTGAGACTTTAAATTATTCCGTACCTAACTTGGTTAAGCGGCACCTGAGTCTGGCTAGGATAATCTGATTGTCAGAGAAACAGAGTGGGCCTGACCTGAAAATGGTCCTGTGGACGCCGTGGCTGTCTGGCAGAGTGATGGCGGGACCCGAGAACAGCTTTGAGAGATGACTGCTGTCCAGTTGAGTTCAAGCTCATGCCCTGTCATGAAACTCCCACGTGGCCCTTCATCCGTATCAAAGACACTTCAAAGGCAAACCTGGACCCTTCTTTCTTGTTCTTAAGTCCCTCCTTCCTAATTGTCCCCCACGTTTCTTGAAAGCATATAGATTCACATCCATGGCTATAGCTGGTGAAATATATAAAGGCAATTTACAAGAAAGCCCCACCACAAACTGCCTCTTCCTAGTTGCCTTGTAATCCTCCCATTAGCAATGCCTTCCTTTGCACTCAGCACTGCCCTCTTGTGGCCTGATCATGTCCTTTGAAACCATAGAAAATAATTGCCCCCAGGACCTTTAATGACTCCTACTTCTCAGGGACAGTAAACAGACTAGAGAAGCATCTTTGGCACCATCCTCATCTCTGTGGGGTGAAGCCTGGCTAATTTTGACGCTTGACACCCCAGAAAAAATACAGCATCATGGTGTGCCTGCTCATACTAGAACATTCTGCCGTGGCATCTGCGGGGACCAAGCCCTGGATTAGACCATGGCATTTTAGTTGTTTCTTTCATTGCCAAATGTCTGACGGGAAGCAATTTAAAGGGAAAGAGAATACATTTCAGCTCACTGTCTGGAGATGCAGTCAGTCATGCTGGGCACACCATGGTGGCTGGAATATGAGGCAGCTGGAGACACTGAGTCTGAAGCCAGGAAACACAGCAGACAGGTAGTGAGTCTAGGCTGTAATGACCCAAAGCCCTCCCCTAGTAAAGCACTTCCTGCAACAAGCCTTGCACCTCCTAACAGGGCTCTACAACCTTCCAAAACAGCGCCACCATCTGGAGACCAAGTGAATAAACCTACTGGTGACATTTCACACTCAAGCCAGCATGGCACCCTTCGCAATCACCCATTGGGCCAAATGTGCTATCTTTGGAGTTCTTCTTCAATCAGCTAATCTCAATCCAGTGCTTGCAAAGGGATGACAAGTGAATGGGTCCAAGTTTTATTCCTTTTAAACACTGAGCAATACTGCGCTGTATGGAGAAAGCACATCCATCCATCAGCTGCTGATGGACACATAGGCTATCTTCACCTGTTCGCTATTGTGAAAAATGGTGCTATGGATAGCGGCATGTGAGGATCTGAGTCTATGTCTTGGTTTCTTTCCCGTTGCTGGCATAAAATCATCTGACAAAACCAACGGCATGGAGGAAGAGGGTCTGCTCCGCTCACACCTGCAACTCACATCATGATTGAGGGATCTTAATGGAGTTGGTCACATGACATCCACAGTCAAGAAGCAGAGAGTGGAGACTCAGGCTGCTACTAAACTCCACGTTCCATTTCTGGAGAATGGTGCCATTCACAGTCAGTAGGTCCTCCCGCCTCAACTAATCCACAGTCAAGCCCAGAAACACATCTGTCAGGTGATCCATCCACAGTCGGTAGATCCCTCCCACCTCAACTAACCCACAGCCAAGCCCGAAGACACATCTGTCAGGTGATTCTAGACTCTGTCAAGTTGACGACACTCCCCACCACACCCTGCTTTTAATTCCTGAGGGAGTTTTAGTAGTGTCTTCTTGAGCCTACATCATCATAATCCATTCCCCTCTTCTCCAGCTTGACTTCATTTCATGGTTTCCAATGTGCATCTCTGCCACTGGGCTTAGGTCAAGAACTGGGCCATAGGAGCGCCCTCCAGGCCTCTCTAACTAGCCATGTGGTTCCCTAGAATTTGTGTCTTACCCCTGTCCTCTAAGGAGCCACGGGAATCACTGAAAATGGGCCTCTCTTTTCCTCCCATTGAGTTTTGCTTATGAGACAACTGGGGAGGTGACCTTGATCGACTCTCCTAAGTTCCTGTTAGATTAATCCCAGGACGATGTCCTTATTACCCACTTCGTTTACCCAGCAAAGAAGATTAATATAATCCTACACAAGTTAGCCACCAAGCAAATATTTATCGAATGACTAAAGAGAAGGTTATTAAAATAATCTTATTTCTTGAAATTGGGCCAAAACCTCAATATCTTAAGTTTAGTTACAGGGCACCTATACAAGGCAGGTCAAAGCATCATGGAGCTGGATCGACAGATTTTAATCATCTTATGTCTCATGTGCTTGCTATGTAAGCATGGGTTAATAATGCATGCTGTTCTTACACAGGACCCAAGTTCACATACCATCATCTATGCCAAGCTCACGTCATGGACTGCAGGAAGCAGCAAGACACAGAAAGGAGTCCAAGACAAGATACAGCCCCAAGCACACACCCCTAGCAACCCACTTCCCCAGCTAGCCTCTCGTCTGTGCTTCCCACAGACCACCAATAGAGGCTCACTGGGAAGCAACCTAGGCCAGCCCGAGGGCATCAGTCCACCCCGAAAGGTTGTGCAGATAGCAGTTGCATGCAGAGTGCAGGTGACCACACCATGAGAGAGGGTCTCACGCTAAGATCTTACTCCTTGAATTCCCAAGTCTAGCAAACCAAAGCCCTCTAGTGAGGCCAGACCTGCATGGAGAAGAGACTCCTCACAGGGTGGAGGGAACAGGGGCAGAAGACAGGGTGTATCCACAAAAGCAGAAAAGGAGGAAGGCAGCCGGGCGGTGGTGGCGCACGCCTTTAATCCCAGCACTCGGGAGGCAGAGGCAGGCGGATCTCTGTGAGTTCGAGACCAGCCTGGTCTACAAGAGCTAGTTCCAGGACAGGCTCCAAAACCACAGAGAAACCCTGTCTCGAAAAACCAAAAAAAAAAAAAAAGAAAGAAAAAAAGAAAAGGAGGAAGGCATGTCACCAGAGACACCAGAGGCAGAGCTCTGTGGAAGGGCAGCTTGGGAAGTTACCCCAGCCTGGCTTTCTACATAACAGCACAGGAAAACTCGATTACACACAAGCAGCAGAGCAGCATACGAATCAAATCTCATTCAGCATTATGAGAAAATAACAGTTTCACACAACAAAGGTAGGTCAGATGTACACAGCCGTGGGAAGGGGGACAAAGGGAATAAAAACCTCTTGTCTAATGTTTCAAAACAGACAAAAAGAAATTTAGAAAAAAAAATGTGACTGAATAATAGTTATAGAATGCAAGTCCCTGGGGAGCAAACCACAAAGCCACTTATTGGTCACACACCTGTAACCCCAGATGCTGGAGAGGTCAAGGCAAAATGACCCCAAGTTCAATATCAAATCCTGCCTCACTTGCTTGACCCCCATCCCAAAGAATAATTCAAGAAAATCAACCCACAAGACCGCTCTCTCTTTTTCTACATTCACTTGTTCTTCTGTGAGCCCAGAGGTACACAGGGCACACACAGAGGCCGGAGAACAACTTGAAGGGGTTCGTTCTCTCCCTCCACTATGTGGGATGCGGGAATCAATATCAGTGTGAGAACTGGTGGAGTGCCTTTGCTCCCAAAAGACTTTAAACAGTAGTGACTCAAGGGCTGTTGCTCAGCGGTTAAAGCACTTACCACGCAGTCATGAGGACCAGAGTTCAAAACACACCCAGATGATATGGGAGAGTCTTCTGTCTTGTGTTGATTTCATTGGTTAAAGAAACTGCCTTGGCCCTTTAATAGAACAGAAAATTAGGTAGGCGGAGTAAACAGAACAGGATGCTGGGAAGAAGGCAGTGAGGTCAGTCGCCATAGCTCTCCTCTCTGAGATGGAAGCAGGCTAGAATCCTTCCCCGTAAGCCACGACCTCGTGGTGCTACACAGATTAATAGAAATGGATTAATCAAGATGTGAGAGTTAGCCAGTAAGAGGCTAGAGTTTATGGGCCAGGCAGTGTTTAAAAAAATACAATTTGTGTGTTGTTATTTCGGGTATAAAGCTAGCCGTGCGGGAGCTGGGCGGGAACACAACCCACCGCTCCTTTCTACACCCAGAACCCATATAAATGCCAGGTGTATGACAGCCTGCCTGTAATTCTACCCTCAGAAGCCAGAGACAGGGGATCCCAAGGGCAAGCTGACCAGCAAGACCAGCCATATCCGTGTGTCTGGGTTTGATTGAGAGAGCCTACCTCTGTGAATAAGAAGGAAGCATGCTGGAGGGCAGCTCCAAACATCAACCCTGAGCCTCCGCATGCATGCGCAGCCCACACACATGCAAACATGCAAACACATACATGCACACTTCACACACACAAAGAAAATGGGAAAAGAAAACAACTACATTGAATTAAAAAAGCAGAAAAAGATGAAATCACTTCTAAGGTAAACTAAATCACTCAGTAAACACTGTAACTAACATATTTCATACTAGAGAATATGAAATGGCCTATTTAGGATCCTCAAGGAAACAAAATATGAGCCAAGAATCTCTACCCAAAGCTGATCTTTAAATAAAATTAAATTTGAAAAGTAATTCCCCAAAAAAAATTAAAAAAAAGAAAAGTAATTCCCTAATAGTCAGAATAAAACAAATCAAATAAGTCTAAATATGTCTTGGGTTAGTATCTATCATAGCCACATAGACAAGCGTAGCTTAAGCATCTTTAAAGAAAACTTACCTCACACCCCAATAATTTTTTGAACTGGAAGAATAACTGTATAGTCAAAAGAATAAAAAACACGTGTTCAGGCTGGAGAGATGGCTTGGAGGTTAAGAGCATGACTGCTCTTCCAAAGGTCCTGAGTTCAATTCCCAGCAACCATGTGGTGACTCACAACCATCTGTAATGAGATCTGGTGCCCTCTTCTGGCCTGCAGGCACACATGGAGGCAGAATGCTGTACACATACTAAATAAATAAATCTTTAAATAAAAAAAGTGTTCAAACAATTTTTTTTTACTATTACAACTTCCAAAAGGTAGGAACAATGCAGCCATCTACCAACTGATGGGTTTGGTTAGCAACGTGTGACATGTCTGCATCATGGTGTCTTCGCTGGAGCTGTGATGACACACCATGGCCAAAGTTACTCGGGGAGGAAAGGGTTTATTTGGCTTACACTTCTACAGAATGGCCCATCATTGAAGCAAGTCAGGGCAGGAACTCAAACAGGACAGGAACTCAAGGCAGGAGCCTGGAGGCAGAAGCTGGTGCAGAGGCCATGGAGGGTGCTGCCTACTGACTTCTTCCCCATGGCTTGCTCAGCCTGCTTTCTTATAGAACCCAAGACCAGCAGCCCAGGGATGGCCCCAGCCTCAAGGGACTGGGCCCTCCTCCATCAATCACTAAGAAAATACAGATTGAACTTATGGAGGCATTTTCTTAAAATAGTTCCCCCCTTTTAGGTCACTTGAGCCTGTGTCGAGATGACATAAAATTAGGTAGCCCAGCTGGAACATCATCCAGCTGTTGAAAAGAACAGGAATGAAGGATGGCTGCATGCTACAGTGTTGATGCCTTACAGGTATCCCGCTAAGGGAAAGAGGGTAGACGTGAATGAAGGCACGCGTCCGTGCACACGGAATGTGGAGAACAAGCAAGCCCACAGCAAGGAAAGTAGCTGGCATCTCCGGGGATGCGGATTGGAGGGGAGGGCGGGTGACTGTTCAACGAGTGAACGGATTTTATGAGTGACGACGATGTTTTGATTCGAGACAGTGATGATGGAGCCATGATGCTGTGATTGTACTCAACTTAGGTGAGCAAAAGGGTGGCTTTTATGATGCACAAGCTTTGCCTCAATAAAGAAAAGCAGCGTAAACCACTGTCTTCTCATCGGCTGATGGAAATGATGGCTGTGCGACGTCTGCGCTCTTGCTAAGTGCATTATGGGATATCGTCACATAGTCTGAAGACTGAATACACCGTTGTCTCTGGGACCCGAATTTCCCTCTACTAGGGAAAGGGACACAGCTGTACAGTGTTCAGGCCAGTTAAAAACCCTGCAGCCATGGCTAATGGGCAGTGTCAACAAGCCTTTCTTATGTATTTTAGTTCCTACATAAGTGGTCCTGTCTACTAAAAGTTACCAGAAATGGTCACCCATGCCTGCGATTGGCCCTCAGAAAATACACATGGGAGAAAAAACAAAACTGAAAATAAAGGAGGGAGGGAGGAAAGAAAGGAGAGAGACAAAAAATCAACAGACATATACACATGTGCGGGTGTGTGCTGGCTTAGGAAAGGGCCTGGGAGAAACAATATGAAGAATAGCGTCCGAAAAGACCTTCGGGGAAGTGGTTAGGAATCTTCACTATTATTAATACCCTTCCTGAGTTTAGTTTATCTTTAAGAATATATAGGGACTTTATAAATAAAATACAAATTTGAAACAAAAGCCTTGAAGCAAATTGGCAGTGTTTTATTAGAAACTTTGATGTTGTGGTGGAGACAAATTAATACAGCTGTATTCATGCATATGAATACTTGTTTCAATACTATTTATAACAGAGGCAACAGTGAAAGCACCTGTATCTGCTAATGGGCCGTGCGGCTCACACAGTGGAACACAACAAAGTCATTAGATGCTTTCCCAAAAGCACTTAATGGACAGGGAAGCACCCATGATGATATGCCTGGGACATACTGTTGGCAGAGAGGAACAAAATCCAGCATGTCACACTTTAGATCTAAACTTAACAGCTGGCATGGTGACGCACACCTTTAATTCCAGCATTCTGGGGCAGAGGCAGGCAGATCTCTGTAAATTTGAGGCCAGCTTGGTCTAAATAGTGAGTTCCAGGACAGCCAGAGCTACATAGTGAGACCTTGCCAAAAAAAAAAAAAAAAGACCTAAATTTTATCTGGCTAGCATGTATGTTCGAGGACCTCATACAGAAACACAGCAATGTGAATGTCTGCCGCCCCAGTGACCTGGTACCTACTGCATACCAACCAGTGACCTCTGTGTTTTCATTCGAACAAGTTATATTTTGTGATTCAAAAAGAGCAATAAATGTTCATTGTAAGGATATGTGGAAGGGTTTCTGAGGATGAGTGGCGGTTCAGCTTCCAGACACAAGAGTGGACCTCCGCTGTCACCAAAGAGAAGTGCGGAGTAAGTGGGAACGTGACCAGAGCTGACATCACATGGAGTGGCCATCAGCATGACCAGAGGTACCATCACACCAAGCGGCCAGCATGACCAGAGCTGCCATCACGTGGAGCGGCAGCCAGCATGACCAGAGTTGCCATCAAGGGGAGCAGTCAGCAACCATCACACTGGGGGCCGTTCTCCTGATGTACAGTCACAGCCTCTGAGAGCCCAGCAACCAGGGAGGCTGGTGGAGGAGCATCGCCTGTGAGAAGGAATGCAAAACAGCCTAGACACTGCCCTGAAATGCCCTTTGGAAGATATACAAAAGCCATTCACTTCTCTCTTTTCCTTCTTTTCCTCCTCTTTCCTGCACGAGTCTGAGCGTCCCATAGTGGTACTCAGGGTCCTAAGTTAACTGTGGGATGGCCATAGGTTTCTGCATCTTATCTCCGGGGAATACCTTCTGTCCATGTTCAGCCATGGTGTTAGAGATGGCGCTACAGCCCAGGGTCAGGACAAGATGTCCAGACTCAAGCCAATCAGAAGATTCAGTTCTGGGGTCCTTCACATGGCTCAGCAGGTAAAAGCTCTTTCCACCAAGCCTGTGGTCAGTAAATCCCGGGAATCCAGCTTTCTCTGCCCCTGCCCCCCAGTATGTTACAGGTACACACTACTGTGCTTGACTTTTTCCATAGATGCTGGGGACCAAACTCAGTCCTCATACCCACAAGGCGAGCATTATACCAACTAAGCCATCACCCCATCCTGTAACATATTCTTCTAATGAGTAAGTTACCAATCACTTAAATCCGTCACAAATATTGTCAGTGTGCATCTATACACTTGGTCATGGGAGGCAGAAGACACTGCGGGGCTGGAGGGCGTTTCCTGCCGTTCAAAGAACAAAGGAGAGCAACTTCAGAAGCCTGGTAAGGAAAGTTAGCTGTAGATGGATGAATTCGGTTTAGAGAGGGAAAAATCCCAGCCCCAATGAAAAATTAAAAAGTGGTGATTTGAATGGCATTTCTCCCCCTTTTACAAAACGGCTCACCATGGAACCCCTTTACTCGGCTGCCTAAGTGCTTGGTAGGATCATTAACTTGACAGAGAGCTGGAGGGCAGTGGGGTGGGAGAGGAGGGGTGGAGAGGAATCTCGAAGCCAAGCCAGGGCCCACTTAAGACCAATTTGAAATGAAGACGTCAGAAAGTTCCCAGATGTAATTTGGGTAAATGTGCTAAGCGGGCCCCCTGAATAGCTCCTCCTGAGCAATGCTTTCTCGGGAACAGCGGTCCGCAGCCCTTAAGAAGCCCAATAGAGGAGGACACGGAGTGGCGTCTCCATAGCAGGTGGCAGTTGGCACCGACTGGATGATTCCGATTTCAGATTTATAAGATTTAATCTGGGTTAAAAACACAGAGAAACATTAACAGTGGGGCTGGGTGACAGCTCAGTGGGTAAGGTGCTTGCCACACACGCACAAGGAACTGAGTTTGATCCTCAGGACCCATGTAGAAAATCTGGGCTTGGCAGCCTGTATCCACAACCCCAATCCTCGGAAGGCAGAGACAGGAGGATCCCAGGGACTCATTGACCAGGCAGTCTAGACAAATCTGGAAGCTCCAGCATCAAGGAAAGACCCTGTCTCAAAAGTTCAGATGGATTTTTACACTTTCACAAGCAATTATATCATTTATTTATTTATTTATATGATTCTTGCTACTTCAATACATAGAAAATTGAATCAGTTCATACAGTTTTAATAAGGTATAACAGACAAAAGTATACAAATTTATAATTTATTTTAAAATAAGGTACAGAGTAGCTGAGGAAGCCTTCCAACACTGACCTCTGGCCTCCACACAAGTGTACACACACTTGCGCAAACTCGTACAGGTATACACATAGACCACACCCCACATGCATGTGTGCACACACAGTCTTAATGGTGTTTCTATTTTGATGGGAGAGCGAGATGAGTGGTTTCCAGTTTCATCTTTATTCTTGTCAGTGAAAGACCCGTGAAGTCGGGATAGCACGGCCCCCAAGAACTCACAAGAGATTGTCCTTGCTGCAATCACATGAGGTTTATTGACAGGAACCAGTGCTCTGGGGCCGAGACTCATATCCCACACAGGGGAGGAGTTGGACCCCGAGTAGCTGGGAGAGGGGGTATTTAGGGGAAGAAACCACAACCCAAAAGGAGTAGGGAGGGCATCATTGGAAAATTCCAAAAATACCAGTGATCATTGAAAAATTCTGAAAATACCAGTGATAATCACGAGGGGGGTAACACTCCATTTCTCAAGATTATTCTCAAGATTATAATCTAACTTTATGGTCAGCTAGTTCCTGGAATAGAGTCACTGAACCGGCTAGCCTAGATTGTTGATTCTTCTCTCCCTGCTTAGATTTTTGGCTCTATTTTTTTTTTTGCTAGATTTTTGGCTCTATTTTTTTTCTGCTACAGGGGTCTGGATTTATTCGGGTCTTTCATCAGTACCTATCTAAGTTCGAGGTTGATTTTAGGTAGAAAATGATAGGTTGGGGCTATTTCCAGGGCTAGATTGATGGTTTGGTGGTTAAGAGCACATACTGCACTTGTGGAAGACCTGGGTTTAGTTTCCAGCTGAATATGGATTTATTAATGATCTATTGAGAATTACGTCAATCATTTATTTATTGACGAAAAACGAAAAGTAGGGGCCTCTCATTAGCTAGGTCAAGATTCTTATTTCCAACGACGATACACTGAGCTAATGGTCTTATGACTGTTCATAGTGTGCCAGCACTGAGCTCAGAACCACACACGCAACCATCCTATCACCAGCTGCTCATCGTCACACACAACATAGGGATTCCATTCCCTACCTCTAACTTTCCAAACCCAGACACTGGGGTCCAGAGCCGTCACCTGACTTATTCAAGGGCACCAGCCGCAGGTAGCAGAGAATCCTGGTCTCTTAGCTTCTTCCTCCAGGCTCTTTTTTCTCTCAGCCCTGAGCTTCCACAGATGCCCCAGTTAATAGGCTGAAAATATCCTATAATTGCCCCATAAATAAGCCATCGAACTTATTTATTCCTTGCATTTAACTTATTATTTAGCATTTAAAGGACACATTGCATGGAGCAAGAGCCATCAATCTCTCACATAACCCTCTGGTTAATAACTTGGTAATTATAATCCATAGTCACAAAGCGGTATTGCTTATGGTTGCCATGGTGCCAGACATCCTTTTAAGGAAGAGTGCCCATCAATTATCTCTGACCTGCTCACTCTCCAATTCCTCTCCTCCAGGACCGGCCCCACTTACCCTGGTGCTCAATTTGTTTTGGTAGTGATAGCTGAGCTCCTCCACCTGAGGATTAAAAACTGCATAGCTACAAAACTCTTGAACAAGTATCCTGATATTTCACCACCCCGTGATGTGAAAAGAACAACTATTTGTACGGAGTTCACTCTGCGTGTGCCAACCTAACTGCTTTATTCATGGGAAACATGGTAGAACGCAGTGCCTAACATTCTTACCAGTTCCAAAATACCCTTGTATCAGTTGGTTTCTCAGGTGTAACAAACAACCCCAGCCACGGAATGACTTATGGAAGTAAATAAGGACGCTTCTCTCGTATATCTGTGGTTCTGCTGAGATTATCTGGGTCCTGTGGGGTCCATGGAGACAGATGTCCTGTTCTCCCGAGTTTAGTGGCCTCCCGGGGCATGGCACATCCGTGGCAGAAGCAAAGAAAGCCAGCAGGAATGCATGGGACTACTTGGGACCCAAGCCCAAGATTCATGTGTCCGCTGGCCATGAAAGAATCAGTGAGGGAGGGAGCAGTAGCAATCAAATGTTGATCTCTTCCTGGAATATCTCTCTAGATATACTCAGCGGTAACACTGAATCAGCTACCTGGGCATCCTGCAGCCCAGTCAGGTTGACAAAACAAATTTACCACTGTAAATATTCAAATTATTTATTGGGCATCTACTATATGACAAGCCCTGTTTAAGGCTCAGACATAAAGGAGGCACAGTAAACACAGAAAGCTTGGTGTCCTGTGTTCAACCAGTCAACTGTCACCAAATGCTGTCTTTGAGCATCTACCTGGCAGTCACTACTGAGAGTCACTGGGGATACTAGAATACACAGGACAGGCATGGTGTCGAATGCTGTCCTTAAGCATCTAACAGGCAGTCACAACTGAGAGTCACTGGGGATGCAAGGATACACAGGACAGGCATGGTGTCAAATGCTGTCTTTAAGCATCTAACAGGCAGTCACTACTGAGAGTCACTGGGGATACGAGGATATGCAGGACAGGCATGGTGTCAAAGACTGTCCTTGAGCATCTAACAGGCAGTCACTACTGAGAGTCACTGGGGATACGAGGATATGCAGGACAGGCATGGTGTCAAAGACTGTCCTTGAGCATCTAACAGGCAGTCACTACTGAGAGTCACTGGGGATACGAGGATACGC